>NC_141699.1:1012903437-1014103437 GCF_964263255.1 Lissotriton vulgaris | reverse complement strand
TCCACTGCAACACCAATTCATTTTGACGCTGCCCTCTATGTACAAGGGTGACGTACTTAGGAGGCAGCACCAAAATTAAGACCAAGTAAAAACTGGTCTTATGTTGGTAAAATGAGGAGAAATGCATTATTTCTCCTCGTTTTGCTTTTTCCATGTGTGTTGCCTTGTGCAGCACACATGAAAAAAGAAAAATGCCATGGTTTTTGCTTTTTCCATGTGTGTTGCCTTGTGCAGCACACATGAAAAAAGAAAAATGCCATGGTTTGTTTATGTACAGGAACGGACAACGTCTTACACAGAAACAATCCTCCCCTGCACGCAGACACCCTTTCACTCTGGTGCAAGGGTGCCTGCATTGGTGCTAAGTTGCTAAACCTAGCGCCATCGCAGGGGAAAATGCAAGGCTGCACCACATTCTTGTAAATATGGTGCAGCCTTGCGTTTAAGAAGTGGAGGAAAGAGGCGTTAAGCCAGGAAGGCTACCACCTCTCTCCTCCACTTCCTTGTACATATCCCCCTTGATATCTTGAGTAGTGGAAACTTTCAAGTAGAATAGTGTGTTGATGTTATAATGATCCATCTTATTATATTATCAATGCAATGAGCATAGACCCAATGAGTTACATATAAAGTTTAACTAATAGAGAAGGATAGTTCCCGAGTCTCCCAAGTCCATGCATGATTAGTTGCTCCAGTTCACATTGAAGAAGGAGAATATGGTCATCACGCGGTAATAATGAGGTCCTGAGATAGGTGCGAAAATCACTTATCATCAAATGACCAAAGTTACCTGATGGAAGTGAGAACAATTGAAGACCACAAGCTGATTAAGAAACTCCTGAGTATAATTACACATTATGTGAAGAGTGGGGGGGATCCCAGGTGGTAGCATTTCACTCTTCCTTTACTTACACCTTTTCTAATTGAATTAAAATATGACTTTCAGAGTTCAATCTTAAGTTTGTTTTAAAGCTATTTAAAACAGGCAGGGACAGCTTCCTTTTTGGAATCATGTTGGCAACCTGAGGAGAGTAAGTGGTGGTCCAAAGGAACTCAGTGGGAGCCCACAGTAATGAAGACGACAACTGTCTGTTTCCCACGATGTGTTTTCAAATGGGAAACATGTTTTGCAGCAGCACCTGCTGCTTTAATAAGCCCTGTGGTACGTTTCTTTTAAGTTTCCTGTTTTGGGGATTCAAATGTAGTGATGAAGGTCTGCTGTGCCTGCATTCTTTGTCAATCACAGTTGGTTGCAATTTGCTACCTATCTAATTCCTGTTCAATGGAAAGATGGTTTTGCTCTTTAACTTATTAGTTTGGAAATGTAGTGGCACAATGTGTACACACTATTTGCACCCTGTCTGTACATACATCACTCCCCTTGCTGGACATCCCTTTGTATTGTATTTCTTCATTTGTAGACCTTATAAGCCCTGTGCCAAAAGGTCTGACAAGTAGTTTCTTGGACCCGTTAATGTATTTCATGTCAGCTGTGTGATTTTAATATCTGTACGCTCATGCAGTGTAACCTATAAATGTGTGTTCATAGTTCAATGGATTGTTTCCAACAGTTTGGTCTTCTTCCCAGGATAAATAATTAAGCCTTTGTCATGGCTGACAATAATTTCGTTTAGGTAATTAACAAATCTACTGAAGGATTCTTTACTGTGCCATATAAATGCTTCAAAGTAACAATAAGGGATGCTGCCTTGTGTTTCAAAATGCCCTTTCATCAAAATAAGTTCTAAAGTGGGGAATGTCAAGTCAAGTCACGTCAAGTCAAATAATTCATATAGCGCACTACATACCCAGAGGGTCTCAAGGCGCTTGAGGAGGGGTGGAGAATTACTTGTCGAATATCCAAGTTTTAAGTTGCTTTCTGAATGCTAGATGGTTCTGAGTGAGGCGAAGGTGAGTGGGAAGTGAGTTCCAGGTTTTAGCTGCCAGGTAGGAGAAGGATCTTCCTCCCATGTTTGTTTTGTTGATGCGAGGTACAGTAGCAAGGGCTTGGTTGGAGGAGCGTAGCAGGCGGGAGGGGGTGTAGAAGGAAAGTCGAGTGTTGAGGCATTCAAGTCCAAGTTCGTAAAGTGCTTTGTGTGCGTGGGTTAGGAGGCGGAATGTTATCTTCTTATTGACGGGGAGCCAGTGGAGGTTTTTCAGGTGGCTCGAAATGTGGTCTTTACGCGGGATGTCTAGTATGAGTCTGGCTGATGCGTTCTGGATGCGTTGGAGTTTTTTCTGAAGTTTTGCGGTGGTACCGGCATATAGGGTGTTCCCGTAGTCTAGGCGGCTCGTGACCAGTGCGTGGGTGACCGTTTTTCTGGTTTCGATGGGGATCCAGCGAAACGTTTTTTTGAGCATGCGAAGAATGTTGAAGCAGGATGATGAAACGGCGTTGACTTGTCTGTTCATCGAGAGTGAGGAGTCCAGGATGACGCCTAGGTTCCGTGCGTGGTCCGTCGGGATGGGTGCTTTTACAAGGGCCTCTGGCCACCAAGAGTCGTCCCAGGCAGAGGGGGAGGTACCTAAGATAAGGACTTCTGTTTTGTCTGAGTTCAGTTTCAGACGGCTGTGCTTCATCCACTCGGCTACTTCTTTCATTCCTTCATGTAGGTTGGTTTTGGCGGTGATCGGGACTTTGGTGAGTGAGAGGATCAGTTGAGTGTCATCAGCGTAGGAGATGATGTTGAGGTTGTGTTGGTGTGCGATGGTCGCGAGTGGGCTCATGTATACGTTGAAGAGGGTGGGGCTGAGTGAGGATCCTTGTGGCACGCCGCAAATGACTTCAGTGGCCTCTGACTTGAATGGTGGAAGGCGGACTCTCTGAGTTCTTCCGGTAAGGAACCAGGTGATCCATTCCAGTGCTTTTCCTTGGATTCCGATGTTTCTGAGGCGTTGTAGGAGGGTGCTATGACAGACTGTGTCGAAGGCTGCGGAGAGGTCAAGGAGGATGAGGGCGACTGTGTCTCCATTGTCCAGTAAAGTTCGAATGTCGTCTGTTGCTGCGATGAGGGCGGTCTCAGTGCTGTGTTTGGCTCGGAAGCCGGACTGTGAGGAGTCGAGGGATTTGTTGGTTTCGAGGAAGGCGGCGAGCTGGTTGTTGACAGCTTTCTCGATGACTTTGGCCGGGAATGGTAGGAGCGAGATGGGGAGGTAGTTTTTGAGTTCGGTGGGGTCAGCTGTGGGTTTTTTCAGAAGGGCGCTGAGTTCGGCGTGTTTCCAGCTTTCCCGGAAGGTGGCGGAGTTGAAAAAGCAGTTGATGACGTCCCGGAGGTGAGGTGCTATGATGGAGTCTGCTTTGTTGAAGATATGGTGAGGGCATGGGTCTGTAGGGGAACCAGAGTGAATGGAGTTCATCAGGCGGATGGTGTCCTCAGTGGAGATAGGGTTCCAGTCGTTGAGGATGTTCGAGGGGGGTGAGGGTACGGCAGAAGGTTGTGAGGGTTGGTCTCCGGGTTGGTTGTCGAAGCTGTTGTGGATGTCTGCGATTTTGTCGTGGAAGAACGAGGCTAGGGAGTCGCAAAGGGTTTGAGAGGGAGTGATGTCGTTGGAGTTGGCTGAGGGGTTGGTAAATTCTTTGACGATGTTGAATAATTCCTTGCTGTTGTGGGCGTTGTTGTCTAGTCGGTCTTTAAGTGCAGCTTTCTTGGCAGTCCGGATCAGTTGGTGGTGTGTGCGGGTGGCGTTTTTGAAGGCGTCCTTGGTGTTGGTGTTCGGGTCTTTTTTGCAGGCCTTCTCGAGGGAGCGACAGAGTTTCTTGGATTTCTTAAGATCATCGTTGAACCAGGGAGCGTTTTTGCAGCCTAGTTTGTTGTGACGTTTTTTCAAAGGTGCTAGGTTGTCGGCGCTGTTGGTTAGCCATTGAGTGAAGTTAATGGCTGCTTGGTTGGGGTTCGAAGAGTGGGCAGGGGGGTTTTGAAGAAGCGATGAGGAGATCTGGTCGACGGTGATTTTGTTCCAGTTTCTTCGTAGAGTAGGTTGAGGATGGTTGTGGGTTGTGGTCTTTTTGTAGACAAAGTGAACGCAGCTGTGGTCCGTCCAATTGAGAGCTGTGGTGTGACTGAAGGAGATATGTTTGCTGGAGGTGAAGATGGGGTCGAGTGTGTGGCCTGCGTAGTGAGTGGGGGTGTTAACAAGTTGTTTGAGTCCAAGGTTGGTGAGATTGTCCAGTAGGTTGGTGGCGTTGCTGTCGTTGCTCTTTTCCAGATGAAAATTGAGGTCTCCCAGTAGAATGTAGTCCTCGGAGGATAGGGCGTGTGGGGTGATAAAGTCAGTGATGTCTTCAATGTATTGTGCACGGGGTCCTGTTGGCCTGTAGAGGAGGGTGCCTCTGAGTGTGGTCTTGGGGTCGGTGTGGATCTGGAAGTGAAGGTGTTCGGCGCTAGCGAGGTTGACGTCTGAGCTGGTTGAGATGCGGATGGAATTCTTATGGACGATGGCGATGCCTCCTCCTGTTTGCTTGGTGCGGTCCTTACGGATGATCTTGTATCCTTCCGGGATGGCAATGGTGATGTCTGGGGCTGAGGAGGCGTTCATCCATGTTTCTGTTAGGAAGGCGACGTCCGGAGAGATGGTGTCTAGTAGATTCCAAAGGTCGATGGCGTGTCTGTGGACCGAGCGGGTGTTGAGCAGGATACATTTTAGGTGGTTGGTGTCAGATCTCTGTTTGGTGTTCGTGGATGTGGGGTTGGTCTTGGTGCCGTCATATTTGCAGGAGTTGCATGTGAAGGGTCCATGGGTGTGTCCAGGAGCGGCTTGGGCGCAGTTGGGGAGACGGCCGGGATTAAGGGCTAAGAGTGTGGAGGCGTCGTATGTAATGCGGGTGGGGTGGGTGGGACGGGAGCCAGGGGGTCTGGCGCTGGGTGCGGTCCAGGCGCGGACGCGCGTAGACGGGCTTACCTTTGGCGCACCTTCGGCGCGACTGGGGCGCGACCGCTGCGCGTGGACGCTGCACGTAAAAGCATCTGTCATATATGGATAGTGGAGGGGGGAGGGGCGAGGGAGGAGCAGCCGGGAGGCGGGTGCGGGGCTGGTAGGCGAGGCTAAACAACAACAACAACAATTAAACACAAAATGGCAGTGATTCAAAGAGCGCAGGACGAGATGGGGTACGGCGCTACCGTAAATAAATAAATAACAGTGTAAACCAAGTCTGCTAAGAGGCGCTGCAGAGAGCAGAGCGTGCACAGCAAGGTTAAAACGATACCAGCAGAAGCAGGCTGATGTGCAGGGAGTTGCGAGGGGAGTGACCGCTTCGCCGAGGCTCAGGACGGTCACAGCGCTATTTCTGGCCGCGAGGGGATTTAATCTCTGTGGGAGGGAGGAGCAGCCGGGAGGCGGGTGCGGGGCTGGTAGGCGAGGCTAAACAACAACAACACAAAATGGCAGTGATTCAAAGAGCGCAGGACGAGATGGGGGACGGCGCTACAGTAAATAAATAAATAGCAGTGTAAACCAAGTCTGCTAAGAGGCGCTGCAGAGAGCAGAGCGTGCACAGCAAGGTTAAAACGATACCAGCAGAAGCAGGCTGATGTGCAGGGAGTAGCGAGGGGAGCGACCGCTTCGCCGAGGCTCAGGACGGTGCATCCATCCCGTCTCAGGAGCATCCTAATAATAACGATCTTTATTTAGATATAAAACATATCTTTAAAAGAATTTACAGATTCACAGCCTGACCGAATATTAGAATACAAACTTCAAGGAAATAGCAACACAAGTGTAGATATAAAAGCACTATCCAATAACAATCATTATAAAAACAGGAATTTTGTCTCATGATATATTTTAAAATCACAAAAATTAAAACAAGGCACCAGCTTGCATTGGGTATCACCAGATTATGTCTAACGTTACTAAGAATAATGCCAGTTATTACTGTTTTCGGTGAGAAAAAAAAAACAAAATTGAGCATTGGAGCAAGCTAATGAATACGTCAGGCGCAGAGCTCTGCAATACACATCTTTATTCTTCTGCATGCAACTGTTAACTGAATGCACTGCATCATATTTATTGACCACACCCAGACACACCCAAATACCTCCCAACTGAATATGCAACTTTGTAAGAAGTCCGCCTTGGACCACAAGGGTCCTACTACACATGATCACACAACACTACAGGGATTACTTCAAGTTAATATCCCCCAGGATCCATTCACTAAGGCCTAAAGTGCTCCTCGCCATCCTCTCGTAGTGCAATCTAGGATGACAGGCCCATGGGCATATACAAGGCACACAAATTAATCAGCTCTAAATAAAGTGGAAAGCACTTTTTTGTCTTTACTGTTCTAGGCCCAGATGTGCCATATATGTTTTGAATAAGATATACATACTCCTATTTCAGCTCTTGGTTGATACAATGTTATGGGGAAATCGGTAGGTTTTATTCTCACTAAAGTACAGGTATAAAGGGTTTGGGTGGTCCAAACTACTGTTAGTCTCATTTTCTATGTACTTAAATTCTGAAAAAGGCATGTCCATTCTATTGAAGTCATCGATGCCTTTTAGGGGTTACCAGAGGTTGCAGAAGAGACCTCTGACTTGCTCTTGTGACCCCTCACACTGCCTCTGCTACGCCGAGTGTTAGTGGTGGCTAAATCTGTGTCAAGAACATGGGGATGCTTGCTCCTGCCATTTCAGTATCTGGACTTTAATGTTCTTGTTTTCTGCCAATTTTAGTCTAATAGTCACTCTTAGTGCAACAAGAAATGGTGAAACAGTACTGAAACCCAAACTTTGCTTTAAGCTGTCGTAAGTAAAATAAAAGGCTTTTTAATGGATATTGCGTGTATCCAAGTAAAAGTGTGTATGGTATCTCACAAAGTATGTAACCTTCTGAGAGGGCGTTTCTATGTATAAGCATATCTGAATGTGTGAGTGAAAGCGAGCAAGAGTGAGGTTGAGTGTCAGTAAGTTTGCATAAGTGAGATCGAGGGAGTGAGAATGAATGAGTGCGAGAAAGAGTAACTTCAAGTGAGTGAGAGAAAAGGAGAATTAATGAGTAAGAATGAATGTGAAGGGTGATTGAGAGTATGAAGGAATGTTGCTGAGAATAAGTGAGTGAGAATAAGGCAGAATGAGTTAATAATAGTGAGTGTAAATTATTGTGACTGAGAAAATAAGAGTGAGTGTGAATGAATGAGAATGAGTGAGACACAATGAGTGAGAATAAGTGAGTACAAGTAAGAACCAGGGGGTGTGAGTGAGTGAGTGAGTGAGTGAGCGAGTGAGTGAGTGAGTGAGTGAGTGAGTGAGTGAGTGAGTGAGTGAGTGAGTGAGAAAGTATGATTGAGTCAGAGTAAGAAAGTTCACATAAGATTAAATGAGTAAGTGAGAGTAAGAACATGTGAAAATAATGTGAGTGCAAATGAGTGGCTATGAATGTGTGAGAGTGAGTGTGATCATGAGCGAGGATCAGGTTAAATGATTGAAAGTAATTGAGAATGAATAAGAATGCAGCATCATGCTTGTGAGTCTCTTGTTGGCCTTGACATACTGAATCTTATTCTTGGCGTAGCAAACTGCTGGGCACTGGCATACTTGAGTCAATTGTTAATACAAAAAGTACCTGTGACAAAAGACTGGCACTGAAATATTGGACTAGATTCTATGGCAAAATGAGTTTATAAGATGTTCCCACAAAGCCTTTGTCTCTTAATAGGTCTGTGGTTCTTTTTCTTGGTGTCTATTGAAAACATCAATCATTCAGGCATTTGTTAAAGCACGACTACTCATCCGTAAGGGTCTTAAGGTGGTGGAGGGGGTAGCCGGTTCCAGTCCATCAAGGGGGGGGTCTGTCTAAGAGCCAGGTTTTGAGGTTTCTTGCAAAGATGGGGAGCGATGTAGTCTGTTTGATATGGGGCAGGAGGGCCTTCCAGGCTCTGACCATGAGGAAGCAGAAGGAGCAGCCTCCCGATCTGGTCTTTCTGGTGCGGGGGACCACGGTGTAGGAGAGCTGGGCTGATCGTAGGGTCCTCTGGGGTGCGTGAAACTTGAGTCAGCTGTTCATGTATGCTGGTTGGGTGTCATGGAGGGCCTTGTGGACGTAGGTGAGCATATTGAAGGCGACTCTAGCTTTGATGTTAGAGCGAATGGAGTGTGCACAGGTGCTGGGAGATGTGGCAGTGTCCTGGCAGGTCGAGGATTAGTCTTGCAGCGGCATTCTGGATGTTGTGTAGCTTGCAGTGAGGTTTTTGTGAATTCCAGCGTAGAGTGCATTGCTGTAGTCGAGTCTGCTGTGATCAGGGCATGAGTGACGGTGTTTCTGTGTTCAAGGTGGATCCATTTGAAGGCCTTATGTAGGAGGCGGAGGATGTGGAAGCAGGAGGATAACACAGAGTTGATCTGGTGGTCCATTTTGAGCTTGGAGTCCAGGATGATTCCCAGGTTGCGTGCAAGGTCCGTGGGGGTTGGCGGGCTTCCGAGGGTGGGGGGCCACTAGGTGTTGTTCCAGGCGTGAGGGATTGGGACCATGATGAATACTTCTGTTTAGTTGGTGTTTAGTTGTAGGCAGCTGTTTTTCATCCATTTGGCGACGGCTTCCATGCCTTCTTGAATGTTATAGGTGCAAAGCCAATGAGTATGGAAGGTCCAGGGATTCCAGGACTATATCTGTTTTCACAGAGATTCTTGTGTATACGGAGGAAACATACTCAAAAACTCTGGACCTTTTAGAGTTTTAAAAATTGAAAGTTTTTAAATAAGGAGAGTATGTATTCCAAGTTAGGACGCTATATAGGGTTGAATCCAGTAGTCATTGATGCAAGCTTTCACTCAAGAAAGATGGTCGATCCAATTTTTAAGAAAATAGATTTTTATTTATGCAAAGATTGAATATTGACAGCCGACACGTGTTACGCCCTCTGTGGCGAATTGCGCCAGGGCTTTCTCAAGGCTAAATTCAATTGTTTGGCGTCATTCTGTTGGATTCTCTAGTATGCATTGCCATTTATGTATATCACAGTACATTCTATAAGTAATTCAATCGTGCTGACTGTGTCCAATAAGCACAGACTTCACATCTTGTCAGTCTCTGTTCAATATCCAATTGTATGTAAACGGCTACTGTGCCAGAAAGAGCAGCGTGCTGCTTCAGAGATGAAAGAATCTATTCGGAAGTTCTGAATAGATTCTTTCAGTAGCCGTTTACATACGGAGGGCAGAGGGCGGAGGGAGGATCCCTGGGGGACTCCGCAGGAGGTTGGTGTAGGGTCTGAAAGGAAAGGGTGGAGTCTGAACTTCTGAATTCTGCTGGAGAGGAAGGAGTGGATTCAGTCGAAGGCCTTGTCTTGGATCCCGGCATCGTGGAGTCTGGGTATTAGGGTGTGGTGAGAGACTGTGTCAAACGCCGCTGTGAGGTTGAGGAGGATGAAGACTGCTGTTTCTCCTTTGTCCAGTAGGCTGAAGATGACGTCTGTTGTGGCGAGGAGTGCGGTTTCCGTACTGTGGTCTAATCTGAGGCCGGATTGGGAGAAGCTGAGGATGTCGTGCTCTTAGATGAATGTGGCGGGTTGGCTGTTGATGGCTTTCTTGATGGCTTTCGCTGGGAACCGGAGCAGAGAGATGGGTCTGTAGTTTTTGAGGTAGGTGGGGTCCGCTGAGGGTTTCTTCAGGAGGGGGTTGACCTCGGCGTGTTTCAAGTCATCGGAGAACGAGGCGGTTGCCAGGGAGAGGTTGATGGTGTGGTAGAACATGGGTTCCATGGTGTCGGCGGCTCTGTTGAAAATGTGGTGGGGCAGGGGTCCGTGGGGGGCCCCTGAGGGGATTGACTTCATCGTCTTCAGTGTGTCTTGGGTGGTTAGGGCTTTCCAGATGTCGATCACTGGCTTCAGGGTGTCGGGTGGTTGGTGAGGGTTCAATGTGCTGGTTGTCTTCGTCGAAGTTGTCGCAGATGCTCTTGATTTTGTGGTGGAAAAAGTTGCTAGAAAGGTATTTTGTTGAAATTGCCCATCATTGTCGCTTGAGTGTTGTTGGTTTTAGTCTTATATGAATAATTGTCTTATACAGCTCTTCAAATCTCAACCACCTAGCAGGAACTCCAGGTTTACCATCATTATTGTACAATCTCGACCTTAAAGATACATAGATAAACAGAACTGCCCCACCTAAGGCAGAGCTTAAGAAGGCATACTGGGATTGGGTCAGTAGCAAGGGTTTTCTTGATCCCAAATTAGGCAGGATGACAGAGGAGTTCTTGCAACATAAGCACCTCACACATTATGAACCATACCTAGATATCATACAGAAACCTTTTGACAGGGCTCTGTTTTTTGAGTTCAGGGTGGGATCACTGCCTATACGCGAATTGACTGCGCAATGGAAGGCTCCATATCAAACTTCATCATTATGCCCGAACTGTGAGGCTAAATCTGAGTCAATTGCACATGTCCTTTTCATCTGCCCAGCCTACAAACTGCCAAGGGAACGTTGGCTCAAACCACTGTGCAGAGATCTGGGTGCTCGCAGCCACTCTGTGGCGGTGCGCATTTTTAGGTCTGACATGCGAGCGCTGTATGCATGTGATTTGGCCAAATTCCTAGGATGCTTGATTCCGGTCCAGGAAAGACATGGCTTGGCAGTTCGGGCTGGACTGTTCCCATGAGGCACAAGGTCAGGGCTGATTTGCATACGGCCATGTCTGAACTGGGAAGGTGTAGAGTGCAACAAAACAATGGATTTAGGCCCAGATCTCTGTACTGCGGTGAATGTATGACATTGTTCTGCATTCTGTCCATCAATTGTTGCTTTTGCAAATTCCTGAGATGGGCATGGAACATCAGGTCGAGGACTTTGAGTGCAATTCCTTAAGGTGCCCCTTTTTTTTCTCCTTTTTGCTGCTACGTCTCCCTCTTCATCCCCAAAATGCCCCCTCTTCCATCGATTGAGTTGTTTTTATTATTTATAAGATGAATTATAGGGTGTGTGGGGCTTAAATAATACTTGTTGAAATGTATCTTGTTTATACCAGTAGAGCTTTTTTATATATTTATTCATGTTCAACAGCTTTTATGATATGTTTTTATCAAAATAAAGCTATTTACTACTACTACTACTCCAGGTTAGTGTCTTCACTATTAATGATGGAGAGGTTTATGGCGACGCAGACTCCCTCCAATTTTAATAGTAAAAATATTGGAGTGGGTCCTTGTAAGTTGTGTAACAGTTGACCCCAAGTGGGATACAACAAACTTTACTAAACCTAGTGCCCTCCAACTTTATTTCATTTGGTCACAGCAATGGTGAATCTAAATTGGTAGGTAGAGTATTTGCCAGTTAAAAATGGTTTGCTGATATGTTTGTGCCACATAATAACTTTAACAAACACCCCCAGTACTATTTCTTAATACAAATATCTTAAAAATGATTGCTATCAAATGACTTTGTGGTGCCTGGATGCACTTCTATGGTTCTGGGCTTTTGTTTAATAAACTGGTCCTTTCTGGTATTTATAACCTTAATTCCCAGCAATTAAACCCAGAAGTTTGGATTGCAGACTATGGTCATTTCAGGACACTCTTAGGTTCTATTCTTACATAATGAAATCCTGAAAGAAGGAAACGCACATTCTTTTTCAAGGTGACTGAAAACCAGTTTGACCTGATATTTTGTTAATAGCCACAGATAAAATGTAATTGTCTGAACCAATTAATACTATCATCAACTCTGCCAATCATCCATGAAATCCCCCATCATTAAAACATAATCTGAGGATTTCAAAAATAGGTTAATTTGATTTTGGCGTAACTCCCCCCTCCCCCCCACCTTGCCATTCCAATTACAACCTGCTGGAAATCAGTTGGAAATTTTACAAAGCAGTTTCTACAAAATCTGCTCCTTGACTATTCAAAAAACACTCAGAAGATGCTATTCATTTCTGCACATCTGAACAGAGGTCTGTTCCCAAGCTGGGGGAGGGTGCAAAGATGCTCTTGTGTTAATTCTGGAACATAGCCCAGCTCGCCACTGAAACGATTGCCCAGTGCCATTACCGGGACCTGGGCTACTTTATTTTTTTTAGGTATTATAGTTGGTTTCTCCATCATCACCGTGCAGGGTTGGTTGATATTTACATTAGTGATGCACGAATTGTTGCTTCTGCCTACCGAACGAAAGTGACCAGTTGCAATCAGCAGAGGCAATTAATCATAATTGAATCGTTAACCTTAGCAGTGGCCTGCTTCTCTCGAGCCTCAGCCCCCATCTCTTTCGTTACCTGATCCGCATGTGATCTTGCTACCCGACTGACCTTCTACTAATGGTTTCGTTCCAGCGTTTCTGAGATGCATTTTTTCAGAAACATTTTTCGTGAGAGTTGCAGCTTGCAAAGAAATCAGAAGCCCATCGGTCCATCATGTTTTCATCTTTTAGAAACAGATGTGCCTTTTCCCAAAGTATCAGAGAAAACACATTTTACTTTTATCATTCTGCACATTTTCGCTAGGAACCCCCGTTGTTTTATTAAATTGCTTGGGCCTTATTTATGAGAAATGACGCATCGCTTTGTGAAAGCAGCGATGTGTCACTTCACAGTGCGCACTCCTTGCGTCATGATTGATTTTTTTTTTTTTTTAAATATATTTTTATTGCAGAGTTATAAACCACAGGATACAATTAGTCAGCCAGTTCACTCGTGACATCCCCCCGGTCAGTAGTAAAACACAGATCGTACACAGCCATTCAGCCCGCATCCCGGAGGCCGGGCGGCATAATACTCCACTCAAGAGGAAAACATCACGGTGCACGTCCCATAGGGACCATGGTTGATATGTCGTTTTACGTATATGCTTTTACCCCCCCACCCTCAACATTGCTCCCGTCAGCCATCCCAGTGGTAATCAGTGGTACCGCCCCTGTCGGGACCCGCCCCAGGTGCCGTATATCTATCCTGCCTGGCCGCTCCCCCCAGCCACTCCTCATTCCACGCAGTACCCCACCAACCTATTAATTCCAAGGTGCCCTGGCGGGCCACCATCCATGCGGCTTCCGACCCACCCCAAACTCCCATTAACCAACCCCCCCAAAACCCCCCCCCCCCTGGCAACTGCTAAGGTGTATGCCTCGTCCCAACAAGTTGGATGGATCCATTACAGTGCGGGTTATGATACTGTTTGTGTTCGCCCCGCGGTGTCCACCGGCTTAAGTCTCACCGTCCTCATCTTCCACCATAGAATCACGCAAGGCCTGCACCACTAACTCCCATGCACGTGCCGCATCCAATGCCTTCTCATTCCCCATCTTGACGGCCTGCTTCATCCGGAGCACACTCTCGCAGTCAGACCACCGCAGCAATTCATTCTTCCATCTACGCAGTGAGGGTCCCCCCCTGGACTTCCAATGCCACGATATTTCCCTTTGCGCCAATATCAGGCCCAGATCAATGAATTTGCTCGTCACCTTGGTGTGTTTGGTGTGCGGGAACCAGAGCAGCAGGCATGCCGCCATATCGAATTCCACCTCCCTATCAGTCACGTCGTTCAGGAGGTCCCCCACCTCCGCCCAGTAGGCCTCCAAGTGCGAGCACCCCCAGAACAAATGGTCCATGTCCGCTCCCAGAGACGAACACCGTGGGCATCGGTCATCCGGTACCTGAAAGTACCGCTGTAATTTCTCAGGGGTTAAGTAGGCCCTATGAAGCACATAGAAATGTACTTGCTGAAAGCGCGCATTTCTCGTGCCCTTCCACGTGCGCCGCAGGATATGGCCCCACGCCGTGTCCGGTATGGGCCGGCCCACACTCTCCTCCCATTTAGACTTGAGCCCCTGGAACGGTTCCAGTCCCTCGTTCAGCATCCTACCATGGAGGCACGTCACAGCTTTAAACGTGCCTGCCGCCATTACCACGTACTGGCACGCCATAGTCGTTGTCGGTTCCATGAGTCCCCCTTTCCAGTGCTTCTGTATGGCAGCCACCACCGCCGCGTGCAGGAGGAACCCCCCGTCGGGCAGCCCAAACTGGTCCCGGAGCGCTTCGAACGGTGCCAAAGCCCCGTCTATGTATAGGTCGCCTATTACCTGTAGTCCCGCTTCTTCCCAATCCAGCAATGGGGACCAATCTCCCCCGTGCGGCAAGGCCGTCAGCATGCTGATCGGGATCTCCGGAGCATAAGGCCGCGAGGCCTTCGCTCTCCGAAGGCTTCTCTGCCAGCACAGCCGGAGTGTCCGTTCCTCCATAGTGAGGCCCCGCAACTCAAGCCTCTGTTGCATGATAATATAGGACAGTACGTGGCGTTGTATCCCCGATCCCGGTCCACCTCTGGACCCCGAAACACCCTAGCCACGTTCTGCGTAAGGACCTGCAACTGCGCCGCTAGATAGTACAGCTCGAAATCGGGCACAGCCATGCCCCCTTCTATCTTGGGGCGAAGTAGCGTGCTCAGGGCCACTCTTCGGCGGCCTTGCCCCCATAGGAAGCCAATAATCATTGACCTCAGGTCTCTGAAGACCCCCTGAGGAATCCAGACAGGCAGCGTCCGAAAATAGTAGAGGAAGCGGGGGAGCGCCACCATTTTTAGAAGTGCGATCCTACCCAGCACCGTCAGCGGGAGGGTCGACCAGAAGGACAAGCTGCCCCTCAGTGCCCGGACACATCGACCAATGTTGCCCTTGCGTCATGATTGATGCGTCATATTTAAAATATGACGCATCATGTCTCAAGGAGTTACAGATACGTCAGTATTTCGAACGTATCTGTAGGCGCAAAAGTGATGCATTGCTGGAGTGTGTCACAAAAGTGACGCAACTCCAGCAATGTGTACTTTCACATGGGCAAGTCCCATGTTGTTAGTGCCTGCGTCAGTCTTACGCCTGCCATGAAGCAGGCGTAAGATTTTGACATATTAGCGGCCAAGAAATGGCGCTGTGAAATCTTATAGATTTCACTGCGTCACTTCCATGACCCTTTCTTGCGTCAAAACGCCCCCTTTGCATACATTATACCTGGCGCAGATATAATGTGGCGCAGGGGTTTACAAAGTGACGCATCTACCTAGATGCGTCACTTTGTAAATATGGCGCAAAAAGGCGCATTTTTCACGCAACTGGTGCATCACAAAAAGTGACGCACCAGCGACGTAAAAGTGACGCACAGCCTCATAAATGAGGCCCCTTCAGTCTTAGGGCAGCGCTAGAACTGCTGTCTGGATATAATTACCTCTAGAAAGCAGTGAATATGTAGTTGTTCCCAAATCCAAAACTGTGCAATTTATCAGCACTGCTCTTGTATACTAGTGCCAGAAGGCATTAGGCACGTGTGTACATTCAAAATATGCCGTAACGTATTCTAACATACCCTGTGCTAACACCATCAAGCCTAAGCTTTCATAACTTGCCGTAACGTTACGTAACGTAACGTCACGTAAGTTAACGTAACAAAAAATAGCAGCACGTAGCATAACATAGCAATGGCATTGAGCGGCAAACACCTAGCACAACACAATGCAAAATAGCATAGCATTTCTTAGCGTAATAGAGGGTAACGTTGCCTATACTATAGCATACTATAACATATCTCTGAATAATGCTTGATTTGTGTTCAGACGAATTAATATAAATATGACTTTAACAATTACTTTAATTATATTGCATCATCTATCAGTCCTCTAATATCCTGGTCCTGAAGCCATCAGTTAGTTAAAATTACTCGAGTGTTTTTTTATTTCATTTGTCATTCATTTTTAGACCACGGTCTAATAAAATGTATTAATGCTAATGAACAGATATATATGTATCTTTTGAGATTCAACCCACAAAAAAAAATGGCACGATATAGAGTAAGAAAACGACTTTCTAGCTTGAATTTTAAGATTCCCGAGGAGGTCTATCTAATTCCCTTTTCTGAAAATGTTTTGAATCACAAATAACACCTAGGCAAGGCAGCCAGTGAACACACATTTACATCTTCACATACTGTAAAGAAGACATAAATGTTGTCAATTAGTTGCAAAGTGTGCTAATATGTTCTTTATGCCTACAGAGCCTCGAATAATATCATTAATGCTACTCCCTGGTTAATTTATTATAATATATGGTAATGTCCTTGAAATAGCAACATTAGAATATTACTAGGGAGGACAAATATAAATGATTCTGAGAAGTATTAAAGTTATTACTATTCAACAAAGTTCTTGCATAATCACATAATCAGCCTGAATGTATGAAAATATACAAACATTGCATCACATAAGAGGCACACTGCTGGGACATCTTTCTATCTAACATAACATAGACTCCTGATGGGTACAGTTGATTGCAGAAAATTGCAGATATTGTCTTCTTGACACTTAGTGACAGTACCCCTTCTTCGATATTACAGCGCTCTACCGCCCCCTGGTGCTAGATCCGAGCTTTATAAATGCCCCTAATGAAACAGAAACCACATGGAGGCAAGCTGAGAGAAAGAGCGTCATACAGACACAGCATCCTTAAAGAGAGAAACTAAGGGGAAGATTTATGTTAACTGGCGCATCCCCAGGGATGCGCCAGTTAACATGCGCCACAGTGCGCCACAGCTCCGCCAGCCATGGTGCGCCGCATTTATAATGCGGCGCACCATGGTGCAAAAACGGCACAGATGCGTGACGCATCTGTGCCGGAAATGTGGCGCATTGCTGGAGTTGCGTCGCAAGCGCGACGCAGCTCCAGCAAGGCTCGGGGGTGCCCCATTTTAACAATGCTGCGTCAAGACCTACGCCTGCTTCAAGCAGGCGCAGGCTTTTGACGCAGCATTGGCTTAAAAGTGACTGAGTGAAATCTCACAGATTTCACTCAGCCACTTTTGCGAGGCGCACCTGCCCCGGAACGCCCACCGTGCGCCGGAACGCCCACAAGCGGCTCAGGGCTTTACAACGTGACGCATCTGCCTAGATGTGTCACGTTGTAAATCGTTCGTAGGGATGCGCCACGTTTACGCCGCCTTGCGTGACGCAACAGCGGCGTAAACGTGGCGCAAGGGTCTCATAAATCTGCCCCTAAGGCCTTCCTAATGATTAAGTTCCTTCCATAAGGCAAGGCTCGGGACTATAGAATACATAATCAAGCACTGGAACTAAAATATGCACAGGAAATAGACACTTATGATCGATCGATCCTGCTTACACATATATTTAGCTATATACTAAACCTATATTATACGCTATATATATATTTTTTGGTATAAATTTAACTGAGATTATCATGTTATTGCTGTATATTACCTACCTCATAATACTGTGAAAAGTGATATAACAATGCTTGTCTATAACTACCTCTTGTATTGTGAAGCGCTCTGATACCCATGGGTCATGTTCGCGCTATAGAAAACTCTTAAAATAAAATAAATAAAATAAAATATGTACAAAGTGGACGTTATTTTAAATAGAGAAATGTAATTTACCCAGTAGAGGCTTGTAGTGGTAGTGCTGGGGGCGGGGAGGCGGGGCGGGGCGGGGGAGGGGAAGGGTGGGGGTAGTAAACTCCGGCATAAAGCCTACCGGAGGTAAGTACATAAATGAATAAATACAACGAATTACATTGCCCGCACTGCAACAAAAATGGCGTTGCAGCGCGTGCAATGTAATTCGTTTTATATACCCCTTTAGCCTCCCAAACCAAGCAATTTACGTTCATAATGATAATCTGTAAATGCATTTTAAAAATGACTTTAGTGCATCAATACTGTGACATTTTTCGGAAAAAAATGTCTGTCTGATTTCCATGCCTCTTCCTCTTTCATACAAATGCTCCTAAGTGAAGGTCTTACCGGCATGTATTGTTCTATACATGTTGCCAATCTACATTTGCATTCTGGGCCACGTAGTTTCATGGGCGGCTTCAGCAGTGATGGTGCCTAGTGCGACGGTCATTATAGGTGCAGCCCCCAAATGACCTTCTTCTCCACAGACGTCCTCCCTACCACCCTTCAACAGTGCCTCCATAGATCCCCTGTCACATGCATTTCATTTCTTTTATAGAAATACTTATACCAGTGTAGGGTGTCAGAGCACTTTACATCACACATACATTATACAGAAGCAAGGAATCATACCTGTATAAATCAGTCTATGGGAAATGCTAAATAAAGCAATGAACATAACAAGGTGTGGGAATCACATGTCATCCATACTGGTGGGCAGTATATTTTAAGGGTGTTTGGTCCAGGGAAGCACAAACTCATGATTTAAACATATCACAGTGGTGTTGACTTTACTATTAAGAATGCGTTTCTACCCAAACTAACCCTTTTTAGCAACATTAGGATGATAAAAGACAGGGGAAAAACATAAGGTTACACCACTTTGCCTTGCAGTTTGTTCACAGGTTATAGGTCACTGTGCTATATTACGATTGGCACTTATCAACATGGTTGTTGTAACAACCGCATTGTAATTGCATACGGAGCGAAGACATGCATAATAAGGAGGCTTATTTGAGAGCAGTAGGTCTCACAGTAGTCAGAAACAAATGTGGGTGTTTTTTACTACCAGGAAATGCAAAACTTAAAAGTACATGTCCTACCTTTTAGTTACACAGCACCCTGCTTTACGGGTTAACTACGAGTTTAGGGCTTGGAAAATGTTTTAAATGCCAAGTCGAGGTTCCAGTAAAACTGCACACACGGGCTCTGCAGTGGCAGGTCTGAGTCATGTTTAAAGGGTTACTTCTGGTGCTGGCACAATCAGTGCCGTAGGCCCATTAGCAGCATTTAATTTTAGGACCCGGGTATGGTATACTATTTTATTAGAGAATTACTAGTAAATTAAATTGACCAATTGTGCATACACCAATGTTACAATGTTAAGGGGAGAGGCACATACACATTGGCACTGGTCAGCAGTGATAGAGAGCTGAGAGTCTTTCGACCAGCAAAAATAATCAGCAAAAAGAGAAGATAAGCCAGCCAAAAGTTTGGGGTTAGACCACCCTATGGATGACAGGTCTAACAGTGAGCCTACATGTGAAACCTTCTCTTGAGTACCTGGCCTAAACTTTTTAACCACCCCACTCATGTTTCTCCTGAAGGTGAAGTACAGCCTTAATGGAAGGGAAGGTATAGCCGTGAGGGTGAGCAAGCAGCAGTCCTAGGAGCTTTTTGGTATACTAGAGCAGATGCTGTGATTACGTTGTTGCCAGAACTTCTACTGTAGTATTGAGTGATAGTGTTAGGAGTGGAAGAAATACAAGATGGTGTACAAACACTCAATCATCCAAAAGGCATTCCTTATCACCATCATCTCCGGCATTGGCACCCCAACACCAATAACAAAGGAGACTCTTCATACATATTAACATGGGCTCCACCACAGTGACCACCTCCAGCACTGGATACTCCCCCCCAGCATGTCAACAATCATTAGGAGCACTCTGCCAATGGCCCCTAAGCTTTAACGTCTAAGGACAATGTGGAATGTTCAACATAGTTTGTGGCTGTGGACCTCAATTGTGGACTGTGCCAAATGGCTATGAATGGGCAGAGGAATAGTCACAGCCACTGCAGCTTGTATCATCATTTATCATAATACCTATTGCACTGCCCTTGCATCCAGGGAGCAACTGTACTTTCATCTGCATGCACAGCAAGTTCCTTGGCCCAGTAGCATGCAAAATCATCACACAAGAGAGCATACGCTGCACGTCTCAGGTTACCTTATAGGTAGACAGCTTGTGAGAAAGCACTGCAAATTATTTCACTACAGCTGCTCTGATCAGATCATTGATTGAAGGTCAACAAGGACAAAGTCCTAGCAGTCTGTATCTTTAACTGACCTGACATTTCTTATGCAATGAGTCTCTTCTCTGATGTCTTAGAACATCTGTTCTTAACCTGTGGTCCAGGAGCCTCTAAGGGTCCACAATACCTAATCATGGAGCCAAGGATTGGTTTGAAAGTTAAATATTAGATTATTGAAGTGTATATAAATAAAGATGCAAATGTAAAATTGTAAAACATTATGAAGAATGTGAAGATATTCGAAACTGAAGGCTTAAAATTAAGTTGGTATTCTCAGATTGATTTGTGAGAGTAGTGCAAGTGCATCAAGCAGAACATAGTACGAACAATGAAGAGGGCCTTCAATTGAATGTAGAAAAGCAATCTAAATTTTAATTTGTTTATATTTGTTTGTGAATTAGATAAAATATTTAGTAATTTGTGTATTTGCTTGATGAATGCTTGTTTCCTTATTTTTGTGTATTGTTTTGTTGTTCAAATCATCAAAATCTTAGGTAGGGGTTCCTGGATTCCAATAAGGACTCAGTGGGAGACCCAAGATCCAGCAATGATTAAGTGGAGGTCCACAGAAGTCAAAAGGTTAAGAACCACTGTCCTAGAATCACCTCCTTCTCTTTGCACATGTGCAATCCATCACTGCTCTGTTCCCGTTTTGCCACTATTTATTTGTCTCTACTCTGTGTCTTGAGCTCATTCTGCCTGCCTTTCTTTTCTTCTCTCCACATAGAGAATCAATCTTCCTCAAAATGTTCGTGATGTCCAGCTCTTTAGTTTAGGTGTAACAGGATAGGGTAAGGACTTAAAACTGGCGGGTTCATGGAGATGAAAATATTGAGATCTGTTTTCCTATGAGCTTCTTTTCTTAGGTCATGTCTCTAACTCTTCAGTTCTTTTAATGCACACCTGCATGCATTGTTACCCAATAAAGACCTATCTGCAGAATTCTTGTAATAATCCTTGCATAGACTGTGCACTAATATCCTCATTCTACCGCTGTTACAGTGTTCCTTTGATGCACCTTTATTCAAACATTCACGATGCTTCACTATCCTACTACTGAGTTATCCACAAAGTTCTCGCAATGCACCTCTTTTTTTACATTCATCATGCACAGAAATTTCAGTACTGATATTGAGACATTTGATTATACCTCTTGTAATGCAGCTATATTATGGACATTCCAGTGTTTACAAATGTAGAGGAGGCTCAAGGCACACCTCCATACTGACCATTACCATTATAGACAAATACCATAGAAGCTTTTGTATTTTTGAATGCTTGTTACAATATATGACGAAGCTGCAAGGATGTAGCAGCAATGAGTGTGCAAAATAGGCCATTAACTTTGTGCTTTTTTGATTGGCTTTGAGATGATTTGTCTGTCAGCAACCTTAACTATACAAATCTAAATGAAATCTTAATCATCATTCCTGTCCTATAATAAATTATCATTTACAGTCTTATTAACAGTCATCTCGCCAAATGTGCCTTTCGCTGCAAAAATTTGAAGCACTACAATTTACGCTACTGTTAGTCTAGCAGGTGACAATCCCAGTGACACCTGACTGAGAAAAGCAGTCTGTATTAAGTCAAACACCGTTTCCCATTAGGTTTTTCATGCACTTTGAGTAGATGTATAGCATAGTTTTTGTAGAATTCATTTAGTTCGCAGCGGCTTTTCCGGAAATCTGAAATATTTGTTGACTGGCAAAATCTATTCATTCACTCATGCAGATGTCCCACTAGGTTGACAGTTCTCACGAGTAAAGCCCCCAGAAATGTGCACTTGTATATTTCAAATTTTTCCATAAGCACAACAATTTTCCAGGTTGAGAAAACTTACCTGTTCCTACATTTGACAGAAATACTTTTTTGGCGAATCCATGTTACTCCTGTAAAGTGGAGCTCTGTCCAAATTCCACCAATTGCAGTGTGGTGGAATATTTTCTCGTGAGGCTCCAGAAATGCGAGTGAGATTTGTCCCCCCTCAGAGCTATTTTCTAATGCGGACTGTCTCTGGCAGTCACAGGCGGTTCTGAGTGATCGTGGTTAGAGGGCTGCTTCTCAAGTAGATTTTCTGCTGCTTGAGTAGATTTTCAACACTTGGGGCAGCAAAATCAACATAAATGGACGCTCAATGTTACACACCGCATGGTGCTGTTCTTGCTAGTTTTTTAGCTCTACTGGCCTACTAGCGCATGCAGAACAACACGCATATTTTCTGTCCGCTGGCGGAACTCTGCCGAAATTCTAGGAGTGTTTATGTAACTCCTTTAAATTCAATGCAGTGAAACTCTATGAGTTCCACCCACCCCTAAATATTATTTTAATGGTCTCAGGATCTGGAAAAGTTTGAAAGTTTGGCCAGTTGAGAAAACACCTAACCAGAGGCAAAGCAATAATTGCATTCTCTAAAATGAAAGCCATATATTGCTTTCCCAATGTTTTTACCCAAATTGAGAAGGCAAAATGTTTCAATTGGTTACCAGTTTTATTCTGGAAGCCTTCATACAGTTTGACGCTAAACCTACTCAGTGGCGCTTTGCAGGGCGCCCTGCAAAGCGCCACTGAGTAGGTTTAGCGACAAACTACTCAGCGTGTTTTTAACCCTTGACACATAGACTTCTGTCTGCATGTTTTGTGAGTCTTAGTAGTCAATTTTATCCATCACGATCACTTGAGCACTGCACTTCAGTAACAATATTGTTTGAGGAACAACAAGGCTAGAGTTTTGACAACTATTCCCGGCACTACATGGTCGGGTACTGAATGTTCAGCAATTCCCATATGACGAAATTCCACCATAAGGGTGGGCGAATGGGGTTTGCTCTAGCCTCTGTGATTCAACAGTATTCGTTCACTCGTGCACCCGACTGTTTCACAGTTACTTGTATAGCTACACACCATTTTTTTGACCTGGTCTACTCCTGTCGTGTGCTATGAATCCACATATACCACCAGGCAAGTGCCAATTCACGCAAGCTGCCAGCCGAACGCCAGTCCATGCAAACCATCATCAGAAAGAAACCAATTGGAAGTAGATACAAAACTATAACTACAAACACAACAGCTATACCTAAATACTTCACACGAATGACAACCGTGAAATCTGAACAAAAAATATAACATAATACAGATCAGTCCATTTGCTTTTATGCTCATGGGTGTACCCAAAAACTTCATTGCTTGAGGTTCAATTTGAAACATGCGGGAAAACATAGCCCAGCATTAGAAGGGCAATGGAGGTAGTACATATGAATTCCACACACCTTTTCAGCAATAGACTCTACATCTCTTACTGGGAAAGTCTTTATTGGCCATGGGAGGAACATGATCAGAAAAGTGGCGATCTTTCAATCTTGCCACATCACCCATGTACTCATTGAAGTCTAAAAGGCACGCACGTTTCCACACATTAGCAACCTGACCCCAAACAGTCACAGGTGAAGTACTTTCATCATGGATGATAGTCAGCATGTAGACATGGCAGCTAGGGTCAGATCAAAATAATTACCCGTGCCCCTTGAGTCAGTAAGCATAGATATTATGTGCCTCAGCTGTGGAGACAGGATTATTGTGACTCGGATAGTCAGATGCTGCAGAATTCATGTTTCTACATGGCCTGATATTGTGAGATCTGAACGACTTCTTTCGACAAGATGATCTCCTGGCCAAGAGCCTTAGTTTTCCCTGTTCTTGATCAACCTCTACACTAGCCACAGCCTTAGTCTTTCTTGGTTTTGCTGCACATTCCCTAGCGAAATGGCCAGCTTAGCCACAATAAAGACATAGGTTTAATTTTCTCATTAGATAGTGGACCCCTATACCTCCTATCTGCATAGGTTCAGTTTCAAGAGTTTTACTGTATGACGAATTTGGCTCGTTTTTTGAGAACAATTGAACTGCATGGTACACATTCTTTGCAGCAGGCATATTAACCTTAGGTGAGTCAGAACTGACACTAGGCAAAACTCCAGCAGGAAGATTAATCAACAGAGATATCTAGACACTTTTATTGTCACTTAAAAGTGCATGATATAAAAATAACTCTGCAGTGGGTGCTTTTTAAACTATACCATATTTCAAAAGACAGGGAGGCTGGAAACGAAATTGAGTGTTGTGTGGATTATGCTGGCCTGGTGATTTTGTTACTGGGTGTCAACATTGCAGCACTGCGGCAAATCTGCCTCCCACCCTGGTAAGAAAACAGCCCCCCCTCCGCCCTCCAGTAACAAAACTGGCCCCCTCCCTTCCAACATCCCCGGAAAACAGAGGATGTTCTGTATGGCTTATCCAGTCTTGCAAGGGCAGGATACAGTGGCATAACACAAAATGACGCCCCCGCTAACAAAACTGGCCCCCACTCTTCCAGCCTCCCAGCAAAACCCGTGATGCACGGTATGGCTAATCCGGCCGTGCAAGGCAGCATACAATGGCGGGGGACACCATCACCGTGCTGCAGGAGCCTGAATTACGTCTCTGGGGGGGATCCTGTTAGCGGAGATGAGACAGGCAAGATTATGACTGTCTGACAGGCCTTTTCAAAGAAATTATTATTTTTTTTGCAATTTTTCAACAAAGTAGAGGAAACCTATCAATCCTTTCAAACTGTTGGGCTGTCTAGCATTTTACCAGCCTTTGTTTGTTTAAATTTGAATGGGGCAATGACGTACAAATAAACCTTTTAGTGGGCCATAAGCCACTCTTGTGGCTAAATCACTACAGTGAGCATTAACTGGAAATTCATTGCGTTACTGCTTCATGTTGTTTGTGAATATGGCTTGTATTTCTAATACCATTTCACACCCCATGTATGCAAGCAAGACCTAAACAAAAAATATAACATAATACAGATCAGTCCATTTGCTTTTATGCTCATGGGTGTACCCAAAAACTTCATTGCTTGAGGTTCAATTTGACACATGTGGGAAAACATAGCCCAGGATTAGAAGGGCAATGGAGGTAGTACATATGAATTCCACACACCTTTTCAGCAATAGACTCTACATCTCTTACTGGGAAAGTCTTTATTGGCCATGGGAGGAACATGATCAGAAAAGTGGCGATCTTCAATCTAGCCACATCACCCATGTACTTATTGAAGTCTAAAAGGCACGCACGTTTGCACACATTAGCAACCTGACCCCAAACAGTCACAGGTGAAGTACTTTCATCATGGATTTCACACCCCATGTATGCAAGCAAGACCTTCAGGAATCAGTCTTCTTGGCTACACTGCTTTCGCAGCCTTCAGAAATCCACATTTTGATAAGCATTTTCTCAGACAAAGCATAACCAAGCCCAACATATTGGCATTGCCAGAGCTTGTTTAAAAATGTGAATGTGGGTGTCCCCTTTGACCGCCTCTCTTTATTAACCATATGTTTAGTTGTACCTGAGGGCACAATATGGGACATATTAGCAAGGACATGGAGTATTTAACGCAAAACGCGCTTAGCCCGTTTTTTTTTTATCACCGGATATTATCGCAGAAATAACATGCTATTAGCAACATTTATCTCGAATGCAATAATATATCCGGCGAAAGTGGCTTAATGCGCGTATATCACTGGAAATCCAGCGATATTCAGGCATTAACGCTAATGGGGACTTAACCTGAATATCCACGTCTCATTGGATGAACAGGTTAAGTAATGGTCTGAGCAGGTGTTAGAATCTGGCGATAATTGCGCTTAGCGTGAATTTTTTAATCGCACAGCCTGCCTTGCTAATAGGCGATAGTGGTGTTAATGACTGCTGTCAGTCGCTAACAGTTTGGGTACGCCCACTTTGCATGTTATTTGCGATAACTATCGCTGCCATGCAAAGTGTGCCTCAAACCGGTCGCTTTCGCCTAAAAGCTGTCGCTAATTACTGTTAGCGCCAGCTTGCTAATAGGGCGATAAGAATATCGCCGCTTTAGTGGCAAAAAGTGCCGCTAAAGCGGCGATATGGCCCTTGCTAATATGCCCCTTTGCTTGCTAAAATATCGAATTGTTTTTACATATTTCGTAATATATTGACCTAATTTACAATATACACACATGAATACACGCAGACTCAGGTTTCCATCCGTCCACGGTCCGTGAATTTGGAACCATAAATTGGTTAATAATATTTGGGCATATTAGTAAGAACCTTGTTAAAATTATTGCTGTTTTAGCGGCAGGAAACTGACGCTAAAACAGCGATAATGGGCTTGCTAATATGCGTTATAGAATTCCAATAGAAGCCCAGGTTAGATGTCCTGCACAGCTAACCTGGACTTCTATTGGAATTCCATAACGCATAATAGCAAGCCCATTATCGCCTTTTAGAGGCAGTTTCCTGTTGCTAAAACGGCGATAATTTTAATGAGGTTCTTACTAATATGCCCCATTGTTCGTTATTTACAGCCCTTAGAAATGGCATAAAAGTGATATTGAGCTACATTATATATTTCATGACTTTGGAGTAGTGGTGCAGGTTATGTAAAGATTTTGCTTTATTTTTACATACACAATTTTGTGTATTCTTTTATTGCATCAAAAGCAATAGCAATAAAGTTTAAACAAACACTACGTTAATGCATTAAAAAATATTTATTTAAATGAGTTCAGGCATTAACAACTTGGAAGTGTTTAACAGACACACATTTTTATGGAATTGCAGCTTGAATGGCCTGTCTGTTGATTTCTTCTACTCTGTCCTCCTGTTAATACTGTGGAGTTCGGATGTAAAAAAAAGAAGTCAAAAGGTCAAACATGTTTTGTGAAATGTAATGAATGTGTAAATCAATGCCACCGAGTTATTAAAAGTAACTGGAAGCAACAGAGCTATGCCTGTGTTTTAATAAATGTGGTGGATTGGTGATGTCAGTGAAAACTGCAGTGCACATTGTTCTTTCCTTTGGGTCCCTCTTAGTCAACTTGGAGCACAGAAAATAAGTGGTTTCTTCACCCCAGTACCACTGTACGCAGCGATTGCTTAATTGCTCGGGGATATAAAACTAAATTAAAATTCAAACGTTGCTTCGCTATTTTATTCTGTACACTCTCAGCAAATGTATCCGACAAATAAATATTGGCGAGGACGTTGTCCTCATTTATTTATTTCAGTAACATTCATAATAACAATTTACAAAACAAATAAGTATCACCATATACATAATTTCGTGATACATCAAATTTACAAGTGAGCTAAATATTGCACTCTAAGTTCCCAAAAAAGCCTTTTTAGGATGAAGTCTACAAGACACCACAGCTGTCTGGTGTGCTGAAGACTTCAGTGTGACACTGTAAAAGCTTACCTAGGAATGTATTCCACCCGTTGCTTACCATAGGCTTTGTGGTTTGTAACTCACATTGCTTGCTTTCTATTTGCTGACTTTTATAGTTTTAGGTTGTCCAACTTAACTTTGTCCCTCTGATGGAGCATAGCCCATTTACTGTATTGTTCCACTTTCCATAAAAAGTCCTTTGTTCTTATTTTGCCACATTTGCTCTGCATTCAAAGACAGAGGTCAAATGTAAAGCTCTGTCTTTCGAGGGAGCTTGTGTTTACTTTCTCTCTTTGACTTCAAATTGAGAGGATTTGTGTTATAATTCTGCTGGCTACCCATCTGAGAAGGAATGCTGTAGGATGCTATTTTTTCTAGCACACAATTAAAAATCTAGATGTCTGTAAATGAACTATACAAATATTTCAGAATACATCAGAATAAGAAAAGCACACGTGGAAGGAACAGATATTTAAATAGGATCAAAATAATTCAATACACTTAGTGATGATGCCATGTCGACATGTTATCACTTGTGTACTGCATAGTTGTGTCAGTAAAACTTTGTGTGCAAAGGTAATGGTAATTTCAATTGAAATTGTGTTGTTTGTAATGGCCGTGAGCTTCCACGACATATACACTCCACTCTGCATAATTCCACTCTACAACACTCCATTTTACTCTTTGTTAGGTCCACTCTACAATACTCTACTTCACTCTATAACACTCTACTCCACTCTTCGCCACTTTACAGCACTCTGCGCCAGTCCACTGTACTCCAATCCACTCTCGGCCACTCCACTCCACTTCACTCTACTCCACTCTTTAACACTCTATTCTATGACACTCCACTTTACCACACTCTACTCCACTCTAAGCTACTCCACTCTACTCCACTCTAAGCCACTCCACTCTACACCAATCTATGACACTCTATGCTACTCTACTCCACTCTACGCCACTCCTTTCTATGCCACTCTACTCTATGACCACTCTATGCTACGACAACCCACTCTTCGACACTCCAATTCATGAACCTCTGCTCTACTCTAAAGCAATCCACTCTGCAACACCCTTTGCCACTTCACTCTAAGCCACACCACTCTACGCCACTCCACTATATGACACCCCACCCTACAACACTACCCTCTTTAACACTACACTCTAAGATACACCACTCTACAACACTCTATGCCACAGTTCGTCACCCCACTCTACTACACTTTACAATACTCCACTCTAGGATACTCCACTCTAGGCAACTCCACTCTAAGACACTCCAATCTATAACACTCTATGCCACTCCACTCTATGACACTCTATGCCACTCCACACTATGACACTCAACTCTATGACACTTTAATCAACTCTACGCTATGCCAGTCCACTCTATGGCAGTCCACTCCAGTGTAAAGCACTTCAACCTACTCCACTCTACTCCACTCTGTTCTATGCCACTGTATGCCTCTCCACTCTATGCCACTCCACACCACTCTGTCACTCTATTTTGCTTCAGTCCACTCCAAGCCACTCTATGCACCTTCACTGTACAACACGCCACTCAACAACACCATATGGCAGTCAACTCTATGCTACTCCACTCAACTCTAAGCCACTTCACTCTATGATACTCAACTCTATGGCAAACTACTCAATTCCAATCTAGGACTCTCTGCTTCATTTACCTCTATGCCTCTCCACTCTATGACACTCTAAGAAACTCTATGTCACTTTACTCTAGGTCACTGTTCTCCACTCTATGACACTCTACTCCACAATATTCCAATCTATGATACTGTACTCCACTCCACTCTACAACACTCTACTCCTCTCAATGGCACTCCAATCTATGATACTCAATGCCACTTCGCTCTAAATCATTCTACTCCACTCTATGCCCCTCCACTCTAAGCCCCTCCACTCTTTGACTCTCCATGCTATGGCCCTCCAAATCACTCTTCGCCACTCTACTCCACTCTATGGTATGCAATTCTACGCCCCGCCACTCTAGGTCATTCCACTTTAAGACACTCTACTCCATTCTATGTCTCTCCTCTCTACACCACTCTACTCCACTCTATGCCCCACGACTGCACTCTACAATACTCTTCGAAACTCCACTCCACTCCACTCCACTCTATCCCCGACCACTCTATCGCCCCCACTCTTTGCCTCTCCTATTTATGCCCCTCTGCTCTATGACCAACCACATCACAACATTCTTCTCCATTCCTCACTATGCCATTCCTCTCTACAACACTATACTCCACTTCACTCTATGCCACTCTACTCCATTCTATGCCACTCTCTTCTATGACACTCTGACCCTCCACTCCATGACCCTCTATGACACTCTGCTCTGTGCCACTCCAATCTATGACATCCCACTGTACTCCACTCCACGCCGCTCCACTCTATTACATTACACTCTATGATAAGTTACTCCACTCTACGCTACTAGAAGCCCTTCCACTCTACGACACTGTACTCCACTCTACACCACTACACTCTATGCCCCTCTATTCCACTTTATGCCCTTCCACTCTATGTTCCTCCACTCTACATCACTCTACAATCCCTCCACTCTACACCACTCTACTCAATTCCACTCCACAGCACTCTATGCCACTCCACTCTAAGCCACTGTACTCCACTCCACTTCAGGCCACCCCACTCTCCTCTATGCTAAAAGTTGTTTGCCATGCTAAACAGGAGCCAAGCTGGCAGACAACATGGCTAAACCGCATTGGCAAAGCTAACAGTTCTTTCATAGGTGCAACCTATTGACTTGACCAATGCGTGTTTCTATAGGCATATATGCTTCCTGTAGCACACACTAAAACGTTATCATTGCTTGGTGTGTTCGTGTTCTCTCTTTAAACCTATGAAGTCCCTATAGGCTTTGGGGACTGCAGGCACACAATGAGACTTCCAAAATGGGATACGCCCCCCCTCCCTTGTGGATCCAAGCACTATTGCACACACACTTCTTACATTCAGAAGTAGATTGAGTAGGCTATCATCCATCTAGGGTGCTGGTTAAAGGGCCCATTGCCCCATTATTATATATGGATGGATTCTAGCAAACATTGGGAAGTGAGTGGCCCCCGATAAAATGAAGTCACCCACAATGAAATAAGATTCACTTTGGCCGTAGCTTTACCAGCCATTGGAGTTCTGATCCATGGATCAAACGCAAAAAAAAATCTAAAGCAGCTTCCACTTGCTTTGTGATATGAGTTTTCTGTGCAGGAAAACATACCAGGTCAACCAGAATGATAAAAGGAGGATCAGGATGGCACACCTCAATCACGCCATGGACTTTCGACAATACACTTTCCATGCTCCCACTTATCTATCATAAATAGGTGCCTTGAAAAGCTTCATTCCAATCTTGAAAATTCCATATTTAATAAGTAATACCTTAGTGCAATAAGCCATTTGCTCCTTAATTTTATACCTTTGATCCAATTTCTTTACCCCCAATTGTATTTGAAATCAATCAGTGAACACTATTTTGCTTCCCATAGTAATGTCATATTCTCTAGTGTCTTGGAGTGACAAAACTGGAGTTTCTGTGAGGCCCCTGACATTCTCGGTAAAAATGTGAAAAATGTGTATAAATTGCTTTTGGGAAATGACTTGAAATTTCACACAAAATATCTAAAATTTCATGTGATTACACAAAAAGTGAGTCTGTCATTTAGCTCTACATTTTGGCATGAAATGCATCTTAGCAAAAAAACACAACTGCTGCGAAGAGTAGGCACTCACGTTGTGGTTATTCTCGTTGTTCAACCACACCCATGCTATAATATTCCTGCAAATGTTGGGCTAGCATTTGTGATTTGATTATGCAACATGGTATGATGGTGGAATTTTGGGAGTATTGCATGTCTTGAGCTTCATCGTAAATTCCCGCAATTGTGCAAATTCTACCGAAGTAATTTAAAGTTCACCCGAGCCTAATCCTTAGCTGTGCATCGAGATTTACTGAAATGATAATTGACATGGAATAGCAACACTTCTCTTGCAGCTCCAAATGCATGCATGCCAAGTAATAAGTAGTAACCAAGGGTATTGATTGGTCATACACAATATATGAATCCGAATTCCACAATTGGTTATTCTGAAAATGTTAAATACAAGGTGGATTATTTATCATATTATCATATTTTCATTAAAAAAAAAAATAATGTGTGTAGTTCTTGATGATCTTCAAACATTGTTGCCTCGATACAAGAATTTGAAAACTATTACCAGTCAAAACAGGTTTTGTCCATGCAGTGCGCAGGCATGGAGCTTTTTAAGCCAAAAACCACAGTCCTGATAAAATAAAGGTTTCAATGTTTGATCTTCATGGATACTGGTATTCCAAGATGTCCAGCACAAGAATGTTGTAAAAATTGATGGTCTCCAAAAGTCGAGGTATCGTTAGTCAGTTGTCAGTGCGATCCAGACTTAGACCTCCTAGGTCACAAACCCTATTTCCATTGAAAACAAGTACTAAGTAATCCTGTGGAATATTTTAATTACACCAAAGTAATCAGAGTAATATCAGTAATTTCATGATACTCTTGTGATTCAACATTACTAAGCCTGAGTGGTGAACTGCGCTCCGCTCACGGAGATTACGGAGTTTTCCGCACTCCTCGTTAGGCGGAGCTCCGGAGTTCTCAAAAACTCCACTCCAGCAGAGCTGAGTTCTTTTCCTCGCTTGTGCTTGTCAACATTAAGTTGGCAAGTCCAAGCGAGGAAAATCCACCTCCCGGCAAGATTTATCCTCCTTCGCGATCCTCAACATTAAGTTGGCAAGCGCAAGCATGGAAAATCAACCTTCCGGTGAGATTTCGCAAAACGGGCAGTCAGATTTCTCATTGTGAGTGGTTGCATATGCTCGTGACCACTTGCATTGAGAAACCGTCCGTTTGCATTGAGAAAGCTGACGCTCAAGTAAAAATTCTGCTCGAGGGGCAGTGAGGAAGCAGCGGCCGCTTGCGCCCATTGTTGTTGTGCATGGTGCTGTTCACAATGGCTAAACTGTGCGGACAAACACCGGGTGCTGAAAATTACTGTGAGCAGCATTTACCTAATGCACTCCACTGCTTGCGGAGCTCTCCATAGAATGGCGGATTCCTTTTTGCACTTCGCGAAGGTCCACGTAGCGGAACTCCGCAAACTCCGCTCAGGCTTAAACATCAACAAAAATTACACAATTACGCCTGCTGGCCTAGTTCCGAGTCATTTGGGGCTAAGACGCCTAAATTCTTGGCTATGCTTGTTGTGTGATTATGCTTAACCTCGTGTAATTTTGCCGTAACCTTGTGTAATTGCACTGCAGCAGTTTACGCAAGTTACACCCACTCTTAATATTAAGTGGCAAGTAATTTTGTTGTATGTATGTGTGAGAGGAATGCTCACCTGCGCCTTAAAGGAAGGATTAATTTTAAAAGATGTTCTGAATAGTTTAAACAACTTGTCCCTTTTTTAACTCTCCATGTATGCTGTAAGATTGGAGTGTTCCCAAGAAGGAGAGGAGGTTCATTGAATTAGTTAGAATAGTGCACTCTCCAAAAGAAACTTTTGAATGGCAGGCCCTATAAAAATTTGAAGGCCTGGCTTCCATAGCTCTGGTGTACAGCACCTTTATCTGAGTCAAGACCTTGCTTGCCCTGGCAGTCACAGCCTTTTTTCACATGTTATTATATCCTGAAAATTCTTAGGACATTCTAATTTAAAGGTAACTTCCTGACTACAGACTTGAAAATCGCCTGTGGACTTATGTCAGATTTGTTTATTATTTGGATCTTGCTAGAAAATTCGTTCGAATATATCACAGACTAATACACAGTTTGCGGGATTATGCATAACAGCACGCTGTGGTAAATTGAATGCTTTCTGGGCATCTGTTGGCCAATATGTCCATGCCATTTCATCCCTAACTGAAAGACATTTGTCTCTAACCTTGGTCGCTTTTGTGAGACATAGAGAACACGCATTTGACTCTCATATCACATATCTCGATTTGTATCTAGTTCTGTGCTCAAAGTGCTAAAAAACCCAAAGTTGTTGCACCTCATCTTTGTCTTTGAAAAGCCTTTGTAAGACAATATTCAGGCAACCGTAGAGATTTTATAGGGCACTCTGGAACACAACTGAGGATTAACTCTCATGCAATTCACCTCTGTCCTCACTTTTATCATTCATGTTCATGTCAGTTCTGACTGAACTACAGAACTCTCCCAAACCATTCAGTCTCCCCTCGAATCCCAAGACTGTGCTCTTCAAAATTCATTTTGTTCAGTGAATCCCAGAAAGGAGTTGAAGTAAGCCTTTCTCCCAGTAGCCGTAGAGCTTGGAGCATCACATTTGCTGCAGACTTCTGAATGCAGCCGGAGGTTGACAAGTCTTGCCCCATCCTGGTTGCTTGTTGGGTAGTGTATGTGCTGCAGAGATGAGTGTATCTTGAAGGTTACATTATATGATCCTGGGTAGAATGCACCTGCTGAAGAGATCTGTGAGGGGTATGGAAAGTGTACTTCCTTACATCAATATGATGGGGAACTTGTGTAAAATGTCTGGAGCAGTAAATATTTAAGCGCTACCAATTTGACCCCCAGGGTATGCTCAGACGTGAGTCCCTTGCTCACTTTGCCACTGTATTCAAGCAAGCCACAGGGTCAGACTGATTTGCATATGGCCATGTCTGAACTGGGCTGGCAGAGTGGGCTAAAGAACGATGATGGATTAAACCCAGATCTGTTGACTGGGTGTGAGTGTTTGATTGGTTCAGATGCTCCGTCCATCACCACCCCCTTTTGTACCAATTTGACACCCATCATATCTTTTGCTTTAATCCAGCTCTGGCTTTTTAGCATGAGTGAATTTCTAATCCTATAATAACAATGTGATAGGCAACATTTATCAAGGGTTCAGTCGCTTGTGTACCACGCAGTGGGGGGCAAATGCAATGCAACCCTTGAGATGCGGTTCATCGAGGTACGCGTGGTCCTGAGGGGATTGATGAATTTAGAGTAGGGCAACTCAGCGTAAATCAGTGCATTTCGTTACTCTGCCCCAAGGAAGTGTTCCGTGGGTGGGGCCTGTGCGTTTCCACACAAAACCCATGGATTTTGATGCAGTCCCAGATTAATCAGAAGTGGTAGACCTGGGAATGCGCCAAAACTGCTATGCCTCTGCAGGTGAGGCATAACAAGAAGAAATATGTTTATTTCTCCTATTGTTTCCACGATATATGCTGCATTCTGCAGGACACATAGAAAGAGAAAAATGCCTCAGGGGATTGTTTTTGTGCATGAAGGTATCCCTTTCAACGCAGGCACCCTTGCTGCAAATGTGCTCAAGTGCTGGGAAAAGGAAGAAATGTGCTATATTGTGTTTAATACAATGCATTCCTGCTCTTTCACTGTCATGCAGCTCAGCAACGTGGCTTTCTGTACTATGCTACGTCACTCAATTGTAATTATGACCCTAAATGTAAAACCGCAATTTGCACAATGCTTCATTTTGTTGGCCTAAAATAAGGACTAGCTGAAGGTGTCACAAAATGTTTGGGACCCCCTATCAACCATGTTACTTCCTTTTGCCACAATTCAACCAGAACAATTGAAATAAACTTAACCAAGACTGACAATATGTTTTTTTAATCAAAGTAAAATATATGCTCATTTTAAATTAGGGTTCTGAAGTTCAGGACTCTCTTCTTATATATTGATATTATCTGATGATACAGCAACATTCCCTAATGAGCCATGTGATAACAGAGAAATAGAAGTAGAATTTGCTTACATTTTTGGTTTGTTCTCTTCACATGATTACATCCCACACAAAAGCAGCAGTGGTACACTCTGAGGGCTCAGAGAGATGCGTTACAAACAATCTCTTTGAATCAGAATTGTGCCTTGAGTAATGGCATCCTCGTTTGTGAAGGGCATGGGTGGTGGAGGTGGGTTGGGGGGTGCTGCAGTACAGTTACAAAACATGGTGGAGTTCAGAAGGTGAATGAACAAAAAGGATGCTTAATATTTATCTTGTCACCGAGGTCAAATGTTAGGGTATGTCTGATGACAATTTGCTTCTTATTCTTTTAGGTAAAGATGGCTATTTTTCTTTCTCCGACTGGAAAGTGACAATCTTATAAGGCTACAGGGAGTCTCAAAGGAAAAGATTCAGGTTATCATGTTTCTCCTATCTCACATTTATACTTAAATACCTGTAAATTATCTCTACAAAATGTTCAAAACATATCAGCATATAGGAAAGCAGAGTGAAGCACTTTTTTGTAATTCTGACGTGTGATGAAATCAAATGGTTTACTAGGATCAAAACAATCAAGACCCTTTACTCAGTGTTGTGCAAATGATAAATAATCACTGAAACTCTATTTCCACCTATCATCCTTTGAGCACTGTATAGATTCATCAGTAAAACACACTAAAACTGCATGTCTGTGGTAATTTAGTGGCCATTTCAATGGAACATGTGCGGTCTGTCAATGGCAGTGCACTACCAGGCCCTAATGTAGTAGTACATTTGCGACAGTGTGCCCCAAAATGAACCTCTTGGCTACATACCACTTCCTTACCACTCTCCTACTGGAGGAGCTTAGCTCATTTGCTGCACTTGTTCTTTGTGTAATACTTGGAATGTTCTCAATCATTATGACTTTAGTGATGTAACATTGATGGCAGCACCCTCATTCAGAATCTGATTCCAACAGCTCTGGTGAAGAGCAAGTCCAAGAACTACATCATGAACTTTTTTGCTGTCTCAGTGCAGAGCCGAGCTCCTATTGTGTCGCGGGACATGGCTTTCACAATGCAGCTTCAAGCACACGTTCCGTTTCACCCCAAGCTAAATTAAGCTTGCCTAAACCACGCATATGTGTGGTGAAGGTAGTCTGCGTTCTAGCTTACTAAGGAACTGGAAGGCAGGGCCTGCATGAAGGACGGGGATGCGGAGAGGTAAATTGACTGGGGGATAGGTTTGAAAGGAGGGAGCCCATTTTAGGGCTCAGGGTGGGGGGTGTCAGACAGGGGTAGGTTTTAACGGAGGGGGCTGGTTTTAGGTTTAAAGGAAGGGGGCGGTTTTAAGGCTCAGGGCAAGGTGATGAGGGTTTTACGGTAGGGGCAGAGTTTTAGGAATCAAGGCAAGGGTGTCGTGTTGCCCCTTTAAGTTTTGCTTAGAATTGTTTTGCCTTAATGTTCTTTTATGTCACTGGATTCTCTTCCTGGCTTCTGTGTGTTACAGTTGCTGGGAAGAAGTCCTGTGTAGGTTGTACCCTACCTTGCTCCTGTGTTTCCTTCCAATAAATCTACTTTATTCACCTTTATCTGTGTGGACTCAACACTACAATTTTGGCGACGAGATCTTGGAAGCACTAGGAACCCATGAACCCTGATGATTTTGATTTTTACTTGTTTTCCTTTTCTCATATTTACAAGGAAAATTTTTTATTGTCTAATTTTCTTTTACTACTGAATTTTCATCTCCTTGGATTACACCTTTACATTTGGGAACCTTCCTTCTGGAATTCCGCCTTCACTGCTGCTATTTGACTCGACCTTCACTACCTCCAACTGCCTCCACTCTACCTACGCCATGTGAGTAACTTTTTTTTTGTTATTCTGAGATCGCTCCCGCTTGCGCTATCAATTCTGACGATTCCAACTTTAATTGAAGCGCAGCGCCGGGCTAAATTACTTTCAGAAAAACCCATGGCATGAGTGCATTTTTTGAATAACCGGATTCAAGGCAGTGAGCGTTTCAGTCTCGAGCGCTCCCTACCTCGAGCGCTGGCATTCTCGAGCGTCTCCATTTCCTCGCAGCAACTCTCGTTCTCGAGTGCTGCCATTCTTCGAGTCTCCTGCTCCGCTACGATTGACGGCGCGTCATATGCTCGTCATTTCACTGATTTTGACGGCGCGCCATCTCCTACGTTTGACGCACGTTACGCGTTGACGAAAGACGCCGGCAGCCATATTTGTTTATCAGCGTTTCCACAACAACGTAGTAACGCGTCAACGCTGCATCTGTTCTTCGTCAGCGCTGCATATATTTTCGTCAAGCGTTGTGTTTCCATAACAACGTGTCAACGCTTCAACGCTGCATCTGTTCCTCGTCAGCGCTGCATCCTTTTTCTTCAAGCGTTATCCTACAGCTCCTCTTCATTCAATTCCAAGCAGTTCAAGGCAGTTCCCAACAACATTTTCAGCATTTATTTACACAAGTAAGACTATTTATTTCATTTTATTTTTCCTTATTGTCAATCTTCTCATGGCTACTCAGAACTTCACAATTCAATCGCCTCAAGCCTTTTGGCCTTCTGGATCAGAACCCTGCATGAAGTGGTTGCAATGGAAGGCATATTTCTTAAACTTTATTGACACCATCGATGAAGAGGCAAAGATGAAGCCTGAAAGGAAAAAGAAATTGTTTTTACATTCTCTTGGTGCTGGAGGTTTAAAAGTATATGAAGAAATGTCAAAATGTACTGGTGGTGGAGATTCTAATGTATTTGATGATATTCTAATTGATTTTGATAACCACTTTTCTCCTAAAGTATGCATTGGTATTACCAGGTATAAATTTTTTCGCAGGAAACAGCAACCTGGGGAGACTATAGATGTTTATATTTCTGAATTGAAAAAAATTGCTGAAGACTGTAAGTTTGATCACCTTCAAGAACAATTTATAAGGGATCAAGTTGTGATGCATGCGTCAGATCCATCAATCCAAGATAGACTTTGGATTAATGGTGATTCCGACCTCAAAGATATTTTAGCTATTGTTAGGAAAGCTGAACTTTCTGGTCGCAGCGCTAAAGCTATTAAGGTTAATGAGAAAGTCTCTCAGGATTCTAACGTTGTTTCGGAGCATACTGTTTCCAGAGTTCAAAGTAAGTCTAGTTATAAACAAAAGTTTCAAAATAAATCTAAGCCTGTGGAGGTTAAGAAGACGGATAAAAATCCAGACAACCTCAAGTGTTTCAGGTGTGGAAGTAGTTCACATCTAGCTAACTTTAAAATGTGTCCTGCCATTAAGGAAAAATGTTCCAATTGTGGGTTAATTGGTCATTATTCCAGAGCTTGCCACAGGTCTAAGGGTAAAAAAGTAAAAGTGATTTATGATTCCTCTGATTCTAGTGATGAAGAAAATCTGGTTAGAAAGGTTTTACATTGTTCTGTAGAAGAGGAATGCGTTAAAAAAATTTCACATTGCTCTATGGAAGATGAATGTGTTCAGAAACCACTTGAGAAAGTTTTTATCTTCAACATCAATGACTCCTTCAAAGGAAATGTTCTTAAAAAACCTATGTGTGACATGAGAATTGGCGGGGTTCCCATCAACATTTATGCTGATTCTGGTTCCCCGTACACTATTGTCAACGAAAAAGTGTGGAATTCTGATTTTGCACAATACTTAGGTAATGATTTTTATGCTTCTGATATTTCTCCTGAGGGGTATTTGGGAGAAAAGATTGAAATTGTTGGTTTCAAACCCTTAAAATTCAGATTTAAAGATAGGAATTCCTTAGGGAAACTCTATGTTTCTAAACGTGGCCCTTCTGTCCTTGGATGGAGAGATCAATACAATTTAGATATTATTCTTAATCCTAACAGTCCCGAACCTGTTTTAATAATTGATGACGGTGAGAAAATTGGAGATTCCATGCTTAAAAAGTATCCAAAAGTTTTTAGTGGGAAAATTGGTAATCTACAAGGATTTTCTCATCGCATTATTTTAAGAAGTGACGCTAAACCTAAAATTTTTAAGGCTAGAAACATACCTATCTTGGTTCGCAATGATGTTGAAAAAGAATTAGACAAGTTGGTTAAGGAGGACATCATTGAAGCCATAGAATCCTCTGAATGGATTTCTCCAGTAGTTATCGCCAGACGTGCGAATGGCAAAATTAGGCTATGTGTTGACCTTCGCCATTTGAATGAGAACATTGTTATTGACAAATTTCCGTTACCCAAGATTTCTGAAATGTTGTCTTCCGTTAAAGGTGCCACCATTTTTTCTACTTTGGATCTTTCTGCTGCATACCATCAGATTTCCTTGGATAACGACAGCAGACACCTTACTGCATTTATCACCCCGATGGGTTGTTTTCAATTTAAGAGGATGCCATTCGGCTTAGCCTCTGCTGCTGCCATTTTCCAACGTGTAATGCACCAATTATTTGGCAAACATCCCAAAATTAAATTTTTCCAGGACGACATTTTAATTTATGGTGTGGATGAATCAGAGCACAACTCTATTCTTGAAGAGGTTCTTAAAATCCTGGACAGTAAAGGGTTAACCATTGAGTTCTCCAAGTGTCATTTTGGAGTTAAATCCGTAACCTACTTAGGCCATGTTCTATGCTCTGATGGTGTTTCAACTAAACCCAAACTTGTTGACGCCATTAAAGAAGCTCCTTCTCCTACCAGCAAGGATGATGTCCGTTCATTCCTTGGCATGGTAGAGTTCTACTCTAAATTTGTCAAAGGGTTTTCTAGCAAAGTTTTTAATATCAGACAACTTTTGAAAAGTAAGGTCAAATTTGAGTGGTCTGCCCTTTGTGAGAACGAATTCAATGGTATTAAGTCAGATATCATTAATGCCCCAGTGTTATCCCCGTTTGACTTAGACCTTGAGTCTGTTATTACGGTCGATGCCAGTAATAAGGGTTTAGGCAGCGTCCTTTCTCAAATCGATGATTCTGGGAAAGAACACATTGTCGCTTTTGCATCCAGGGCTCTTTCTGTTCCTGAAAGCAAATTTTCTGTTATTGAAAAAGAAACTCTTGCTGTTGTATGGTCCCTAGAACATTTTCGAAGTTTTGTATGGGGCAAACGTTGTATAGTCAGAACTGACCATAAACCCCTTACCAAACTCCTCTCTACTGATGGCCTTTACAATGCCACTGCTAGAATTGCTAGGATGACTATGCGCTTACAAGATTTTATAATCAAAATTGTATATTTCCCTGGCAAAAACAATGTTATTGCTGATTTTCTTTCACGCATGCCCTCAGACTTGCAAGAGTGTACAATTAGTGAATGGGATTCCCTTCAAGTTGCTCTCATTCATGATGATAATCCTTTTTGCATTGAGAAGAAAGTTTGGACTGATGAGTATGTTAAAGACAAGGTTCTGACCTCTGTTGTTTCTTTTATTCGTAAGGGGTGGGTGGAAAAAAGTAAGTTACCATCTGATCTTAAACCATTCTGGGAGGTCAGAAATGAACTCACTGTTTTAGATGATACGATTTTTCGTGGTGATAAAGCCGTTCCTCCTGCAACGTTGAGGCACTCTATTTTAGTGTTATGCCACAAAGATCATTGTGGTATTGTTAAGACCAAGCAAAATATCAAGCAATGGTACTGGTGGCCAGGTATTGACGTGATGTCTGAAAGAATGGTTCGAGAATGTGTGGTTTGTTCCAACTCTGACAAGGTTCTCAATACTTTGAAACCTGACATGTGTGTGCCTACAATTCCTGATGGTCCTTGGCATACTGTTGCTATGGATATTATGGGACCTATCGGAATTGGTCACAAATTCGTGATTTCTATCATTGATATTTTTTCAAGATGGCCCTGCATTACCATTGTGGATAAAGTTGACTCAGCCACAGTTTTAGAGTTTATTGATAGAGTCTTTATGGAAGAGGGCCTCCCTACACAAATCATTAGTGACAATGGTGTCCAGTTCTTATCTAAACTGGCTAAATCTTACTTTGACAAGACTGGCATAATCCATAAAACCACTTCATTATATAATCCGAGTGGTAACGGATTATGCGAGAGATTCAATAAAGTTTTGAAAAGTGCCATTCAACTTGCCACAATGAAAGGAGATGATTGGGAACTTGGTGTTTACAAAGCTGTCTGGTCCTATAGAACCAATATTCATGATGCACTTAAGATGTCTCCTTTTGAGATTATGAGAGGCCGTGTTGCTAGAACCAAGTATAACCCAAATTGGTTGCATAAAAAAGACTGTTTAAATATATGCATGAATGAAATTAAAGACAATATTGTTGAGAAACATCTCCAATACAAGAAGGATTTTGATAGTAAGTTTGCTTCTGGCTCCACTAGTGTTAAAACTGGAATGATGGTCAAAGTTAAAAAACCATGGAGAGTTCGCAAAGGTGAATCTCAGTTTTCCAAACCCTTAATGATCAAAAAAGTTTTACGCAATGCCGTCCTTTTGAGTGATGGTAAGGTTTGGAATTTGAAGAGAATTGCTATTTACAAAGGAAAAGATGTTTCCTGCTCTGTTAATCCTGCAAGTTCACCTAACATATCTTCTAATCCTTCTATGGTTCAAAAAGAGGATCATGGTGGTTTTCTCTTTTCTGAAAATATTTCTACTCCACCTGAAATTGGAATTGTTCCTGCCCCACCTGGAACTACGCCTGTTCCTGAGGCTCCTAGTAAGAATGCTTTGGTTTCCTCTGGAAATGTTAATGATGCTCACAAGGTTGTTGATTCTTCCAATTGCCGCACCAACCACACCAGTATTGCTAATTCCAATTGTATAGATAATTTTGTTACTGGTAAGAAACGTGTATGTTCCAAACCCATATGGTTACGTGATTTTGTCTGTTGATTCATTTTGTTTTTTTTGTTTTTCATAAGGAAGAAGATGTGTCGTGTTGCCCCTTTAAGTTTTGCTTAGAATTGTTTTGCCTTAATGTTCTTTTATGTCACTGGATTCTCTTCCTGGCTTCTGTGTGTTACAGTTGCTGGGAAGAAGTCCTGTGTAGGTTGTACCCTACCTTGCTCCTGTGTTTCCTTCCAATAAATCTACTTTATTCACCTTTATCTGTGTGGACTCAACACTACAAAGGGGTAAGAGGCAGTTTTCAGAGCAGGGGGCAATGTTTAAGGTTCAGGGCTGGGGTCAGGTTAGGTTTTAAGGTAGTGGACAGAGTTATAGGGCTCCGAAAGATAATCTGAGTTATATGTCTGCACTTTAGACAGGGAAAGTGCATATGGGCTGCTCACCTTTGTCTTGAGCCGGGGCAACTGTTCATGATGCAATCCCAGGGACGTATCATGAGCAGCAGCTCTGGCACAGTGCACAGCCGAATGCCAGTTTTCTTGTGTTTGAGGTGCTTGAAGTCCGAAAAGATAACACAGAATTTCTGCAATTTAAGGCATGGACTTTCGATAGAGCAAGTCGTAAACAGTGAGAGGAAGTGACTTTTTCTAACTTGTGCTGTCACGATATGTATGGGCTTCAGACACCTTAAACCAGTGCTCAGCTCTGAGCCAGTGCAACTCTTCATCTTAGGGTCCCTAGTCAGGGCCGGACTGAGAATGCAAACCTCCCCTAGCAATTAAGTCGGACCGCCCCTGGGGTGGGTAAAGAGGTTGCTGGTGCTCCCACCGGTCCAAAACCAGCTCCAACCCTTCTGCCCCACTGGGAAAATGCCCGGTGTCCTCTATGGCCAGTCCAGCCCTAGATCCTGAAATAGGAAACAAGGAAAGTATTGGCACTAAGAGTCGGTCAAAGCACTGATGCTGGTCACTCATTGGATAGTTCATAGTAATGATGAAGCAAACGTAAATCTGGTGATGTGGCTTCCTCCTGGAGTGACCCCGAAATAAGGGACACCTTGTACTAAACTGCAACATTCACTGTATCATTCAAAATTGATGCTTCTCCTAAAGTTTGGGAAATTATAGATTTTCTGTTAAATTATGTTTTGGTGCCATATTAAACAGTCTGACAATACAGAGAAGGGTCGAAAGTCTTTGCTGCACATTATTAATTGTTTATGTCAGCTTTGTCCTAGAGCGTTCTGCAAAAGGAAACCAAATTGAGCACAACAACTTCTTTAAAATCCTTATTTACAACATTTTCTTTCAAAGCTCAAGCGAATGTTTGATTGATCACTGTCCTTTATAATGCGCTCGTCATTATTATGATGTATTGACAAGTGGGAGATAACGACTCGGCAGACATCTTTTTGATACGCTTAATGTTCGACTGTCTGGTCCTTCTCGCTTCATGTTACCATTTTGTTGCTGCATTTTTATTATCTTTTGATTTTTCCTGTGCATTTGCTCTCCCTCGTCACAGACAGTATCGAGTAATGCGTGAAGAATTGAGAGGAAACGCTATTTCTTAGCCCTCCTGCTAAGTTCGAAGAATGAGCTACTTGTACCTCTTAATTCCTTTCTAGGTCTGGCACTAATGGCCCATTACCGCCATTCAAGTCAAACGTATTGTAATTGAATAAAAGAATGTGAACATAGTGCAGTTTTCCACCAGAGCTCATTGATTCACTGCACTGCGACCTTCTCGCTGTAGGAACAAGGGCTGCATTGTGTGTGCATCTAGCTCACTTAAATAGTCCGGGCAGATTTACAAGCCCCTTGCGAAACTTTTGCGCCGCCGTTGTGTCACTTGTGTGATGCAGCGGCAGCGGAAAAAATGCGACCAATTTACAACGTGACGCATGTAGGGAGATGTGTCACAATATACCTGTGTCAGGTATAATGTATGCAGGGTGGGCATTGCCATGCAGGAAAGCCTTGTAAAAGTGTAAATACAGCGCATCCATGGTGGCGCAAGTGATTCTCAGGGTGGTGCAGGGAAAGTGACGCATCTCTACAGATGCATCACTTTCTTGTAAATCTGCCCCTCCATATCTGTCGCAAGATCCTACGTAAATATGTGACCTGCAATATTACGCTTCTGGGCTTGAGAGCTTTGAAATTTTGTCTTAACCTATTACATGCATTCACCCAATACTATGTTTTAAATCGAGCCTGCGGAGTTAATTTCAGTCACAAATTATAAAATTCAGTCTAAAACTATTAAGGCTCCGCTCCCCAAATTTGTCTATACTTCTAAAAAAGAAACATTGGAGCTGAAAACTACCTTTTTCCCCAAGCTATATTTTCTTTACATCTCATAAGTTCATTGTGTGTGTCAAAAATTGTTATTTTCTCCACGTGTACAATGATTTTCCATAAATATGTCATGGTCGTGGGGCATCGCCAGTGAACATTCTTAAAGCATTTTCCCATTTTAATTATAGAAAGGTTAATGCTTAATCAAACTTCATCTCGGGGCACAATATCAAGGGCAGTATCGCTGCTTTAGCGGCACTTTTTGCTGCTTAAGCGGTGATATTTTCATTGCCCTATTTACAAGATGGTGCTAACATGCATTAGCGCATGTTAGCACCCGTTTTCCCGACGCCTCGCTTTGCATCTCCAATGAGATGCAAAGTGAGCATCACTGGGAGTACCCCTGATGGACTACCTTGTAAAATATCGCTAGATGTACATCGCCATATTTACAAGGAGTCCTGCGCATTTTAGCAGACGTTAGTTTTTGGCGAAAAACACGTTTTTTGCCAAAAACTAATGTCTGCTAAAATGCTGACTTACCTATACCTAACAATGGGGGTGGATTATGCTGATAAAACCACATGGTCATATCAGCAAGGTTATTGCTGTTTTCCATGGAACATCGCTGGAAAACCAGCGATGTTCCATGGAAAAAAAACGCTATCGCTGTAAATTATCGCCATTGCGCTATGCGCTGTTGATACAGCGATACCATGGCGATAACTGCCAGCGATAGCCGGTGATAAGTAAGTTCTCGCTAAGAGCGTGTAGCAATAATTATTGATGCAGCTTGATAATATGCCCCCTCCATTTTCTCAAATCATCGTTAAATTTGCGCTGCTGGCTATCAGTCCTGCTTACCATATTTTCTTGACATGCAAGGAGAGTTATTTATATAAATGAAAAAGATCATTCTGTCTAACATAGCTCTATGAGGTAAATTTCAGACCAGTGCTTGAGAACATGAAAAGTTGTGCCAAATTGTTCTTGCAATGCATAATGAGGGCTAGCAGATCAGGTGAGGTAACACAGAGGTTTTGTAGAGGAAATGATGAGTCAGTTGAAGACACCTAGGAAATCTAAAAGACCAGTGACGAAATCTTAATTTTTCCAATTGACAGACTGGAATTACCTCAAAATGTAGGCATTTGGGAAAAACCTATATTCAACAAAGATCTAATACCATGTAATGCCCTTCCGCTGCACATTGATTTGAAGCTGACTCCCCCCACTCAATCTAACATTCAAAGGCCACAAATGTAAAGCAATGCTCAGCTAATTTCTTTGAAGTCCTCGTATTCTTCAATTCTTCTTCTTTATCACTTGTTGTGCTATACCCCATAAGTTATCATGACATTTCAGTTCATGTCCATCGAGCATAACTTCAGGGGGCATATTATCAAGGGGGTTTATCTCCGCTTTTTTGGCTTTAAAAGCCAAGAAAGCGGAGATAAAATGATCTCCCTATTACCTAGCTGTCGCTAACACCAGTTAGCGACAGCTAGTAGGAGATAGCGACCGTCTTGGGCCCCGCTTTGCATGTCAGTGATATTTATCACTAATGACATGCAAAGTGGGCGTGCCAAGATGTTAGCGACTGGAAACAGTCGCTAACATCGCTATCTCCTATTACCAACTTTTGGAGATATTCGCGCTAAGCGCGAATATCTCCATAAGCTAACACCTGCCCCTGAGCAGTTCTTAGCCATGTTATCCAATGGGAGGTGGATAACATGGCTAAGAGCATTAGCTCGGTAATGCATGAATATCGCTGACTTTTCAGCGATATTCATGCATTTCGGCCGATTTTTATCGCTTAGGAGATAAACCTTGATAATAGCAAGGTTCCTAAGCGATAAAAATTGCCGCAGCTCGGCGATAAAAATATTGCCGCTAAACCAACATAGCGATAATTATTGCTAGTTGTTGGTAATATGCCCCCAGGTTCTCTAACATTAAAATCCCTTAACAACATAATCACAGGTTACTTTGTAGCATCAACTTACAAAGTACAATTTCAAATCACAACTCAATATTGGATTTTTAAGAATAATATTAAAAAACACACAGGTTATATTACGATTTAAGCCTGGTAAATGTAATATTATGTATTTAATTCCTTCCTTTTGATCACTGGTGTATCTCATACGCAGCCCATATGTTTCACTCCATATGTCAGATATAGTTTTCTGCGTTATTTGACTGAAGATGCCTATTTAGTGTCAAACTATAGTACTAAAAATTGTAAAGAATCTAACTTGGCTCTACTGATCACCTGCATGGTGTTCAAGAGGCAAAAAACATACAAAAATTAGTATTTCAATTTTCCCAGACCTTTTGAATGCTTAGATTACATTTAGATTCCTGTACCATTTTGAAACAGGAAACACAGAGGGCAACATCTTAGCTATGTGCTTTTTTGTCCTTTTCTTTTCTGTCTCCATCTTTAATATGGATAATGTCCATTTTGTCAAGCTTTTTAATAACATTATATTATTTCAAATTTGTCAGTACTTCATCCCATTTAATGTGAGTTATATATTAATTTAGTACATACAATCTTTGAACAGATGGAAGTATTTTCGCACAGGTTCGAAACGATTGTAATTGATATGTAAATAATTCATCTCGTACACAACAAGATTTTGATGTGGAATAATATTTTAAAATGAACTCAATGTTCGAAATTTTGTCTTCATTATTGTTGAAAAGTAACTAAACAAAATTGGTAAATTATTTTGATAAACATAATGATTAATATTACAGTGCATGTAATTTTTTTAAACGTCAGTTGGTAATTCTCAGTTAATTAAATTCTGAGTCATTTCATTGCAGCAGTTTTTACATCACTGGATACTTGGATCATTGGATCCCTTTACCACTGCAGTCTTTTACATAACAGGGAAGTTGGTAAGTATTAATTTTAACACATAATACTTAATTTATATAAAATAACTTGAGATATTAATGTATATATAACAATTTACATTTATATATGTATCCCTATATATATTTTTTTTCACTAAAAAAACAAAGGTTAAAGTGATGTAATAGTAAGAAATTGTAATTGTATCCTACTTTACATTAAAAAAACGTAAGAATTTCACAGAAAAAAACTGAGAGTTAAAGGTCAGCTATGTTTAGGTGAAAATGCCAGTTAAAACATACTGTTTTAAAGTAGTAAAACCACTGAAATTCACCAGTGTTACTTATGTGAAGTAACTGTAACTCGTGAATTAAATTAACTATAACTAACGTCTCCGCCATGCACAGTGTTGTCATCAAAGAGGTCAGTTTGGTCGTCATCAGTAATGTTATCAATGATGTCACAGAACTTGTCATGGGTGATGTAATATGTGTCTCATAATCAGTGCATAGATGGCTCTAGACTTCTGATTGCAAAGTTGAAGCTGCTGTGGTATCACGTCAAAGTCCACTCAGATTTCACCCACCTCAGCAAGGAGTCTACTACCCAGGTCCAAAAGCATTTACACAGGCACCACTTAACACTTTCCGTGCGGTCCCGATTTACCACCGGTGCTGAGCCCTAATGAAAACGGGCGTGGTCATGACGGAACTGTTCCGTCATGAGCACAGCTCAACCGATGCTCATGACGGAACCGTTCCGACATGAGCATCGAAGGGGTTAAAGCTTCTCATAATCATAGTAGGTAAAAACGCGAAAAAAAAGATGAAGGTTCGGGGAAGGATGGGAAAGCAATGGACAATCTCAGGGGACACCAGAAGAGCATGGTAGAATGTTAGAGCACTAATGTGAGGAGGAAGTAGCACAAAATGGGGACAGCAAAGAAAATATGAACTGCTTTTCAGTACTGAAAACAAAGGAAAAGAAGTAGTTACCTGATGCAATGCCATGGAATATTACCAGTTATCCAATCAATAGGATGATACTGAAGCTATCCTCCTGGGGGTCACGACAAATACAAGAGGAAGAGAACCAGTGTGTTTGAAGCAAATGAGATTGAGAAGGAAGTCAATTAATCCTAAGAATGAGTTGACCCAAAGCACACTCTAAGTATTAGTAAAGTACACAATGGGTCTTTGACAACATAAAGCTCAATACTTTTTGTAGGTGAGATACAAAAGAGAAACAGTGGAAAACACGGATCAGACAAAAAAATGGCAGGTTGTCATAGACTTCCATCCGCACACTGTCAATTTACCAAAATGTACTGAATATAAAATGTAGAGACTATTTCTTACATTTGTTCATGTATTTATGCAGCTGTTGAAATGTAGTGGCACATTTACCAAACAGAAGAATCACTTAAATTTGGTGGACCTTTTTTTCTAAACATGCAAGAGTCTGTTATCTTATCTTATCTTATCTTATCTCATCTTAGCTTATCTTATCTCATTCTGCTTGATTTCACTAATCATTAGGTCATAGATCACCAGGGCACAAGCAATATCATATTAAAGTCTTTGGTTATTTCAGTACACAGATTTTGACAATTTGCAATCCACCAGGCTTCAATTGTCTAAGTTCTATAGGGGTTGAACATTGCATTGGTTTCTCACCCTCCTGAAATTCTGATAAATGAATATATTGGTAAGTTCTGGACTCTGGAATAGTGGAGTATTCTAAGTTTAAATTGAGAATGAGCAATTGCTGAGGGAATACCACACCTGATTCCCATGGTAATTCCACAGTTTTGCCCCTCCCACCCTTCTAAATTTCAGCATTGTTTAGTTGATGTAATTTTTTGTTATGAGTAAAAAATTGAGGGCCTCATTTACAAGCCCCTTGTGCCTCCGGTGTGTCCCTTTTTGTGACGCTCAGGTGGCGAATAAGCCCGCTCCATATTTACGAGGCAGCACTAAGACACTTTTTTTGGCTTAATGCTACCTCGTAAATATTGTTCCCTTTAACACAGTTTTCTGCATTAAAGCGGCGTGCAATGGGTGTTGCTGGGGTGTTCCCAGCAACATCCATGGCTTTTTGACACTGCCCCAGATTTATGAGAAATCGTAAATCTGAGGCAGAGCCAAAAACGTACGCATCCCGCTGGGAGGCCTAAGGGAGGCACAAAGAGGAGAAATGTCTTTACTTTTCGTTATCCCTTTTTCTATGTCTGCTGCATTCTGCAGCAGACATAGAAAAAGGAAAAAGCCTCTTGTGATTGTTATTGTGCAGGAAGGTTTCCCTTCCTGCACAAAAACAACCATCCCCCTCAACGCAGGCACCCTTGCACCATGGTTCAAAGGTGCCTGCGTTGGCGCACAGCTGCCCATCTGATAGATACAGCGCATTCCTACCCATTTCTTTTGGTAGGGCTGCGCCGCAGGAAAGCCTGATGCGCTGTCTTACGGTGACAATTAATAAATGAGGCCTTGAATGCAGTGTTCCTGTTTTTTTTGTTAATCTCAACACTGTTCCCATCAAAACAAGAACTACGCCTCACTCGTGATGGGGCATTATGGGTGCTTATGCTGAAGGCAACAATGAGGCAAAGAATATCTGACATAAACCTGAATATTATTGTATTTAAAGCACCAAACTGAGTGAGTAATATAATATAAAATATATTATCTCAGAAAATAATCATGAATATAGTTACAGAGGAATGAGGCAACAGCTTAAAGAATGAATCTATCATTTTTCTGACATTGAAAGAATCTAAACAGCCTTTTTTCTCTTTCTTTTGAGTCTCAATATGAAATGCATATCATTTTTCTCGAACAGACAGAAGAAACTGCATATCTGTGAAAGCGGGCGTGCAATGTGTTATATCAAGTATTGCTATCACTCCAAATTATACATGAGAAAAGTAGACACTATTCATTGCAATAAAAATCTCAATTTGGGCGCATTTACTGAGCAACACAAAGAGAATAGCTAACCACGGGCAACATGGACTTCTTGACCTGGGCGCTTAATAAAACATTGTTCATGGAGAGCCACACGCTGTTACCACCAGTGGATGTAATTTTACTAATGCATATTCTGTAAGATATCTTACTACGCTGGTAAATACCGTTTAATTAAATCAGTAGCAGCGGGACCGCTCATTTGAAAGACAGCTTTACAATACAGTACTATTGTAGCTCGGATCTCTAGCAAGCAAAATTAACCTTTCCAATGAACCATTTAGTGATATGACAAATATAACTTTATCAGTCGTTTTTTTTAGGACGTTATTTTCTGTTGTGTGTTTTTTCCCTGCTAATAAAATATTAAATATATTTTATTTGCAAATGGCCTATCATATTACATATTCTCCCATAATTAACAGGTTGAGAATTATAGTCCACAAAATTTAAATTACACAAAGACGTCTCGATTAGATTTTTTGACTTTCATCCCGGCTTTTTCTGAAACTGAATCGTTGCACGTGTTTTTCTTCCGTGCACACTGGGGGCCATCATTTTCTGTCTCTCACGCAATGCAACGCAGCAAGTAATCCCTTGCTGCACTGCGTGAAAGGAAGAGGGCAGCACCAACTGCTGCCTAGCGCCTATACAGGCACCCTTGCACCGAAGGGACACCTTCCTGCACAAAACCAATCCTCTAAGGCATTTTACTCTTTCTGCGCATATTGCAGAATGCAGCACACATAGAAAGAGGAAACAACAAGGAAAAATAAAGATATTTCTCCTCGTTATACCTTTCCTGGAAAGGCGGAGCATTCTGGCGCATTCCCAGATCTATCATTATTGGTAAATCTGGTAATGCTTCAAAATCCATGGGTGGATTTGTGGGAACACTGGGCCCGATTCACAGAATGAACTTAAGACTCCTGGCCCATAGAAATGAATGGGTAATTATTCCTTATTTACGAATTCCCAAATAAGGAATAATTGGAAATCGCAAAAAAATAGCGATTTTCTACATACATACCAATTTGCGATTTCTAAATAGCAATTCCTTAAAAATCGCTATTTAGGAATCGCAAATGGTGATGATGATACATATGGCCCTAAATACCCCTCTACGTTATAAACATAATATTAACTATCCTGTGGGACATTAAATAAAATAACAATCAGTTAACAAAAAAACATTTATTTACACCACATCTTATTTGAGGTAAGCTGCAACGTATATAAAATATATCACATTTGCCTTCAGGCAGACTTCAATACATTTCATAGTCCCACACAGGTGCTTTCCGGAACCTGCCATGAGTTTGGAGCAGGCTTGAGCTTAAACATCTTTTCCATTCTCACAGGCTCATTACTGATGCATTCAGTTAACCTGACACTCTTTTTCACAATCCACAAAAGGTGAATTGTATAAACGTCTAAACATTAACTTTTTTCACCTGTAATGGAACTGAGTACTTGGATATTACCTTCCACCCTTTGCAACCACAATGCACATACACCCAATCATCAACTTTAATCCCTCAGGCATTTGCACTACCTTCCCCATGCTCTCGGTCAGCATTTACATTCACATTCCACTTCTGCACTCCAATAGATGACAACATCCTCGGTTTCCTGCCCCTCATCAATTAAAATGTTGTCCTACCTGTAGCATCACTGGGTGAAGTGTGATACAGCCATATCAACTTCCACACAATCTCCTTCCATGAGCCACCCCGACCCAGTTGTAATCCGTCTTTGATAATTCTGTTTCACTGTTCCACCAGTACATTCCCTTGAGGATGATAAAATGACGAACAGATGTGCTCTACCCCCCCACTTCTCTAAGAAACTCTCTCACATCATGTGACACAAACTGCACACCATTATCCGTCACTATCATCTCCAATAAACCTTCTCTATTCCACATATCCTCAAGGAACCCAATCACCTCATATGTATTAACCCGATGGATGAACGTTACCTCCGCCCACCTGGAATGGTAATCCACAGCCACCCGAGCATAAACAGTTCTAGCACTTAAAACTCGATATAGTCCCAAAATGTTCAAACCTATTTTTTCCACGGAGAATCCACCTTTTCCGGTATCATGGATGGGTATGACACAGTCTTCTGCAATTTATCAATCCGTGCACATGCCAATCAGTTACGAATACAGTGCTCTACAAAATAATCCATGCCAGGCTGCCAGTACTTAGATCGAAACCTTTGCTTTGTTGCACTTATTCCCACATGACCCTGGTGTGCCAGACCTAAAATATGTCTTCTCCATACTTCAGGCACCACTAACACTTCATTCTGCCACAACACCTCTTCCACCACTGATAGTTCATCCCCCACTTGAAAATGCTCATTGGCTTGGTCCGAACCTACTCCTTTCTTCGGCCACCCACTCTTCACATACTTCTTGTAACACATCATCCTCCTTCACAGCTTATACCCATTCATCATGGGAAATTCCTTGCCCCTCTACGCCACTGATTCCAGTCACTGTCATGCAATTTTGACAAAACACTGTGCAATACTTTATCATGCATTTCCTTGTCTTTATCAAATAGTAGGATATCATCCTGTAATTAGGTTACATTTGGAATACTCTAGAATAGATCATGCATTGCCATTTAGAAAACTGCAGACACTAACTCAAAGGGCATGCACACAAATCTGTATGCTCCCCCTGGTATAGCAAATGAGGTCAAATGTCTTGATTCTGGATTGAACAAGATCTAGTGATACGCAGATGATAAGTCTAAGGTAGAGAACACTCAAGCCCCCTTAACCATCATCAACAGTTCAAGCTTGTATGGTAAAGGTTGTGTATCTACCCATACCTCCTCATTTAGATAACAGAGATCCACACAAGTCCTTAGATCTCCATTGGCCTACTTCGCTAGCAAGATAGGAGCTAGCCATTCTGATGGGTCCATCTCTTTGATGATGTTCTCTGCACACAACATGCACAACTCCTTTCTTAAAGGCTCTCTCATGGCAAACAGTACTGGACTCGTGTTAGAAATGGGATTCCTGGTTGGCTTAGGTATGCACCCAGGCCAGGCGGAACCACCACTCTAGTCGGGGTAACCTATATACAGACTAAAAGATAATCTGTGCTCACCCTCTGGTTGCTTGGCACAGATCAGTCAGGTTTATATAAAGAGGCAATGTGTAAAGTATTTGTGCAACACACCCACACAGCAACACAATGAACACACCACAAAAAGACTCCACTCATGTTTTTAAAAATAGAATTTTATTTTCTGAGCCAAACAAGACCAAAACGACAAAAATGCAATGTATAGAAGTTGAGATTTGAACTTTTAAGGAATTACTGCAGTAAAGCGCTTAGAAACAAGTAGCGCTAACAAGGTTACTTTAGGTCACTTTGGACTGAGGCAAAGTCAAAGTTCGGGCCATCTTTGTGGAAGCGCAGGCCCATGTGAACAAAGTACTTTTCCTGGTCACAGGCAATGAAATGCGTTGATCTCCTCTATGCAGTGAAGACAATGTTTCAGTTCTGCTTAACGCAACTGAGGCAATGTGTCGAAGTCGATCCTTGTGGTCAGGACCTTGGATCGGCACTGTGTCTTCTTTGAGCCTTGCAGTCGGGTTGATGCATAGAAGTTGAGCCTCACAGTCGGGCCCTCGAATTGGTGCTGGATTGTTGTATAACCTCTCTGTCAGGTTCCGCATCATTGCCGGAAAGGGCTGTCTCTGGATCAGCACTACATTGGCATCGAAGGGTACTATGTCAGTTCCAATCGGCACAGTGATGACATTGCATCGATTTTGTAACAAAACAGCTGCAGAACTCACTTCTGAAGCTCAGAACTTAGAGAGTGCTCAGGCAAGGGTAGAACTCACAAAAGACAGAGTTCAGCAGCACCAGCAGAATTTTAGGAAGTGTTTTGTATCCTGAGAATTCAGAAAACAGGAGGCAAGCCAGCAAGCCCATGGAGCTCACTGTGAGGGAAAGCAGAGTCCAGCGCTCCTTCAGCAGAGTCAGGGAGCAGCAGGCAGCAGGGCAGTTTGCAGAAAAAATCCAGTTTAGTCCTTTAAGTAGCACGGCAGTCCTTCTGACAGCGGTTCAGTTCAGGTTCCAGAAATCTCTGATTTTAGGGAGTCAGAGACCCAGTACGTACATACAAAGAGCCTTTGATGTAGGAGGTGAATTCAAAGCCGTTCTCTGAAGTGCACAAAGATATCTTTCAACCCAGTCCTGTGTGCCAGGCTATCTGTGGGGGGTAAATCAATTATTTGTGTGTGTAAAGGACACTACCTATTGAAATGTGAGTATATGCCCCTTCCATTCCTCTCTGTCCAGCAAGAGCCATCAGAATACAGATGAATGCAGATGAGTTCTCAGAATGCAGATGAGCCTCAGATTCCTTTGCTCGTGCTGTCTAGAGGAATGCAGAAAGTGTAGCTGACACTCACCCCAGACATGTATTGGAAACAGGCTGTCAGACACTTAGAGCAATTGCATTTCTAAAAGAGTAATGTTAAACCAAAATTTGCTGGTAAGGAGGGTTTATAATTACCTTCCAAACATATGAAACAAGCTACTCCTCTCTGATCAGGAATTACAGCTTAAAAGTGTATTAAGAAATTCCCAATGCTGGCCTATGAGAGTGGTAGGCCTCACAGTAGTGAAAAATGAAATAGGCTGTTTGTCACTACTAGGACATGCAAAACATAGAAGTATATATCTTACCTTATACTTACATAGCGCCCTTCCCTTATGGTTATTTGGGGCCTACCTTGTGCTGTCTCGCATGTAATAAAAGGGGTGTTTAAGGCTTTGCAAGCAGTTTTAAATGCCAAGTCAAAGCGGCAGTGAATTACACATACAGGCACTTCAGTCGCTGGCCTGAGACAGGTTTGGAAGGCTACTTATGCGGGTGGCATAATTGGAGCTGCAAGCCCACTAGTAGCATTTTAAGTTCAACCCTTGGGTTATTGGTATACCACTATGCAAGGATCTTACCAGTACATCAATTATGCCAATCAGGTATACCCCAATGCTATTATGTTTAGGGGAGAAGTATTTTAGCACTGGTTAGCAGTGTTAAAGTACTCGGAGTCCTAAGACCATCTAAGAGATTCAGCAAAATCAAGAGGTAAATGGCAAACATTCTAGGGGAAGACCACCCTAAGGATGGCAGGTCTAACACGTGTCATCCCGCAGCTGAAAGTGGGAAGACCTACCCAACTCTAGGGAATTCTCATCACTAAGGTGGAAAAAATAAGTTAGACCATCAGCATAGGCGTGCTCTTCTCCAGTTCTGTGTTAAACCCTGTAGGGAACAGGTCTACCTCAACCGTTTTCGATTCTCACCCCTCCTTTGCATGAGACACCTAAGGGGCCTGTGGTCAGTTTGAATCAGGAAGTGAGTGCCAAACAGCTGTGGCCTCACCTTCTTCAGTGCCCTGACCACAGAAAAAGCTTCTCCATCAACAGCATCCCACTTCTGGTCCCTGAGGAGTGACCTCCTGGAGATGAAGGCTACAGATCGGTTTAGGATCTCCTCATTAAGTTTGGATAGCTGCCCCTGTGCCATGATCTGAGGCATCTTTCTGATCCATAAACTCCTGGGTGAAGTCTTGGGCCTTGAGCACATGAACTGTCGACATGGCCTGCTTAAGGGTGTTAAATGCAGTTAGGCATGCCTCTGTCCAAGTCACATTTCTGGGCTGCTTCTTGCAAGTCAACTTTGTCAAGGGGGGCACAATGGTGCCATATCCCTTGACAAACCTCCTACAGTACCAAGTGAGACTCCAGAATGCTCTGCCCTCAGTGTGGGCTTTGGGACACAGCCAGGCCATGACGGTTTCTTTTTTGGCCTGTAGGGGTTCCACCTTCCCCCTGCCCTCTCAGTATCCCAACTACACCAAAGAATCCTGCCCTATCTGGCTTTTACTTGACTCTTAGTCAGGCTTTCTTGTTGCAGAGCCTATAGCATTATCTGGAGGTGCAAAAGGCAGTCCTTCCAGCTGCTAATTAAGACAGCTATGTTATCCAGATAAGCAGTAGAGGTCACCTCCATACCAGCAAGAACCTAGTTCACCACCCATCTAGAAGGTGGCAGGGACGCTCTTCAATCAAAATTTCATCAATCTGAACTGGTAGTGGACTTCTTAGGTGGAGATGGCTAACCTCTCCTTGGCACTTTCTTTTAGGGTGATTTGCCAGTATCTTGACATAAGATCAAAGCTACTTAGGTAATGGGCAGCCCCTAACCTGTCAGTGAGCACATCTGCCCTAGGGATGGGATGAAAAAGATAGGGGGTTGGAAGTGCACTACCTGTTCTGACTAATCTGATAGGTTCAACTAATTAAATAAGCAATTCTTTTAAAGGTGCCGCAGCATAGCACTGGCTGCCTAACAAGTGCTAAGAAACATGAACACAAAAGAAACTGCCAAGGTTGGCAGAGATTCTGCTGCGCACTGTGCTGATATAGTCCGTGTGGACTCTTTGTTTGACTATTCAACAGTCATTCAATAAACAATGCAAATGCAATGATACAAATCAAATAATATCACGCAAGAAAATAAATACACTTGTGAATACTTTTTTATGTGTATCTTCATATATTGAAAGCAAATAGTTCAACTATGTTATATTAACCATATATCTCTGGTTCAATCAAAAGATATACATTCCCAAATGGAGATTTCACAACATTAATGAATATTATACAATTTTCTCATCATGGCAATAGATAACAAAACAATATTTTTTGAAGTGCCCAATCCAGATAAGCAGTAGAGGTCACCTCCATACCAGCAAGAACCTAGTTCACCACCCATCTAGAAGGTGGCAGGGACGCTCTTCAATTAAATTGCATCACTCTAAACTGGTAGTGGACTTCTTAGGTGGAGATGGCTAACCTCTCCTTGGCACTTTCTTTTAGGGTGATTTGCCAGTATCTTGACATAAGATCAAAGCTACTTAGGTAATGGGCAGCCCCTAACCTGTCAGTGAGCACATCTGCCCTAGGAATGGGATGAGCATCAGTCTTTGTCACGGAATATAGCACTCTATAATCTACACAGAACCTCAGTCAGGTGTTGTGCCTGATAGGCCAGCTTTTGGTACCAGAACTATAGGACTGAGCCAGGGGCAACTGAAAGGTTCTATCCCCCACAAATCCAGAATTTTGGACACTTCAGCCTTAAGACTGGACCACACTTTATCTGACACCTATAAGATGTGTTCTTAACAGGGAGGTTGTTCCCTGTGTCCACATCATGGGTACACAGCTGGGTAGTCCCTGGTGTTGTACAGCTTATACTTGCTCAGTAGATCTGTGCTTTTGTTGGACAACATAAATGTCAAAACAGTTCAAGACTGATTCTATGCACACTAACAAGAGATGTGTAACTCCAAAGACCGTCAGGGAGGTACAAGCCAACGTGGAGTCAATGGTCTTAAAAAATGTGCCATCCCCATAGTATTGGAAATGTTAAAAATGCAGTGAACTAACACTCCAAAAATGGTGTGAAGTAGCAACTGTATGGCAGAGGAAGACCTTGCAACTTAAAGATCAAAATCTCCAGTGTAGATGTTAATGCCACTTCCTTCTGAAACATAAAGGCTTTCAGTGCTCTTAAAGCATTAAAGCTCACATTTGCAATCTTTATCGAAGGCCAAATTGTTGCATTCGTAACTGTAACGGCAGGGGGAAACAGTACTTGTGCACAACAGGTCACAACCTCAGAAACCATCAGCAGAGATGGTATTCCCGGTTTCATCCTACAGCAACCATGATTGTTTAACATCAAATAACTCCCATTCAAAGCAATACGAAAACCCTACAAATCACAGCAACCAGGAAACCCATCAAATGACATGACAAGTTTGCCTTGGACGAATGATATATGCTCCATGGAGAATAACCTCCCTGCAAACTAAATAATGACCTAATGTAGTCTTGCAGTCTGTGCCATTAAGAAATATTTCAGTTGCATCATTCCTCCAATGATAAATGATAGGTAGGACCCATGACTCATGTATAAACCCTTCTCCCAGTGCCTCATGTCTGTCTACTTGATGGTGCTGAAAGCAGTATTTGAAGTGAAGTGTTGAGATTGTCAGAGAAATAAATCTGTGTATTATTCAACTGCACTTCTGCAACAGTAAATTGTCATTTTTTCAGCTTTTCTATGTGTAACATAGTGTATGCTGTCTTTTCCTTAGCCATAATCATCTGTTCCTTAGTTAGATTGTATGGGAAAAACAAGCTACTGGCATTTAGGTGTTTCCATGGGACGTAACCTGGAGTCCAATTTAGTAGCATGATAGACCTAAGTTGTAATTGCCAATATTGCAAAGAGGGCATGTCACTCTGTATGATGTCAAGAACAGAGGACACAATGTTACTCAGAGAATATATCCTAGTGGATAAAATAGTCACCATTGTCAAGTACTGCCAAAGCCCTTTCTAGATTTGCTCTGTCAATCTCACGTAGTCTCTCAGCAGCTTCCCGCTGTGAAACCTTCCACACTTCATTGAATATTGCATGCAGAAAGATCTTTTGATGTGTCTTCCGAGGACCTAACAAAAAATCATGTAGGGCCATGCCATCTGAAAGAAGAGACAGGAACTGTTTCACCTCAGACAACATTAAATGTTTTAGCCAGTCTAGGCACACATTTCTAATGCTGTATGTTGCGACCACACCTGAATTTTCTATCTTCATGTAACATGGGTGTAGCCAGGACCCATCTTTCGAGATGTACACCTTTTACAGGGCTGACACACCTTGAATCTCCAAAGTACCATCAAAGTTGCCCACCAGATGAATTGGCTTGTTACTAAATGACACCGGCTTGACTGCTGGCAGTTTCACATCTTTCCAAGGAAATCTGCTCATGTGATGCCCCTAGTCAGTGATTAACATGTCCCCCTGAATCAACCATCATCTGCACCTCTACACTTTCAATGGTCCTCATGTAAATGGGTCATCCAACTGAGCAAAACAAAAAAATGTGCCTTTGCACACACTGGCAAAATGTCCATGTGAGTTGCATATCCAACATATCTGTCTCACTGCAGGACAATCATGATTGGTTACAATATGTCCCTTTAAACTGCACTTCTAGCATGTTACATCCACGTTGAAAATTTTCGCAGACTTTCCCGCTAACTTCTCGTGCTTTCTTACATCGTTGTCTTTACGAGTCTCCTGAGGTGCACTCATCACTTTATTTAAATCACCTGCCCCCAGTTCTTTCAACCCCTCCTTAGTATTCTTCACCCTGTTCACAAACTGTATTGCTTAGCTCACTGTCAGGTCCTCAGGGCCTTATTTATGAAGGCCTTGCACCACCGGTGCGTCACTTTTAGAAAAGTGACGCACCGGTGGCGCAAGGCTTTCATAAATGAGGCCCTCAGTATTTAGCAATTTCTCTTGCGTTTTATTGTCTCCAATTTTTTGCTCCAACTGATCTCTTAACATGCAATCTAGTTATTTTTTATAATCACTTGTAGAAGCTAGTTGGCGCAAGTCAGCCATAACATTATCAATCGTCTCACTTGACCACTGACTTCTCTTCAGAAACGTATACTTTTCCACCATCGCATTTCTTTTTCTTTCAGTAATTCATATCCAGTTTGCGCATAACCACCTCGAATTCATCCAATCCATCCTCCTCCTCATCCAAATAAGGAAGATGCTTTAATATGCATCTGAACTCTGCTCCTAAGCAATGTTTAAGCATTACTGTTTTGTGCGCTTCTGTAAATATATCAATACAAATCGGCAGCGCATGGGCCTCAAAGCCTTCTTTCCATTCCTCTCAAAGAATTGTGGGTTCCCTTGGAGAGTTGTGTAATGGTGCGAGACCTTTTGGTGCCACCTTTCCCTTCATTATTATTATTTTTATTATTTTTATATTTCACTCATGATAACCAGATTTTGCCTTTGTGTTGATTTTACTTTTGTCTTTTGTTTTCATGCTAGACCCCATGTGTGAAGCTTGCACTGCAGGGAACCAAACATTTGGGCCCAAAAATTGGCAAATGGCAACACAGTGGGAGACATATTATCAAGAACAGCGTTAAAAATTATCGCTGGTTTAGCGGCAGAAAACTACTGCTAAAGCGGCCACAATGGGCTTGATAATATGCCCTTGAGAATTCCCATAGAAGCCCATGTTCTGGTGTGAACATGGGCGTCTATTGGAATTCTCCCGGGCTTATTATCAAGCCCATTATCGCCGCTTGAGCAGCAGTTTTCTGCCGCCAAACCAGCAATAATTTTAACTCTGTCCTTGATAATATGCCCCTATATTTGGCCACTCCCTTTACAGGGCATTGCTTCCGATGCGACCTTCACACGTGTTCCTGCTTGTTCCTGCACCGTTACTGTCACCAACAGGTTGCTGCCAAGTTAGGATACAAGCGGCACTCTCTACATGCCCCTCTCATAGAACAGGTTTAGAAACTCATTGCCACTATAATGTTTGTGGAAGACGCTTCGACATTGATGATTGTACAGATTTTTTTTTACAGTAATAGGAGGAAGCTGCTGCATGACTATCCACCTCCCAACCTGTTTCTGGCAAATCTTTTTCTCATTGCATTCCATGATCTCACACATTGTGACATGCCTGCATTCCATGAATGCTGGATGCCACAATTGCACTTGCAATATTCTGAGGAAGCCCGTTTTACTCTTTCTGTGCAGAAACATTGTTAGGCCTGGCATGAGCCAAGACCTTTTGATTTTACTAAAATTATATGTATAATATACTTACTTAAGGGTGACTTCATCCTTTGGTCTGTTGTGTCATTCACATTTTGCTTCCGCCCATGACAGCATATAGTATTGGGCAGTGGGCAACCTACTTCTACCACTTTGAGTGACTGCATTTTGGTCTCTCATAATGAGCACACCCTCACACAAGCTTAGTCCCTTCAGTGCCAGTGTTTTTATTGTTAGTTTACAATTGCTTTAGTGTCATCTTTATGTTTAGAGTCTAATATGATAGGAGGATGCTTTTGTTAGATCCGATCAGCTGCTAATGCTGTTGTAAATTTCTTTGGATAGCCTTGTTTATTTATCTGACTGCTGCTACTTCACATCACTCACATAACTCTAAATGTAAGATAGTTAGTTTGCTCTCTCTTTGCAACCCTGTCTTTCTTTCAATGTTTATTTTTTTCTGGCTCTATGTTTTCTTTCCTGCCTTCATTTATTCTTTCTTTCCTTTCTTCTTTTTATTTTTTCCTTCTTTTTCCTTGTTTCTTTCTTTCTTTGATTCTTTCTTTCTGTCTTTCTTTCTTTCTATCTTTCAGTCTTCCTTTTTTTCTTTCTTTTCTTTTTCAATTCCAATTTCCTTCCTTCTTTTCCTCTTTCCTTAGTTTTTCTTTCTTTCCTTTTTTCCTTCTGCCCATTATTCTTTTCTTCTTTACTTCTTTCTTTTTTCTTTTGTCCTTTTCATGTGTCCTATTTTTCCTCTTTCTTTTCTTCTTTTTTCTTTTTCCTCTTTCCTTTCTTTCTTTACTTTCTTTCCTTCGTTTTTCTTTGCTTCATTTTTTTGTTTCTTTTTTCTTTCTCTTCTTCCCTTCCTCCTGTCCTTTCTCTGTCTTCTTTTTTCTTTCTTTCCTTTTTCCTTGAATCTTTCTTTCCTTCCATCGTTTTCTTACCTTCTTTTTCCTTCTTTCTTTTCTTCTTTATCCCTATTCCTTCATTTTTCCTTCTTTCCTTTTTCTTTTTTCATTTCCTTTTTTTTCCCTTATTTTTCCTTTCCTTCTTTTTTGCTTGCTTCAGCTCACATGCACTATGAAAATAAGATATTCACCGTGCTCTACCTGTGCCCGTCTGTCTTTCGTTTCCTTCCCTTCTTTCTGTCTTTTTTCTTTCTTTTTTCTTTTCTCTTTATTTCTTTCCTTCTTTCTGCTCTTCCTACTTCCTTTTCTTACGCTTTACATTCCTTCTTTCTTCTTACTTTCTTTTTCCTTCTATTTCTATTTAATTTTTCTTTCTCAGTCTTTCCTTGATTTTTTCTTTCCATTTCTTTCCAGTCTGTTTTCGTTCTTTCTTTCTTTCTTTTTTCTCGTTTCATTGTTTCCGTTTTTCTCCTGCTTTTCATGTTTCTTTTTTTCCTTCTTTGTTATGGTATGTTTCTTGCAAAGCACAGGTACACTGATTGGTTTCTTGGCGCTGTCCAAGGATTTTGCCGAACCCCTGTATGTTTGGTCATTTGCTTGGTTTTTAGATGTATGCTTGGATACATAGCCAGGTCTTGAGAAGCCTTCTGATTCTCGGAAAATCAGTACAGTTTCTGATGTCCAATGGACGGGTGTTCTAGAATCTGAGCACCAGTACTGCAAACCTGCAACCACCTAGTTGTTTCCGTTTTTAGTAAGGTGTGGTTAGGATGTTCTTATGTGCTGATCACAAGCTTAAGGGAGGTGTCTACTTTTGAACAAGGCTGGAGCTGAATTTTGGGCTTATGCCATTAAAGGACTTAAAGATAGGGCCGCCGGGGGGCGATAGAGGGCACAATGCAAGATGGCTGTGCTGTAGTGCGGCTCTGCCCGGCTAATCTACAATGGATCAATCAAAAATGTATTGCTGTTTTGCTGGTATACTCAAACAGTGCACTGGTCACTGCTGAAGGTTAGTGGCATGACCTGCTGTTGTTCCTGGTTCAGGTTACTAGATCACAGTAAGTAGATGTAGCTGCTATGTGTGGGCTGAAAAGTCAGGCCTTACAGAGCAATGTCAGTGCTAAGACGAAGTGCCATTCACAGTTCCATCTGTGGGTTCCCAGTTGCTTCCAGGCTCAACTGTTTAATTTGGTCTATGAGTGCTCACAAGAGCAAGTTAATAGACTTTGATGTCAATACTCTGCTAGAGGGTGGCTAGGCTAATTAGTTGCTAGTCAGTCAGGGGTCCCTCCCGCCCACACAAAACCTGTTCGCCCTATTTGGGAAGGGTATGCCCAGACATGGGTCCCGTGCTCACTACGCCACTGGAGTCAAGCTATCCTGGATGATGACGGCTGATAGCCAGAAACCGGTTGCTTGATTTCAGTCCAGGGAAGACATGGCTTGGCAGTTCAGGCTGGACTGTTCCCATGAGGCACAGGGTCAAGACTGATTTGCATGTGGCCATGTATGAACTGGGGTGGCATGGTGAGCAAAATACTGATGGATTAAACCCAGATTTGTGACTGGGGGTGAATGTTTTGCCACTGTGCAACATTCCGTCCATCACCTTGTGTGTTTTGATGCTTAGGAAGAACACACATTTTAATCAAATTGACCCACCCATAATGGGTTAGCTGGACGTTCTGGCACCTTTTTAATAGTACATCCACATCCTTGGAGACTCTCTCCAAGTTTATCATCAGAATGTCTCTAGGATCCTGGGTTATTGTTACTCCAAGATATCCTAACTACTTGGAGAGCTTCACCCCTGAGCTACAATATTCCAGGACATGATTTCTGTCTTATCATTTTTAACCTCGTAGCCAGACAAAACTGAACTTCAATAAGTAGCTCAGATAAAGTAAGATTGACTTTAGATGATAATAAAATCAAATCAGCAGCATGCAAGACTAGCCTTTTCGTAAACCTGTTTGCAACAAAGGGGATGGTCTTTTCATTCTGCCTTAATCTCTGAGCCAAAGGCTCAATACACAAATCAAAAAGAATGAGAGACAGCGGGCACCCCTGCCTTGTACCACGCTCTATTGTGACCGCCGCAGTAAGGCTACCATTGACCAAACTCTGGGTCCGGGGGTCTTTATATATTTTCTTGAGGAACTCCCTAAAGATTTCTCCAAAGCCAAAAGCCTTCAAAGCCCTATTCAAGTAGTGCCAGTTAATTCGGTCAAAGGCTTTTGCTGCGTCAATGGTGATAATTGAAAGAGGGACGCCCTGTGCTGTTGAGAGATCGATCGAGCCAATTTAGGTATAAACCAAGTCCAATATCTGCCTTCCTGTAAGGAAGCTCTTTTGATCTTCATGAATTATCGGCCCCACGATCTTACAAAGCCGGGCATAGAGTATCCCTGCAAACGTCTTATAATCGCAGTTTAATAAAGATATTGGACGGTAAGACTGGTATTGGGTCGGGTCCTTCCCGGGCTTCAGAATCAGTGAGATAACAGCATTGCTACAGAAGTCAGTTAAAGGAGAGGTACCCCTTAGAATTTCATTAAATAGTTTCAATCAGATAGGAATAATTTTGTTGGTCAGTGGAGCGTAGATCACAAGTGGAATTACATCTGGTCTTGCCACTTTCCTTTTCTTAGCTTTATTGAGGACAGCAAATATTTAATTCCCTGTTATATCTTGGGAAGGATTTTTTGGCTATCCAAATTCAGCTTCGGGAGTTGCTTCCCAGCAAGCCAATGGTCTATAACATCTTCCTCAACCGTTAAATCTTCCAAACATAAATCTTGAAAAAACTCTACAAAAGCCTGCTCAATATCCCCATTGTTCTCCACAACTTGGCTACCCACTTTGATCTTGCTGATATAATTGCACGATCTATTTACTCTGGTCTTCATGGCGAGGGGATTACCACCATTGTCTCCCTGGTCAAAGTCCCTCATTTAAGGCTTAACTTCAACTGGAGATCTTCAGCCTTTCCTAGCAAACTTTCTTTTACAGTACCAGAAGCATGTCAAACCTTTAAAGCTGCCTCAGCCACTGCTATCTTCTCCTCCAAGTCAGCCATCTTCCTTTTTCCAGTTCTGACCCAGCCCACAGCAGCATCCTTTAGTATCCCTCACAGCCAAGCCTTAAAGGCATCCCACGCTGTATATAGGGGGCAAAATCCAAATTATGCTGAAAAAAGATTACTGTTTCCCTCTTTATCATTTCTGGGATAGATGGGTATAGGAAAAGTCTCCTATTCATTGTCCCTCTCCTCACAGTAAGCTCTGAGGGGAGTTCTATGTTAAAGGCTATGTCCCATGATCAGAGAGATGGATAGGTAGATATTCTATTACCCTTACTTTTCCTAGTTCTGGAAGTTCTATAAAGATGTAATCAATCCTTGAGTAATGGCCGATTTTCTCACTATAGAAGGAGTATTCCCTGGCATCATTATTCCTACGCCAAACATCACAAAGATTAAGATTCTTTAATATTGCTGAAAGATGGGCTTTAACCTGTGGTGCCGCAATCTGCGTTCTAGGGGAGGATCTATCTAACTTATTATTTAAAAGGACATTGAAGTCTCTACCAAATGTCAAGAGGGCTTCAAAATCTGCCAGAGAAAGACAAAGATTATTTAGAGGGGTGATATCATCTTCGTTAGGGCCATAGTAATTGACCAACATGTAGGTAGCACCCTGACTCCTCACCTCTGCTATTACCCAACATCCTCTCCCATCCACCTTCCAAATGTATTTTAAGAATTATGACCACCCCCTTTGAGCAACATTGTTGATCTGAGGCTACAATCTTATTGACCCATCTTTGCTTATCAAACAGTGCCCTACATTCTAAACATAACAGGTGGGTATCTTGAAGCATGAGAATCCTGGCTGAACTATCCTTGAGTTATTGCAAGACCAGGCGCTGTCTACTTTGACTCTCAGTCCATTCACATTCCAACACAGAATTTCACTGCAACCACCTCCCCCAGGACCCGATCTACCTCCCATCATTGTTGTGTTTCCACCCCAGTCTACATCTACAGGCAGTTGTTAAGTCACATGAAGTTCCTATTACAGGTTTTTATTTTTTATTTTTTCCCAATGCTCCCCACCCACCCTCATGCCATGCCCCCCTCCCCTCCCTCCCACCCATGGTAACCCGCCCAGACTATTTATTGGCAAATAACAATTGCCACTTCGAGCCTCAACAGACTAACCCCCAAAAAATAAAAGAAAACCAAGGTTAAATTCCCCACAAAAGCTGAACTCCCTGCAAAACATTAAATGAAAGCCTCAACTAGCTGAAGGTTTATTGTGTAATAGAAAACTGTCCACTTCCTCAGGGGATTGAACATTGTACATCTTGTTAGCCCACATCACTTTCAAAAAGGCAGAAAGCCTTAACTGCCAGCCAGTGCTTACGTGCAATCAACAGGTTTTTTTTAAGATTAACACCACATGACCACCCCCTAGTAGTGTGTTTACACACCACATGACCACCCCAGTGGTGTATTTGATCTCAGGGCCTTCAATCTGTAGAAGTGCGTGAAAGTGCTATCAGTGATGCCCTTTGCATAATAGCACACCTATCATATCACTTTGGCCTGCCCATGTGCTCTCTACCCACCCACCCTTCCTTACCTCGTCACACACCACAGCCTCTTGAGTGAAGCTAAGCAACAATACCCCATTCACAATTGTCCCTGACACTCAAGGTCAGATTGGTAAACCAGGCATTCAGTGCATGAGTCCCAGTTGTGGGCTGTGTTTCTTATCCAGTCCTGTGCCCATTTTAAAAGGTTTCATGGTGAGCTGATGTGTGTTGTCTGGCATCACCAGTGACTACTTGGAGCATAAGCACGTTCTCTCAAAGCTTGCAGCAGGAACAGACGAAATCTTGTAATCTCACTACCTGTTAGGTGGGGCTGGCAGCATCCTTACATGTCCTCTGCTGGGCCTTATTGTATTGGGCTGGCTTGGGCCACACATGGAAACAATAATGTGTGCAGTTTGAGGCCAGTGAAGGGGGGGGGTATTAGTAGGACCAGGAACCAGCATTGCTGGAGCCCAGCTTTGAAGAGCCTACAGACTGGTTTACCCATGCATGAATCATTGGCTCTGTATTGTGTGTGATGTAAAGTGCTCAGCCACCCTACACTACTGATTTGAGTTGCGCTATAAAACAATGAAATGCCTGTGATAGAGTGCCATGTTATTCTGAAAATAGGGGTGCGTCATAATCATGGGTAGTCAGCACCCGCATATTTAGAGGATTGTACTAATGTGTGATCTTCAGAAACGTAGTAATTAACCAAAATGATGTTAGAATGTTTAGGAGTGTTCATGTCGGTTGGAACCTAATGTAGTGTTAACATGAAAAGTGCCTTCAGTATTATTGAAATTATTGATTCACGTATAAGATGTTGTATTAGGTTAAACATGCACCATGCTAAAAGTTGCACGTGTAGGTGGTTTACTCATGAGTTAAATTGTGATGCATTAACATGATTTTGAACCTAACATTATAATGTAGTTTAGAAATGTGTTTAAAATGTGTGAAGGCGAAACTGTATGAAGGCATTAGTAAGAGGCCTAACTGTGGTTTTTAGCTTATTGAGAAATTGTAGGCCTGAAAATGTATTTTTCCTTGGGATGGCTCCTTTCTTAGTCGATTTTTGTATTGTAGATCTGTGTGTGTACAAGGCTAATTCGTTCACAGGCTTTCTGTTGCAGGTGCAAGGACACACGTTTAGTTAGGCAAAAAAACTCTTTGTTTTAGGAGTTAGGATGGTAGGAGTGAGAGATGTGGGAAGGTATTGGAATGCGAAGAAGATACTTTTGGTGGAGAAGGTGCCTGGGACCCAAAGACACACCAACGGTTTTTAGACGAGGATGCACTTTGGATGGAAAAGCACAGCCTGAAGACCTGTCGAAGGGGCGTGTTTAGGACATGGTTAACGATTTTGGGGTTTTGTATTAGGGACAGTGCCCCGAGGGAGGAGAGGCAGTTGGAGACGGATCTTAGATTTAGCAGGAGCAGGGCAGGAGGATAGAAGGAGCATCTTAGAACAAGCTCAGTAGCTTAGGCTGCTTACCCATGGAAAGTGAGTGTACTTCTTAGGAAGTCTTCACTGCTAACACCTTATTCTCTTGCCTGGGAGGGATGCTAGGTAGGGATGGCACTCTAGTGTTAGTGTAGGGACAGACTAACTTTATTTTCTTTCCTTTGATCAAATGCAATCAAAGCTTCAAGCAGGGACTGTCATCATTTGTCTAATGCTTTTAAAGATTACTTTAGTAATTATCTTAAGTCGTATGAGACTTCTGAGTAGGACTATGTATTAGTGCCCGTTCATTTTCTCAACCTTATACTGAGGTGCCTGTATGTTCAGTTATTTTTGCCTTGTAATAAAACCTCTAAAACTTTATTCAGTAGTCAGTGGTTCTTGAGTTGGATTGAATTGGTTGTTTCTAAAGTTATTATGACCCTGTTGTCCTTCGCTTCACACTTCTTAGCAGACCAGACGGTCCAGTTGGCCAAGGATTCTTAAGATTGTTAAGAGAAAGACCTGGGTAAGAATCCCGCTGCAACAATTGGTAACTGCAGAGGATGGTTATTTTCTAGAGTAAGTGGAGATCTATCAGGTTAGTCCTAGATTAGGATAAGAGTTTCCCGAGCCCCATGGAATTCAGGTGATGATTGTTCAGCGGATTGTCAGCAGAAGACAGTGTTTCATGGAAACCGACGGAGAGTGAGGGTGGCGCGAAAGCAGCGGTTTGTGGGAGAGTGAGTATAAATGGGGTTATGTGTTGTTAGATTGCGGTATTAAGGTTGTGATGTCTTGCGGAGTTGGAGTGACTGCTGCGTGATTGCGAAATCAGGCTGTGAGCGCGCGCAGCCCTGGAAAGTCTTAGGCTTGACGAGTAGTTTAAGCGGTTGGGGTGTAGCAGACATCCAGAGTAATTGTCGACCATTGTTAAGAGAGTCGTGAGGTACCATCGACTGCCTGGACCAAGATAGGGGGACCGAATGTGTGAGTGCGTGATTAACCAATGCTGGTCGTAGGCTGCTGTATGTGGAACATTGAGCGATTGTAACCTATCAGTTGAGGGGATTGTCCGGTCGTTTTGTGGACAGACAGTTGCCAGTTGAGGTAGACAATTACACAAGACTGTGGACTTACAGTCAGACTGTGGACGTACAGTCATAGAAGTAACTTGTCCGGTCGTTTCTTGGACAGACAGTTATTTTAGTGTATGAATGAGACACGTGAGAGGGTGAGAGATAAATTGTAAAGGAGGGGAACTGCTGCGAGCAGAGAAAAGTGACGTCAGAAGGTGCCTCCCTACGATAGGGCGGTTGGTGTGAAGCCGCGCTGGTAAGGTGTATTGTCATCAGGAAGTGAAAAGAGCGCTGTGAAAGGAGAAATGCTGGTTTCATCCTGAAATGTTTTACATTTTTGCGTGATTTGTGTAGAAGAGAAAAGAATGTGGCTACTCTGGGAGGAGAAGATGCTCCACCCGAGGACACCCCAGCACATGGCCACAAATGTGGGTTTGCATACTAAACTTTGGCTTGAGAATTGGTTCAAAATGACAGAGGGAAATGAGGAGTTGACCTTTCTCCGGTATGACACCTTTAGATTGGAAATGTTATACCAGTTGAAAACGATTATGGCTTCTTTGCGACCTTTACCTAGACCCACAAAGTTTGAGGCATTAATGCATGGATTAGCCGGCACACGAACGAAACAGAGACAGGAAAGAGTGAAAAGATTGGTCAGGGCATTTCAAGACGCAAGGTGGGATGCCTTGGAGAAAAGATGGAGAGTATAGACAATCGATGGGGATAAAGTTGTACCCACTGATAGTTAAAGAAGGGAACAACCCAGAAGGGGGTTGGAGAGGAAGATGACAGTGATACAGATGATAGCACAATAGAAAGGCTGCTCTCTGAGAGACCATCCCTATACAATCCAGAGTCAGAGGGGGAAAAAATCAGCCCCGCTGGTGGAAGCCAGAGATTCGCAGGCTCAACCGAGTGTGGGAGTAGAGGGGAAGCTCTCGATAGGAGGAATGGGAATGCAGCATCAAGAGAACACAGATACTAGAAGGTTACCGGATGCACTTACGGTGCCGGTTACCATTGGTCCCATAGTGTCGATGTATGATCCAGATCAGGTGAGGAGTGGAAATACATCCCAGACAGGAGCCAAAGGGAGATCTAGCATAGGAGGAAACGGTGTGGTGAGTGATTAGCTCATATACCAAGACCGGTGGAATCGAGTACACCATTGCCAGCTACGGCAGACTCGTCGAGGGGACGAATGGATCTGAGAGTGCCAAGACCGTACTCCTTTGCTGTGTTAAGATCAGACCTGAGAATGTGGGATTCACCCGAAGGGAATCAAAGTGTCAGGGCAAGGGAAGATTGGGACCATGGCAATACAGAGAACAGGATGAGTTTTAGAGATACATCTGAAGCGAATAGGTGCCGAGAACAGGATAACGACTGTAGGGAGGTGAGTGGCACATCCAGTCGAGGTTCACTGAGAGCAGCAATAACAGCAGAGAGGTTAGATGTGATGCGGTTAAAAGCAGAGGTGGATGAGATCGTTGAGGGAAATTTACCACTGGAGAGAGTGGAACTTTACGACCCAGATGAATTGCTGTTTGTGGCAAAGGTTGTGACTCGCAAAGCAAGGTTGGCACATGAGAAACTAACTGAATTGTCAAACAGGTATGAGGTGGATCTGTCTAAAACAAAGATGTTACAAGGTAGTCATAGGTTGCAGTACAGTGACCAAGACTTGGACGAAAAGAGGGTCATTGGGCTAAAGACTCACATTAGAGAACTGATCATAGGGATGCAAGCATGAAACAGAGTTGACAAGTGGGAAGAAAGATGGTCCAAGAAAAAGAGTACCAGGAAGAGAATGGCAGAGATACCTCCTCCGGGAGGGGGGACACCAGATATAGGGAACTACCCTTTACGAGAAGTAGCTAGTGGAGGGTACATGCATGTGCCTTGGAGTAGAGGTGATTTTGCAGCATTCACAAATGATTTCCCTAAACTGAGGAAGAGTCCAGTCGAGTGGTACAAGCAGGTTGAGTGGTTTGTCAAAATTTCCAAAGTGTTGTGGATCGATTTGAATATACTGTTTGACATTGTAGTCCCGAGTGATCTGTGGGCAGAATGTAAAATTGCAGTTGAGTGGCCTACTTCAGAGCCGTACAGGGATGTTATCACGAATGGCCCATCACCTATTGAGATGAAAAAATATGAGCAAGCGATTACATGGTTGAAAGTGTCTCCACAGGATATTGATTGGGTAAAGATAGATCGGACGGTGTAGGAGCCAAAGAAACAGTGCATGAATACTATTAGAAGCTTTTGAGAATCTATATGCAATACAGTGGGTTGGATTTGATCCAGCGCCCCTATAGAAAATCTGTCTCAACAACACTACCCAACACCATGTTACTCACCATTAATCATAAATTCTCACAAGGCCCATAAATAACCGAGACAAATATTGGGCAACTGAATCATGTGACCTAATTAATCAGAACTATTCACAAACTATTTACATATTATATACAACTGCAGTTTATTATCATCATCCTAATCATGTAAATATAACGGAAACATTTAATTAAGCCACTTAGGCAATGGATCAACTGATGGTAACTGGGCTAAGAATAAACAAGACCAGCTTGTCATTTCAAAATCTATTATATAAATCTTTATTTTCAAACAAAGAGTATTTTAGAATTAAGAAATCTTTTTATTAGCATTTATGACAGCAACATTTAATCAAATAAAGGCACATTAAACTGGCACTTTAAAACAGATCAGCTTGCAAAGAATCAAAGCAGCAAAGGTCTCATTCCCTAAATTCTATTTCCCTGACTAAACTCATTAAAACCTAAAGGAAAAGACATTAATTCAGCTATCCTTACGTGAGTCAAAAGTCCGACAGCATTTCATGCCCTTCAGGATTCAGGAACAAGCCAGCAAAGCTCCTCCCCAGGGGTCAGGTTTTATACCTTTTCTCTATCTAAAACTAACTAAAAGAATACTTTTTCTCCGTCATTCAGCGTTTCCATTGGCTGACAGCCGTCAGTCCATATGAGATCATAACCTTTTCAATCCAAAGTTGTGCCTTTCTAAAACGTCTTTGTCCTTTGTCCACAAGCGACCTTAGCTTCCGAGGATTTTGCAACATCTTATTAAATAACAGTTCGCTGCTTCCTCAGCTTAGCTGTTCAGCCGCTTCCTGTCCTTGAAGTTATTCAACACAGAGCACATCTTGCACAGTACCATTTATTTATTTACTGACGGACATCATTGTGGCAAACTTTTCCATGTTCTTAGCAGTGCTCGGCTCAACACGACAGGATTCCAAACACCCTTTTAAAAAGCTAGGCCTCAGGCCTCTTTCTTGAAGGCTAATATGCAAAGAAACACAAAACATTAATTAATTAGAGTAATGAAGATTATTCTGTTACCCCCCCCTTGCTAAATATTAACCCATTAGTTTATGTTAACTAGCTTTGAGCACATGAATGCAGCATTATAAAAACCTTCTTCCTCTAGGCCTCCAGGATTCTCCACAAGCCTTTGTCACATAAAAGACACAACATAGACAAAAGCACATTTAAAATAAGCACATACCATTAATTAAACAGCCGCAATTAATATTGACAAGACAAATAGACAAGGTTAGTTCATTATTTTTCAACGTACTTGCAAGTGCAACAAAGAGCACATAATGTTAAACCCATATGTCGTGAATGCATTTTAATCTAGGTTGATTAGTACATTTTCGTGCATAAACTCATTAATATAATTAAGTATTATGGAAGTTTAACTTTGCGAGCCAAAAACAAAAATTCATTTCTGAAACTCGCTTCATCAGATTCCATGAATCCCAAGGATATGGGACAGTTTGTTTCTAAGTTTATTCTGGGTTTGAGACCTGAGATTTGCCTTATGATCCAACAGCATTTGATTTGTTGGCAGAACAAACCGATAGATGAAATACTGCGGTATGCTAGATATTGCAGTGATTAAGTGGATTCGAAGCATAGGAAGCTTAAGGACACACTGATGCTAGTTCAGATGCAAGCAGCAGATAGGGGAGCTCAAATGCAGTCAGGTTGAGGAACCCTAGGGAGGAAACAGAATGGACAGAACAAGGGGAAGGTAAATGCCGAGGACCCCAAAGTACGAGTACATGTGGCGACGCTGAAAAAGACTGATGCGTATCACCTTTGTCACCATGTTGGACATTGGAGACGCGAGTGTCCCTTAAATCCGTTAAATCAGCTGCAGCAGGAGGAAGAAGTAGTACAGGTGCCTGTAGTGACAACTACTGTAATGAAACCAAGATCGATGAAAGGGGGGACACAGGCCCCACAAGTACAAGTCCCCCAGCCACCGAGGATCCCGCAAGGGACTCAGACTTATCAGCAGATGCCTCTTTTTGATAAAAGTGATGAGTACTACTCAGACCCGTTGTTATGATGGTGCCTGAGGGGGGAAGAAGGCTGCACTCTTGGGACAGTCTTGGAGGTAGACCAGAGGGGACCGTTTGTAGAAGCTGATGTTGATGGTCACCCTACCACCTTTTTGGTTGATACTGGTGCTACCCTTTCTACTGTGAGATCTGCAGTAGTCCCGACAGTGCCGGTCCTAGGCCTTGTGAGGCCCCGGGCGAAAGGGAAGATGTGAGGCCCCTTAAGTGACATCACAGAAAGTGACGCAACGGCGGCGTAAAAGAGGCGCAAGGGGCTTGTAAATCTGCCCCTTAGTCTCTAGTAAGTGGGCTTCTTGGCTTCTTCCATTTATAGGTGTGGACAGAGCCGCAAGTTAAGCATGTGGGGTGCATTTGCTAAATAAATAATAATCACTCATTTTTATAAAGCTATAAATGCGACTTTTTTTCTGTTTCTAAGTGCAGTAAATAACATATGGTGCAATTTTCCAATTTATGGGTAAGAGAAACCAACAATTTCCCCACTCAGACAGGTGAAAGGCTGAATCTTCCACGCTGGAAATTAGTCATGATCTTTAGAACACCGCATTTGGGAGCAGCAAGCATTTAGCTCACAGAGCCATACAGCTGGTTTTTGGGCGCTTGGAAGTCCAGGTGCTCAGCGAGTAGTGTCTTCTGTCAGAAGCGAGAGATTGCAGTACAGGAGGTAGGTTCTTCTTCAGGTTGTTTCCATCTTGGTGGATGTGACAACCCACATGTGGCTTCCCTCTGTGGGACACTGTAACCAGCTCTTGGAAAAATATTGTTGTGGAAGTTCAATATACTCTTAAGGGTTCACACTCAAAATTATACTTTTAAACCAAGGCATAATCCATGGAGGTTTCTAGTTTACTGACTTCAATTTGGCGAACTGAAGGCTTTTTGCGGTCCAAGAAAAATAAAAGAGCAGACTCCCCTCTGTCCCTCTACTAATGGTCACACATTAATATATTCATTTAATCTCCAACAAAGATACTGGTATAAATCACGGAATGGTGCCCTTGAGAGCACATTGCTAACCCAATTAATCAACAATAATCAATAGCACTAGACTAACCACTACGCTTGGATTCCAGAACAGTTTGTTCCCAATTAAAACGCTTCAACACCTCTTCAGAGGAAGAAAGCACTACATGAATGCACTTGCAATACAGTACGATAACCAAAGCATTCTGTTTGTGCTCTCTTCACTACTTTTTCTGAACAGAATTCATGTCTGCTTGTCGTGAATTAATTCCTAAATCTGCATATCAATCAAATCAATAAAACATATATTTATTTACATCATTGGCCTTTAAACAACACAACACAACATTTATATCCATTACATTACACTATATAAATACCTTATAAAACATTATTTTTTATAAGTAGAGAGCAAATACATATGTAATGGTAAATTCCATCTAATAAGACCATAAACAACTACCCATGTAAAATACATTTTCCATTAACGGTGAGTTAAATAAGTGTCACCCCTCCCCGCAGTCTCGTCCAGAGAGATCTGAGTTGCTTTCACTCGAGACGATTTCTAGTGCAGCCCTGTGCCCTCTCTGGCGCTCAACTCCTCTCTGGGATGTGTTGAGTGGTACCTTCGGGTCACACAGCCATAGCTACCGCGAACAACATGAAGTACAATGAGCTAGAGCGGCCTGCCTAAGATCACACAAAGTGTGTGCATGCCACAATAACATCTAGCTCGCTCATCTAAATGCCACAGACCCAGGGTGGTAATTTCAGGATTACAGGATGCCAGCGAGGGGTCAGGGGTGAATAGGAACTCTACCCATCGACCAGTGATGCCCAGCTTCCACACGTGACAAAGGCTTGGGAGATTTCTCCAGCCGGTGTTTTTGCATTGGGAAAGGAGGGGCCAGGGGGCGGGCGTTCCCCCGTGTGGGGAGATGGCATTGAACCCCAGGCTCTTCTCTGCTCTCAATTACCCCCTTTCTGTTGTGTACCCCCTTTGAGGATGCCCCCACCCACCCCCACTGCTTGCAGGTGTCTCTCAGCAGGAGCGGCGGATAATTTGGGAGGGGATTAGTGTGTGAAGGGGGTGTCCTGACTGCTATTAACATGATAATTCTGGGAGGAAATGGCAGCTTAGGTAGACGAGAGGAGATGACGTGTCAGCAGAGCTTCACACTGCACGTGACCTCCAGGTCAGGAATTCAGAGTCTCTAGGCCAGGGGGGCATTTCTCGGTTTTATACTTGCACTTTAGTGCTTCTCGTCGGTAGCCCTCACAACCACCACCACCAAGCTAGGTGGAGGGGTGCATAGCTGCCAAGGTTTCAGATTGCTCATGTGTGACATTTTCATAATTTCAGTGTAATTATGAGTGACATTCAACGACTATGAGTGACACTTTCTTGCAAGTAAAATCAAGCAATGAAGACGAGGGAAGCATATTAAATACTATCCTCCTCCTTTCTCCTCGTGTTTTTTTCTCTCTCTTACTCTGGGTCCAAGTCATGATGAAGAAAAATAAGTACTGGCCTCCAAAGATTAGTGTTGGTGGGCCCCATCTGCAACCACCAGCTCAAATTAAGCATGGGGTGTTGGAGGACATATAATGCTGACAGAGTATGTACTGGAACTGATGGCTATGTTCTATTGCTTCGCGCTCCAATTCTTAAGTAATATGTCAGCAGACATAAACCTATTGAAGAAAGGAAAGTAAGTACCACAGAGAAACGTGTCACCCACCTGAGGGGAGGCCGTAGCATCACATCTTTAGCTCCTGAGTTTAAAGAGAGGGTTAGCGAAGGTCAGAGATGTATTACCACCACACTTGGCAACTACAACAAACCCACACTATGTCACTCCTCTTGACACACATAATTACTCTAACAAACACAACTGTACACCACCAAATAAATAACATCACACAAACGCAGTCAAATCATGAGGAAAGCTTGCACTGCTGAATCTGAGTGTGGTGAGCTGAAAGCTTTCCCCTATGTATGTGTGTACTGTGCTGCAGCTGGTGCCCTTATTGAGATCTGTAAACTCTTCCATAGAACACAACAACTCCAGGGTCTCTTCACCAGACTCTGAACTGGCCATGATAGTGCCATGCATGACCAAAATAGCATCTGTTGAGATCCATTTCAAAACTGAAAACTCGCACATGACACTCAGAAACTTTCAAAAACAAAGCTTTGCTTTAACACTACCTTTTTTTCTTTCTGTATTTTGAGCTATTCATTTCTTCTATGCTCCTTCCGTATATCTTTCATCCCTCCACTTCTCCCTTACGGTCCCTAATGCCCTTCTGTCACTTCCCTTCCTTACTTTCTTCCTCATTTTCAATATTTACACGTTTTTTACAATGATATGCAAATGTTTATTAGTGTCACAGTTATGCGCATTTGTTGAAAAACAGTCCTGTGCAACGAGTCCCACGGTTTGTGAATAGTTCTGCTGCAGGATTTATGTGGCAAATATTTGAAAGGCTCAGCTTGTGTACAGGCTTAGAGTCCGAGCCGGCCCCGGCTCGGCTCTGCTCTCCCTGTTTTCTTGTTGCCTCACTCACCGGGCAAGCTCCACTTGTGCCAAGGAGCCGCCTGAGTTTCAGGCTGCCTCTCCACGCCAGCTGAAGTGGGGAGACTGATTATATACTGAAATAAATCCAGTCGCTCGCCTTACCTCATGCACAACACCAAGATACCCGGCATCACACTGGCTAAGAAGAGGCATAAAGCAGGGGGGTGCTGCCCACGGGCACGGCTGCCAACAAACATCAGTTACAGAAAAGGACACAACGCGTTGTCTCTTGGTCGGGACGTGGAGTGTAGGGCACAAGAAACAAGCAGAGAACTGCCGCCTCCAAACCCAATAAACTCTGGCCGTGACCTGCTCACAAGAGCTGTTGAATCACATGTGCGGCTGTTAAACAGCTATACACTATAACAGCTGCTCTGTCTTCGTTTTTAATATTTATCAGTACCCAGCTTTGCCCGGAATGTACACTTACTTACCTGGACCCTGTCCGTTTGGCGACCCGTTTGTTGTGACAGCCAGGTCACATAAGGATGCACCACGGCCAGGCTGAGAGAGTGAGACTCACTCGGTTGATGAATGCAGCCAGCCCCCAGGTCGCGGCGTCACGGTGCGTGCGGTGCTTGCGCAGTCGCAGGCAGTGTTTTTCCCGGCCTCCTTTCCTGCCTTACTTTTACTGCCTGCTGCGGCGCGAGCGCGACGAGAGTGCAGCAGCGCTTATTGCTCCTGCTGCCAATGATTATAATTTATGTATTCCCGCTGGCGCTGCAGCCAATTTATTTATTCCCGCTGGCGCTGCCCGCAACTGCGGGGCCGGCAGAGGGGCCCCCCTGAGCGCGAGGCCCTGGGCAGCTGCAAATACCGCCCCATGGCTAGGACCGGCCCTGAGTCCCGAACCTACCCCTCTCTGGACAATCAATCCAAGTTGTAGGCATTGCAAATAAGAAAATGACCAATCCATTGGCTGAACCGATTCCTGTGAGGATAGGAACTTTCCGCGACAGGCATCAATTTGTGGTGTGCGACTCAAGTCCTGTCTGTCTGTTAGGGAGAGATCTCCTGTGCAAGCTCAATTGCACAATCTATTGCACCCCTCGGGGAGTGGAATTGCAGCCCAATGATGACGATGCCACCTTTAAGGTTGCAAATCAGCACTTATGTGTAGAGATGTACCCTGTAGTGACAGTGGAAGAACTTCACTTGATTTGAGAGATTCAGTCTCACAAGAGGTGTGGGACTTCACAGGTGAAGATATAGGTTTGATTAAAGGAGTTGAGCCAGTCAAAATTCAGGTTATCATGAATGCTGAATTCCCAAGAACGCCCCAGTATAATCAGACACCATAAACAGTCGCAGGGATAAAACCTGTGATTGACTCCATGATTAAGCAGGGGATCCTGAAGGAGATAATGGGCAGTCCATGCAACTCATGAGTATGACTGTGCCCTCCACACAGAGGGAAGTCAGGATGTGCCTAGGGATGGTCGGCTATTGTCGCCAGTGGAGTCAAAACCTTTGCAGAGATTGACGCGCAAGGATGTGAGTGAGTGAGTGATGGCGTTCCTGGAGTTGCGAGAGGACCTTTGTCACACTCCGGCACTGGGAATGCCTGACTACAACAAGCCTTTTTTGTTATTTTGCTGTGAAGGAGAGGGTTGTGCATTGTCAGTTTTAACCCAGGAACATGGCTGTGTCCGTAGACCAGTTGCCTATTTCTCAGCTCCTTTAGATCCAGTAGCTTCTGTGTTGCTCGGATGTCTCAAATCCGTTGCTGCAACAGGTGTCAGCGTTGAAAGATGTGAAAGTATTGTCATGAGACTTTCAGTCATCGTTTTTGTACCGCATTCTGTTTAATTGTTGATGACAAGGACCAAGACACAGAAAAATACACAAAATGCCCACACCAAATACGTTTTCAACTACTTATTTTAACAGCTAAACCAAAAACAGTTAATTTTGGTTTGTATGGGTATCTTTATTTACACCCTTATGACTTTTGCAATTCTTTTTATACACTCTTTTTATCGAATTTGTGAATGAAAAAAGAAACATGTGTACATTCAATACTATTTACAACACATATACATATTACATGACATCACTACTCATAAAAAATAAATACAACGTAAACATCCTACATACAAAACAAACAATACATCTCAATGTGTTTGTACTTAAATAAATTAGTATTCAAAAATCAATATTCAAAAGAATAACTTTCAGACAAAGTCAGGAAAGTAGACTATTTCACCAGAGGGTGACCAAATTTACAATCAGCTAAAGCTAGTTGACTCTATTAATGAGAGTGTTCGCTCCTTAGGTTTTGCCGACGCGTTTCGAATCCAAGTAAGCAATTTCTAGGTCCGAGTGGAAGAAAAAGAAATTTAGGGGCTTTCTGTAGATTTTGGAGAAGGGTTAAGAAAGCCTTTTGTGATGTAAATAACGAACTGAAATCAAATCAGGGGACTTTCAGCTCTCTGAGGTGTGGTTCAAGTTGGTTCGCAAGCAACTGAAAGAGGAGAAAAGGGACCTTTGAACATCGTTGCTGAATAGAGAGTATCTAAGACTTTTGAGGCCATGGAGGCTGGAAATCTAAATCGTAGAGCTATGTGTATAGTAGGCCCACTTGTAGGAGGAGTAATATTTTTCATAATTCTAGTAGTTGTAGTTTCATATTTAGCCCCACATGAGCAGGCACTGGAGGTACAGGGAACACTTACACCCACCACTCCTAGCAAGAAAGAGGTCAAAATAGAAGACAAAAGAGCTTTGCTGCTAGAAGAGAGTTGTAGGTTTCACATAGATATTTCTAGAAGAGACTTTGAGCTTAATGCGTATGCCAAGTTGTTGTATGAATATATTGATGGTATGGATGCGAAGGATTGCTATGTTTTATGCTGTTGCCTGCCTCAGTGGTAGGCATGGGCGGAAAATCCGTTCCGCTCGCGGATTTTGCGGATTTTCGGGAAATCCGCAATCCGCGAGATTTGCGAATTTCCTGAAAAATCCGCAAATCCGCGAGCAGCGGATTTTGCTCGCACTGCTCGCACTGTTCGCGTGAGTTCGCGCCCCGCGAATAAGTGCGAAATTGCAGAAATATGATCTAAGCAAAACTGAAAGTAACTACTTACCAGGTTCAAAAGTTCAGGCACATCATTAGTAGCCATTTCCTGTAGTGCTTCCTGAGGGGCCCCTCCAGAGTTCAGTTGCCAGTTGCAACTATTATGTGACCCTGCTCTGAACCTCAGAATAGTTACACATATGCCACAAAGGTCCTGAATTACAGCTAAGGGAGACAAGCAGGAGCCAGGCTGGAAGTTAAAATCCATTAATCAGCCCCTAATTCATTATTGTCAGTTGGGGCAGGGCAGGTGTTGTAACTAATTTTGCAACAATGAAAGCACTTAGCAAGTGCAAAAGATCACTAATCAGGGCGCACTAAGGAAGCAGGTGCCAGCTAAAAAAATATTCTGTGACACATTAATCAGCCCCAAATTAATTCAGGTCACTTGAGGCAGGGAAGGTGTGCTTTGCTTTGCCGAAAATAATGTACACTGGACAACCAGAGGGTGTGGTGATGAAACAGAGGGTGGCATGGGTGGGCCAGAGGGTGGCATGAGTAGTCAGAGAGTGGCAGTGGTGACAGAGAGTGGCAGTGATGAAGAAGAGTGTCCCAAACAGGTTGGACACGTAGAAACAACAAGTTCGCAAAACTTGCGACCCGACAGGTAAGTTCGCAAATTGCGAAATTGTAAAAACCCTCGCGAACTGGCAGAAACACGGGCGAACACAAAAAAAAAAAAAAAATCCGCAAATTCGCGGGAATTCGCGGATTTTGCGGATTGCGAGTTTGCAAATCCGCAAATTCGCGGATTGCCAATCCGCAAAATCCGCTCATGCCTACTCAGTGGACAAGGGTATTAGATAACACCACCTTCCACTGACGTATGGTATTACGTGTAGTTTGTTGCTTAGCATTTTCTATGAGCGAACTCATTTTGAGTATTTCTTTTCTAATTATGATGCAGTGCTTTCTGAAGTGTCAGCTTATAAGCATTTGAATAAGTAGCATTAGAAAATGGAAGATAGAGTTATAAAAAATGTCATACCTTCTTTAGAGTTAGACACAGCTTATGCACATTGACATAATCTGACGTGTTTGTTGTCAGATGTAGAGAAAAGGTTCATAGAGCTAGTAGAAGATAGGTACAGGAAACAAAACAGTTACAAGATTCAGGGGAAGGTAGAGTGGATTGGACGGATGAAGAAAAGTTGCATAAATCAAAAGGGAGCTATGGTCCAATAACACTGGATGAAAAGCAGAAGGGAAAGCTAAGCATAAGGCATCCTCAGACATATTATGAGAATGGTAATGTGGGACAGACCACATGTGATCATGTTTTCACCATAGAGTATTCAGCTAAGGACTTTTTGCAGAGTGTGGTGCAAGTGATACCAACTGTGTATTATGCCTGCGGAAGGAATGCCTATGTGAGGTTGCCTGCAAAATGGTATGGCACGTGTTATTTGCTGATCATTTTACCTAAGATTTATCATGCAGAACATCTGGAGCATTTGGAAAGGGGACAGCATGTGAGATTAAAAAGAGGTGAAAGTGCAGCAGCAGTAGTTGGAGATATCTTTGGAGCGATGATACCAGGTTTGGGAGTGATTTTGAATGACGTGACCACAGATCTGGGTTTCTGGTCCAGGGAAGACATGGCTTGGCAGTTCAGGCCGAACTGTTCCCATGAGGCACAGGGTCAAGACTGATTTGCATATAACTGAGTCTGGACTGGCCATGGTGAAGTGAGCTAAAGAACGATGATGTATTCAACCCAGATCTGTGACTGGGAGTGAGTGTCTGAAATGTTTCAGTGCTCGAACCATCATCTCCTTATGTTTGCCTTGTTCGCCCTAAGTTGGCAGGGAATGACCCTTGCTCACTTTGCCACTGGATTCAAGCTAGCATGGCTGATGAGGGCTGTTAGCCCGAAACCGATCCCAGGATGATTGTTTCTGGTCCAGGGAAGACATGGCTTGGCAGTTCGGGCTGGACTGTTCCCTTGAGGCACAGGGTCAGGACTGATTAGCATATAGCTGTGTCTGAACTGGGGTGGCGAAGTGAGCTAAAGAATGATGATGTATTCAAACCAGATCTGTGACTAGGCTGAGTGTCTGAAAAGTGTCAGGGCTCCGTCCATCATCTCCTTGTGTTTGCTATGAAAAGAGTAAGAAGCACAGAAAGACGTGAAGATTAGAAAGAAAGTGCTGGATGGAAAGAGTACAATTGTGGTAAAGCAGCGGGCAAGAGAAAGGAGTACCATAAGGAAGTTAAAGAGTGATCAAGAAAATAGAGACTGTGAAAAAGTGAACAAAAAGAATGAGAAGTAGTGAGATCAAGTGTATTGAAAAGGTGAGAAGTAGAGAATTTTGTGTGCGCATGTGCATAAAAGAGAGGGAGGGAGAAATAAGAGAAAGAGGAGCGAGGCCATGTGCCTCCTTAGCGGTGCTGCCTGGGGATGTGCAACTATTCTGCTTGAATTGTTGGTGATGCAAACTCTGCTGGGACTAGACTTGATACTCTTACCTGTTTATCTGTAGTGTGTATTTGTAGAGGATGGCCAAGTGCTTTCTTATAACACTTCACTTTGTATTTTTGTAAGCACTGAATGTAGAAGAGTCACTTTCACCCAATTGAAAAATACTCCATATTCCAATCTCAGAAGGATGCTTGAGTTTTGCCCTTATTAGAACACTTCACCTGCAGACCACAGCAGATGTCATCAGCAGTCACAACTCATTATTCACTCTTGCGGGAGCACATCACTAGTAAAAGAGTCTATGTATCCTTTGAGCCTTTGTGGGTTTGATGAAAAGGCCTCTATACTCACTGCTACTTATGTCATAGAGTTTGCAAATAGACACACAATTGATGGGTGGAATGCAGAAAAAAATAATTCATCCCCATTTAGGACATCTAGTTTAAATCCATCATTCTTTTGCTCACCATGTCATCCCAGTCTGGACCTGGCCATATGCAAATCAGTCTCGACCCTGAGCCTCATGTGAACAGTCTAGCCCGCACTGCCAAGCCCGGTCCTCCATGGACCAGAAACAAGCATCCTAGGACTGGTTTCAGGGTTTCACCCCTCATCAGCCAGGATAGTTTGAATCCAGTGGCATAGTCAGCCCAGAACCCACGTCTGGGCATACCTGGCACACTTCGTGTGAGGAAGCAAATGAAACACAATCGATGGATGGAATGCAGACATCTCAATGCCAAGGCATGAGGTCTTTGTGAAAGCTCAGAAATAAAGTAATCTGTATGTAATGGAGCGAGACAGACTCTAATATCTGTGGTGGTTTTACTGATATTACTCTGTTAGAAAAGTACAGATGAGATTTGAGGCTATTATCGTTATTATCTGTGTAATAGAATCACAACAACATGACTAAGAGTCCTGTTCAGGAGTCAAAGGACTTCTTAAGAACATTGAAAACTTTGATTTCTTGCTTTCATTGCAGTGTATGGAACTCATTCTCTGAAAGCTTCCCAGTCTATCCAAAGTACTGCAAAGCAAAGACCTTGACTTGCCAAGAGCATGTCATCTAATTAAGTCAACAAGAAGTAGATTAATGAAATTTGTCAAGACAGTCAGTGGACTGAATTGTTAAGTCAGACTAAGTATTGCAGAGAAGGGTGGAATTGAGCTCTAAGAAAAATCTAATCCAAGAGCTCCACCTTGGAGACACCACAAATTGAGTTACAAACTGGCAGATTATTTTCTAAGTACCACACTATAACCCATGCCCCATGGATTGTGAGAAGCTAGCCTGTCTGAAAGGAAAGGAGCAGGTCATACCAATTGGATGTACCTGTTTGGAAAAGAGAAATCTTTTCTTTAGTCCCCTCACTCACCAGAGGTTGCCCTTAGGTGACATGCTTCATCATTGGGGCTTCCCAAGCATCTACTGCTTGGGGCGTGCTGCGACTTGTGAAGGATACGTAGGAGCACTTTTTGTGAAACTATGTGTAGTGTGGTGTACGGTGGAGTGGTGTTTTTTAAGTATGAGTTAAAAATACCTAACTAGTAAGCCTACACATTTATTCTTGCTTCTAGTTGGTATAGTAAAAAGGGGGTTAGATGTAGGAATTGGATCCTCAATGTGGTCTAAAACCTAACTATCTCGTCAACATGTTTCAAGGTGTCCCCTAAACCTTTTCATCAGGACACCATGAGGACCAGCCTCATGTTTGTCACTCCGATTTAGAACCTGTAGTTAGGTATTTTTAACTCACACTGAAAAAACACCACTCCACGATACACCACACTACACATAGGTTCACAAAAAGTGCTCCTACGTATCCTCCGCAAGTCGCAGCACGCCCCAAGCAGTAGATGCTTGGGAAGCCCCAATGATGAAGCATGTCACCTAAAGGCAGCCTCTGGTGAGTGAGGGGACTAAATAAAAGAATTCTCTTTTCCAAACAGGTACATCCAATTGGTATGACCTGCTCCTTCCGTTTCAAAAAGGCTAGCTTCTCACAATCCATGGAGCATGGGTTATAGTGTGATACTTTAGAATTAAGAGGCCGAACCTAGCCTTAGCTTCTTTCTCCCTCCTTTTTTGGTAACTATTTTCTAAGTACCTCTGTGGGGAAAATATCTAGCCATTCTCATATCTCAAAAAGTAAAAATCCATTGTCTGAGCACTTAAAGCAGAAAGGTTATTTCTCTACTTTGGATAGATTTGTAAATGAGTTTGATGATCAGTTTACCGGCAATATGGACCTCATGTCTGCTGTTGGAATGTTCTATCCAAAAGCTGCAAATTTTGGGCAATTTTCCTCTGCTCTAGTTACTGTTGACAAGTATCCAGAGGCTGCAGTAGACCGAATTCTTCTACAATCTGGACTGGAAACTACAAAATCATATCTTTCAATACGAAATGTTCCAGTTATTCACTCTTTCAGGTAGTATCTCATGTTTGTACTAGGAGTGTTTCCTCAGTTTTTTTTCTCTACTACATCTAGTTCTTACATAACCTATTACTACAAATACAAATGAGAAATTTGTCTCCTGTATAAAAAGGGTAAAAACATATTTGTGCAATAAATGTGGAGACAAGAGTCTTAAGGGCCAGATGTAGGTCGCCAATTACCGGTCGGTAACGGCCGATTTCGGCCGTTACCGACCGATAATTGATTTTTGAGATGTAGGGGGCCCGAATTTTACTGAATCTGTAAATTTACCGATTCTATAAATTTACAGATTCGGTAAAATACCGACTCGGTATATTTACCGAATCGGTAATTCCAGATGTAGGTGGAACTTAAAATAGTGCCACAGGCCCTTAAGAATTCGTTATTTACCATGAAATACTATCTCATGGTAAATAACGAATTCCTGTGTACATGCACATCTGTGCATGTACACCGGTGCCATGTGGCACACATACATGACCTAAGGGCATGTATGTGTGTCACATTGCACACAAGCCAGAATCAGGGGTGCAACAGGGTGTCAAAGTGACACCCTGTCCCCCTTGTAAATTAGGTAATTTTACCGAATCGGTATTTACCGATTCGGTAATTGACATTGATTCCTATGGGCCTCAAGGCCCATAGGAATCAATGGCAATTACCGAATCGGTAAATACTGATTCGGTAATTACCGAATCGGTAAATACCGATTCGGTAATTACCGAATCTTACCGATTCGGTAATTGATTCGGTAAATATACCTACATCCCGATTGCCATTTCTTAAATACCGAATCGGTATGATTTGATATTTAAGAATCGGTAATCGGGGATTACCTACATCTGGCCCTAAGTGATTTAATGATAATGCATTGTGAAGCTAATGAGGTTAAGCAGCTCAATTTGAATGAAGGAATTGACAGATTTGATGACATGCACCACCTGTGGCATCCTCCTAAACAATGAGCTAGTCCTACCCTCATTCAGAGAAGCAGACTCAGAAAAGTAGTCTCACAGTTTGCCAGGCAAACAACAGTTACTCCTCAATCAGTCTCTATTTCCCTTGAGGCCTATGCCAACTGAAGAAAGCTGCCAGTGATCACAAAAACCAATAGCCTATGCAGGAACACAAAGATAGCAGCTACCACCAGGCCATGCAATACCAGTCTTCTCTTGAAGGCCAGGTAAACAACAGTTACTTCTCAATCAGTCTCTATTCCCCTTGAGGCCTATGTCACCTGAAGAAATCTGTCAGTATTCACAAAAGCCAATAGCCTATGCAGGAACACAAAAACAACAGCTACCAAGCAGGCATGAAATACCGGTCTTCTCCTGATGGCCAGGCAAACAACAGTTACTTCTCAATCACTCTTCATTCCCGTTGAGGCCTGTGCCACCTGAAGATATTTGTCAGTGATCACAGAGGTCAGTAACCTAGGCAGGGGCAAGAAGAGAGCATATAGCACAACAAAGTTGGGGAGGGTCCAAGGGGAAACTATATTTAAAGACCACTCAAACCAGCCTGCACCCCCAAGTAGACAAGTAACAAAAAACAAAAACTGGTTGCGGTCTATACTGAAGACTGAGCCAATGGAATAGAAGCAAGCGCATTTGTGTTAGACAACTAATGTGTGTGAATGAAAGGAAATGAATCCCATCAGCCCACCCATATGGCGGAACTTCATCATCTGGGATTGAGAAGGGTCATGGTCCAGAAAAGGAGACACACCTGATGATGTTGTGTGTGTTTCTCCAATTCTCCAAGACCACCCAAATTGATCCGACCTTGAATGTTATGTGTGGGTATAATGGTGTGGGAAAATAAATTGCAGTGAGGTAAATAATATGAAACAAAGAAAAAAAAAAAAGGTGCTAGTTAAAATTGGCTACCATGATGTAAGGAAATGTTTATTGGGGATAAATCATGGTGTCAAGATTAAAAGAAAAGTGTATGGCGGTCTGAAATAATGACTGCCCTATACAGTTGGTATCGGGGTCAACATGTTTCTGCCATGCCTGGGCGTCTCCCCTACCAGGCTTTTATCTGGACCAAAAATAGAATACACTACTGCAATGATGTACATAAATCAAAATAAATTATGTTACCAAATAATAATACTGGAGAATGGGCCGTCCGCGAGTTACTCACTGCGTCAGTATTTCCAGAATTCTCAAAAAGGATTCTTTCCCAAAGAGTCTTGGGAGTAAACCTCACCTCTCCTGGCCACGGCTCAGGATTTGGAGGCCCCGATCTGTCCGTCGGTACCTCTGGCCTCGTCCTGAGGCTCGGGGGAGGTGGGCAGCCAACAAGGTTCTAAGCACTACCGCCAAATCACCAACTTGCTGTACATTTTGCTTCTTTCTGTCACAGTGGATATGCAGCCTTATCACATCAGCTTGTCAAGTGTGGAAATATGAAAACTGTATTATAAAGAACAGTTAGGCACCTTGACTTCTTGTAGCCAAACACTTGCTGTCCACCTATTTGTTCTCCCATCCAGACTGGTAATGATCAGTACAGCAAATATTCTTTGTACCATCAGTATCCTTTTCAGAGATCGGTATACCATTTGTGTGGCACTGTCAGCCTATTCTGGATTTCTTATTAGCTGAGCATCAACGTACCCTGAAGTCAGTTTGTACATAGGAGGATGCCCCACTCATCACTGAAGCCAGCAGCTGCTCATACCAGCAGATACAATTCTAGATGGGGACATGTGAACTGTTGGCCTCTTTGTATTTGACCAGTCACCGCCTTCTTCTTTCAAAAGTAGCTGAGCAGCAATATCTCTTCTTATCAGTAATGCACTATCAACATGACAGCCAGTATCTTCGTCCCTGTGAGTAAAATCTGCCCAATTTTCCTAAAACTCTTTAAATTGCTAATGCTGATATACTGATCAACACAAGTGTTCTGTACCAGTCATGTGTATGTTTTCTGTAGAAGAAATTAATTATAATACACCTGGAAAGATTCAATGGCTGCACAGGTTTAGAAGTATGTATACAATGTCATGGAAAGAAAAGTCGCTGGGAGAACTTGACCTGCATTAAATAGAACTGATACCTGTGTTCCATGACTTAGATTTAATTACATTGTACTCGGAGGTCCCGATTCACAGAACTAACTTAAGACAAAATCCTAAACTTACTACTTTTGGTATTCACAGAAGTTAGGATTTTGTCTTAAGTTTGTCTTAAGACAGACTTAAGACAGACTCAAGTTAGGATTTTGTCTTAAGTCTGTCTTAAGTCTGTCTTAAGACAAACTTAAGACAAAATCCTAACTTCTGTGAATACCAAAAGTAGTAAGTTTAGGATTGTGTCTTAAATTAGTTCTGTGAATCAGGCCCTTAGTTTCTAATACAAATGATAAAGTAAACTTGTTTTGCACATTATAGGCCCATCAACCTTCTCATTTTATAAGTTACTTGATAATGATAATTACTGATTTCAGCTTGCCTGGTATATTCTCCATTGCTATACTATTTTTAATAGGTTCTTAATCAATGTTACATTTTCTTAATTGTATACCTGAAGATACTTCATGCAATAATGTATACAGCTGCATTTACAATAGGAGTTGAAGTATTTCTGTTTATAGGGTACTTCTTTTGAATCTGTAGAGATGTTACAGCCTCTGTGTGTGATGTAAGGAACCAAAATCTAGACGCTTCACTTGATGTGATAGCACTAAGTCAAATGTCATGCAGTGTCCTACCTTTGGTTTCATGAGGGTCCAAAGGGCAGGTGATGTCAGTTCCAGTGATGCCACCAGGTCAACTTTCATGTGATGTCACTTTCATGTGACTTCATCGATGTGGGTCAAAGGGCAGGAGTTGTCACTGCCTGTGATGTCAGCAGGTCAAAGTTCATGTGATGTAACTTCCTGTGGCATCACTCTGGGATCACATGGCATGTGATCTCACTTCTGCTACCACTGGCTTTTTCATGAATCGTCGGCCATGGACATTGTCACAAACGTTTCTTTGCAACTGTCCCACACCATTTTAAAAGCAAGAAAAAACAATAAAGCTCAACGCATACAGACTCTAGCTATGCATTGGACACTCATGGGACACTCATTGTCAGCGGTCCTTGTGAGGCGAACAGCATCACCGATTAACTCAGTCGCCAGATGCTGCTTAGAACACACTCTATAGACGAACTCACTCAGGGTAAGTTTTCCTGCTCTATTCTTTTTCTGTGCTTCCTTCATTTTCCTCTCACTTTTCTTCTTCTTCAGTTGTGTCCTTCTCCCTCTGCTTTTCTCCAGAAATACATTTTTCCAAGTTCTCTTTCATTATTTAATTTTCTGCATTTCTCTCACTATTTCTTATCATATGGGCCAGTCTTCCTTACTTTCTCATTCTCTGTCTACTCCCTCAGTCTCCCCCTATCTATCAATCTGTCTCAGAGTTTCTCCTTCCTCCTGTCTCACAGAAGCATAGTTGGCATTAGTGTAGCAGGTGCAGTAGCAAGAGAACATACTGTTATTTTAGCGTTATTAGTATATCTAGCAACATGCAGGGGGCACCCATTATTGCTGCAATTAGTGCCTGTTGAATCTTTTCTGTGTCACTGGGGTCTCACTCTATTGGTCACCCTCACTCTCTCACTCACTCTGTCTCTCATCCTCAATCGAAAGTTGGGTCTTATCTCTAATCCACAAAGACGTTCCTTTTTCCTCTTTGTTAAAGCCCCTTGTGGGTGGGGGTACAGGAAAGAGTCTTTCTAACCTCTAATCCAGAGATCCATTTTTTCTTTCTCATGATATGTTTGTTATTACATTGTTGGCTGTTTCACTTTAGTTTGGAGCAAGTGAAGAACAGATTTAGGTTTGACAAATGGGTTACTCATCACAAAATAGTGCCTATCCCATTCACCTTATTACAAGTTCATTATTCTATGGCATTTGTAAAAAGGCAGATGAGGATATCATTTACATTTGTGATGGAATATCCAATCCACCAAAATCTAAACCAGGCTCTAAGTTCATTATTAACGAAGATAGTTGACTGCCTGATTGCCTGATTCTTGAATTCACATCACATGCAATTACCTTGTAGAAGACTGATGCTGGAGATAAGAAAACAAAAGTAAGCAAGGGTTTCCTCACTGTAAACAGTTTACCCTTGAGGATTGGAACGTTTGGGCCACGTTGAAGCTTAATTGTAGCTTGCATTACGACTGTGGCCTTTAATTCTTGTAGAATACCACCTGATTCCCTGCAGTAATCACTGAGGAGTCTTCAACATCATATGTTGGAAATTCAAGCAGATGTGCAGGATGAAGCTAAGCATATGTCTCACTCAACGGAGTCTCTGAAGGATTTTTCACTCCTATTTCTCAACTATTTTAAAGCTCACATTAAGCAGCAATATGTCAATTTTATAATCACGTTGGACGGACCTGTCTAGCAGAATGTCCGACACTGCAGTGTCTGGCACCACAAGGGTTTGTTAGAAGAACCCTCACACACCAACCTAGTTGGTGTCATGCTTCATCTGGTTCCCAGCTGAGTAGCTGAATGCTACTCAGCTGTACTGCAACACCTGGTTACAGTGGAGGTATTTATTTGTGAAAGTGTGATGAAGTGGTGCATTAAAAATATCTCTGGGACTCTGACTGATTAAAAGTTTTTTATTCCCAGTGGCCCAGAATAGGATAAAAACAAGTGAATAACTACAAGAGACATTTTTAGTTGAGTCTTAGTTATTTATTAGGTCGACATGTTTCAGCCCATATAAAACGGTGTTGGCCTTTCTTCAGGACCTTACTCAAAGTGAATTAAAATTGTGGTGTAGGTGAAAAAAGTGAAAGTGAGTGGCAAAAAGTAATTACGCCACATGTATATGCATTTTAAGCAGCACACACGCTAAGGTGTGCAAGCTTGTGCTGTGAGGACTGACCGTATTTTGTGTCCACCTTCGGTAATTTGCTTTGGTTACGAGAATACAACGTAAATCAGGACCCGTGGGTGGGGGACCCTTAGTCTCACTACTTGTGATAGAGGGCTCATCCGTCTGGAAACCTGTTCCTGGATTTCACGGGACCTGACTGGTGTTTTTGAAAACATTCACCCAGAAACACGGACGGCCCACCACCAGTCCTAGCTCTCTCTCTTGTTTTTTACAATTTTATAATCACTTCTGAATGGAAATGAGGCTGAATAGTAGCACTTTCTGCTGAACCATTGTATCCTTCAATTCTTCCAGTGCTATGATGAACTCTGGCTTTCTAGTGTCAGTAAGGATTAACCAATAAGACCTTGTCAACAAGCAGATGTATGATTATTGGTTAAATTATGCTTTTGGGAAAGCCTTACCCATTGCTGCATGATGTACTAGATCATACGTATTCTTAGGTCCTTCATTACAATTGGCTGATTAGTTTAAGATTTCTGTGCAATCTATAGTTTTCACAGGGATTGGAATAACAAGTGTTGGGGTATTTACCACATGCCTCACAATCTTCCTCAGGTAAATTACAGCAGGTGAAACCTGCTGAGTTTAGCTGGAGGAAAATGCATGGTAAATACAAGTAGATATGGATTTTTGTGTGCAAAGCACTAACATCCACATGTTATATCCCATTTTAAGGTGAACAACATGTAATAGGCGATAATTATTGCATCTTTTGGTATTGGTTTTTAAAAGGTCCGTTAATAATCATCATCCAAGCTGAGCCACTCGTTACGTAGGGCTAAGCAGCGACACAATGTACACCAAGTCATGCCCACTCTAATAATTCAGAATATTTGATTTCTATCAGTGACAAAGTGGTCATTATTTATTTAGTAGAGATCTTTCTTGGAACATTACAACTTTTTTTGATGCTGTTATACAGCTGAAATAATGGAAGCTTTTACTCAAGCATGTCTTATTTTCTTTCTAGCTAAAACCAGGAGAAAACAAATGTGTGATAATTGGGCACAAAAATAAAATTAAGATGTTAAAGAACAGATTATTTACAAATGCTACTTGTATTTGACTTGAGAAAGAAATTGTGTGAGCAATTGGGTTGTTGTTTGAGGGAGTGTGAGCCCTTTTCAAGCTATATGGCCTCAAACAGAGACATCAATATAATTTTTTTTAAATGTTTAAATATTTTACTTATGCCTCCTTCACAGTCCTACTCTATATGAGTTATTGGCCATACACAAAGAGGTGGCGGGTTGAATTGAATAGAATTGAAACAGCATTTCTAAAGCGCATGGGCATCCCAGCGCTTCTAGCAGTGCAGTCAAAAAGGTTCCGAGCAATATTTAGGGTAAGAGAAAGGTTTTAATTTGTTTTCGAAAGATCAGATAGTTTGGTTCAATACGGGTCTGGAGGGGAAGGCGATTCCAATGTTTGGCAACATTATACGAAAAGAGACGCTCTCCACTCCTTGATTTTCTGATTTTCGGTACTACCACCAGATGTTTATTGTCCTACCTCTAGGCCCTATAGACCGGTAGGGCAGAATGATAAAGCAGATGATGGGTGGTCCCTTGCCTGATAGAGCTTTGTGTGCCGTGCACAATGCCTTAAACTGGATCCTCTTCTGAATAGGAAGCCAATGTTCAGGAGCAAACGTCCTGCGCAGTTTTGCACAATATGTAATTTTTTTGTGGTGCAGCATGGGGCTCCTAAATAGGGGACGTTGGCATAGTCGAGCCGGGAAAAGATCAATGCTTGCACCGTCAGTCTTCTGGCCGAAAAAAGATAGCAGAGTGAGGATTTTCCGTATCATCCTTAAGATCCCATAGCAACTGGCTGCAACCTTCCGTGCTTGCACCTTGAGACCAAGATTTCGGTCGAGCGAGACGCCTAAGCTCTTAATCTGGTCTTTGGGGAGAGGAACTATTCCAAGGAAACTTGGCCTGAGTGGTCCCACATTCGGGTTGCCAAGGAACATCAGCTCCTTCTTTGCCCCATAAAGTTTCAGATAGAAACATTCCATCCATATTGGAACCTTTTCAAGGCACCGTGTTAGACCAGGTCCAGTACTGTCCAGCTGATTGAAGGACACAAACAGCTGGGTTTCATCGGCATAGGTGACAATCTAGACTCCGAAAGGTAGAACCACTTCAGCTAGGGACCTCATATAGATGTTGCATAGTGTGGGTCTTAGGGAAGATCCCTGAGTAACCCGACATCTAGGCGGCATCCGTTCTGAGGTGGTTTCATCTTTGAAAACTTCGAAAGATCTATCCTCCAGAAAAGACTGCAACCATTTCAGAGCTGTCCCAACCACTCCCACATCCCTGAGTGTCTGGATCAGCAGTTGGTGGTTAACTGTGTTGAATGCTGCACTGAGATCTAAAAGAATGATAGCAGCGCTGCCTCCGTTATCTAGAATTTATCTGGATTCCTCTACTACTGCCTGGAGGGCAGTTGTCCTCACACACCACCAGGTGTCATGCTTCATCATAGGACAACCCACCCTCTCCAAAAATCCGGTTTGATGGGGAACGGGCCTTCACCTTGAGTCAGGGAGGCACTTCTACCTGAGAGTGGACCCGTGATTATAGTGTGTTAAAAACCAATGTGGCATCCTCGAAACTATTTTACTCATTAGACATGACATTTGGTATGTCATGCTTTTTCAAATACCAGAATTTGTAAAACTTACTTAGGGCCTACCTTAGGAGTGACTTATATGTATTAAAAAGGGAGGTGTAGGCCTGGCAAAAGGTTTATTTATGTTGTCAGGTCAAAATGGCATTTTCAAACTGCACACACAGGCTGCATAGGCAGGCCTGGGACATGTTTTATAGGGCTACTTAAGTGGGTGGCACAATCAGTGCTGCAGACCCACTAGTAGCATTTAATATACAGGTCCTGGATACCTATAGTACTAATTTGCTAGAGACTTACACATAAGTTAAATGTGCCAATTGGATGTAAGTCAATCTTACCATATTTAAAGGAGAAAGCACAAGCACTTTAGGCCTGGTTAACAGTGCCAAAGTGCACATAGTCCTGAAGGCCAACTAAAACAGGTTCAGAAAGCATGGGAGTTGAAGGCAAAATGTTTAGGGGTGACCCAAGTTCAACAAACCTCTTATCATAAGACCTTCATATTGGGCAGAAAACGACCTCACTCATTCTGGGTACATTTCGAAATACCTCAGGCAGAAGTCTCAACACCCTTTTAACACCCTTTTAATACCACAAACACTCAGTTGTTGGTACCAGTACTCTAATGGGCAAGTGACAAATCCATCCCAGCTCCCTATTGGCGCCACACCCCCCACCCAGCAGCCCACAGATCCCTGGTCTGCATGGACAGTTTACAAAGTCTCTGATTCTAGCGTGTGACTTTCAAAGGCCAGTGGGGCAGTTTAAGAGTCTGTGACATGTTCTACACTGTGTGAGTGTCTTAGGGAGGTTTTAAAAACACAATAAGAAAAATCATCAAAAATGACTGACTGTGCCCAGGCCAGGCACTTTCTCTTGCTTTTTTACAGAAAGTGATTCAAAAGATTTGCATCAAAATCCTGCCAGATTTTGACTGAAGGCAGAGGTCGTCATTAGCTTTTCATCTACTGGCTAGCTCAACTCATCCCTTTTGCTCAGAATAAACAAACAGAGGAACATTTTGTTGTTGTTGATCATCTGGTACCCTCGATCAGGGCCAGCTTTAGGGTGGTGCGATCGGTGCCACCACACCCGGCGCTGACTACAGGGGGCGCTCTGTTGTCAAATATGCAGTGGATTTAAAAGCACCTGCTGCAGCGTTCCAAGCTTCCAGCAGTTTTGGGACAACAATAAAAAATGTCAAGATAACATTAGTGATTAATGCACCTGCTGGAGAGAGAACGAGTTTTGTCTAGCTGAAGCTTTGACTCATCATAAAGTAGGCAGAGAGCTAATGTGCCCTCTGCCCGTTTTAGACCCATCACATAAGTGCGCATATTATAAATAGTTCAGTGGTTTACTGTTTTGTTGGAGCAATCCTTTTGTTACTTGCAGTTTATAAATGAAATCCTAATACAGAACAGTGATCTTTTAACTGTCAATAAAGAGCTGCATGGAAACTGCAAGGTATATGTTAGAGCGTTCTGATTTTTTCCCCAGTCTTTCTTATACCTAATGTTGTAAAAAGAGTTCATTTGGGTTGAAATAAATTATTATTATAGTAAATGACTAGTAAAAACAACCCCCAACCATGGCGGTAAGTTTTTAGTTCTGAACTTGTCCTTCTCCAGATCAAGCACTCTTGAAGTATACTGCCTACCAGTATGGAGGACATGGGACTCCTATACCTTGTAGTCTACTTTCTGATGTAACCTTACGTATACACTGATTTACACATGTGTGATTTTTGTCTCTGTGTAACTTGTGTGTAATGTAAAGAGCTCTGACACCCTATACTGGTATGAGTAGTGCTATAAAAAAAAAAAGAAACACATGTGAGAGAGTGGTTTTGGAGACTTTAGGGGTACAGTTAAAGTGTGGGCGTGAAGGAATTCATGGAGAAGTCATTGGGGCCAGTGGCATAGCTAGCTGTTGTGCCGCCCGTGGCGGTTACTGCGTTTGCCGCCCGGCAGCCGCATTATGAGTGAAGGGGGGGGTGCTGACGAATCCCGCAGGTAAGAGTGGGTGGTAAGTAGGCCGCCGGATCCCTAACACTCGTGCTGCGTGTAGTGGACCACCCGCCCCTCCTCCCACCTCACCTTGCTACACCACTGATTGGGGCACCAACAAACATAGGGGCTTATTAGGATTGCGGTTTTCCCGCATCCTCCGGCCCGGCGGAAGCCACCGCCAGCCCCGAGGATGCGGGAAAACCGCTGCGGAGCCTCCACAGACCCACCTCCAAATTAGGATGGCTGGTGGGTCTGGTATTCTGTCCGCAGCTTTTCCGCCGCAGTCGCCTTCCGACCGCGGCGGAAAAGCACTAACATGTCTGGCGGTGTCTATCAGACACCGCCAGGCATATTAGGATGTCTGCACTTCTATGCTTTTCCACGGCGGCTTTTCCGCCGTGGAAAAGCATACGGACCTTCACTTCGGGGAGCCGTTGCGGGCCCCCTGGGTGAAGGGGTGGTGGGGGGTGCACATGGGGGGGGACCTATGGTACCCCCCTGCATTTGCGTGCACACAGCAGCAGGCACCGCGCGGTGCCTGCCACTTTGTGCACGCAAATGCCGTGCAGGCATTTTTAACATTGCGGCGGGTGCAGCTTGAAGCTGCACCTGCCGCTATGTTAAAGATAGAGGATGTGACCGCCACCCTGGCGGTCACATCCTAATCTGCACAGAGGGAACACCGCAGCCCATGCGGACGTTCCCTCCTACTCTGGGGTCGCGGACGGACTCAAGTCCGTTCGCGATCCTAATGACCCCCTTAGTCTTACAGGGAACCACCAGCAAAAAAAGCCTGACCCGCCCTCATTCCAAATTATAAGCAAGTAAACAATTATTATAACTCTTATTGCTTTAAAAACAGACCCAAAGCACTTAGAATAAATTCATAATCAATCTGTTTCCTCTACTACTTAAATACTCAAATCATATCACCTTCTCCTGTGCTCCTCCTCATAAAATTAAAATATCTTATGAAAACAACCATTTTAGTTCCCTCACCTGCCTTACCCCACCCTATCCCAAGAGTAAAAATATCCAAACAACCAAATTAACTGGTTTGATGTTAAATAATCCAAGATACACACAGAAAAAAGCGAATAATTATGGCTTCCAATTACTCTGAGATTTCGAAGCCGGCACTTAATAATTCTGCTTTTTTTTATACCTGGCATGATCTTATTAGCGAGAACTATTTCAACTTTTCTTCCCTAATGCATTTTTATTACAAAATGATGCCACTCTCCCTGTCTAATAATCGAGAAGCCCTCTAATGCAAGATTTCCAATGTAGATCACAGTAATTATTTTCCCTTTTACATGTGCCTATTTTAATTAGGTTTGTTTAATTTCAGCTTTCATGCTGCCTTCAGATGCTGTAATACGAGCGTAATGCTATGAGATAGCAGACCGCATTCCCTATGAAATTTTGTCTGCTTTTCTTCTTGCGTGATGTTTGTTTATTCTTTTAAATGGGCCTTTCCTAAAGCTCCTGGCAGTCTGAGAAGCAAGATGTTTTCTGTCGCAAAACTCTGTTAACACCATAACCTGGGCTTTTATGGGAATACACAAGGGCCTATTATCAAGCCCATTATCGCCGCTTTAGCGGCAGTTTCCTGCTGATAAAAGCGGAGATAATGTATCACCCTTTCTAGATAATATGGCCCAAAGTTTTATATAGCGCAAACTAGACCCGCGACATCAGAGCACTTAACATGAGCACCAGTTTCGTTACAGATGAACACTTTCATTTTTATTAGGCACTGGGAGATTAAGTGATCTGCCCAGAATTACAGCAATTTGAGAGTCATTGCCGAGACTCGAACCCGGCTCCCCAGCTTTGAGGTCGACCGCTGTAGCCCTGAGGTCACATCCCCTCCTGAAGGAAGAAACCATGAACTGCCCAGTTCCCTTTTAAAGATCGGGAAAAAATGAGAGTTGCAGGAAAACGATTACCCACAGTGGGCACCATTTTTCAAGAAAATGCGAATAAAAAATGCATTTTAAACTACAGATCATTACTTACCCACCCTTCCAACAATGCATTTGGGTGAAGATGTACTACCGGTGGGCACGCACGGGTGGAGCTGATTTGAATAAGATCTTCGACATCCCCAGGAGGAGAAGGATCATGCATTATGTATGACATCATGTATCATGTAAATGCATGTGAATAAGCATCACCTAATATGAAAGCGCCATCCGAGTGTATGTTGCAACAGTAAATGAAATCGCTTAGCATTGACAGTATACATTAACTTCTCAGAGTCATGTCCAAATCTGTAACAAATGTTCGTACATTAGGAAAATCAGGTCACAGACGCGACTACCAGTTTTTAATATTAAGGGATGGATTTACAAAGAAAGTCATAACCTGTGGAAAGCGTGATGTACGTCCATGCATGGTCAGAGTTGCTACTTATAAGTTAAATCACAAAGACTCAAAGACCAGCACCTTAAAAATGTCCTTCCTAGCCCCCAGGGCACTATGGTATTATTATAGAAGGGTCTGCAAATGCTTGTGGGGGCACGTCCAGGGCTTTAAGTGGGCCAGGTCTTGCCGGTACTCAGCGCCAGCAGTTTTTAAAAGCAGGTGCCTATCGGTCTCTCCATTTTTATCCTCAGGGTGAAAAAAAAATCTTAACTCTGCAATAGCAGGTCACTGCCTTTTATGTTACTTCAAAGAGCCTCGTTTTTCAGTTTTATATAGCGCACACTTGGAGTCTTTACATGGGCGCCAGTTACATTACACAAGGGTATATTAATTTTTGAATCCCAGGACGTAAGGCTCAAAGCTCTTTTCACAGCTTGAAGGTTGGCTGCTCTAGCCATACTCCACAACCTCGCCCACAAGAGCGAGTAACATTTTCAATATTCTATGCAACGTAGCCATAGTTGTTACCTATTTCTCTTATGCAAATTACAACCATTGACAAAGCCAATAGTCCGTCTTGTTGTAGGTGTAATGTTACTTGTTGTGTTATATATCTAGATGAATGGACAGAAGCAGCAAAATACCAGTCGGGTGGCGCACTATTTCTAAGCACAGATTTTTAGCTTATGTGTTTTTAAGCCACACCCTTAATTACAGCGGCCATGCCCCCATAAAAGACCCTCAGTTTTTTCATTACACTTAAAGCCCTGGGCACGTCTATAATATGGCTCCCACTGGTGAACAAAATGCTCAAGTGCAATTAGGAGGGGGTATTCCCTCATTTGATGGGGTCATGACCCCCTGTAACTGGGAAAAGGCATAGGGCCATATGTATCATTGAAATTCGCATTCGCAAAGGCCGAAATTAGCAGAATTTCGGCCTTTGCGAATCCGAATTCCCAATATAGTATGTATTAAGCAAATGTGGTTCAAAATAAGGAATCGCACAATTTGCGATTCCTTATTTTGCGATTGCATTTAAGTAATTGCACAATTTGCGATTCTTTAAATGCAATGTATCATGCAAAAAAATATTGCTAATTGTCCCTAAGGAATCGCAAATTACCACCAACTTCAAGTTGGTGGTAAGTTGCGAATTCCTTTCAAAAAGCAATTTTTTTAAAAACAAAAGGTGCCATGTGACGTGCGCCATATGCGCACACATGTCATTTTCAGGGGTGCAGCAGGGTGTCCTTTTGACACCCCTGCACCCTTGAAAATATTCTCAATTTGCGATTAGCTAATTGCTTATCGCACATTTCCCCTTCATTCCTATGGGCCTCGTGGCCCATAGGAATGAATGGGAAATGATTCCTTAATTGCGATTAGCAATTTGCTAATCGCAATTAAGGAATTTTAAGAAATCGCTAAAAAGAAGCTGATTTCTACATACATACCATTTTGCGATTTCTAAATAGCAATTCCTTAAAAATCGCTTTTTAGAAATCGCAAAACGGAACTATGATACATATGGCCCTTTGCCTCTGCCCATCCTTTTACATTTTTTTGTAGTAATCTTTTTTTTAAAGGGGAATCCACAGGGCAGCAAAACACTCAACAGAGTCAAAGGAAACAACACAGGCCTGATTCACAAAGGTAAACTTACAGTATGGGTACGTTTCAAATTATTTGTTGTTCACAAAGGGATTTACTAGCAGTAGCTTTATGAGTACAAAGTGTCCGCTCATTAAAAGACCACTTTTTATATGCGAAGACCCCACATTCTTAAATAAACTACTCGTAAACCCCTTTGTTGTATAGCAAACAATCGGAAACTTGCACAAAATTGTAAGTATACCTTTGAGAATCAGTCCCACAGCCAATGAACACCTGTGTAGATGCTGGATGCAGAGAGTGGTAGTCGACTGTTACTTTATCATGATGTAGTACACTTTAAAGAAGTGTGGCTTCACCTTATCCCTTTTGACAGTCGGGCCAAAAACATAATGATATTTTTTGCTGTGAACACATGTTTACAGCCGAAACTCCCTTATTTGTGCCTGCTAGGAATTTAAAAAAGAATTCCTAGCAGGTGTAAAATAATTTACTATTGCAGTCTTGTCTGCCATGAGTGTGGAGAAATCCAAAGAAGTAAATTACATACAAACGTTGGGACGTGGTGGTTCAAGATGTGGATTATCGTGTAAATTTGTGAGTTCCCACAAACATGCATTTTTAGACATTGCCAGGTTCTGAAACTACCCCTACCACCCTGGAAATGGTTGGAAATATACTCCAGTCAAGGCCTGGAGTAACGTCTCTTCCAGGATGTGAAGGAGAATGGATCACTGAACGCTTGATTGGGGAGTGAGGAAGAGTTTTCTCCACAGGGCAACAAAGAACAAAATGTTCATTTGCAATTTGTTTCATGTCCCCAATCCATAAAATATGCCAGGCAGATTTGCCCACAGGGTGAATAGGAGCCTCTGGAAGATTTCAAATGACATTCACCATAGTAGCCTTGGAGACCTATGGCTGGATTAGAGTCCATGAATAGTTCTGCCAATGTTTGTAAATAAAAAATTGGTTGAATGTGAATTTGCCTTGAAAAAAAAAGACATGAGGCGTTTGCAAAACTGGAACAGTTGGTTCAATCAGACGCAGTAGCTGGGAGAACAGGCGACCGAGTCGGGGTCCGAAGACTGTCTCAAAGTGCCTTTGTTTTGGCTGTCATTTTATACATTTCACAAAGTGTCATAAAGCAATTTGTAGATTCTTTTAGAACAGGAATCTGGGCCGAGTCACAGGGCCATAAATCTGGTCATTTGATAAGAAGTGCAGATAGGTCTCAACCATGCGTGGACACAATGTGGAGCCAGTGGGTATGTGCTCAGATGTCCGACAAGGGAGCGCATGATCACTACGTGTAGTGTGCATGCAGGGTTCTGATTGGCTTAGTGTTCCCAACTTAGGGGCCTATTATCATGGCGGGCGGATCGCCACCACCAGTCAGGCGGTTACAGTCCACCCACAGCAGTGTCGATCCGCCCGCCGTCACAAGCCCATTTGCCCAACACCAAATTAGCATGGCGGTGGGTACCGCAGCGGACTGAAAGTCAGTCCGTCTGCCGCTTTTCTGCCAGTCGGGTTGCCGGACGGGCGGAAAAGGCACACAATATGGTGGCGGTGCCTTGCAAGCACCGCCATCCATATAATGATGTGTGTAGTGCTTATGCTGTCCATGGTAGAGACTCTGCCATGGAAAGGGATACAGGAAATGGCTTTGAGGGCCTGTTGAAGGACACAGGTTTATGGGTGGCTGCACTTGGGGGTTCATTGGCATGCACAAGGTGGCAGGCACCACGCAGTGTCTGTCTGTTAAGTGCACATGGCATGTAATGAGGTTTTCCCTAATGATGTTGGGTGTTTTGACTATGCCCTTTTTCTGGAAGCTTTTTCTACGTTGACAAGCACAAGCTGCACCTTATTCTCCAAGGTCCAAATATTTCACTTATATGCCAATTACATTAATATTGCTTTTAAAAGGTTGCAAGCAATTCTGTCCATAGAACTCTATGGATGTGGTGAATTTACACAAAAGTACCTCAGATGCATCAACATCCAAAAGGTAAATCAGTTGAAGGAGGGAGAAAGCGCTGTAAAACACAGCGATGCGTCTGTTCCTGAGTCAACAGGGAGGCGATGCGTCAGTTCTGCTGTGCATAGGAGAAGTGTTGTGTCAATCCACTGTGGGGGAAGCGATGTGGAAAAATCCAAGAAAGTTCTGGTCTGCGGGTGATGCGTTGTAAATCCGGATGTGCCAGAGGTTGATACGACGGCAAACAGGGGCTGTGTCGATTTCTTTAACTGTGGTCCCACGGTCCATTGATTATATCAGCTGCACAGCGGGCCTGCATTGGACTCAGTGAAGGGCTCTAACAGGTAGATTCATCAAAGACCCGTTTTGCGAGTCTGTATTACCGACTCGCAAAACGGGATTCATGTAGGAATCGCAAAATTAAATGCAATTCCTACACATTCCTTATTTGCGATTAGCAAATTGCTAATCGCAAATAAGGAATAACTCCCCATTCATTCCTATGGGCCAAAAGGCCCATAGGAATGAATGGGGAGTATTCCTTATTTGCGATTAGCAATTTGCTAATCGCAAATAAGATAGCGATTTAAAGGGTGCCAGGGGTGTCCAAAGGACACCCTGTAGCATACCATAAATGCAAATTCAAACAGGTGTTGCGCACACACATGTCCAAAGGACATGTGTGTTTGTAACATGCAAAAGAAAAAAATGCACTAAAGTGCTTTTTACTCTTTTTTCGCAATTTACCACGAAGTCAGATTTCGTGGTAAATTGCGACCAAATATTGCGGATTCGCAATTTCAGAATTGGGTGATGAATTGCATTTAAGGAATCTCTATTAGAGATTCCTTAAATCCAATTCCTCGCAAATATGCGATTTCACAAATAGCGATTTTTGCATTTGGGATGATGAATCCCAAATGCAAAAATCGCACTCGCAAAGGGCCAGATTCTCAGAATCTGTCCCTTTGCGAGCGCAATTTAGTTTTATGAATCGGGCTGTAAGACTCTGGAGACACATTGTGCTGAACTGGGGCTGTGGTGGTTTCTTTGGCTGATGACCAGCACTGTGTTGATTCCTTCAGCCGCACAGCAGTGGTGCATGGAAGTTTCTCTCGCATGACAATGCTGCATTGGGAAAACAAATGCTGGAAGGAAGATGCATCGATTTTGTTGGCTACAAGCAGGTCTTTGCAGCAGGAAGAACCTCCAAGGGCCCAGAACTGGAGTTGGCACCACGTGGCAGGTCTGAACCCCCAGCAGTGGTGTTCAGGGACACTGCAGGTGGAGTCTTTGCTGGCCCTGAGACTTCTTAACAGGACACAAGCACACACAAGCCCTTGGAGAAACTTCACAAGCAAGATACAAAGCAAAGTCCAGTCCTTTTGCTCTCCAAAGCAAAATAAGCGACTACAGGCCAACCCAACAAAGCAACACACAGCAAAGGGGTAGTATACCTCCTCACAGCTCTTCAGCTCTTCTCATTGGCAGAGGTGTCTCTTCATCCAGATGTGTTGTACAGTCTTGGGTCAATACAAATACATACCCCTTGTGGCATTGAAGTAGGTATTCTTCAAAGGATTGTCATTGTAGTGCACAAGTTCTTGTTCTGCTTGGTCTTGGTTTCAGACACACTCCAGGGGGATGGAGACAGTTTTGTAAAAGACCAGGCACAGACCTATTCAGGTGCACATGACAGCTCCTCCCACCACTCTAGCTCAGGAATGCCCATCAGCCTGGTGATGGGCCATCAGGATATGCACGGCACATCTCCACTCTCTTTGTGTAACTGTCAAGAATCAATGCACAAACAGGCCCATGTTAGTCTAAACCAGAGCTTGATTCCACGGGCAGGCAGAAACACAAGATGGTTAAACAAGAAAATACCTACTTTCTAAAAGTGGCATTTTAAACACACACTTTAAGAACCACCTTCTCTAAAAGATGTGGTTTTAAATCCTGAGCTCAGAGAGCCCAAACTCCGAATCTCTAGCTGTTCCAAATTGAAAGCTACACTTGTAAAATGTTACAAGGCAGCTCCAATTATAGCCTATGGGAGAGCTAGTCCTTGCAGTAGTGAAAAACTAAATTGGCAGTATTTCACTACCACGACATGTACAACACACCAGTACATGTCCTACCTTTCCATACACTGTGCCCTGTGGATGAGGGTACCTCAGGCCCACCTTAGGGATGCCTTACATGCAGTAAAAGTAAAGGTTGGGTCTTGCAAGTGGGTGCAATTGCCATGTCGACATGGCAGTTTAAAACTGCATCTAGAACATGTAGAGAGTAAGGAATTTCGTCCTTGGATGCTGGACGGGGAATACTCCTGATCCCCTGATCAAGAATTTATAAAGAACAACTGAAGGAGTATTACCCGATGAGGGAGATGAAGGCTTTTTCCAGACTAGGAAACACTGTTCCTTTGTTAGTAAACCCCTCACTCACCACCTAGTGGTGACTTGCTTCATCATCGGGGCCCACCCAAGTGGCCTAGCGTCACTTGGGTGTGCTTCAACACCTAGGTTACAGTGGAGCAGGTAGTGAGGTGTGGGGTGCAGACAAAAAAAGTGTGAGTGTTAAAATTGTCCTGGTTAGTACTTCATTATAGACTTTAATAAAAAGGTAACTGGACAAAATTAAAACGTATTGGTGAGATACTGGCAGGGGAGTTACGACCTATGTATCTCTGCTATGTGTTGGTCAACATGTTTCTACCATTAGGGGTGATCCCCGGTATTCTTCAGGACCAAAACAAGGAAGTGGGAGGTGTGGATCCCCTAAAAGACGCACCCTGTCCTAAATCCTTGGTCATCCAGATGAAAAAATGTTTCTCTGGGAAGTCACTCCTAAATTTTAGGGTGTGAACAAAAAACCTAAGGAAGGAAAAGAAGCAAAGGAAGTAATTACTATCCTGTTACGAAGTGCAGAAATTAGGTGCAAACGACGTGTAATTATGCTTGCTTTCCACGGTGGTGAATGGAAAAAGTGCCTTCTAAAGTAGAGGGCGTGTCTACTTATGGGGTGGGAGCGTGCTCATTCCGTGAGAGTGTACGCTGCAGCATGGTATACCTAGGGATAAATCAACAGGTAAAAATAGGCGTCCTTGGTGCGTGCCTGGGTCAGCATGCTTAAACATAAAATAGAGTTCACTTGGGCTTTAGTGCTCATATCTTTATCAGCGTGAATTGCACTACGCCAGAAGATTGCCATACATTGTATAATGGGCTCAAAGATATCCAAATGCGGATGAGTGGTGTACACAAAAGACACACAAGACTCACACAAACAAATATCACGGAGAAAGACACGAAACATGACTCGTCAGAACAAGGGCTTACTGGAGTAATACTCAAGTTGGGCTTCAGCGAGCAGGGGGTAGGTGCTTCACTCGTATCAACATATTCTATGTGGAAAGGTATGATTCAAATTAATATGGGTTGAGGAAGCTCGCCTGCGTGCTGGCTCGTGCGTTCAGGTATCGGGTGGAACCTGTGTGGAGGGAAAGTCTACTTACAGTTGGTAGTGAAGAGGAAAGGCTAGTCACCTACTTCTACCGTCCGCCGCTCGGTTAGAGTGAATGGGCGAGCGCGGTGTAGATATGACTGTCAACCTGCTTCCGGGGTAGGTCACGTGGACGCTACGGTGGCCCGTGAAGGAGTTGGTTGGCATGGGGATGGTTCGAAGCTACGCATGCGCATGGGCATGGGAGCTGCGCATGCGCATGTGCGCTGCGGAGAATGAGTGGGTCATAGGAAGCTGCGGTTGTGCAGTGAGGTAGGAATAGGGTTGCTACGCAAATGTAATCAGATGCGAACAACGGAACGGGGAAGGCTATACTCAAACACTAGTGCTACTAGCGTAAGGTGATAGCGCAGGGAATGGGAGCCTACGCAAATATACTTAGATGCGAACCACGTGACGTGGAGAACTGTGCCCAAACACTAGAACTACTAGCGTAAGGAGATAGGAAGGGAAAAACCTCAGCGTTCAGAGTGGGTATGATTACAGTGCCCAGCGGAGTTGGGGTACTGTGGTAGTGATCATAAATACACGGATGCAGTGTGTGCCTGGTAATGAATAGGAGGCCATCGATGTTAAAGGCATATCAAATATATGCATGGCTGGTTAGACTGAGGGGTGGCGGATGTTAGTAGGCAGAGATTCTATTTGAATACAGAGTTCCACGGGATATTGTCATTAAGACCCCGTTTGTGAGTGGAAAGTCTGTATATCCATCTCTGTTCTTTTTCGAATAGACGGGCTTGGATGTTGGTCCTGACGGCAACTGTTCTATAACTGTCCACCTCATATCATTGGTGGTATGATGGGCAGTTAGAAAATGATCCGTTAGTCTTGTCATATTCTTTTTGCATCTTATTGTGCTTCTGTGTTCGCAAATGCGTTGTTTGATTTTGCGTGTCGTCATACCCACGTAGGGTTTTCCACAGGTGCTGGTGATAAGGTAGATGACATTACTACTGTTACAGTTAGTGTGTGATCTCTGCTTCCATACTTTGCCAGATTCCAAGACTATGGTCTTCGTGTTTTCAGTCAGGTGACAAACACTGCAGTCCCCACATCGTGAATGTCCAGTTACTGGTGGGAGACCCCATATCTGTGTTATGGTCGGGTCATTGGAGTTCGTGTTGTTTCTGGGTCTTGTATTGACCAAGGTGTTTTTTAGACTTGGCGCTTTTTTATATGAGAAGAGAGGTTTTTCCCAATTAAAGGTTCCAGAGTTGACTATTGACCAGTGTTTCCTGATACTTTTGCTGACCTTGTTGGAAATCACATTGTATGTAGTCACACATGTGAGGGGTATGTTGTCATTGTCTTTTATTGTTTCTTCCAACAGTGCTTGGCGCGGTTGGTTTCTGGCTCGTTTCTGGCATTTCTTAGTGATCTTTGTTGGGTAGCCACGTTGTAAGAGTTTCCCCGTCAGGTCTTCAGCCTGTTCTTTATAGTCATTGAGTTTGCTGCAGTTCCTGCGTAATCTTAAGTATTGGCCATAGGGGAGGTTCTCCCTCAGTGGTCGAGGATGAAAGCTCTCAAATCTTAAGAGGTTATTTTTTGCTGTGGGCTTAAAGTGTGTTTTGGTAGTCAGAACTTCTTGTTCTCTTTTGATCTCAATGTCTAGTAAGACCATTTCGTTCTTGTTCACATTGTGGGTAAAGTGAAGGTGTTGATCGCAAGTGTTGAGCCAAGTGATAAATTGTGTTAGAATTTCTTGTGGACCCTTCCAGATTGCTAGCACATCATCAATATATCTGCGCCAGAACATGATGTTTTCCAGGTATGGGTTGGTGGGTGAGAGGATGTATTTTTTCTCGAAATCAAACACATACAACCCCGCTACGCTCGGCGCGAAAACGCTGCCCATAGACGTGCCGCCTATTTGTAAATATAGGGACCCTTCAAACTCAAAGAAATTTCTTTTGAGTGCCAAAGTTGCACACTTGATTAAGAATTCCTTTGGTGTTCTATGTTCCCAAGGGGTTTGTTCTAGAGTTTCTTTTAGAACATTTATGGTGGCATCCTGGGGGATATTGGTATAGAGGCTTTCTATATCGAAGCTAACCAAGATCATATCATCGTCCATTTCGATGGTTTCCAGGAGTGTTAGGAGGCTTTTAGTGTCTTTTAAGTAGGTGCTGGTTCCTTGCACAATTGGTTTCAAGAAATAGTCACAGAACCTGGACAGAGGTTCAAGGAGTGAGCCTATACCAGATACTATAGGTCTACCCGGAGGTGGTATTCTGTTCTTGTGCATCTTAGGGACCACGTAAAAGTAAGGTATTTTTGCCTCTGTTTTTGTAAGGTAATCAGCTTCTTGTTTGGAGATGTCTCCTAGGTGTTCTGCTTCTTCCACTAGATCCACTATTTCTCTTCTTAGGTCATCAGTGGGGTCGTCGGTGAGAGGAAGATAGTTTTTACGATCCTCTAGTAACCGTTTGCATTCTTGTTGGTAGTCAGTTAAGTTCATGACTACTAGGCCTCCGCCCTTGTCTGCTGGTTTGATGATGATGGTTTCATCTCCTTTGAGGTCCGATAGGGCCCTTTTCTCGGCTCTGCTGATATTCTGGAATCGGGTAGGGGCAGTGGTGGATTCTATGTCGTTGAATACCGCCTGTTCAAATGTATTTATTTCCACTGGAATAGTGTGTGGTGGGGGGACAAAAGTGGATTTTGTTCTTAGTCCGGTTTCGTTGGGCACTTCCTCATTGTTATCCATGTCTGTTTTTTCAAAAAAAGCTTTGAGTTTCAGTTTTCTGAAAAAGGCTGCTAGTTCGCAATGTAGTTTAAACTTGTCCAGATTAGCTGTGGGGACAAAGCCCAGTCCTTTGTTGAGGACTTTCTTTTCCATGTCTGTTAGGATGTGTGAGGATAGGTTTGTCACTAGGTCCTCATGTTGCTGGGGCCTGCTCTGTTGGATGCGGTTTTGTTCCTGGTGTTGCTGCTCACCATTTCTTCTTCTTCCCAGTGGACAGTGTTTCCCCGTTTGTTGCGGCCTCTCCCGTGCCTGCCTCTGTTCTGAAAAGGAGGACGGAACTGATTTGGCTGGAAGGGATACTGTTGAAATGGTGGTTGCCAACCATACATCGGGAATTGTTGGGGTTGTTGATACGGATTTTGGAAGGAGGGGTGGGTATATTGTGGCCACTGATAGTTTCCTTGATATCCCCCTCTCTTTTTCTGTCGTGGTGTGCTTGAGTTGGAGCCTCCACTGCTGTTGGAACTGTGGGAAGTGTTGCTTGAGACATCAGAGTCTTGTTCCTGTGTGGTGGTCGCTTTATAATCCGGGTCCGAGTATGGGTAAGTTTTTACGAAAGAGAATTTCTTCAGATCTTTTGGAAACTTTGATACTTTTTGTTGTGTGAGATTCTCTCTGTATTCATTAATCTCTTTGTTTATCTCATCCAATTTCTTTTTGTATCCTGTAATCGTGGCTTTTATTTGGCCTTCTATGGTTTGGATTTCAATCTGGATTTTCTCAGATAGTCGTACTGCTGTCTTTAAGATGAGCATAATCCAGTCGTGTGTACAATGCCATGCTATTTGTGCCCAGTCCCTTCTGAACTCTTCATCTTCTAAGAAGATTCTGGGAGCATTCGTCACTAGTAATCCCTTTGGGGCCATGGTGTTGGCAACATATTCTTTTAGTATGGTTCCATGTAGTATTGTTCTAATGCGATTGCGCTTTAGTTCTGTGAGTTTGTCCCATTCCGATGTCTGCGAGATGGTATTGCTAATGCTGGGGTCTGCAAAAGCATTGAGATCACTCATGATGGAGTCTATTTCTTCGGTTGAAAAGGATAAGCCCTGGTTTTCTGCCATGTCTGCTTCGTGATTGTTCTCCTGTGTCAATGTTGAGAGAGACGGTGTCTTGTACTCTCACAGCTGTGCGCTGCTAATCTATCTAGAACATGTAGAGAGTAAGGAATTTCGTCCTTGGATGCTGGACGGGGAATACTCCTGATCCCCTGATCAAGAATTTATAAAGAACAACTGAAGGAGTATTACCCGATGAGGGAGATGAAGGCTTTTTCCAGACTAGGAAACACTGTTCCTTTGTTAGTAAACCCCTCACTCACCACCTAGTGGTGACTTGCTTCATCATCGGGGCGCACCCAAGTGGCCTAGCGTCACTTGGGTGTGCTTCAACACCTGGGTTACAGTGGAGCAGGTAGTGAGGTGTGGGGTGCAGACAAAAAAAGTGTGAGTGTTAAAATTGTCCTGGTTAGTACTTCATTATAGACTTTAATAAAAAGGTAACTGGACAAAATTAAAACGTATTGGTGAGATACTGGCAGGGGAGTTACGACCTATGTATCTCTGCTATGTGTTGGTCAACATGTTTCTACCATTAGGGGTGATCCCCGGTATTCTTCAGGACCAAAACAAGGAAGTGGGAGGTGTGGGTCCCCTAAAAGACGCACCCTGTCCTAAATCCTTGGTCATCCAGATGAAAAAATGTTTCTCTGGGAAGTCACTCCTAAATTTTAGGGTGTGAACAAAAAACCTAAGGAAGGAAAAGACGCAAAGGAAGTAATTACTATCCTGTTACGAAGTGCAGAAATTAGGTGCAAACGACGTGTAATTATGCTTGCTTTCCACGGTGGTGAATGGAAAAAGTGCCTTCTAAAGTAGAGGGCGTGTCTACTTATGGGGTGGGAGCGTGCTCATTCCGTGAGAGTGTACGCTGCAGCATGGTATACCTGGGGATAAATCAACAGGTAAAAATAGGCGTCCTTGGTGCGTGCCTGGGTCAGCATGCTTAAACAGAAAATAGAGTTCACTTGGGCTTTAGTGCTCATATCTTTATCAGCATGAATTGCACTACGCCAGAAGATTGCCATACATTGTATAATGGGCTCAAAGATATCCAAATGCGGATGAGTGGTGTACACAAAAGACACACAAGACTCACACAAACAAATATCACGGAGAAAGACACGAAACATGACTCGTCAGAACAAGGGCTTACTGGAGTAATACTCAAGTTGGGCTTCAGCGAGCAGGGGGTAGGTGCTTCACTCGTATCAACATATTCTATGTGGAAAGGTATGATTCAAATTAATATGGGTTGAGGAAGCTCGCCTGCGTGCTGGCTCGTGCGTTCAGGTATCGGGTGGAACCTGTGTGGAGGGAAAGTCTACTTACAGTTGGTAGTGAAGAGGAAAGGCTAGTCACCTACTTCTACCGTCCGCCGCTCGGTTAGAGTGAATGGGCGAGCGCGGTGTAGATATGACTGTCAACCTGCTTCCGGGGTAGGTCACGTGGACGCTACGGTGGCCCGTGAAGGAGTTGGTTGGCATGGGGATGGTTTGAAGCTACGCATGCGCATGGGCATGGGAGCTGCGCATGCGCATGTGCGCTGCGGAGAATGAGTGAGTCATAGGAAGCTGCGGTTGCGCAGTGAGGTAGGAATAGGGTTGCTACGCAAATGTAATCAGATGCGAACAACGGAACGGGGAAGGCTATACTCAAACACTAGTGCTACTAGCGTAAGGTGATAGCGCAGGGAATGGGAGCCTACGCAAATATACTTAGATGCGAACCACGTGACGGGGAGAACTGTGCCCAAACACTAGAACTACTAGCGTAAGGAGATAGGAAGGGAAAAACCTCAGCGTTCAGAGTGGGTATGATTACAGTGCCCAGCGGAGTTGGGGTACTGTGGTAGTGATCATAAATACACGGATGCAGTGTGTGCCTGGTAATGAATAGGAGGCCATAGATGTTAAAGGCATATCAAATATATGCATGGCTGGTTAGACTGAGGGGTGGCGGATGTTAGTAGGCAGAGATTACTCCAGTAAGCCCTTGTTCTGACAAGTCATGTTTCGTGTCTTTCTCCGTGATATTTGTTTGTGTGAGTCTTGTGTGTCTTTTGTGTACACTACTCATCCGCATTTGGATATCTTTGAGCCCATTATACAATGTATTGCAATCTTCTGGCGTAGTGCAATTCACGCTGATAAAGATATGAGCACTAAAGCCCAAGTGAACTCTATTTTATGTTTAAGCATGCTGACCCAGGCACACACCAAGGACGCCTATTTTTACCTGTTGATTTATCCCTAGGTATACCATGCTGCAGCGTACACTCTCACGGAATGAGCACGCTCCCACCCTCTACTTTAGAAGGCACTTTTTCCATTCACCACCGTGGAAAGCAAGCATAATTACACGTCGTTTGCACCTAATTTCTGCACTTCGTAACAGGATAGTAATTACTTCCTTTGCTTCTTTTCCTTCCTTAGGTTTTTTGTTCACACCCTAAAATTTAGGAGTGACTTCCCAGAGAAACATTTTTTCATCTGGATGACCAAGGATTTAGGACAGGGTGCGTCTTTTAGGGGACCCACACCTCCCACTTCCTTGTTTTGGTCCTGAAGAATACCGGGGATCACCCCTAATGGTAGAAACATGTTGACCAACACATAGCAGAGATACATAGGTCGTAACTCCCCTGCCAGTATCTCACCAATACGTTTTAATTTTGTCCAGTTACCTTTTTATTAAAGTCTATAATAAAGTACTAACCAGGACAATTTTAACACTCACACTTTTTTTGTCTGCACCCCACACCTCACTACCTGCTCCACTGTAACCCAGGTGTTGAAGCACACCCAAGTGACGCTAGGCCACTTGGGTGGGCCCCGATGATGAAGCAAGTCACCACTAGGTGGTGAATGAGGGGTTTACTAACAAAGGAACAGTGTTTCCTAGTCTGGTAAAAGCCTTCATCTCCCTCATCGGGTAATACTCCTTCAGTTGTTCTTTATAAAGTTTAAAACTGCACTCACATACACTGCAATGGCAGGCCTGAGACAAGTTTACAGTGCTACTCATATGCGTGGCACAACCAGAGCTACAGGCCCCCTAGTGGCATTTGATTGACAGGCCCAGGGCACACATAGTGTACTTTACTAGAGATTGTCAGTAAATCAAATGATAACCATGGACAACCATGGACAACCAATCAGATTTACAATTTACACAGGGAACGCTTGCACTTTAGCACTGATCAGCAGTGGTAAAGTGCCCAGAGTACATAAACTAGCAAAACGTCCAGCATAATATACAAAATACAAGAGGTAGAGGCAAAACGTCAGGGGGAACCATGGCAAGGATGCCAGGTCTAACATGATTGATTGACAGATTACAGGTGGGGTAACACGTAACCCTTAAACAAAGGTGTGAACAGGAAAACCCAAATTGTCCCACAAATAGGCAGCTAAACCCAAATGGTCTTAGGAGACTGACACTAATAAAACCGTTTGGTCGGTGGAGCGTACGATCTCAAAATACCATAAAGGCAGATGCCATATTAAGTTTGGAACACTCAGCCAAACAGAACCCCTCATGCACACTACGCACAGTGATCACGCACTCCCCATGCCAGTCATCTGGACACGTACCCACAGTCTGGATTCGATGCAACACTTATCCCACGTGCAGCAGAACTGAGGCATTGCCTCCCCATGGACTCAGGAATCGGCGTATTGCTGTGTGTTCTGATGCTTCCCTACTCTGCGGCTGTTTTCTCTTGTGTATTTTGACACATCTCAGGTACCCTGTGTAAAATCACTCAATACATAGAGTTATATGGAAAGAAATGCTTGAACCTTTTAAAAGTCATATTTTGAGTTGTGTACGTTAGATTTTTGTTGTTTTGGTCTTGTTTGTTTTAGATAAAGATACTTTATTTATCTAAACTGGTGTGGTGCTCCTTTGTAGTATTTTCACTATGTTACTGTGTGTGTTATGTACAAATACTTTACAGATTTCCTCTGAGATAAGCCTGACTGCTCTTGCAAAGCTACCAAGGGGTTATCTGGGTGTAGAACTTCCTTATCCTGACTAGAAGGAAGGGTCCCTCTTGGTCAGAGTGAATATCACTGCAGCTAGAGAGCCCCATTGCTAACATATTGCTTCGTACCTAGGTCTCGGGACCAGCTTGACCATGCATTTTTGACTCTGGGTTGATGGGTAGGTCATATTGGGTGAATTCGATTACATTGATGCAAATTTGTTGTTATATGTACATATATAATGGGGTACATCGACATCGTATTTTTCAATATTAATACGCACTTTCAGACAGAGAGGTTTTTTTTGTGGACTATGCCATGTGTGCATGTGTAACAAAGGAAGTACAATTTTTTAAAATAATATATGCATGCATTTTATGCCTCTTCATTATTCCCGAGGTGTAAGTCATGAGGAAGGACAGAAGGAACACTCAGAAGCCCTTGCACCCTATTTTAAGCACCAAATCTAACGACCTTATTAATGTGCAGTTGTTTATCTTGCGTGTGTCTATTATGAATCCAACACATTTGGGGCCTCATTTATGAGAAATGACGCATCGCTGCGTGAAAGCAGCGATGCGTCACTTCTCAGTGCTCACTCCTTGCGACATTCCTGATGCATCATATTTACAGTATGACGCATCATGTCGCAAGGAGTTACAGATACGTCAGTATTTCTGACGTATCTGTAAGCGCAAAAGTGACGCATTGCTGGAGTGTGTCACAAAAGTGACGCAACTCCAGCAATGCGTCCTTTCACATGGGAAAGCCCCATGTGAAAGGGCCTGCATCAGTCTTACGCCTGCTGTGAGGCAGGCGCACGATTTTGACGCAGCGGCGTCCTAAAAGTGACACAGTGAAATCTCATAGATTTCACTGCGTCACTTCTACGACCCTTTCTTGCGGCAATACGCCCCCTTGCATACATTATACCTGGCGCAGGTATAATGTGGCCCAGGGGTTTACAAAATGACGCATCTACCTAGATGCGTCACTTTGCAAATATGGCGCAACAAGGCGCATTTTTTACGCTACTGTTCGTCACAAAAAGTGATGCACCGGCAGCGTAAAAGTGGCGCACTGCCTCATAAATGAGGCCCTTGGTTCTTTTGTATTATATCATATTTAGTGAATGCATTGTTAATTTGGGCCGAGTAAGTTTAAAAGATCGCTTTACAGATTCTAAATTCAGCACTTCCAAGACAACAAGAAAAAAGCTTAAACACCTAGAAAACAGTGAATGGTCATTTTTCTGCATGAGTGCTCCAAGCCTCTAGGTCTAATTAATATTCCTGTGTGCTGACTCCACTGAAAGCAGTGTGACAAGGAAGTCTCTAAATCTGAGAAAAAAACTTAGGTGGTAGTAAATCAGATTCTGCATTGTGGTACTGCAGCTAGACTATTAACAGCATTGGAAGCCATCTGGAGTTAACTCAACACCAACAGATGCAATGCATTTAAAAGCGGAACATTTATTGCTGCTGTGCTCTAAATTAGATTTAAAGCTTGCTCTGTAGCATTACTAAAACAGATTGTCCCTGCTGGCATTCATGCTGCAAACATATCCACTGGGTCCCTTCTTGTAAGAGCGTTGTTCAGACCTTTGATCTGTTTATAATCCCTATAGCGATTGTTAAGTAGAAACCCCTTTCCTGTCCTCATAATTTGACCCTAATCAGGCGTTCTGTGGCTATTTTATGTTGCTTAAGTGATAAAAGGAATGTTTCTCAAATAAAGTATGTTGATCCTTTGTCCTCATCTTCTGTAATTAAGGTCACTGTTTGAAGTTAGATTGCATTTAAATATTGAATTTGCTTTATTATTATTTAGAAATGTATTAGTAAGTAAACAAAACCAAAAAAGTACTCTATATTGTCTCCGAAAGGGTTTTTAAAATAACCAGTAAGTTAAACCACAAGGCAACCATTTGCTTTCTCTTAAACTGCATATTACACAAATGTGCACCACAGGTCATGATGCAGGACATTTAGGGGAGTATTTACACATCCCTTACGCCACCAATGCATCACTTTTTGTGACGCATCGCTAGCACAATCTCCTGCCCCATTTTACCAGGATACGTAAAGCCACACCTGCGTGGCTTTTCCTGACCTTGTAATTATGGCAGCTTCCCACGCGACACCCATTTATTCTGCCGCATTTCCAGATTTACGAGAATTTGTAAACCTGGAAATGCGTCAGAATGCTACGCCACCCCAAGATGGGTGTAGCGATGGGCAACGAGGAGAAACTTTTACATTTCTCCTTTAGTTTTGTACCTCTTTCTAGGAAGAGGAAAACACCTCTTTTTATTTTTTTGCTATTGTTTTTGTGCAGGATGGTACCCCTTCCTGCGCAGAAGCCATCTCCCCGCAACGAGGCATCCTTGCACCCTGTCACAAGGGTGCCTGCGTGGTGCATGGCAGTCAATCAAGCGCAGGGGAATGCACAGGGATGCATAATATTGTTGTAAATATGACATATCCCAGTGCTTCAAAAGTGCCGCAATGTGGCACTGCCAATGGGCTTGAGGTGCCGCATTATGGCACTTTCTTTTAAATAAGACCCTGTATACAATATCATTGATGGGCCCGATTCACAGAACTAACTTAAGACAAAATCCTAAACTTACTACCATTTTGGTATTCACAGAAGGCACTTACTCATTTTGGTATTCACAGAAGGCACTTACTCATTTTGGTATTCACAGAAGGCACTCGCTCATTGATGAGTAAGTGCCTTCTGTGGATACCAATATGAGTAAGTGCACTTACTCATTCTGGTATTCCCAGAAGGAACTTACTGATCAATGAGTAAGTGCCTTCTGTGAATACCAAAATGAGTATGTGCCTTCTGTTAATACCAAAATGAGTAAATAGTAGTGAGTTTAGGATTTTGTCTTAAGTTAGTTCTGTGAACTGGGCCCGATGTGCACCTGAATATATTTTCCCAGCAATCCTTGTATGTGTTTTTACTTATGGGTTTTCTTTTTTCAGTCCAATTCAGAGGAGCTTGGCACACCCACAACCGAGACACCATTAGGCAGCAAACTGAGAAGTGTGAAAGAGAATAAACAAGACAGCAGGCCTTTTGCATCTATGTACACAAGGTCTGGAACAACACCTCATATACAGTAGGGCTGCCCAATGCGGCTGCTCCATATTGGGAAAGACCTGAAGACTGATCTAAACAAAGGATGCTATATCACAATACATTAACCATCCTCAACCCAGTTCTATTTTCTCTTAAGTTTTGACGTTATGATTACTTTTACCCTGTAGTGCGTTCTACTGCCTTTTGACTAGGTTTGGGCTATTGAAATACCATCTTCATACATACACATGCATACAGCCACCTCTTTTCCTCGCCTTGTCCTAATCTCTATCTTCCTCAAAGAGAAGAAGCTCCTCAATTGGCTGGGCTCTCGATGAAAAGTATCACTGCTTCCCAATCTCCTCCATGTTTTATACCGGATTTTCTTTCATTGAAATTCATCAGGTGGGGGATCAACTTCGTTTTTTGCTGTTTAAATGAATTCCGCTGCAGTTCCCTCTACCTTGATGCTTAGCATACATTTGCTAATGCATGATACCCCACAGAATGCTTGAACCACTAGCAACTGGAAATGAAACCTGAATCTGAGACTGATCTGCTGAAAGAAATATCTGAGCTAAAATCCATTAACATCATGTATGCCCTCCCTAGGAAAAACATTATTTTGATCTATTGGTGTAGAAACTGAAATCAACCAACCGAATCAATACACCTTCAACAGTCCTCAGTATATATTTCTTGCTTACCTATGATCATAAAGAAGAGAATGGAGACGTTTCCATAGAACTATTCGCAACATTTACGGTCTTTTAGAGTTGGAATATTTTCTCCAGGTAATTTATTCATCCTTTCTCATATTCAAAGAAAGAGGAAAAACATGATTTCCTTAGCTGTGACACTAGAAGCCAAAAGGAAAGAAGAGCCCTTAAACAATTCATTAAGGAAAGATGATATATAGCCAAGCAAAAGAGACTCCTGCAGAAGAAATCCTTCAGGAAAAAATGCATGTTATTATAAACCCTCTAAAACAAGAAGTCAATAGATTGAGTCCCCCAGGTTTACTATTTCTCTGGAATACCATTTGATTAAAGAAGGTATATAAGAAAGAAGATATATTGCCAAACAAAAGAGACTCCTGCAGAAAAAAACATTCAGGAAAAAAATGCATAATATTATAAATCCTCTAAAACAAGGAGAAGTTAAGCAAGTGTGTCCCCCAGGTTCACTCTGTTCCTGGGATCCCATTTGCCTAGATTATAGCCCAAATCTTCCTTATTGTAAGTCGAAAGAAGAAAGAAGCCAGAAAGTTATACCCTCTAAGTCAGTCAAGAATTGTGTCCTTATTAAATAAAAACCAAAGAAGGAAGAGAAGCTTCAAGGCTGAAATTTTTCTCCAACTTGTCTAAGATGTAGGAATATGTGCATCCTTGTAGGGGATAATTATTTAATTCAAACCTCATTTGTTTTCCATTTTCAACTATAATTCTGGATAACTGCTGACAAAAGTATCACTAGAAACTTGCTTAATCAAAGGTATATTATGCCTAAGATGTGTTGAACATTATCATTAACTTGTAAATCTTACAGCCTCAGTGGAGCATAAATATAGGATTGTAATTATCAGCACAATGTAGTACTTGCAAAGTGAACTGTTACATCATATGAACTGTTTCACTCCCCTTGTTTGTGAAGACCTTTAACTCCTTGGATGCTCCTGTTTAAGTGATTGTTAAACCTGAGGGTGGTCTTCCCCCACACATTTTGCCTTCTTGCATCAAATTTTGCTGAATTCATTTATGTTGGCTGTAGGAATCTGTGCACTCTACCACTGCAATCCAGTGCTCAAGTGCTGGTGCTAACTCCATTAAACATGGCTTGTTTGGCATATACCTTATTGGCACATTTAATTTACTTATAAATACCTTGTAGAGTGGTATACCACATAACCTGGGCATACAAGTTAAATGCTACTAGTGGACTAGTAGCACTTGCTGTACCACTAACCTAAGTAGCTCTGTGAAACTTGTCCCAGGACTGCCATTGCAGCCTGAAGGCAGTGTCACTCTGTCAGGTTGGCTTGGTATTTGAAAACCTCTTGCCAAATTTTAAACTCCCCTTTTATTACACCTGCAAGGTAGGCCCTAGGTAGCCCATAGGGCAGGGTGCAGTGTATGTAAAAGCGTGGGAATGTAATTTCAAGGTTCACATGTCCTGGTACTGAAAAACACCTTCGTTCATTATTCACTACTGTGAGACCTACCTCTCTCAGAGGATAGCATTGGGGATGCCTTATTACACTTAATAGGCTTTAAGTCCTAATTGAGAGGAGGTGGATCTGTCATATTTAGTACCTATAAAATTGTAAATATAAATCATCTCTAATGGAAAAGTTGGGCTTATTGTTGCAATAAATGTTACCTTTAGACAAGTTGCGTTTTCCTGATTTTAGTCCTATGTGTCTGCAGCCTGTCCCAGATTGCATGCCTGGGGTGGGTGACAGCTGGACAGTATGTATTCCCTCTAGACAGCCACATGCAATGGGAGTTTAAATGTGACTTGATGGGCCATCCTGGGAGGGTGGGAGGGAGGAGCTGGGCACAGCCTCACACTTATACCTGTGTCCTGTTCCCACTCAAAGGGTTCCATTCCCCCTGTAATGAGTCTGGAGCCAGGGTAGGAAGGTAGGACCTCAGTGCAAGTCAAAGACCCTTCTTTGAAGTCTCCCTCACTTCAAAGGCACCACTGGGTATACTAACTGGACCTAAGACCCTACAACTTCATGACACGACTGACTACTGGACCTGTGGATACTCTGCCAGGAAGAAGGACTGCAGTGCTGGTGAAAGACAGTCACACTGCTAAACTCATACTCTATAAGAACTGTTTTTTGCTGTGCATGTCTGTGGACCTCTTGGTCTGGGTGAGAAGGACTGGACCTGCCTCCCTTGACCTCCAAACACCAGAGTAACACCAAGGGGTGATTGACGTGACTCCTGATCTGAAATCTTAGCGACATGAAAGACTTTCAACTATCCTGCTTCTGTACCTGGACTCTGCCATCTGTGAGTCAGCCAAGCAAAGTGGAGCCATCCCAGTCCTGGGCCCTTGGACGTGGGCCTAAGGTGCTTACTTCAGCCAAACCATGCATCCTCTCTCAGACTGGTGCAACACCATAATTTTGTGAATTGGAACCAGCGCCTCACCTCTGTTGCGTGACCAGAACTGGCATATCGCCTCTGATGCATGGATCAAATAGATGCATCGCCTTCAGAACCACCACTGCACAATGCCTTTCCCAGCTCAAGGTATTCGATTTGATGACAGTCTCAATGACGATGCTAAGAACTCTACATCACAGCCCCTGCACTCTTCGGAGCTGTTGCAACGCTGCCACTGCATGGATAAGGACCTGAGCATAGCTGGCACTGTGAGGATCGACATTGATACATCGCTTCGACATCAATGCATTGCTGCAGCCCTCCTCATCCACAGGATCTGCAAAATCGATGCAACCCGGACTAAGGTACTTTTGCTCCACGGGCCAAGCCTGGTCCCTGTACATGGCCTGCACTCCATCACAGTCAGCCTGAATTTTTGGCTTTGTCCAGGTCCAGCACAGTCAGATATTCCTTGGTGGCGCTTAGTGTTTTTTGGTACTATTATAATTTAATTACTTAAAAATCAATATGTCCAGGTTTACTTTTTGGAATTTTTCAATTCCCCCACAGAACACACGTTCTTTTTGGGCCACCAGTAATAACCCATTAGCTACATCTTAGTGCATCTTTAGTAGTTTTGTTTTTCTCTTAACTTAGAATTGAAAAATGTGATAGAAGTTACCACTGGCCACTGTGAGCATGACATTAAACACATTTATGTTCAGCTCGCAACAGATTCCTTCCGCTACTTATTGAATTTCCCCATCATCATTCCTTCAGATTGGGGATTAGGGCGCAAACCTTTAAAACAATTATTTTAACTGGAAAATTGCTATTCACAGACAACAGCTTTTGGTAAGTAAGGCTAGAGTAATCTCATACAACAATCTGATAAAGAGAGTAATCTTCTGCAGTTAAGATAGGCTTTGATCCTATAGGAAATCAAACCACAAGATATATCAACCTTCATAAGCAGTTAGCTGAGTCCTGTCAAAAGGCAAAGAGTAATCTAAGGAAAATTAGTCTAAGGGGGAAAAGTGAGTAAAATGTTCATTAGTTTTATAACCTCAAAACATTTCAGCTCCAGTATAAGAACCTTCTAAAGCAAATTACAATGAATAGTTGTGCTAGTGCTGGTTACTAATGATGGAAGCTATTGCATCCTCTGATCCTAAGCAGTGTTGACACTTAGCAATGCAGGGTTCTCCAAATCTGCAGCCTACCCTGATTAATGTTTGTCCCAGAAGAGGCCTCGACAAAACATTTAATGTGTATGATCATATCAGAGTCTTCTCACGCTACTTTTGTTTTTGAACTGGGTTGATGTCCACTACACAATACAATCAAAAAACATAGGGGCATATTATCAAGGGGGTTTATCTCCGCTTTTTTGGCTTTAAAAGCCAAGAAAGCAGAGATAAAATTATCTCCCTATTACCTACCTGTCCCTAACACCAGTTAGCGACAGCTAGTAGGAGATAGCGATCATCTTGGGCCCCATTTTGCATGTCAGTGATATTTATCACTAATGACATGCAAAGTGGGCGTGCCAAGATGTTAGCGACTGGAAACAGTCTCTAACATCGCTATCTCCTATTACCAATTTTTGGAGATATTTGCGCTAAACGCGAATATCTCCAAAAGCTAACACCTGCCCTGAGCAGTTCTTAGCCATGTTATCCAATGGGATGTGGATAACATGGCTAAGAGCATTAGCTCGGTAATGCATGAATATCGCTGACTTTTCAGCGATATTCATGCATTGCGGACGATTTTTATCGCATTTGCGATAAACCTTGGTAATACCAAGGTTTATCTGCAATAAAAATCGCCGCAGCGCTGCGGTAAATTTTTGTCTCTAACCAAGCAATAGCGATAATTATCGCTATTGCTTGGTAATATGCCCCACACAGTCTAATGAAGAATGGCTAGGCCACTTGCATGAGGCATCTTGTATTGATGGTTCATGGAAAGGGCTATGCTTCCAGCATCCTGTGAAGGCAGATTTATGAAACCTATCCATAAAAAGGGTGATGGTTCCCTACCAAAAAACATTCGGCTTATTTGCTTAATTAATACTTGTGCGAAAATGTTGTTAAGAAAATATCTTAAATCATTTGAAAGACTGCACAGCAGATACAAAGTTCAATCGTAAAGAGCAGGGAGTTTAAAATATTAAGTCGATGGATCGGGCGTGGAATTCGTGTTGCTGTTTTGTTTTCTTTGCCAGTATTCAACTAGGCAGACAGGGAGATCCTATCAAAGAAACTGATAAAAAATTAATATTCAAATAGCCCTTCTTTCTATTCTTCATGCCTTCCATTCTTCACAATAGTCACAGGTGGAGGTTGCCTGCAAAAGCAGTCTCTTGTTTAGTATTTTCGTCATGAATTAACTAAAGCAGGGCTGTTTCTTAGCACCTATCCTGTTGTCCTTTATTTGGTCCTTAAAGGCTTTCCCAGACTAGATCCTTCTCCCTCAACATTAATGATGCTCATGTCCTATGGTTATTGAATGCAGACAAACCCATCCTCATAGACTGGGATACACACATCAGGTTCCAGAGAAAAATAGCCTCTCTCTAATTTTAATGTCTTGCAAATCAATTGAGAGTAAACCTAGACAAAACAAAAATATTCGTTTTTTCAAAAGGGCCAACATTTTATATGACATCTGAGAGACACCTGCGAGAAGGAAGTTCAATGTTATAGATATTTTGTACTAACCTGCCATAAAACTTTGACATGTTCTGATCGTTCTGATCTCAGGTGGCAATAGCGCCTAAGAAAATTCAATTCAGACTTCTGTGGACTTCTGAGACAACCATTAATAACAGGTCTTAAAATAAAATTTAGTCCCAAGTTCAATATGAGATAAAACATTTTTATTTGGATACCAATGGCTCTTGGGCAAAAATGTAATCTGCCTACAAGTGCTATGATCCAAGCAGTTTAGACCAATGCCAGGGTTTACTTCTTGACATGGTATAGTTAACAGGTGGTTTGTAACATCCCTCCAATCACTTTCGGCCACAGAACATAATAAAGTTTCAGTATTGTGTTGGAGTGATCTCCAGTAGAATGAATGAAGATGGACCAGCTCAACATTAAATCACATTCATGCGTTAAAAGTATCTTATGTATAACACGTCGGAGTTATTCCCTTATTCTCTTACACATCCTGATTACCCAATCATAAAATGCACTTTGAAAGATATTTAACACCTTTATTTTCAATCGGCATCAAAAATAAGACAAGATGAAGGAAATGGTCGATGCACTTTAAACATCAAGGGCCCGATGTAGGTAAATCCCATTTACCGATTTAGAAATACTGAATCTTACCGATTCGGTATTTCAAAATCGGTAAATGGGATGTAGGTCCCAACATCTGGATTCGTTACCGAATCCTTAACAATTCTTTAATTACCGATTCGGTAAATACCCAATCGGTAATGCCCATTCATTCCTATGGGCTTTGAAGCCCATAGGAATGATTAGGCATTACCGATTCAGTATTTACCGAATCGGTAATTAAAGAATTCACAAGGGTGCAAGGGGTGTCACTTTGACACCCTCTAGCACCCCCAAAACGGGCATGTGTGCAATGTGGCACACAGACATGCCCTAAGGGCACGTCTGTCTGTCACATGGCACATGTGTACATGCACAGATGTGCATGTACACAGGAATCGGTATTTTACCATGGATTTGTATTCCATGGTAAAATACCGATTCTGTAAGCCATGTGCCATAGGTAAATTTTCTACCTACATTGCTTTTTCGGTAATTTTAACGAATCGGTAAATATTACCGAATCGGTAATTATTTTACCGATTCGGTACATATTACCAAATCGGTAAATATACCGATTCGGTAATGATACCGATTCTGTAAAATTACCGAAAATGTGCCCCTACATTTCGGTAGCCCTTTACTGATCGGAAACGGCCGAAAATCGGTATTTTCGGCCGATTCGGATCGGTAAAGGGCTACCTACATCGGGCCCAAAATGACGACATATTTTCTTATTTTGATTAATATTCATAACTTTGCACTGCCAGTGTTTAAAACTAGTGAATGTTAAATCTGGCACAATATCCCACTCTTCAGCAGTGTGTTTCCTGGGTGATATACATTATATATATGTATTTCAGGTTAGATTTTTTTTTTAATTGTGAAGAAATTATGGGCCTTATTACAAGTCGGATGGAGCAAAATCACAGTGTAAAATCCCATTCTGCTTTGTCACCTGTTGTCACCACACTTGGGGGCATATTTACAATAAAGTGGTGAAGCATGTTGTTAAGCAGAGAAGAATATTGACACACGTCTTCACTTTAGAAACGCATGTCTGCACCATATTTACTAGAATATGGTGCAGCCCTGAGTTTCAACACCATAGTGCAAGGGTGCCTGCATTGACAGGAGTGCTTTTTTCCATCCAGGAAGGTCCCCCTTCCTGCATATAAACAATCTTTAAATGGGATTTTGGAACTTCTATGCACACGGCAGCACACATGGAAACAACAAAACAAGGAGAAATAAAGACTTTCTCCTCGTTCCGCCTATTTAAGACCATAGGCAGTCCAGCAAAATATGCAGCATATCTCATTAAGGCGCTGATTCCGATTTCGCTCAGAAGGGCTCCGAATGTGATCCTGCCGTAAAAAGTACGAGCCGTACACGTGTTTCCCGACCGACTCATACAGCTGTACGAGTGAACAAGTACGATGCGAGAAACGCGAAATTGTCGACTGAATCATTTCCGGGTCCGAAGTGCTCAGTATTTCACATCCGTAAGCAAACCGTGCAATGGAGGCGGTTTCCAATGAGCCAGTACGATGCACGATGTGGACAGCTGGATCAATTTGGAGCCTCCGACATGTAAACGCTCCTGGAAGCGGACTTAGGGGGTCCGCGCTGGACCCCCCTTTACCCGTAATCTTGCGAGACGATCACAGGGGGGGACCCAAGGGTCCCCCTACACATGCATGTACGGTGCAGGTGGCACAGACACGTCCCCAATACAGGGGGCGCCCTTGTGCACAACGTACCTTTTTCACCAATGGGAGCCTATGTACGCGTCGGACAACAGGCTCAGAGCGATCAGTGTCTGTCAGCGCTTGTTCGCATCGTACTCGGGCGCTTGGAGCCCATAAACACGAGCCGATCGGAAAGCCCTCCGGATCCGAGTCGGACGGAGCCTTCTCCCAGCGAGATCAGAATCGGCTCCTTAGTGTTCAACCCACAAGAACAATTTCCCCCCTATACTGACCATTTTAGCTTTTATCATATCTTTTATCTTGCAAGGGTTAAGACCAATTCTTAGCATGTTGCTAGTTCAATGGAAAGGATGGGTCATCGAAAATGAAGAGTGGCCATTACAAAATCAGTAGGGCAATTGGCTTTAAATTATTGGGGGTTTTTCTCCACTGGATAGTATAGGGGAAGGTAATGTGTTTACTCATAGGAAAAATAAATCACAGACTCAAATGGGGCCAACAGATATAACAGGACATAAAAAGGGCTGAACTAAAAATTGCAAGAAAGTAGATCAAAATGTACCAAGGCAGGATAAAGGAAAAAAACATGGATTTTAGCGGAGACTAAGGCAAACTAGTTCACAATGTCATTCAGTGCCAAAGAAGTACATTTTCAGAAAATTAAGGGGCATTCAGGAAAGAAAACAAATTACTTACTCTTCATGGGGGTTTCTCATCTGAATCTGTCACTTCAGAAATTCCCTTCGATAAAAATGTAGTTCTTTTTCAACTTTATTTACTGGAATAAAGATCCCATATTTTTCAAAGTTCTAGGGCCTTGGGGGTGTCAATGGACAGGAGTTGTTTGGCCAAATATCAATATCAAAATATGAGGAGTCCAAAATATCGGACAATAAATATTGTGATACACCTAAATTATGATGCACAAATAACTTTTTTTGAGGTAAGTAATGTTGTTCTAAATAATATCGATGCTGTTAATATCGTTTTCAATAATACAGTGTTTAAAAATATAATTGATGTAATTATTTGAATGTGTTTAAGTTGATATATTTGATGTGTTACTATATTTAAATAAAGGTTCTTTTTTTCAAATATAGATTGTCATTTTAAGTGAAATAGAAATTGTTTAACTTTTTTTATACTCATTTATAGTGTTGTAGAAGGTTGTTGAGTTAATATGTGGATAGGGTGGGAAGTTAATTAGATAATAAATATGAATTGTTAAATACATTTTATTTGTTTTTATGATTGATATTTATTATTTAAATTATGCAATAGAGATTTATTTTGTTATAAGTTATTTGCAGGCTATTAGGTTTGTAGAGGTATAGGGTGGGAAGTGAATTAAGTAATACATAATGAACAAGTAAATAATAAGTGGTAATTAGCTATTTAATAGCTTTTAGTTATGTTTTTATGAAATACTTATATTTTACTTATAATTTAGTTGTGAGCTGCTAGGTTTGTTTGGCATTAAGGTGGGAAGTTATTTAAGAAATATATTTTTTATTAGTAATTGCATTTTTTAATTATGTAAAATCTGGAATACTGATTTAGTTTACTGATATTTTAGTTGAGGGATGCTAGGTTTGTAGGGGTATAGGGTGGAAAGTTAATAAATTAACATTGAATTCATTGTTTAGTATTTGTAAATTAATTATTCAATTGTATTCTAAATATTTAGATACATATTTATATATATACATATATATCATGTGTATTAATAATTGTTATATTTAGAGTTCAAGAGTTGTACTACATGTATTGTTTTCCTCATACATGTAATGTGTTTAAAGTGAAGCACTTTCCCTACTCTTGCTTAGACTGCAGTAGGAAAAGTTCAACACTTTCCCTACTGTTGTGCTGTTTGGAGTGGGAATAGTAATTTACACCCCTCCGATGTGCAATGCTTTCTCTATTGTTGCAGAGACTTGAGTAATAATACTAAATGTTTGCCCCTCCAATGTCCACCAATGTACCTACTGTTGTGCAGACTGGAGTAGGAATAGTAAATCTCATTATTCCGAAATCCAGTGCTTTTCCTATTGTTGCACAGTCTGGAGTGGGATTAGTTAATTTTACCCCTTCAAAGTCCATCAATTTCCTTAATGTTGCATTGACTGGAGTGGGAATAGTAAATGTCACCCCTCCTATATCCATTGCTTTCTCCATTGTTGCACAGACTAGAGTAGGAATAGTAAATTATACCCTTCTGAAGTCCGACACTTTCCTTACTCTTGCATAGAATGGAGAGGAAATGGTGGGCCTCATTTAGAAGGCCATTGCGCCAAAGGTGCATCACGTTTTTTTGACGCACCGGCGGTGAAATGTGCCTGCCCATATTTACAAGGCCACGTAATGTCACTCTGTGTGGCTTTTCATGACCTTGTAAATATGGGCCCCTTTCTGCATTACTCTGTGTGAAGGGGCGTTCCATGGGTGTTGCTCTGGGTGATCCCCCACAACATCCATGGAACCTGACACATTCCCAGATTTACAAAGTTTTGCTAAGCTAGGAGTGCATCAGTATCCTACACCTCCCCAGGGAAAGCGTAGGACCGGTGCAATGAGGAGAAATACTTTTATTTCTCCTTGATTTTTCCTCTTTCTATGCGCACTGCTTTCTGCAGCATGCATAGAAAGAGGATAATGCAAACAAACATACCTGCAATGCAGACGCCCTTGCAACATGGCATGGCTCAAGCGTGCCTGTGCTGGCACATGGCCGCCATTTGTGTGCCAGTTGAGGGGAAAGCACACGGATGCTTTTTATTGTTGTTAATATGATACATCCCTGTGCTTTCAAAATGTTGGTTCAGCAAAATGGCTTGCGGCACCGCGCTGAATAATTTTCTTGTAAATTAGTCCCTTAATAGTCTTAGACTCTAATAGTTTCATAATTTTGAGTAAATAGAGTTTACTGCATTATTTGTTTTATATTTTACATTATTATAATGTTTTTAATATATTTTAATGTTTATAGCATGTTTTTAAAGTATTTTGGGGATTTTCCAATTTGTAATTGTTTATTTACTGTCAACATTTATCATCATTAAAAATATATATATATATATATATATATATATATATTTAATGGTTTTATTGTGTATGTATGTTGTATATGTGCAATAAGATTTAGTGGAGAGAGAGTACCTGTACAGAGAAATGGCCACTGGCCCTGTATTGTGGTGTTAGTGAGCTGATGAACTTGCAATATTGTTTTTGAGAATCTGTAGGCTTATTAAAATGATTACGGTGGGAATTATTCTGAGAATATGCTCACTGGATGGCATGCAGTTCCACACTCAAGTTTTGGGAAACAGGCATACCTCCCTCCCACTGAAAATGGGAAGAAACGTCATTGTTACACAATCACTTCTCGAAGCACTAGTTGCACATGAGTCGTTGCTGACATTGCTGGCTAAAATTAATGTTGAGATTGGATTATTTAAAATGTTTCAACTATGATTTCAAGAACGCAGAGTTTGGTTGAATTCAATAGGAAAATGAAGTGGTCATCACTGTTTGACTTATTAAAGTATTTAATTATTACTCTTTCTAACCAGCTATAGTTTGATATAATGCGTCTCTATTTTAAATTGAAATTTTCGCTTTAACCTGTACATAGTGATATGAATTGTGGGATATGTTTAAGGATCTATCTTCTATCAATGAGGTGAAGAAATGATCTGTGATAGTATGTTTTCTATGACCATCACGAATAGTGCATATGTTTCTTGAGAAGTGGTGGATCTTGTACACTTTGAGAATTTTTAGTGAAAGCTGAAATGCGTCAGTGTTGTGAATCTGCTGAAAATAAAGGAATTTGGTGAAGACACGCTATCTGGAGTGCCCGCTTTCTTCGGTTTACCGGGAAATAAAATATATACTGGTGGTCATCTGTAGGTAGTTATAATAAGGACAATGTTTTTATGGGAAACACATTTTTTGACTTGCCTATGTCTGTAGTGCCATTTGATGATTCTTCAGGAAATTTTCCCAAAAAAGTGCTCCAGTGATTCTTGTTGCACATTGAAAGTTTTTGGCGGATTCATGTAGTGGGGGCTGAGAGAAATGGGGCTAAACAAAGTGTGCATTTGTAATGGTTATATCCGTAGGAACCTGTCAACACGATTATAGCACGAACCGCTGAATGGAATTACACCAAATTTGGCAGAAAGGTAGGTATCATTACGCAGATTGTTCTTTTTCTTATTTGGTGCAAATCCATTGAGTAGTTTTTGAGAAAAATAAGTTGACAATTTTAGTGATATCTCTGGTGCAGACATTTTGTGATCATTTTGCGATTAATTGCAAATGCGTGCGCTAATGGAAATGCTGTGATTGGCTGGAGGCAACCTGAACAGAAAGTTGCGGTCACCATTTTATAGATCAGGAACGGTTCCAGAGGCTGACAAAATCGGTGAAAGCTATCATAAGGGGTCAAGGTGGCTGTACTCTGACCCAATTTTTGAGAAATGGGGTGCCAGTGACACTAGGTATGTGTTAAATAGATTTTTTTAATTGTATACAATATTAAAAAAGATGGTGGAAATAAAACACAAAGTATCTATTTCTATATACACAGACGTGAAGGTCACAGCCACAGACGTATGCACCTACTCACATATTCACTCATACACCCAGTCACATATCCACTCAGACACTAATGCACCCACTCACAGACTAACTCAGAGACCCAAGTGTGTACTCACAAAAGCATTCAGAGACTCATGCACCCACTCACAGATGCACTCAAACTCATGGGCCCACTCACAAACAAAGTCAGAGGCCCAACTTGTCACAGACCCACTGAGATACTCATATGCCCACTCACAGACCCACACAGGTACTGATGCACCCAGTCACATACCCACTTTGACACACACACCCACTCACATACCCAGTCAGAGACATATACACTCACTCACAAACTTACTCAAAGAGTCATGCACCCAATCATATACCCACTCAGTGACCTATGCACCCACTTATAGACCTACTGAATGACTCATGCAGCCAGTCACTGACCTACTCAGAGACTTATGCGCCCACTCGAATATACACTCAAAGACTCATGTAGCAACTTGATAACCTGCATGAAAAAACATATGCAATCAGTCGTATAGCCACTAAGAGACTAATGCACCCACTCACATACCCACTCAGAGGCTTATGTACCTAGTCAGAGACCCACTTAGGCACTTATGCTCCCACTGAGAAAGTTACTCTGAGTGTTATACACCTAGTCAGAGACCCATTGAAAGATGTATACACCCACTCACAGACCAACTCAAACACTTATACAACCACTCATAGATCCAGTCACAAACTGATATACCCTCTCACATACCAACTCAGACAATCATACATTAATTCACAGTAAAACTTAGACACTCACACACCCACTCATTAACCGACAGATACTGTTTCACCCACTCAAAAACATGGTAAGAGACTCATGTGCCTACTCATATACCCACTCAAAGATGTATACACCCAGTGAGAGACTCTCTCAGACACTCATGCGCCCACTTACATACCCACTCAGAGAATGATGCACCCACTCATATATCCATGCATAGACTCATGCACTCACTCATATACCTACTCAAAATTTGATGATCCACTCACATGTTATGTTATGTTAAGTCCACTTGTAGCGCGCACGGCTACTCGAGAGTGTCCCGGCGCGATGCCTGAGAGGGTACAAGAGGAAATTAACAAACAAAGAGGTGAGTCTTAAGTTTCTTTTTGAAGATGGCAGGGTTCTGGATGGACCTCAGGGAAGGGCTTCCCAGGCAACACTGGCCTTCACCGTGAGGGAACTGCCACCCATCCTCTGAAGCCTAAAGCGAGGCAAGGCATTGGGTCGCAGATCGCAAGGCACGAGCCCGTGAGTAAGAGGAAAACCGCTTCTGAAGATAGAGGGGCCCAAGGCCATGAAGAGCATGGTGGGCCAACACTAAAGATTTGAACCTGACCCTGTCAGACACAGGAAGCCAGTGAAGAGAGCGAAGAAGAGAGGACACGCTATTCCATGCCGGAATACCCAATAGCAGTCTTGCAGCTGTATTCTGGATTACCTGAAGCTTTTAAGCAGATAGCCGGGTGGAGCCAACAAAAAGTGTGTTTGCGTAATCCAGGTGGGAAAGGATAAGAGCGCATGTGACAGTTTCTCTAGCCACTTGAGGGAGCAGCAGGAAAAAGGACACCAGAGACTTAAGAAGACCGAACAACAGCCAGACAGTTTTTTAATATGGGCGGAGAAAGAAAGACTGTCATCGAACCATACTTCCAGGTTATTAGCAGGCTTACATATTCACTCAGAGAAATCTTTTAAACCTTAGAAACTCACTTTAAAATCGAATGTTATAGAAACTTTATAGTTAGGAATGTGAATAAAAAAACACACAAATTCACCGAAGAAAACAAAAGTTACAGTGACACTATAGTTATGAAATAGAATTTACAAAACTTTACAAATTCTTTGAAAAAACGAAAAGTTACAGGGACGTTATAGTTTGAAATAAAATTTTAAAAACCTTATACAGTCACTGAAAAAACCAAAGGTTACAGGGACGTTATAGTTATGAAATAGACTTTTTTAAAACATGGAAATTTACTAAAAAAACAATGATTTCAGATACTTTATAGTTAGTAAATAGAACTGAATAAACCTTAAAAATTCACCTAAAAACCAAAGGTTACAGAGATGTTATAGTTAGGAAATAGAGTTTACAAATCCTGAGAAATTCACTGAAAAAACAATGGGTTCAGAGACATTATAGTTAGAAAGTAGAATTTAATTTTTTTTTAGAAATTAATTAAAAAAACAAAGGTTACAGGGACATTATAGTTAGGTTTTATAGAGAGGACTTTATAATCACTGGATTATGTCATCAGTGATGTTATTTGAGATGTCATCAGTGATGTAATTTGAAATGTCATTGGTGATGTCACGTCACTGATCATGTCATGAGTGATGAAATATGTGAGGTCATAACCAATGCATTGCGGGGCATGAGTTATAGTAAGCTCAAGTAACTATTACTGTTGAATGTCTCTGGTTTTGTATGAGTGAAATATCAGCCTAACTATAACGTCCCTATAGCCTTTGTTTTTTTCAGTGAATATAGTTTTTTATTTTACGTGAAATTTATTTTTTAATGTTAATGAAATGTATTCATTTGAATATGTGTATAGATGTATATTTCATATTAATTTAAAATACCGAAAGTTAATATAGTCGAAATGTATATTTTATTAAATGAATACATAATTTCATAGTAATACATTTGAAATATAAAATTATATAATGTAAAACAAATAGTTTTATTATTTAATCAATCCATCAATCAATCAAGCAGCATTTGTATAGTGCATCACTGTCATCCCTAAGGGTACCTGGATAACATAACATAACATACCAGGTGTATTTGTAAAGCGCACGATTACCCTAAGGTGTCTTGGCGCTGAATAACAGATGTTTATTGTTACCCTACTCAATGGTACTCATTTTATCAACCTCAAATGGATGAAAGGCTGAGTGGGCCCGCTGGGATTTGAACATGTGACCATGAGGGCGAACACAGGCCCCTGCAGTGGCTGCTTTAGTCCACTGAGCCACCAGACCCCGCTTAAATGCTGAGGGAGCCGTGTCTCCATCGAAAAGCCAGGTCTTAAGTTTCTTTTTGAAGTTTGCCAGTGAGGAGGCTGTTCGGAGGTAGAGGGGTAGGTCATTCCAGAATTCGGATGTGATGAAGGAGAAGGAGAGATCCTGCTGTGGCTCTGAAGGATGAGGGGGGTGAAGGGCGATATTCTATTGTGAGTGCAGATGTCAATTGGGCAGTAGAAAGTTCATTAGATGGTTGATATATGAGGCAGCTTTGTCATGGAGAGCTCTGTATGTATGTGTGAGGATCTTGAACTGGCATCTCTTCTGGATGGGGAGCCAGTGGAGGTATCTGAGGTGAGGGGTGATGTGAGTCCATTTGGGGAGGTCAGGGTGAACTTGGTTGAGGTATTTTGTATGGTATGAAGTATTTTGGGAAGCTGGGAGGTGATTCCGACTGCTAGAGCATTGCCATAGTCGAGACGGTTGGTGACAAGGGCCTGCGTTACTGTCTTTCTGGAGGTGATGAGGATCCATCTGAAGAGTTGGTGGAACAAGGGGAGGGGGTGGAAGCAGGAGGAGGCAAATGCGTTGACTTCTTGTTTCATGGTTAGTCGAGAATGATGCCAAGGTTGCATGCATGGTCTGTTGTTGTGGGTTTTGGTATGTGTTCTGTCAGCCACCAGCTGTGGTTCCATACAGAGATGTTTCTTCCAAAGATCAGTACTTCTGTTTTGTCGGAGTTGAGTTTGAGGCAGCTGTCATATAGGTGTCCTTGGTGAGAGAGAGGATTAGTTGAGTATCGTCAGCATAGGAGATTATGTTGAGTCTGTGGGATCTGATGACATCTGTGAGGTGGGTCATGTGGATGTTGAACAGTGTGGCGTTGATGGATGATCCTTGGGGTATGCCTCAGATGATGTTCTTGGGTGCAGAAGTGAAGGGAGACAGTCAGATCCTTGTGTGAATCCTGAAAGGAAAGAAGAGAGCCACTTGAGGGCATCCTGCTGGATGCCAATGTTGTGGAGTCTATCGATGAGGGTGCATGGGAGATGGTGTCAAACACAGTAGAGAGGTTGAGGTGGAATAGGGCCACAGTTTCTCTGTGATGGAGGAGAGTTCAGAGGTCATCTGTGGTGGCAAGCAGTGCAGTCCCAGTGCTGTGTTTGGCACAGAATCCTGATTGTGAGACCTTGAGTAGGAGGATTTCTTCCAGGTGCTCGGTGAGCTACTGGGTGATGGTTTTCTCAAGTACTTAGGCTGGGAAGGGGAGCAGGAAGATCAGTTGGTAGTTTTTGAGGTCACTGGGGTCAGCAGAGTGCTTCTTCAGGGGGAGTCTGACCTCTGCATATTCCATATCTCTGAGAAGGTTGCTGTGGAGATTGAGGTGTTGCGGATACTGGTGAGTTCCGAGCTAAAGGGGTTTACTCCGAGGTTGAAGAGACAGTGGTGACAGGCCCGGAGGGAATGGATAACATGATGGCTGTGGTGGTCTGGGTGGTAAACGGGGACCAGGTGTTTATTGTTCAGCTGGTCTTAGCTGGTAGGTCGAGCTTGTCAAGACTGAGAGTGGGGAGTTGAGTGTTAAAGTTGTTGTAGATGGTGGCAATCTTGCTGTGGAAATAATCCGAGAGGCTCTCACAGAGTTCTTTAGATGGGTGGATGGTGTTCTCTGTGGCTGTAGGGTTGAAGTATTCTTTGAAAATTTTGAAGAATTCCTTCATGTGTTTGGCTGTGTTGTTGATGCGAATATAAGACATTAAAATGCCAAAAAATTCAACTCGTGCCTTTACAAAGTGGTTTTTACATCACAGCATCCATTACAACACATGATTTTACAACACATGTTAAACACAATGCATTTTTAGAAACTACATTTACAACGCATTCCTTTACAATGCATACCATTACAACGCATACCATTACAACACATAATACATTTAGAGCAATAGTAAGGTAAGTATTTGATAGTGTAGAGGTAAAAATTACTATTCCCATTCCAGTGAGTGCAACAGTAGGGTAAGTGTTGAATAGTGTAGGGGTAAAAATACTATCCCCATGATTCCCAAAACCTATACCCACCCTAAAACTAAAAAATCCTCATTACTTACCTTATAATGCGTTGTAATGGCATGCGTTGTAATGGTATTTGTTGTAATGACATGCGTTGTAGTGACATGCGTTGTAATGACTGCATTGTAATGATATGCGATGTAAAGGCAGCTGCGTTGTAATGACTGCATTGTAAAGGTAGTTTGTTGTAATGACTCCATTGTAATGGTTGTTTCCCATCGATGCTGGTGGTGATGGCTGCTCTTTTGACTTATTTGATGTGCAGGTGGCAGTTGCTGAGGGTTGCTTAGTGGGGGGCTCCATCGGAGGGGTCTTGGTGGTGTGCCAGTGCTTCTCAGGGTCATTTGCAGGTGCGCTTGTTGGTTCTGAGCTCTGGGGTATACCAGCTGGCTTGTGTAGCGGCTTTGTTGTTCTTCGCTGGCTTCAGCGGGGTGACTCTGTCCGCCCATTTGTTGATCTAGGCAAAGACTTTCTGGGTGGCCTGGTCAATGTTTGCTGAAATATTGGGTTGCGTGGTGCTGAGGGCTTGTGTCCATAGTTTCTTGGTTACCTTGCCAAAACTGCAGTGGGAGGTACTTTGGTGTTGGGCAGTGGGGTGCTAGGTATCAGGTGAGGTGTGTGACCTGGGTCACTGGTTGTAAAGTTGGGTTCCCAGTTGGGTGAGGCCAATGTTGGGTCAGGTTCTCCAATAGGGCGGTAGAGATGGTGTTGTTAGGATCATCAATGTGGAAATTGAGGTCGTCCAGCAGGACGTAGTGGAAGGAGTAGATGGCAAGGGAGGTGATGAGGTTGGATATGGCATCGCAGAAGGCTGGTCCGGGTCTTGGGGGTCTGTAGAGGTTGATGCCACTTATTGCAGTCTTAGTATCGGTTTGTAGACGGAAGTTGAGGTGTTCCACAAGAGGCGTTAGGTCGTCATTGGTGATGGTGCATCAGATGGTTTCCCTGAAGATGATGGCAATGCCCCTTCCATCTTTGCTGGTGCAGAGTTGGTGCACCATGTAGCTGTCGGAAGTGGCGGTGGCGATGTCAAGATTTGAGAAGGATTTGAGCCACGTTTCGGTGATGAAGGCAATGTCCAGGGAGTGGGTGGTGATGGTACCCAGATTTCTGTGTTGGGTTTGCAGAGGGAGTTGTTTGAAATCTTCTCAGCAGGAGAGGTTTAAGATCCGGGGTAGGCAGGGGGTCCATGTGGCAAGCGAAGCGGCAGTGAAGGTAGGTGAAGGATCAGTTGGTTGATTGCGGGCTGGCCAGGAAGCAGCTGTTGTTCCGGGGTACAAGCCTAGGAGTAACTCCCTGGTGTAGCAGTGGATAGTGGGAGGGCCAGTGTTCCTGGCACTGGGCTCAGGACAGGCGTGAACAGGTGCAGAGAGGCTTGCCTTTGGCTCGCCTTCACCATGTTGGCAGCGAGGCCACGCAGCTCTCTCAGTAAGTGGCTTATGCAGCAGAAATAAGGAAGCAGTGTGCAAGATCAGAGGTCAGGGGCTGCTACTGGAAATGTGCAGTGGACTCCACAAGTAGCACTGGAAGGTAGGAGGGGCTGTCAGGGAGGCAGTACAGCGAGAAGCGGGAATAGCGGTGGGGTGGGTGAGAGACGTGGGAAAAACTGGCAGGGCAACCAGCGGGACAAGTAACACAGAAAGTACCAAAATAAACACCAACAAAATGCAACAACAAAACAGAGGCCAGACAACAACAAGACAATGATAAATTCTAAATACACAACGTAAATCAGAGGCAACTGGAGTGAATTGGCGGCAGTGGGGACTGGATCGATGATGCTGATCGTGGTCTCAGTCACAAGGAGCTATGTACCAGAAATTATGTTATACTATATATAAATGTATATATACATATGCGTTTATTGTTTATATACATTTATATTTATATATACTTAGATATTAGAGGAATATATTTCATTAAAATGATATTAAAGTACATTTTATAACTTAATTATATCTTATTATTACATTATATCATATCTTACATTATATTTAAAAATGATATCTTAAAATATTTGCCATTTACTACTTTAAACTCAATATTTTTTCTATGTTTGGATGATATCTGTGTCAACGATATTGCTTTCTGGTATTTTTGTACTTACCATTATAAGTATAGGATCTAGATATTGTGGTAAATTATATTTTTGCCACAATATGTATCTGAACAATATTGTGTACCATAATTTTTTTGCCAGTGATCTGACAGGAATCTTCTCATCCTTGTTTGAGCTAGGTACATAACAAAGGACTAGACGCAGAACATAAACCAAGTTATGGAAAATCATTTACAGATAGAAAAATAGTTCTAGGATGATGTAGCATAATGGCAAACCTCAGAGTGGAGAACCAACTCCTATCTAAACCAATAAAGCAAAGCCAACCATAGCCCACCATCTTGAAGCACCATATTCTGGAATTTCCCATCCCTACCTTGGAACAATGGAGAGATATGTGAACGGGTGCAGCAATAACCTTAATCAGACCTCTTCAAGGCGGCTCTGGATATTCTGCTGGTATTCTCCATCTGTGATCTTCTGGCAAATGAGGTAGATAGGTAGGAAAAAGGAAATCTATGCTTACTACCAGTATCTATCAAAATGTGTATCAGAGCATGTATACAGCTACATACAAGACTCCCTGTAGCCATGGGTACCCATGGACGCTCAGGGAATGCATCGGTTTGAACTATTCAGTGTGGATATAAAGCTAATGTACCAGTGACCACTAGTCAAGACAAAATTTAAGTTTATTTAGATCATTTATTTCTAAACCACAAGGAATACACATTAATTTTAAAATCCTTAAAATAATTAATAAAACCACATATCGTTTCCATAAGTACTTATGATGATGCTTATCCTTCATCATAGTTAAAACCAATTTCATACAGCAATAAAATACATTCTAACATCCTAAGTGTAGATCGACTTCACTCAAACCTGTTTTAAAATATTAAAAGCATAAAACTTAATACTCTACTCCTCATTACTTGATCTAATCCTCCATTTCCTATTCTATGAACAACTTTTTAACAGCCAGGATAAACTTCGCCACCGCAATGGCAATATCAAGGTAAAACATATCTGTGAGGAGCTCAATTGCTTGCAGACGGGACCCAATGCTGTATTTTACAAATATCGGTCGTAAAAACTGTTTTCGCTGGACTATTAATTTTTTACAGTCTATTAATATATGCAAGCAATTACATTTCGTACCAATCCTGCATGTGCATCTACCACCTGGACATAACGATTCCTTTTTTATTTTGTCATTTGACCGAGCTGGGTTAATCCCAATTCTCACCCTTGAAAGTTCCATCCTAAGCCCCAGATTTGGCAGGGTGTCTAAATAGGGATACCAATTTTTGTTCCTCCAGGTATTTATCAGGGGTTGCACAGACTCTTTTTTTAACAGATACTCTATATCGTTTGATTTGGACAGTTCCTTCCCTAGGAGTTTAAGCTCACTCTTTGACTTTGCAATATACAGGGACAGCTAATCCATTTCCACTTTTAAATTATCACAGATGGAGTACAGTTTCTTTCTTGTTTCATTCGCCCACCTGAGTTCACTCTTCTGGATCTCCTCCATACACCAATGTGACACTTTCATCTCTTCTCCTGTTCCCAACCGTTTCCAGAATCGTAACAAACCTACTTGAACCTGAACATCCCACAAAGTCACATCTAGCTCTAATTTAATTGTCTTTAGCATTGATGATCTAGGTAATGGCAATAGTGCTTTCAAACATTTCCCCTCTTCTCTGTTCCAGGTACTTTTCCCTCCTAAGCATAATATTTCTCCACCATATTGCATTTGTGGGGGAATCATTGCATTGAATGCCTTCAACAGTGGTCTGTGGGACATATCACCATAGCTACTGTTGAAACTTTTCAGCCCGCAAACTGAAGTTAGGGCTTTAACTTTCTGGGCCTCCAGGTGGGTAGTCCATTTTAGAGACTTGTCGAACCATATCCCAAGATATTTATAATGGTTAACAATTTCAAATTTATTTTGCCCAGGATTTTTGTTTTATCCATATTCACTGTAAGGCGTTTAGATGCACAATTTTTATTGAACGCATTTAACTTTCTTTGCAGACCCAGCTCCGGTTGGTCTAAAATTACTAAGTCGTCTGCATACAGCAAACAGGATATATGCTCCCCACTAACTTTTGGGCTAGCACTTCTATCGGTCATCAAGGAAGATGGTAGGTCTGCGAGAAATATTGAAAATGAAAGTGGGGATAGAATGCAACCCTGTCTAAGGCCATTGTTTATAGCTGTTTCCGGGGTCAAACCCCCTCTTAAATCTTTAATGACCTGTGCCCAGTTCTGTTCATGCAACACTTGAATTATTGCTAGGAGCTCCTTCAGAATATTATACCTTCTTAATGTTTCCGAAAGGCAATCCCTATCCACAAGGTCAAATGCTGCACGAAAATCAACAAATCAGCAATATAAACTGCCTTTCTGTTCCATAGATTTACGTGCTAATGCCCATAGGGCAAAGCAATGATCTATAGTTGAGTGCCCCTCTTTGAAGCCTCCTTGTTTGACCGGTACGATTGAATGTGCATCCACCCAGTCTTTTAATCTGCCCAATATTATTTTCGAAAATACTTTCACTCCAATATCCAGCAGATTAATTAATCTATAATTCTTAGGATCGTTCCTATCACCTTTCTTATGCAGAGGCCTAATAACGGCCCCCCTCCAGGATTTTGGGATAATCCCTGACTCCAAAACAGCTAAAAACATCTTGGAAAGAAATTGTGCTCACCTGTCTAGCTGAGGTTTAATGATCACAGCTGGCAAATTATCTGGCCTAGCCGCTCGAGTTAGATTTAGCTTCCTAATTTTTTCCTTCACTTCACTTTTTCTACAGAGAAGGATGGAATTAACTCTTTTACCTCTGTTCCTTTAAGGACCCTACCCTTGCTTATTACTGGCACTTTACTAGCCATATATAATTGACCTAAATGCTCCTCCCATGCATCCTCATCAACTACACAGCTCATGGTTACTGAAATCCGACCTGAGGCATCCTGTATCAACTTCCAGAACACTTTCACATTTTTTGTTTCTATTTTTTCCAGTAAGTTCTCCCAGCATTTTTCCTTAAATATTCTCTTTTTAGTCCTTACCAACATTTTATATTCTTACATTAATTTATTTAGTTTAGTTAGACTCTCCCCATCATACCTTAGCCGTAGGGACCTTTCTACTCTCTTTATTATCCTTTTTTTCACCTGCACACAGGATCAAACCAACTAACTTACTTTCTAAGAGGTGATCTTTTGTTTTTAACTTCCGTTTCCTTCCTTTTCAGGTCAACTATAAGACACTGTACAATCTGCCTAATTTTATCCTCAAACCATGAAACCTTCCGATCAGTAACTTCCTTCAGGATTACATTCTGTTGGAGGCTCGCTAATGTAGCTAGACATTCATCTGTTCATTTTGTAGTCAGACGTTTTGTATATGTCTGTGGAAATACTCTTTCACTAGATTTTAAGGGCCCCCTCGTTATTTTGTAATATAGGGCATTATGGTCACTTTCCTCTTGCTGTATTACCATGAATGTTTTTACCCTATCAAAGTTCAATGCATTCACAAACACATAGTCTATGGGGCAGTGTTGATTACCTTTTCTAAACGTCTGCTTTGCCGGACAATCAGAGTCCACTCTGCCATTTAAACTGATTAACCCATTTGAACCCAAGAATTTCCCTAAGGCTTCATCTTGTTTAGTCATAGTAGAAGTGGGGAATAGTGCTGGCATTAACTCAAATGCTTTTTAAAATTCTTTTAGCCAGGGATCTAGTTTTTTAGGGTTTAATTTATGGCTGAGATCCCCTGTAATAATTAGCAGATCATTCCCATATTTATCACACACCAAGTTAATTTCCTCCTTAAACAGATCCATTTGCTTTTCGTACTCCTCTTGAGAACCCAATTGTATGTATGTATTCACCAAAATCAGTCGTTCATTTGGCCTTTCAGAGACATGCAGGGTTTGCTCACTGACCAACACCAATTTACAGGTTATAGTTATAGACTTCACCTTTTTAAACATTCTAGTAGACATAAATGTCATAATCCCCCCGTAAGGACAACCAAATCTTTTTTTACTAGCAGGTTTATGCTGTTGCACAAATCCTTCAAATGTCTGGGTGTTGTCGCATAGCCAGGTTTCCTGAAGACAGATACTATCTGCCTGCTGGGTGGCTGATTTTATGCTCTCAATCTTTACTTGCCCTATCAGTCCATTTATATTCCATGAAATTACTTTTGTGCTATGCGACAACCTGCCTCCCTAATCATTCTCACTAAGGCTACCAGACTCGTTCATACCCCATACAGGTGTACTTGTGAGGTTTTCTACTAAACTCCAATTTGCCCAGTTATTTCTTAGCTCGGGGTTCTCTACAACTATATTAATATTAGCTCTTTCCCCATGTGCCCCTGCTATCATTCTTGCCTGCCTTCTCCCAGGCCCGCATGACAATTCAGAAAAGGCACTATCTGGTTGGTTTGCTCTGTCCACTGCAATTTCTGTTATTAATCTTATTCCTTCCTTCAACATTTCTCTTTTGGCTTTAAGAATTGCTGTTTTTACCAACCCTGAGTAAACTTCGACTTTTGTAACTTCCGTGGCTTTATTATTTAAACTGAATCCTACCTGTCCCAAGTCTTTTATCTCAATTTCCTTCAGGCTAGGGCATTTTGAGAAAGCAAAAAGCAGTTTTGAACGATTAAGTGGGATAATCTTTCTTAACTTTTTCCTCCCCTGCTCTACTTCAGAAGGTTCAAAGTATATCCATTTTTTATCACCTGAATCTAGTACTCTTGGACCCATATTTCCCTTTTCCCTTATATCTTTCTTTAAGGTAGGATTTGAAGGATTTTCTAGGGTTTTCTATCCCTCCCTGAACTCTCGGGGCATTTCTTCTCCTCCTGCAATTTTACCCACTTTGTCACCTTTTTCACTTTGCATTCCACTTTAGGAGGGAATTTTTGATGGGCTCTTTTTCCCCGGGTTGCCACTTGTCTATTAGTTTGGGGACTCTCTGTCACCCTAATTGACCTCTTATTCTGACGGGGAGTCCCTCTTTCATGATCTAATTCACAGGGATTCGCTCCCTTCTCCCCACCTTTCTTTAGGCCCTTTTGTTTCCCCTTTTGGTGATTTGTCTTTTTGGATGAATCCTTGAGCTAGTTCTCCTATACCAAGGGTATTCCCCCCATCTCCAGATTAACATTGGACATCTGGAGATATAGACATCGTGACAGTTATTCATTTGCCCCGGTATCCGATCTCGACCTTGAGAGGGACTGTCACGTACAGGTCTAACCACCGATGGCATTAAACCTCTGATGCCTTGTAATTCTCTTGCAGTTTGTTTTAAGTACATTTCATGGGAATTTAGTGTTTTATTATTAGACAATGTCACTTCTAGCAGACCTTGCAGGGTTTTTTGCATCATTAGCATTATATCCAACATTGAAGCTGAAGAAGTTGGTGAAATGTCCAGGCCCAGCATACTGTTATGCTCTAATTCTTCTGTACCCTTAGGACCTTGGATTATCGATTGCCCCAAGGTTTCCTCTAGTCAAGACCTTATTTCCAAGTCCATTATATCTTCCTGGACTTGTAGGACTCTCGAGACATTGCCCTCATACTCTTCTTCGACGGCACCAGTCATAGAAAATATCCTTGGTGACGAGGAAAGCCTTGGTTCCAGAATAATGTCAATTTGGCTACTAATGCTTTGCTCAACACGGAAATTTTCTAAATTTGAAACACAGTGAACACTAACTTCTTGCATCATAGGTTGATCCTTATCCTGGGCTTGGATTTTTTGGGGTGTTGGTATCTTGTTAAAATGTTTATCTACAAAGTCTTTGGTTGATTTTGTCACAAGACTTCACCCTTTTCCACTACCTTGCGATTTGTCGAGTGTCGATTTCTGCATAGTAGTCTTACTTTGCACATTCTTAACATTCTCATCCCGACATCTCCTACAAGCGACATGTTTTGCTCCATTAATTCGTTATTCGGAATAGGGATATCTTTTCTTAATTTACTTGTTTTTGACTTCTTTGGAGCCATCTAGTGATTCTTTTCACTAATTCAAATGATATACACCGTCGAGGGAGGAAGAAAGCGTGCAAATAAGTAAATCAAACGATGGTAGCGAGTGGGGTAAATATATAAGTGTAACTGAAATTAGGTCTGAGCTACTAGTACTCCGCCATTTTGTTCACCGTAAATCCTTAGTTCCTCCGATAATTATGAGGACAAATCAAACCGTCCACCATATCATAATCCGGAACAGTAATTAGCTCAGTATTCACAGAATCAAGTTAGTGAGGTTTTTATTTGACTCCAAAATCACTTACCTCTGCTGTAATGAGTCAGTCAGGCTGGTAACAAGTATGTTACCAATTTTTCAGGAATTATTCCTTACTTTCTGCACTTGTCTCCGTTCTCAGCTCATAAACTCCAGCCTCCTTCATGCTGGCTCTTTCCTTTCCAGTACCAGTGACTGAGCGCTTTCCTTTTCCCTCTTCCAGGACTTTACCCGGCCAAATGCCCACTTTGCTGAATTTTGGATTATTATTATTTTTTTTTTAAATTCTCTATGGGGGGGCGCTCCTTTAATTTCGCCCTATTTTCCCGACCAGACGCTAAACAAAAACCGATGTTGTAGCCTCCTAGCTGTTCCTTCCTCGCGCGTTGCAGCCTCCTGGGTGTTCCTTCCTCGCGTTGCAGCCTCCTGGCTGTTCCTTCCTCGCGTCTTCGCGTTCCACAGTAGCACTTCCAACCCGGAAGTGAAAGCGAGAGGCCGACGTGTGATGCTTAGAGCATTACACGGCAGCCAAACCTTTCCACCGGCTTGTGACTTGCCTTTCAAATTATGTGAAGGCATGCAATGGGCTTCAACCTGAACAGAACTGATGCTCACCAATAAAAGTACTGGCCACTGGTAGAAAACCTTTCATGCCAAGGTAGGAGAGATGGACGCATTGACCTCAGCAAGAACCTCAATGTATGGTATCTGCATCATTGTTCCTCCTTTTTTGAACTCCACACAAATGATGAATGAGGTCAGGAAACAGGCAGGGGAGAACTCAAGCTCTCTCTTTATCTACAACCACTTCTGTACTACCTCCTAGCAAAACATTGGCTCTAAAAGGCTATTTACATTCTTTTAGCTTGCCTCATAAATAATGGAGCTCATTGCAACTCTTCTTGTCTAACCTTCATTGGGGATAAGATGTCCAACTCCCTGACTTCATAGGTAAACCGCACAAATGTATTGCGGAAGTGCTGAGCATATTCTTTCTCACATCTAGGTAACATATGTCAGTAAAGTGAACCGACAACACCTAACTATTTTGTGTAGAGAGTCCTTTTTCATACTAGTGTAGTCACTCATAGAATGGAAAACAGAACAGAATTCGCCTTGACATTAGAGATTTTCCTTAATATTTGGTGGGATTAAGTGTGTCAGTTTTAAGAGGTCTGTAGGAGATTTGAAGTGGCAGAGTTTGACAAACACTATCTCAACCTATTAAGTAAACACAGGAAAGAGGCAAACAAGCACAAACACACATACACATGCGCCACGCACACGCAACACACACACAACACACACACGCACGCCGGTGATGGTTACACAGATCACTAAAAATACAAAACTAAGCCAGAGATTGTCACCTATAAGATGTTACACTCATAATAGCAAACCCTTAGACACATAACCCAAAGCTGTGAAAAAACATACATTCAAGAAAGAGCCTGTCATAAACACCACGTATAATTACTTCAACATGCAGGCACCCTTCCACCTACATCATAACCAAATGGCAAAAGCCTTTGGAATAAGCAGTAGCAAAAGCAGACTTACACAGAGTGGTGTTATGAGCATGTTTTTTTTTGTTTGAGCACCCACACTTATCACACAACGACATATGGCCATTATAACAAAAAAAACACATCCGCCTACACTAAGCCAGGTATATTGGTTTCGATTTGCTAGTGTTAATTTGCTTCGGTATGCCTGCTTCATATTTATCTGGAACGTTTTTTTCATCTCTATGTTCCAGCTTTTAAACTCCTAGGGGCATATTATGAAGGGGGTTTATCTCTGCTTTTTTGGCTTTAAAAGCCAAGAAAGCGGAGATAAAATTATCTCCCTATTACCTAGCTGTCGCTAACACCAGTTAGCGACAGCTAGTAGGAGATAACGACCATCTTGGGCCCCGCTTTGCATGTCAGTGATATTTATCACTAATGACATGCAAAGTGGGCGTGCCAAGATGTTAGCAACTGGAAACAGTCGCTAACATCGCTATCTCCTATTACCAACTTTTGGAGATATTCGCGCTAAGCGTGAATATCTCCAAAAGCTAACACCTGCTATGAGCAGTTCTTAGCCATGTTATCCAATGGGAGGTGGATAACATGGCTAAGAGCATTAGCTCGGTAATGCATGAATATCCCTGACTTTTCAGCGATATTCATGCATTGCCGCCGATTTTTATCGCATTTGCGATAAACCTTGGTAATACCAAGGTTTATCTGCGATAAAAATCGCCGCAGCTCAGCGGTAAATTTTTGTCTCTAACCAAGCAATAGCGATAATTATCGCTATTGCTTGGTAATATGCTCCCTACATCGTGCACTACCTCCTCGCATTTAAGCAAATCCTAGCAGTAGGTATCGTGTCTCCTCCCCCTTTTAATTACTTTCAGTCTCACTACAATGATGAATAAAAACCTATGGATGGTTCCCAAAGCCACTTGGTGAAACTGGTATTTAAAATATAATCATGCACACGTCCTTCAATTTTCTATACACCAATTGCCAGAAAATGCCTTGGAGTGTTGACTACACAGTCCCGATTCATTCATGGCAGCCTGCTGTACTATCACGTGATTTGTGAAATGGACCTGAGCGTCCTTACCTGGCACTAGATGGGTTGTCGTATTTTGCCTGGCATGGCTCATTGTCCGCATTCTTTTTATCTGATTCATATTAAAAATTATTGATTTAGTAATGCAAGTGAAATTTTTTAGTTTAACTGTTAGCTTTAATTCAAAATATCTCATTTATCAGTGTTCCCATTGACCTTCGAATCTATAGTTCTTTAAATTATTTATTTTGCCATTTTACTTGCTGGTTTCCAATAAAAGTGCCTCGGATTATGTGGCTGTCAGTGTCGAATGTAAGGAAGATTTATGGGGCATATTGCCAAGGCAGGCGATATGTGATTATCGCCTCTTTAGCGGCCGTTTTCGGCCGCTAACTGGCGATAATTCAATTGCCCTATTAGCAAGCTGTTGCTAACAGCGGTTAGCGACAGCTTGTAGGCGATAGCGAGCGGTTTGGGGCCCGCTTTGCATGTCAGCGATATTTATAGCTAATGACATGCAAAGTGGGCGTACCTAACCTGTTAGCGACTGAAAGCAGTTGCTAATGTCGCTATCGCCTATTAGTAAGGCAGGCGTAGCGTAGGAAATATTTGCGCTAAGCGCGAATATCTCCAAAAACTAACGCCTGCTCAGACCAGTTCTTAGCCATTATATCCAATGGGAGGAGGATATAATGGCTAAGACCCTGTTAGCGATAATGCGTGAATATCGCTGTATTCTCAGCGATATTCACAGATTTCGCCGATATCGCCGGAAATATTATCGCTTTTGAGATAAACGTTGCTAATAGCACGTTATCTCAGCGATAATATCCGGCGATTTGCGGTGATAAAAAAATTGCTGCTAAGCCTTCTTAGCGATAAATATCGCTAGTTGTTGGTAATATGCCCCTATATTTTTCTCGTTAGACATTGTTTGCAACTCTTGTCGAAGCTGTTCCATGTGGTAATGTTGGTGAGCACGATTGTGATTGTTGCCTGTTTTGTTGGGTGTTGCTGTATGTTTGATGTGCATTACCAGTTGCAGTTATTTCAGGTTCATCCAAACAGAAATGCATATTAGTTACTCCTCTGACAGAAGTGGCGTAGCAAAAGTACTTTGGGCCCTTAGTACAAGCATGGGAAACGAGCACCCTGACTAGTGTTTGAGCACTACAATTCAGCAATGATCAGGTATCAGTTGGCCACTCTGGTCTCTGGGCTCCTGTGCAACTGCACCTGCAGCACAGTGACGGATCTAGGTAGATGCGTCACTTTGTAAACCCCTGTGCTACATTATTTCTACGCCAGGTATAATGTATGCAGGGGGGGGCGTTCTGACGCAAGAAAGGGTCATAGAAGTGACGCAGTGAAAACTATAAGATTTTACTGCGCCACTTTTAGGACACAAATGCATCAATTTCTTATGCCTGCCTCACAGCAGGCGTAAGACTGACGCAGGCCTTTTCACATGTGGCTTGCCCCATGTGAAAGGACACATTGCTGGAGTTGCGTCACTTTTGTGTCACACTCCAGCAATGCGTCACTTTTGCGCCATACAGATACGTCAGAAATACTGACCTATCTGTAACTCCTTGCACCATGATGCGCCATACTGTAAATATGACGCATCACTGGGGTCGCAAGGAGGGCGCAGTGAAAAGTGACGCATCGCTGTTTTCACGCAGCGATGCGTCACTTTTCACAAATGAGGCCCCATATGAGGCAAAATGAATCAAAATGAATCGACTTGCAATGCAGTGATATGGCAGATCCTACATGTAGTGGTAAAGTTCAAGTAGTTTGTAGACAAAGGTTGCATCCATTTTAAAATCACAGCCCCTGCAGAATTTTTGCTCAAACATGTTTTTGGCCCCTTTAAATTCCTCCAGGTGATGCCTTGAGGATTTGTGGTTGCCCAAGAACTACAGTTCGATAAATACAATGCAACACAGTGTGTTTCGGAGACTACAACCGCAAACTAGTACTCATTATCACTAGGAACTCGCAACAAGGGGAAAAAGCAATTGGAAAATGTATGTCACTGGTGTTTCCCTGGGCTGGTCTACCTGGTCTACCTTCCTAGTTGTAATGAGGCCTCTAGTTTTTCCACACCAGTTCCATATGCTAGAGGGTAGAAGACAAATAAAATCTATTGAAATAATTCGGCAATTTACAAAAAGGAGACAAAAAAGGAACAGTAAATATTTTGTTTAAAAAACACAGTATGAGTATATTTCAGTAAGGATGGATAAGACAGGGTGACAAAGGGAATCAGGGAATATACTGACAAATTCCATTGAGGCCTAAAACACGTTGCTAAAGGAAGGAGGCATTCTCACCGAAATTACAGAAAGAAGGGAATTCGAGTGCGATATAAAGGCTCTTAAAAGGCTTGAAACAGAAGGTGGGGGAGGATGATCGTCGAACGTCAATCAGTCCATGCTAATCAAGGTTTATATGAGTTATCGAGAAAATAGGAAGCAAATCTCTGCAGAACGCACACAACAGCGATAGGTCACATCTCTAAGGCATTGTCTGATGTTAGGAAAATGTGACATTCAATGAAATAACAAGAGACAAACCACTCAGTGAAGTAGGGGGTTCTAGGCCCACATATTTGGAAATAATGCATAGGGACAGAGTAGTATGGTTACCGGAACTGGCCCAGGAAACGTGTGCCCGGCCCCTTTTATTAGCAAGGTCACCTGTCTGGTGATGCATGTGATGGGTGGGTGCAGAGTGTATATCCCACACATTCCTGAATCAGTAGAACTTGTCCAGAAAGACACTACATCCCTCCCAAACGTTATTGAAAAAGAAACAAACAAAGTCCAACCTGCGGGAAAGAAAAACAACAAAACAGAGCACCACTGAGTCTCTTCAGGCCATCTGCCGGGCAGTACTGGAGGTTTTAGTCCACCTCGGCAATGTCGTTCGAACTGGCCTGGTCTCATAGTGTTGGAGACTATTCACCTAGTTCAAAGGGGGTTGCATTCAGAGCGGTGGTGAAGTCTACTGTGGAGATCTTTTGAAGGCACTCGGGCTCCATGGACGGTAAAGCTGCAAAGACTGAGGACGGCATTGATGAATGGGAGTCTTCCTTGAAGGGCTAAGTGCTTCCCAGTGCCCGGTGCCGGAACAGCTTCAGACTTCCCTCTTGTGCCAGGACTCACCTGTTACAGGAATTTCATTGAGGCCCTTTCTGCCGGGCTGCCTAAGGGTTGTGTGAACTGTGCAGACTTCTCGTAGCCACGTGAAGACATTTCTGAGGAACTGCCAACAGGAGCACATCCTAATCACTCTTTCAGCTTCAAATGGTGGTTGTCTCAAGGTCAGTGTGTTCTGGCCAACAGGATTCAGGTGCACAGGCCTTCATCAGATAGTCTTTGGGTGACCAGTCACTGTCCGTGACCTCAGTGCTTCCTGGTGCTCGTTGTGGAGCTGCTGCAGATGCATCTCTCTTTCTTGAATTTTCTCTTAAACCAGAATTCCCTTGAGGCCCTTGCCCCTGGATTGCCATGGGACTGCAAGGGCTGTGTGGGGCCTCTCATAGGCCAAGCAAAAGGTTTGCTGTGGAACTCCCAATAGGGCCAGGTCCAAGCTTTGTGAAGCCCTAAGGGTGGATGGTCTGCTTTCTTCGGCAGGCCTCAGGGTCACAGGCGCTCACAGAAGGTTTCTGGGTGGCCAGCCTCCCACAGTGTCAGGGATGCCTTGTTAACCTCTGGTTGTTTTGCAGGCATACAGATCCACTCTAGTGGTGTGATGCTCCTTAGGTGGTTCTGGTGATGCACCAGGTAATGATGATGATCTTACCATCTATCAACTTGGGCAACAGTTGGCGATGTATTGCTTGGAGCTAGGATGACTAGAGGGACTTTGTAGCCACTTGCAGTTCGTCAGCATGAGCATTTACTAGCAGGGATGCCTTCTAATCCAAGCATCCGGTGACAGGTGGTTGGATGGTCGCACTGTGAAGCGTGGGGCTTGGACGTGGTTTGCGTTTGCTGGCATCTTACAGTTGGGCCTCCTGCGGAGCTGTCTTCAGCAATGTCTTTGCGCCACGTTGGCTGGCTTGTGTTGAAGAATGTACTCTCCACTGTTGGCACAAGTCCTCAGTCTTATCGCTCCTTTACCTTTTCTCTTGCATACCTTTTTTGGTTGTCCATGCTGTGGCATTGTGACACTTTATTTCCTCTCAACTCCTTCACAATGTGGCATCATGCCACGCTCTTATCTCCTTCTGAACAGGTTAGTCACAGTGAAGGAGCATCATGCCATGTGTCTCATGTTCACTCCACATGGACATCTCACTGGTCAGGTCAGGTTCTTACGACATTGTCTGTTCTTCACTGAGGACGTCTCGCAGGTCCCATCTGTAGGACATGAATCTTCTTTTTTGTGCAGACCTCTAGCAGGTCTGGTATCTTCCTCAAAAATGCTTCTGGTGCTCCACTTCTTGGATAAAGGGTCACCTTCTTTCCCCTTTTCTTCCTCATTTGAGGCATAGGGCTTGCTGATTGAGGCTGCGCCATCATGCCTAGGGTCGGGCATTCTGGCAGGGTTCATCACTGCATGTGACTCTCTCAATGATGATTTAACTGTGGCCATTCAGTACTCGGGTGTGGCTAGCTTGTGTGTCCTGTCCTCTCTCGTGGCTCTCTGGTGCACTCTTGCATTGTCTCGGTGCCCCATGAGATAGTGGCTTCTGCTGGCTCCTTGTGTGTCTATTCCATTCTCTTGTGTGACCTTAATAAGTGATTGCTACTGCAATGAGTGAAATGAAATAGAAATAATAAAAATAATAATAAACCTAATGAGCCGTGGCGGCTCAGTAGACCGTCAGGAGTACCGACGGAGAGAGCAGTGCTTCATTCCCCTGAGCCGCAGCCAGGTGAGGTGAGGCTGTACCCTCCTGTTAACTAGTGGTTGCAAAATCCACTGACAGGAGATGTAACCAAAAAACCTAGGATTCCAAGTGAAATGGTTTATTATTATTGTTATTATTTCGATTTCATTTCACTCATTGCAGTAGCAATCACTTATTAAGGTCCTGACGAGGGTAGAGGACAATGGTGTCCATTTTTTCGGCTGAAATATGTTCACCACATACATTCCATTGGCAGATATTTGTTGAAACTACCATTCTTTGCACTGTTTTTATCCTTGAGCAACTGAGGGATAATAATAAATTCATGTTTCTCTCATTTACCCAATTTTAATGCACTGATTATTCCATACACCTTTAAGCACTGCAATTTTTTTTTCACTCATCATTTGATACCCTGACTCCAGACCTCCTCATATATGCCGGGTTTCATAATTGAGTTGTTGGACATATACATCTAGTCCTCCTATACGGCTCTTATGTTCCATGGTATGAAAGGTGTAAGGAAGCCCAGATGATCACTAGGGCGGTATCGGACAGTGACTGATGGGTATCCTTATTCACTAAGACGTATCCCTATTTCATTAGTTGTACCTTTAGGGTACTCTTTCCGCACTCCATTTGTGTTTATTTTATTGGTTCATGTCGTACCAAGGTTTACGTATTCTAGACCCATGGGCACTCTGCGTTTTCTATGTTGAATGTTGGGGGCTGTGTCCATGCTAGTTCTGAAAACATGCCCGAGGACCCTTCTTCATTGGTTTGTGTTCATTGCTGCACACCATCTTTTTGGGCCCTGTGCATATTCGAAAAGGGTATCTGATTACAAATACAATGCTCTCTTTCTAGTGGGTGTTGAAACTCAGAAAGTTCATGCTTGTGCTAGGGAGAACCCAGCCCTGAAAGACAGATCAGTGGTTTGAAACTAGTATTCCATCTTTCACTGCTGATGCACTGGCCTATGGTGTTGAGGCAGTAACTCCCAGATAGACAGGCATTCAGAGCCTTGGTTTAGTAATTCCTGTAGCAGGTGAACCCAACTCACAAATGATAAATGCACAGATTGATAATGGATGCCAAATTTCACTGCTGTTAGTAGAAACAGATAAGAACGGACCAAAATCCACTCTAGAAATGTGGGAAATTAGCATACAGGATAACTGTAATGGAGTGCAGTAGGTATAGGACAGGACTACTCCAAAGATGTGAGTACCAAAATACAAAACAAGGGGACAGATTTACAAATGTATCACAAACATTGCATTGAAAGTGAGAGATAAGAACCATACCATATCTAGTAGGATATTGGCCAATTTCTCACTCACCCTGTGCAGCTGTTCATTGAACCTCCATTGCGCCACACACTAGGGCAAGCATATGGGCATTATGGCTAGCATATGTTTTATACTGAAATAGGACCTTTTTCAGTACAAAATGCTATGCTTAGACTAACTTTAAAACTTTTTTAAATGTGTAAGAATGCAACAGAGAACAGACAACATGCAATGTTGGAAAAATTAGGAAAAAAAATCAATTTTATTGCTTGCCTCAAGGAAGCGTTGTCTTTTGGTGCCAATTCCTTTCTACCATTGTTAGTGGATAGGGCTTTGCAGTGAAGCCCATGGGTGGTTGCATGGGAATGCCCAAGTATCACCTATGGAATGCACCTCTGACATAATGTAATGGAAAGTAGTGCCCAGCACCATTTGCATTACTTTTTTGACATTTTTAATACAAAGTGAATCGTTTGTCAAGACTTGAAACCAGTTTGCGTCACTTTTTGTGACTTTGCAGTGGTGCAAACCCTTGAAAAATGAGCCCCAAGTCCTCTTTACCCGCCTTTTCACCCTGTTTGTATGTTACAGAGTCTTCAATACTTTGTTCTTATAAATTAATGTTTTTTCCCTAGATTTTATTTTTCTTTTGGATTATAACATTTGTACTGCCAAGAATAATGGAGGTTGAAAAAGTGTTTTAATAAAAAAATGTGCAGCATAAAACGTAGGCGTACAGCCTTAGAAAGAAATAAGTAATCAATTTAACATATTATCCATTGGACAGATGATTAGTTTTTAAATATTGATTTGAAGAGGCAACACTTCATAAAGAAAGTGCAATTCATCTGAAATACACACTCTCTTATGATACATATGCTACATTTAATTTAGTGGCACTATTATCGCCTCTATTCCTTTAAACAGCCCTCAAGTGTTTCGATAATTTGTTTGTAGGTTTCGAAATGAAATCCAGTGTAATTTGCTAATATCTTCTGTATCCACTGGCATGGGCTGTTTTATTTCCTCTTGGTTTCAATTCATCAAAATGTGCTCCAATTACTTTCTGTTTTTGATGGAACATTCCTGTCAAATCTTTAGTAAACGAATAATATGTTTAATGTAACCCACTAAAACATTATAATTGCTTTTTGAAAGCACAGACTGTTTTTTTCTCGAACAGAAAGTACTTTAATCACTCATAATATACAAAGAAACATTTTCGTTGATCAGTAGATTCGCCAATGCTTTTCCTAATGCTATTTGCAGGAGGAATTTCTGAAATATTAACATGCAAAATGCATATGGTCTCGTCCATAAGCTGTTTTTCTGAGGCATTAGAGTAGTTGAAATAGACCATATATATATATATATATATATATATATATATATATATATATATATATATATATATATATATATATATATATATATATATATATATATATATATATATTTAGCATTGATAAATCTTTGTATTTATTTTAGTAAAAATTCTTGGCAGTAAGAATAGACTTCTGCCATAAATAATCTTTATGACAAAAATAGCTTGTAAGCTACAGCAAGCAATCACTAAATATACTAACCACTGCAGCTGGTTTCTTATACAAATTAAGGGGAATGCTCATATAGCTTTTCCCAAATGGAAGGCAGACATATGCATGCGTGATTTATAAGGACGTTGCAAGCTTTGCAGAAATTAAGGAGTGACATGGGAGTCTGTTTGGAATACAGCATTTTTTAACAAGAGACAGTTTCTTCTCAAACCAGTGTTCATCTGGTACCTCGTGTGACCTCTTTGAATGCAATATTTTTGCTCAGCCGAACAATTCTCATGAGAAACTGGCAAACCGCATTTTGGGGCATATGTACAAGCCGCTATCTCCACCACAAAGCCACTTTTACCGACGTTTTGGTGGCGATAGGGGATTCGCATTATTTACAAGGCAGTGTTAAGCCACTTAACGTGGCTTAACGCTGCCTTGTAAATAAGGCACCCCTTCATGCTGTATTTAGCATGAAAGGGCAGGGCAATGGGTGTTTTTTTGGGCGTTCCACCGCAACACCTATTGTTTTTGATGCTGCCCCCTATGTACGGGGGGGCGTACATAGGAGGCATCGACAAAATTAAGACCAGGAAAAACCTGGTCCTAAGTTGGCGAAGCAAGGAGAAATGCATTATTTCTACTAATTTTTGCTTTTCCCATGTGTGCTGCCTTTGCAGCACACATGGAAAAAGTGAAATGCCATAGATTGTTTATGTTTCCCTTCCTACACATAAACAATCCTTTGAAAAAAATTCCATTTTGTGACTTTCATGTGTACTGCACGAAGCAGCACACATGACAGTGACAGAAGGGCATTTTAGGATTGTTTATATGAACACCATAACTTATAAGTGCATAATCTACTGTTATTTTATCTGACTTAACTTAAAACTTTGACTCTGTCAAATTGTTTGGTCATACCGAGTAAAATGGGAAAGAAAAGGGGAGCAACATGTTTTATTCCAAATAGGTGGCTGCCTATTACCATCTGCCTGGTATAATCCAAAAAAGGCAGCAATAGTCACATTTGTAGGAAGTACTGAAACCTTTTGCTCATCATGAGGTGTCAAGCATCCATCTGTGTGTGTTTGCCCCTTATGCACCGTATAATACGGACACCATGATGGGGCGGATTACTTTCTCTTTTTTTTGTGTAGACTGGGAAGCCCCACAATATTTGAGACCCCGGAATAGATTACAGTGCCTAATTTCTTTTTGGACCAATGCAACCCGAAAGTCAATACCATTGAATCAGAAAGGATGTCTCATGGTCCTTTTAATTTAAAATGTGGAGATACTGAGGAGTATATGTACAAGAATTGCTGCTAACTAACTTTAGCGTTAGTTAGCAGCAATTTTTTTACCGCCGCATACCGCTGAAAACAATCGCCATGGTATCGACGTATTTACAATACATCGCTACATGGCGCTAGTTTTTCATTGTATCGGGAATTGTTGATGTTAAGACTAACGTCACTGTGATAAAAATCTTGCCGCTAACGTGAAAAAAGTGGTGACCGGCCAGTCAGCGGGTTGAAAATGCACGTTAATCAGCATGACAGCACTTTTTTCATGCGAAAAACAAACTACAAAAAGCCTGCGAACCACAAAAAACTTTGTGGAGGTGACAAACAAACAACACCAGCCCTTTGTCAGCTCCATTGTGTCATTGGGGACCCAGAAAATATAATATGGCAGTCTATCGTAGACAATGGGAATGCAGTAGCAGAGGTCAAGAGGATAGTGACCAACTGCAGGATGCACTGGCATGATGCTAAGCGCAAGACCAAGCAGAAACTGTTCAATAATCGGCAGGCAGCAGTGCAGACCGGAGGTGGGAGTCCAGCCACAGGAGGAGCTTGATGATTGTACATGTGCATAAAGGGGGACCTTACTGCACATACACAATCTTCCCCATAACACAGGCACTGCTGCACAATGGTGCAAGTGAGCCTGGTTTGATGGTGGCATGCTAACTTTTGCCCCAGAGCAGGGTGGTACATGGGGCTGCATCATATTGTTGTATGTGAGATGCGGCCCTGTGTTCCCAAAGTGACAAAGCATGTTGTGAGTCTTCTTGGCTTAAACTCATGCTTTGCACTCCATCGCAAATATGACCCCTTGTGTCTAAAAGGTGCACATTCCATATTCCGACACACAGGAGGCCAAATGTGCTGTTCAACTGTGAGCAGAAGGGATATGCGTCCAAAAGTACAGTGTAAGGACTCTGCACATCAGGAATGTGTCCCCTAAAACAACAACAAGTTTCTTCTGTATGCCATGTTCACAGAACCACACATTCCATGTCACATGCATGTCAAGTGAAGTATGACAATGAGCACTATTGACAATGTTGCAATAATGCATGTCATTTTGCAACATGTTACCTTCACCCTCTACATCGCAAGAAAGGCATCCACATCAAAATATCTTCATGCGTCGTAAAGTTATCAGTATATTGTTTTCATGGTCTTGGCCCAAGACACATTGACAAGAATGGAAACCTGTCCTTAGCTAAAGTCAACACTGGCAGTAAACACATGCAAAGTCACTGATGTCTGTAAACATCCTTACACAAACAAAGGCATCCAATTACCCTGAGCCGAACAGCATGTGTCATCCATGTGTCCATCTGAGGGGCATATTTACAAGCCCCCATCACCATGCCAATGTCACTTGCAGTGATGTTGGGATAATGATAGGGGCTTTGCCCCACTTACAAGCCAGTCAAAGTGCTGCCTTGTAATAAAGGGCCACTTACACACTTCACTTGGGTTGAAGGGGAGGGTAATAGGTATTGTGTTGGTTGTCTACTTGCAACACCCATTGAAAACTTGCAGCCCTGTATTCGAAAGGGTGATGTAAATACAAGGCTGTTTAATAATTAAGTCCAGAAAAACCTAAGCTCAAACTGCCAAACAAATAGAAATGCTTCATTTCTCACTGTTTTTGCTGTTTCCATGTGTTCTGTGTTGTTCAGCATACATAGAAACAGCAAATTGTCCTTCATCGTCAATGTGCAGGAAGGGGTCCCTTTCTGCACATAAACTATCTTCCCCTGAACCCAGGGACACTTGCACTATGCTGCAAGGTTGTCTGTCTTTGCGCCATGCTTATAAGTTAAGTGCCAGTGCAGGCTGAAACAGAGGGCTGCACCATTATTTTGTAACTATGGTGCAGGCCTGTGTTACTGAAGTGGAGGAGTGCTGTGTTAATCCCGTAAGGAGAAGGCCTCACTCTGTCACTTCATTGTAACTATGCCCCAGTGAGGCACAAAAAGCCTATGCAGTGCAACAATGCACAAGTTTCATAAGCCGGACTAAGAGTCATATGTTCTACGGCTTGCAACATATTACCATTGACAATGCACCAAAGTGCATGGGTGACTGGGTGGAGTTAATATAGGGCAATTAGCAAGAAGGTGTCCCCTCCATGGATATCAACATACATCAAAGGGAACAACATGTGTCAATGTGATTTGGCCACCTTCCAATATATAGACACTTTTCGGAGCATGGCAAATCTACTTATCATATCATGGGATACATGACAGCAACCCTGATCATAAGTGCATGATTACCCTCTTCATGCCACATTAACAATTATGTGGCAGTGCCAACATCAAGGTGGGTTGCCGTTCAATCTATACCTCTAACACAAGCTAATAAAAAGTACATGTAAACTTGACTGAGTAGGGGGTGTCTCAACCACAATGCAGTGTAAACACACATGCATCAGATCAAATAAGCATTGTCAATAAGGTGATACAACCTGCACAACTGTCACAACTGAACAGAGGATATAACTGGGGCAGTGTGTGTTTAGAAACAGGCCTCTCACAGTTGGCATACAGTGAAACTGTCAAAAACCATGTCCAACCCAAATGTCACATCAGTGATATTGTACAATGAATATGTGTAGCTTATTACAATAGTGAATGGACATTGTCATGCTGTCTGCCTGTAAACTGATTAAATGCCTCCCCCTAGTTGAGATACACATACAGCAGAGGGAGAAACATCCTGTTCAGCAGCATGTCCCACTCTTCAATGATGAATAGGAAGAAGACATCTCAACCAGGACACACTTCAAGAGCTGTTCAACTCCATTGGCAGCCCGTCTCCGGAAGCAGGGACATCTAGCAGAATATTTGTTGTTCCAACAGTTGCACACAAAAACCAGCAGCAAACACCTGCACCACAGCTGTCTCCCATGACTTTGAGGACCCACTGTTAACATTTCGATATAGTGCAGTAGAAGTCCAGCGTGAGATGGCTGGTCAGGTGCGGGTGGGGTTTGGCAGCTTGGCGGCCAAAATGGATGGGATCCGTGGTTGTCTCTGTCCCATTAGGGACCACCTAGAGTCCACCAGAGGCACCCACAGTCCATTCCATGCTCTCCAACATTCCATGGCTGACATTGCTGGAGTATTAACTCAGAGACAAGAACAACTGTCCAGTCAAAGTGCCTCCAGCGATGTCACCAAGGATTTGCATGAAATGTGAAAGATCATGGAGATCATGGAGAGCATGGAGCGAATGCAGGCCTCACATTTGGATGCTGTGGCTGCCTTTCAGAGAGACATTGCTGGAGTTTTACAAGCCCTGCAGCTTATCATCACCGCGGAGATGCCTCATTATTTGGCACAGATAAATCCTGCTGCACCTTTAACATCCACCTCTTACCCCCTGAGGTGACAGAGCCACACAGTGCTCCTGCCAATCCACCATCACCCTCACAGGAGGCACATGACACATCGTAGGAGGAAGATTTATATGAATCAACATTCAGATGAAAAAGTCAGCGGTAGCATTCATCTGTGTCAAATGGACAGTTTCTGCTTGGATCTGTGCTTACCATTATGCCTTGGAACATCAACTTCCACTGTCCTCTGAATGACTCTGCTGCACTCACCTTGGACTTTATTAAGGACTGCCACTTTTGCCATTGTTCCCAATGACAGTGCAATGAGCCTGCTGACTAAACTCTGACTTTTCCTCAACATGTTTCTGGACATGATCCCCCCAAGGACCCTGTCTGGCCCTCCACTGGGCATGTACACGATGGGGGGTTGCTGTACAAAAAACTGGTCCAGTCTGCTACCTCAGTTAATGCATATTAAATAAAATAACTTTATGTCACTAAGATGTGTTATATCCTGTGACCATTTACGTTTAAGCATACCAACAATGCTTAGTCATTTTAGCCACCACTACAAATCAAGGGACATTTGGAAATGGGAATATGCTGACTCTGTGTCCCTGATAGGCATTAAGAAGCCTGGATAGGGGTGACTCTACCAATGCTCAGATCTCTAAGACAACACTGTTTCTGCACCATAAAAATAATCTATGCTCAGATGTTGATCATGACTTGGAAGAACACTCAAGTCTGTGTCAAGCCACATGAAGTGGCTGAAACGTTCAGTGCAAACAAGAAATACTCAGAACATGTACTCAGGGTAAATGTGGTGGACAATGGTGAAATGACGGTTGTCATGCCATAACACATGTAAAGACAGTTCCCTCAACTTGTTACATATGATGACAAAGCTATCTAGCTGTAAGAAGAGGAATATTGTAGGATAGCCATGATATGTCAGCTTGATATGTCAAAGTGGGTTTCTGGATCAAATTCTAGTGTTGTTGTGCTGTAACCCACATCACAACAATCCTTGCTGTGTTGAAACATATAGCGTTAGGATGACTAGTAAATAATAGAAAGCACATATCCTCTACATTCCCACCTAGAAAGTGAATCTGTTATAGGACCGGTCTTATCAAGATGCCACTTAGTATCCTAACAGCATATCAACAGCATGTAGCCAATGCTATGTGAGCACAATGTCTACAGTGCATCATGTGTATATCTGTACTCACAAAAATAGTATCCTATGGCTACTAGCCATATGTTTTTGAGGGTCTTATGAATTACTATTCATAAGACCCTCAAAAACATACTTGAAACTGAACTTTTCTACCCTACATATCAATCAGTTCGGTTCACTCATATTTAAAAATGCAGATTGGCAGTTGCCTGTCCCTTGAAGATGCCGTAATCACATTTGTCAACATTCAAATTGAGTAAGCGATGGATGCATCTATTGTAACCAACTACAAATTTAGTAGTAGATGTCAACACATAAACAATCATTGACAGCCCAAACCATCGACCAGCAATAATTTATTTCTACAAAATAGATACTTATCAAAATAAACTAATAATAACTTATCCTAAACTACACTAACCTAACTTGCACTAACATTAAAGTAGACAAAACTAACTAGCTTACCTAAGACTACAAACAGAACAACAAATACATCAACCCACCTCCCCCCTTGAGTCACATCCAGGGACGGGCCAATAACAGCTTACTCTATACATGAACTAACTAAGCATACATACTGGACAAATAGATATATTTTGGGGTATTTTTTTGTATTATAAAAAGTCCACATAAAACATCAATCCCCCACCCTAACAAAAAGGAAACTTAATCAAACATACAAAGCATTCTAACTAAGAATCCAGAAAACCTGAGAACTAACTGCACTTGACACTATACTAGCCCTACACTTAAGCTACAGTGTAGAAATAAGGCTGTGTTTTCATGTTTGTCCCAAGTTCATGTCAAAATGCTACAGCACCTAACAAACAATACTCAACAACAGATGTGACATGTTCAGGGGTAGAAATGTATCATCATTTACAACAGCCTACACTTGCACTGACCAACGCCACATCACATCTGGCCCCCTTGCACAATCATGTCAGGGTGCAGAGATGCTACATGATCAGCTCAATTACATTCCAATGACTACAGCAAAATAATTGGCTATTTGCATGTACATGCTGGGATGTTATGAATCATATGATGAGTTGCAATATCTAGTCAAGAAGGGCAATGCTGTCCTCCATCAGCACAGGATGTTGATGTGTATAACTCTTGACTTGATGCTGCATCATAACACTAAAGGTGAAGTCCATGTGATGCACATCCAGACTGTTTACAACAACATACAGGGACTGTGGCATGACATATATATTTCAACACATACAATACAAAGCTAGGGGCGCGTGGGTCCATGAAGACATCCACATCTCCCTGTGTGATCAAGGGTCTTCCAGCTGTGGAAAATATATGGAAAGCAAGATAAATGTCCTTAACATCACATTTCACTCAACTCACGTACATCATTAATGGCTTCTTGATTCAATTTCATTTACTGTGACAGTCTGGTGTTAAATACAAGTTGCAGTGTGCTTTGCGTGTCTGACACACAACACATGCCAATTTCAGCCCTGTGACCTAATGGACATTCCAGCCACAATCAGTGGGACAAACCAGACTACAACTTGTTCTCAGGTTCATGAGTAACTTTTTTCATCACCAACGTCAATAGACATGGCATTGTTGGGTCAAATGGGTCAATTTACTCCTCACAGGTGTATCAAGACCCTTGACATGTTGACAACCCACATTGTGTATCTCACAGAGACTGACAGCCAGTTGATCATGTGAAGTGTACAAATATCAAAGCACATATTGATGGCCAGTACATCATGACAGGCATTTAGTTCAGCCAGGAAACACATTCGATGAGAGGTGCATAGATGTTGGTCAGTACCAAATTAGTGTACACTAGATTTATTCTCTGATCTGAAACAAAGCTGGTCATGTACTTACCACCTTGTCTTCCAATGATGAGTCACATCTATTAGGTCTCCCTCATACCCAACGCAATCCTGCCAATGGTGCTTCCATTGCTGGACAGTCCTGTCCACATCAAACATTTTCATCATTTTTTCATGGATGTGCTCCCACCTCACCTTCCGTATTTTAACATTTGATCCCCGGAGGAAACGTCACCGGCCTCAACCATCTTTGGCAAATAAAACTTAACAAGCCATCCGAAGCCCTCTTAGACATCCTGCCCTCACTAGCCTGACCCAACATCACCAAAAACACAGGTGACCCCACAAAACTAAAACATTAACCACAAACTACCCCTAAGAACTTTGTACATCACAAAGATACTGCTAAGACGTGCACCCAACGAAACACTCAGAAAGTCACAAAAACCACGTATGAACAAAGACACAGGACTCAACAAGGACAGTATGCACAGTACACTACACACAGAAACTCTCTCCAAAACACCAACACCAGCAGACACATTCCAACACCTCCACAACTCACAACAGACAATAACAGTGAGGTTGAAACAGAAAGTGAAAGTGTACAGTACTCCTCCATGAAACAGCATGCATACTCATATAACTTTCTGGTTGTTTGTGTCCCCTTTTCAGACTTTGAGGCTAATTTTACCCGCTATGGGGTAAGTGGGAATATTTCATGTGTATACATGTATTTTGCAAGTAGTTTCCCTGGCAGTTATGCAAAATATATGCTAACATGGATTTGCATTTAAATTCTATCCGCAAATTGCTACTTGATCAGTATATTTGCCATTTTACATGATTTGGCAGGCCTAACAACACAATATGTATATTTGATGTGATCTGTGTGGTGTACCGGAGTGTAGTCTATCTGGACTGTCCAATGTTTTGAGTAATCCTGAGCTCTCAAGAGGCACTAGTTACTCACATTGATGTCTGTCTATGACCGGTCATGTGTGTAAGAAAAAGCATGCCTCAGTGTCACTCATAAGGGTTATAATTGGTGCTATGTGTTACTACTTGCCACACTCTTCATAGTATGCCACCGGCGGTCTCCTGTCCTTCGGTTGTGAGAAATTCTGTTTTGGCCACTATTTCTAATGCTGAGCCAGAAGTGGCCCTCGAGATGCCTGCCGTTTCCAATCCTTTATTAAATACTTTTCACATTAATAACATTGATGACATTGATGACATAGACTATGACTATCCTGCTGATTTGTCGATGCCTGCTATACAGACACGTTTGACCACAGAATCCCGATTCTCATTTGACTCTGTTTCAGTAAATTCGAAGAAACCCTCAAGTCTAGCAACATATGCCGCGTTATTTAAAAAACATTTTTTGGTCCCTCCATGGACATATATTTGGCTGGTGCTTTTTTCAATATATTTTTTTATGTCCATTGGATTTGTGTTTTTTTTTTTAGTTTTTCAGTTTTTCCTACAGAACTGGGCATAGAGACCTGGAACCTCGGTGAATTAGGATGGCCCAAAACTCACCTCAGTACCCAAAATCCCCTTACCGAGCTAGCTACAGTGTCTCATTGGTCATAACAAACTCCCAATGCTTAGACAGACCAGAACATGAACTTAGATTACCTCAGGTATCGTGGAACACATGAACACTCTTTCGTTATATAATCATTACAAACCAGAACGTGGAGTAAAAGAGGACACGTGCATGTTTGAATTATTTATTTACTAATGCAAGGTTCTCAAACGCAGTATCTTGTACAATACTAGCAAACATATTATAAGCAACAAAGTTATCAGCATAGTTACTAGTCCATAAAAGGCGAATGGTGACAGCATACTAAGATGCTGTAATGAATAGGAATTAACAATACCTAATTCACACCCTCCCTATTTAGCATGGTATTTTATATCTATGAAGGTCTCATTTGGGTTTTAGCAGGGCGGGCCCATACCTCAAAATCTCAGTGGAACAGGATCACATCATCTTCCACCAGCTCTCTGCATGCGAAGCACCATCAAGTGTGTCTCGTGTGTGTTCAGCACAACAATATAAAACCCGCCTAGAGCCAGATTTTGGCAGCAGCATGTGTGTTATGTCTATGGACGTGCGAAGATCAGACCTTACAACTACATCGCGTCTAGTTATCCTTGCGGCCTTCAGCACTCACTGAACAGACCGTGTACCGAGCAAAACTGATATCAGAGCAATAACATATTATTTCTCAAGTAAATCACAAAGCTCTTCTGGGTTGAAAGCTAAGACAACAATTATGTGTTGTGTGCAAAATGAGGCAGAAAGGTAAAAATGGTGTTTAAACATTTAATAAGCTCATGCTAATTTAACACAGTATATAGAAAATAATTAGCTATATGACACCCCCCCAAATGATCCGAGCACGGACAAAATCAAGGCAAGGTAAAACCAGAACAGGGCCATAACATGAAAGCAAAGTTCAATAATAAGGAGCTAAGCTAGTCTGAAAAGGCATACATGATGGCCTATAGTTGCCAAAATAAATGGTTCAAAATCCTCAAAGATAATGTCAATAGGCCTGGGGCGTATAAAGTCAATAGGCCTGGGGCTTATAAAAAGAACTCGATTCAGAAAAGGGGGTGGTGATGAACAGAGTGTCTGAAATAAGCAGACCACTCTTACCCAGTCCAAAGATCAGGGCTTGATCCATCACCGTTATTTATCTCACTGCACCATCCCAGCTCAGAACCTGGCTATATGCAAATCAGTCTGTCCCTGGCCCAGTGCATCATGGGAACAGGGCAGACTAAACGACCAAGCCAATTCTTCACCAGAAAGGAGACAAGCTACCGGGGACCGGTTTCTGGCATTTCAGCCGTCTTCGGCCCGGCTTGCTTGAATCCTGATGGTGCAGTGAGAAAGGGACTCATGTCTGAGTATACCCTGCCGCACCTATAGTGGCCAAAAACGATTCAGAAAAGGGGGTGGTGATGAACAGAGTGTCTGAATTAAGCAGACCACTCTTACCCAGTCCAAAGATCAGGGCTTGATCCATCACCGTTATTTATCTCACTGCACCATCCCAGCTCAGAACCTGGCTATATGCAAATCAGTCTGTCCCTGGCCCAGTGTATCATGGGAACAGGGCAGACTAAACTACCAAGCCAATTCTTCACCAGAAAGGAGACAAGCTACCGGGGACCGGTTTCTGGCATTTCAGCCGTCTTCGGCCCGGCTTGCTTGAATCCTGATGGTGCAGTGAGAAAGGGACTCATGTCTGAGTATACCCTGCCACACCTATAGTGGCCAAAAACGATTCAGAAAAGGGGGTGGTGATGAACAGAGTGTCTGAATTAAGCAGACCACTCTTACCCAGTCCAAAGATCAGGGCTTGATCCATCACCGTTATTTATCTCACTGCACCATCCCAGCTCAGAACCTGGCTACATGCAAATCAGTCTGTCCCTGGCCCAGTGCATCATGGGACTCTGTCCCTCACCACCCCTTGTTGTAAATATTTTTGTCCACCCTAAGCGTGGAAGGGTATTCTCAGATGTGAGACCCTTGCTCATTGCACCATCAGGATTCAAGCAAACCGGGCCGAAGACGGCTGTAATGCCAGAAACCGGTCCCCGGGAGCTTGTTTCCTTCCCAGTGTAAGAATTGGCTTTTGTAGTTTGGTTTGCCCTGTTCCCATCATGCACTGGGACAGGAACAGACTAATTTGCATACAGCCAGGTTCTGAAACTGGGATGGTGCAGTGAGCTAAAAAACGGTGTTGGATCTAGCCCTGATCTCTTGACTGGGTGAGAGCTTTCTGCTTAATTCAGAGACTCTGTCCCTTACCACCCCTTGTTGTAAATATTTTTGTCCACCCTAAGCGTGGAAGGGTATTCTCAGATGTGAGACCATTGCTCATTGCACCATCAGAATTCAAGCAAACCGGGCCGAAGACGGCTGTAATGCCAGAAACCGGTCCCCGGGAGCTTGTTTCCTTCCCAGTGTAAGAATTGGCTTTTGTAGTTTGGTTTGCCCTGTTCCCATCATGCACTGGGACAGGAACAGACTAATTTGCATACAGCCAGGTTCTGAAACTGGGATGGTGCAGTGAGCTAAAAAACGGTGTTGGATCTAGCCCTGATCTCTTGACTGGGTGAGAGCTTTCTGCTTAATTCTGAGACTCTGTCCCTCACCACCCCTTGTTGTAAATATTATAAAAAGAACTCAGCGTAAGGAAAAGGCACCATCAAAAAATACAAACTGGTACGTGCCTAAATAATAAAAAGTTTTCGAGGCATCTCAGGGTAGGACTGTATATGCAAAATATGCAGCAACAGCTTCTAAAATGAAATCACTGTCATCATCCGAAAACAGTTCAGCCATCCAATTAAGCAGCGGAAAAGAACATAGTGCTCCTCCAGCATTGAATCCTCTAGCAGCATAACAGGACAACTCTGTGGGTTTTCAAGAACGCTATGTTGCAGGAATTCATGCGCCGCTGCGAGTATGTCCCAATGACCCATTAGTCCATGCATCACTGGCAAGGCCATAATCCTGTCTCCTGTCGCCAGAACAAACCAACTCGTGAGCAACTACGGGGCTCATCAGATGATTAAAATCGACTTCAGGAGACACCGTCAAGCAGAGACACAAATCAAGGGCCCATTCGAAATCACAGCTCAGGCAATGAAAAACAGGCTGGACACATGTAAAATAGCAAAATCGAAACGATAATCCAAAAGCCGTGCTTAAAGTCGCAAGCGGCAGGGTGCCATAGTAATCAAGCATCCGGTTGCGAAACAGCAGTAGGAGGGGCTCTGTGGCTTCCAGCGCAGGACGGGCATCCATGTTTAACAAAACTAAATATGATCTAAACGCCTGCAGCTAAGGCCAGCAAAACCGGGAAGCCGCCAAACAGACTCGAAAATATAGAATGGAAAGAGCTAGGGATGATTCCAAATATCTTTGTCGAATGAAGTCAAGAGACCACTGCTAACTAATTTTTAAAAAATGAGCCAGGCCAGAAGTGGAGGAGGCATTAAAGATTTGGTGAACCAGCTCACTGAAATGTAACAGTGAATCAGTGTTCAAAAGGGCCTGCACCTCTGTGCGCGTGTTAGCTATGTGAAGGACGAATGTTTCTCGGGCCGAACTCAGGGCCACTTCTTTTTGAGACAAAAAGGCTCTTATTCTAGTCATACCATTGAACTCTGCTTTCAAGGTTGGGATGCGCGGCCAGATGGAAACAGCTGAACTCCCATGTGTAAGGGGATACAGAACGTTTTTGCAACAGACGACATGCTCTGATACAGTTACCACATAAGCGACCCCTTTAATTAAACCACAACACTCCTCGTTATTCAACAGCAAATAACTACAAGTTGCCAGTAATGTGAACGTGGGAACTATTGCAGGAACTGGAGTCCCTTTTAAAAAACAAGCTAAATTAGGCCGGTCCTGATTACAAGAACCATGTAACTGGATGTGTCTGCATATCAATGAATGGTCAGGGGACTCTGTGCATTCTTCCCCATTAAGGTGAACCTCTTTCCCGTCTTTCAGGCATCTGTAAGTGAATGGAAGAGACCACGTCTCGTGGAGGAATGAGTTCCCCAATGGTTCATATCTTCCTATAGCTATGTAACGCATACAATTAATAAACTTGTACAAGGCAAATGGTAATGTGATCAATCCGTGTATAAGCCAAGTTGCAGCAGTAGCTTCAGCAACAGAAAACGGTAAAGACTCCAACCTCTCAATGTGTAACATGGAAAATGAAGCATCACGCATTGAAAGCATGCGTTGTTTGTCAGTTAAATTAAAAGGGGCAAAAAGAGAGGAAACGTTCATGTGACTCCAAGGCACACGACCAGCCTTAAGCGTCTGCAGGGTCCAAGCAAATTGCATAATAGAACGCAATTGATTTTGACCATGGTACAAAACAGATACTTCATCATGTACGATGTCAACAACAGATGATACAATAAATTCAATGTATAAATGCGGGAAGAAAGCATGTTAATACTGTTATCCACAACAGCAAGCACTTTTTCCAAATTAGCTTGATCTATTGCTCTTAGGCGCTTAGCAGCCTCAACCTGTGAAGTTTTCCAGATTTCATTGTAAATTGCATAAATCCATCTTTAAGATCTACCATTAGCCGGGCCCTTTATGAAGTCATTTAAATCCACATCATCAGTCTATTTGGAAAGATGTAATTTAACAGCAGCTAATGTAGAATGTTGTAGCCAATTCTGAAATAATTTGCCCACTGAGTAAGTGGTGACAGTATGGTCAACATCAAAACGTGGATCAGGCCTGACTTGTGTAAAACCTTCAGCTAAACCCAAAAAGCGACGTTGGCAAGAATCAGAGCTTCTCTGCCACATCAGCCAATCCCTCGGATCCCAGCTGGATATATTGAAGGATGAAGTTTGCATCAACGTTTGCAATTCTCGAATGGAAAACTGTGTATAATTATTCCAACCCGAATATTCTTCTAAATCAGGAATAGAAGGGGTATTCAATTTTTTTGAAGTAGCCAATCCAAAGCATGTTGTCTGGAAAATGGTAGAATTTAAAAACACCATATGATTTGGGATGAGACATGCACGGTGCAAAGCCTCAGTGCCTTGTACCTGCCAATTTTTAGAACCCCAAACTGATTTAAGGTCAATGGTTTCCTTCCATAGCTCATAGCCATCTGCAGCTAATCTGTCTAGAAAGGACTTTGAATACAACAATTTAGTATCGGTAAGTCTAACTTTGGACATGGGCTTTTGTGTCATCTTAAAGTAAAAGGACTCAGGACTTAATTGATTAAAGTCGGTAAAATAAGTGTACTTTTTCAAAAATGTACTGGAGCTGCCTTGTAACGGTGTCGGGCAATGTTCCCACTGTGTGTAATTTACAGTACCCCTTCTGCAACTTGTTTTATGCAAGAAATGGTTACCAAAATGTTGGAAGCAAAACAAATCACCATAATTAGCAGATTCTAAATACAAATCTTCAGCATCAAAGGCAGCATAACATTTCAAATCAGAAAATAATGATTCTACGGCCTGAACATCCCAATCATCAGAATGTATGTTTTGTTTCACCACATCCCCCATGTTCACTCTGAGTACATTAGGGACATTAACCACTTCAGTTGGGCCATGAATTTGAAATTTAACTGCATCCCACACAATCCCATCAAGAACCGGCCAAGCAGTGATGTTCACAAAATTCAAGTCTCTCTTCAGTCTGTGTGCAGAATGGGACGAGGAAAGGGGGGGCATAGTTCCATTAAGATGCTGAATGCACGTTCTCTCCTCGACATAGTGTCCATCGACCAGACGAAAAAAATAAAACACAAATCCAATGTACATTAAAAAGATATATTGAAAAAAGCACCAGCCAAATATATGTCCATGGAGGGACCCAAATTTTTTTTTTAAATAACGCGGCATATGTTGCTAGAAGTGAGGGTTTCTTCGAATTTACTGAAACAGAGTCAAATGAGAATCGGGATTCTGTGGTCAAACGTGTCTGCATACCAGGCATCGATAAATCAGCAGGATAGGCATAGTCTATGTCATCAATGTTATTAACATGAAAAGTATTTAATAAAGGATTGGAAATGGCAGGCATCTCGAGGGCCACTTCTGGCTCAGCATTAGAAATAGTGGCCAACACAGAATTTCTCACAACCGAAGAACAGGAGACCGCCGGTGTCATACTATGAAGAATCGGCCACCCTGTGTAACTTGACATTGTCAATTGAGATAAACCTGTTTTACTTACGACCAGGAAGTGGTGGTAAAACGACTGTTCTTGTGCCCTTCACTCCAAGAACGGGAACCGGTGCTCGATAGGAAGGACCAAATTCTTTCTTGTTTTTGATCTTCTCTCGAACCAGTTCTCCAACTTTGGGTAGCCAGCCAACTACCGGGATCTGCAACGCATCATCCGATGTGGAGGGCAAATGTTCCTTTGCAAGACTGTCTCTGGTGTTTTGTAGATCCCGTAAAACATTGCAATGTTCATCCACGTCAAAGGCCGTGGCTTGAGCCTCGCAGTCTAGACCGTCGAGGTCAGGGACATACATCTTGATACCAAAGAGCATTTCGTACGGGGTCCGCCCACCCAGAGACCTTCTAGGGAGATTGTTTAGAGCATGCTGCACACCATTAAGGTGGGCTAACCAGTTTCTGCCAGTGCCTATAACTCGAGCTGTCAAAGATTGCTTTTAGTTACGGTTCATTCGCTCCACTACACTATTACCCTCAGGTCTGTATGGAGACGAAAACTTGACTTGGCCCCCAACAAAATCATAGCATCCTTATACGCCTTAGAGGCGAAAGCCGGACCCTGATCCGAATGGAAGGTACCACAGGCAAAAATCCCTACAAAGACACGCAAATCTCTTATGACAGTCCGTGAATCAGCGCTGCGATGGGGCCATACCCACACAAAGCGTGTGCATGAATCAACTGCTACTAAGATGTATTTGTACGAAGTATCAGAAGAAAAAGGACATCAGTGATCTAAATAAACGCAACCCAGTGGTTTATCAGATATGTACAACTGTGTCTGAGGCGGACGCGCAGCAGTCAAAGGCTTGATCTGCTGGCAAATGTCACATCGAAGGACATAGTCTTGCGTCGGTTTGTACAGTCCCCGCCACCAGAACCTCTGTTGTAGCTGAGTTACAGTGGCTGAGACGCCCACATGCGCAGACGCCACACCTTCATTAGCCGCTGTAATAAAAGTAGCTCTGCAATCCGAGTTGGGAATCAAACGTTCGCCAACATCAGGAATTTTCACATAAGGAACCTTATCGGGACTTAACTGGTATGTGTACTACGAAGGGAACCCCACAGGATATTTACCTCCCTTCTCAGTGGCAGCAACTGCCGCCAAGATGTCATCATCTATTTTACTTTTGGACCGTGTAACTGCTGCAACTAAGTATTTCGATACTGCAGATTTCGCTGCTTCATCAGCAAGCGAGTTATCGACAGCGTGGACTCCTAAACGCTGATGGCCGAGAGTATGAATCACAAACACAAGTGGCAACCGCTCTTTAAGCTCAGCCACTCGGACCCAGATCATTTTATGTTTTATTGTGCTACCTTTGGAATCAAGAAAGTCATTCTGAATCCAAAAGAACAAGTTCTCATTGTAAGACTGGACACAGTAGTAAGAATCACTTACAATTAGAGTTGTCACACTAGGATCAGCGTACTCCAACGCAAGCATCAGAGCACGAAGCTCTGCTAATTGTGCAGTGCAGTCACCTAGTGTCTGCGTGTGCACGACACTGGACTTGAACTCATCGTTCACCATGGCACCGACCACAATGGCGCATGCGGAAACGTAGGCATGTTTAGAGCCATGCGCAACCTGCGCCGAACCATCAGTGTAAATGATGCAATCGAAATCCTCCAGGGATCACATTGCTAAAGGAGCCGGATGAACAAATTCATACTGTAGGTACTCCTGCGACCGTAATGAGGCGTCAAAAATAAACGTGACATCCTGGGATGTCAAGGAGGCAGCCCACTGAATCCACCGAGGGTGCAAAGCTTTAGAATTTGGTACACTGGCTTTTGTGACTGCCTCCAAGGCAGGCCACGGGGTAACAACCAACATGCGCTTTCCCTGTGACAGGGCACGTTCCTTAAGAATTGCCATTTGCACAGCCGTCAAAACTTTCTCCACAGTGGAAAAGCGCCATTCAGCTGAAGTGTACAAGTGTGACTTGTAAGCAATAGGTACTGTGTCTCCTTCATTAAAAGTCAGGTACGTGAAACCCACCGTCCCAGGTATAATTTTTATCACCAGGTTGGTCTGGTTATCATGAGTCAGTAAGAATTTAGAAGAGAGCAGATCAGCTTGCAAAGACTGCAGAATAGCCGAATGCTCTGGCATCCAGCATGATTTGGAAAAAGATGGATGTATCAAAGCATACAACGGCTTGATATGCTGGGCATATTCCGGAATGTATGTCCTTCTGAAATTCAAGAAGCCCAGTAGTGATTGTAATTTTTTCAGTGTTGTCGGAGCGCGCAACTGTGCGCATTTCTCCAGGAAGTGAGGAGCCAATCCCTTTCCCTCATTGTTGAGCTCGTAGCCCAGAAACAACACTGTGAACTCTGCAATGTGCAATTTTGCAAAGTTGAATTTGTAACCTAAGGCGGCAAAGGCACAAATAATCCCGTTGACTCGACACAGATGCTCCCAAAGTGCGTCGTCTGTGAGATATATGTCATCCACATACGAACAAGCATCTGGGTCGATTCCCCCTAACAGGGAGACAATGCAGGCAGTGAAAATCCCAGGACTATTCTTATAGCCCATAGGCAAATGCTGATATTGTTATGGACACCGCCGCAAGTAAAGGATGTCCATTGGGAACTTAGAGCATCCAATCAATGGGCATAAAAACCGTTGGAAATGTCAAGTGTGGTTTTAAACCGCTTACGAACAAGACTATTCACTAGAGCAGAGCCGTGGGTATTCTGTACTGCACAGTTACGGCAATGCGAGTTTAAATGCCGGTAATCCAATACCAAACGATATGAACCGTCTGGCTTGTTCACAGTAAAAAGAGGGTTATTCCTTGGTGACACACAGGTTTCAATAACACCTTGATATTCTAATTGTTCAAGGATAGCCGCGACTGAAGCCTTAGACTCAGGTCTTATGGGATATTGAGGTTGAGGTTGTGGCTGAGACCATAAAGGAATCTCATGGCAAGGGGACAATCTATCCCAACCACATTGATTGCGGTACACAGCCAGTGCTAGAGCCAGAGCCCACTCTTCTGCAAAGTGCAGCGCATCCTCTTTCGAGACTGTGTTCGCGAAACTGGGGAGGATCACCTCCTCCCCTCGCGGAGCTGCGAGCACAAAAGGTGGGGGCCAGTCAGCCTCTGAAAGCAAAATGTCATATGTAGACGAAAGATATTCCCAAAATACCCCTTTTATGATACGCTGTATGTCACCCTCGATTAACAGGACAATTTCAAAAAGTCTATCAGGGGGAGCAACTCCGGTATCAGCTGTTTCAATGACAACGTAAGTATCAGTCGCTTTCACCTTCAGTAGTGGACGGAGGGCCTCTCTCACTATGGTAATCTCCGCCACGCTGTCCAGCAAGGTCAGAGCCCACGTCAGATTCCGAAGCCGCCTTCTCACTATCTGGGGCATATCGATACGCTTTTAAGGCTGCGACTTTCTTCTCGGCAAACTGCGGTCTCTTAGGCGTGGAGCCTTCCTCCTTTTCTGCACCGTTTCTCGGGCGGGGACGGTCACGTCCTTGCTGGCCACCTCGACCCCTGCCGCCCCCTCCACCACCGGTTGTTGGAGCCGATGAGTCCTGAAAGGAACGAGGAGAGCGTTGGTCAGAAGCCTGAAAACGATCAGGAGTTTTAATCGTCGCGCGATAGCGCAAGTCATAAACACGTTCCGACTGCACAGGTAACGGAGATGCAGGACGAGAACTTTGGGTCTGTTGTTGCTTTTGCTTACCCTGTTTCTGTTTTTTAGGCCAATTTTGTTTTTGGACTTGGGCTGAACCTCCGTTTCCGAAGCTTGTCCCTGGGGCTGCTTCTTCTCTTTAACAGAAAAAGGCTTGCGACCCTTGGCATTGCGACCCACGGTTTTATAAGCTGCCACAATGATCTTCGCTAATTGTCAGGGTTTCTCGGCATCGGGAAGCGCCGCCAACGCGTTAGCCACCTGAAAGTTCACTGCATCTCCCTTGACATTCACAAGGATCAGATCGCAAATCACATCAAAGGTGCCACACAGGCGCATGCCCAATTCAACCGCAGACTTTGGTCCGTGATCATCTTGAACACGTTTAAGGACTGAAGACAGCACAGACATAGACGGGGTGCCGTAGCACCTCGCATAGACCCCTGCAAAAGTTTAACCCCAGGTCCCACAGCTCAGGGGCCAAATCTTTCGCCAAACTTAGCGTAAGAATCCGGTGCTTTTCACCCAGAGTCGTATTAGGAAATACAGCTTCCAGCTGGTCAAATTTCTCGGCAAGCCAGAAAGTAAAATCATCCTTATCCTGGGGCTTCTTACCAATGACTGCATTCACCATGACAGGACTGATTTTTAAACCGCCCTGTCCGGCTGGAAGCGCAGCACCCCCCGGGGCTCCACCCCGAAGATTACGGCCCATGTAATGCACTAAGGCTCTAATCACGGCAATCGCGACTACATGTAGTCGTCGGAGTTCAGCCACGTTACAATTGCGGTGTAGAGGATGAGGAGTAAATCCAGCCAAAACAGGCCAATTAGCGCCTGGAATGGACAAAGGACCTAACCTCGGAGCGATTAAAGAATGGGGTAGGGCGCCACCAAACCAAACTCCATGCTGCCAAACATCAATAGGAACTTCCTGTGCCCTGTACGGAGTATACTCATTAGGTACAGCCGTGGGAGTGTACGTGTGGAACACACAAGAATTAGCGTCCACTGCCGGAATTGTCACCCACAAAAAAAACAGTTCGTATGGATAAGCATTTTCCGCACTCACCACCAAGATCACAGCCAAGCCTTCCACACATTGTACATCCGCAAATGATCTCGCACCGCAATGCGACTATGCTGCGGAATGTCCACGGCAGCCATGACGGCACAAGAAATAAGAAAAACAAAGTAAACTTTGTAGCACAACTGGGTAGTAATTCAAGGAAACCATTTTAGTAAGAATCAAGCTTGAAAAGACCTATTTCAAAAATAGGTAGGTTTTTCCGACAACACCGTTTTCCGGAAACGACAGTGAAGGGGTTAAGGTTTGAATGATATACTACTCGAGTGTCATGATATAAGGCCAACAACGTATGGGCGCCATGTAGCGGGAATTCCGTTCTCCTACAGAACTGTGCATAGAGACCTGGAACCTCGGTGAATTAGGATGGCCCAAAACTCACCTTAGTACCCAAAATCCCCTTACCGAGCTAGCTACAGTGTCTCATTGGTCATAACAAACTCCCAATGCTTAGACAGACCAGAACATGAACTTAGATTACCTCAGGTATCGTGGAACACATGAACACTCTTTCGATATATAATCATTACAAACCAGAATGTGGAGTAAAAGAGGACACGTGCGTGTTTGAAATATTTATTTACTAAGGCAAGGTTCTCAAACACAGTATCTTGAACAATACTAGCAAACATATTATAAGCAACAAAGTTATCAGCATAGTTACTAGTCCATAAAAGGCAAATGGTGACAGCATACTAAGATGCTATAATGAATAGGAATTAATAATACCTAATTCACACCCTCCCTATTTAGCATAGTATTTTATATCTATGAAGGTCTCATTTGGGTTTTAGCAGGGCGGGCCCATACCTCAAAATCTCAGTGGTAAAGGATCACATCATCTTCCACCAGCTCTCTGCATGCAAAGCACCATCAAGTGTGTCTCGTCTCGTGTGTGTTCAGCACAACAATATAAAACCCGCCTAGAGCCAGATTTTGGCAGCAGCATGTGTGTTATGTCTATGGATGTGCGAAGATCAGACCTTACAACAACATTGTGTCTAGTTATCCTTGCGGCCTTCAGCACTCACTGTGCAGACAGTGTACCGAGCAAAACTGATATCAGAGTAATAACATATTATTTCTCAAGTAAATCACGAAGCTCTTCTGGGTTGAAAGCTAAGACAACAATTATGTGTTGTGTGCAAAATGAGGCAGAAAGGTAAAAATGGCGTTTAAACATTTAATAAGCTCATGCTAACTTAACACAGTATATAGAAAAGAATTAGCTATATGACAACATTGCTGTGATGTTTGTGCCAGTTAGATGGCTTGCACCACACATTTACTTGGTCAACAGGCAGTCACTACTTGTATGATATTATTGATGCAGCATACAATGCACAGCTATGACTGCAGATTTGGGTATTTGATAAGCTGGAGGCACAGAGGTGCACATTCATGATGGTTTGGGAAAGCCACACATGGCCATATTATCAAGAGATAGGTCTATGCAGTTCATGCAACACTATGCATGACATGATCTATGACTGTTGTCTAATGACCAGATCCATTGTCACCACTACAAAATATGTTAAACCAGGCATTACATGGTGTAAAGCTCTTCTTGTGCAAGAAATATCTTAAGATCAGTATAGCATGACAGCAATGAGCAAATAGTAGCTGGTATAGACAATGATGTTACGGCTGGACAGATAGCAGTATAATTTATTGATGTTAGTGTGCCGTCCCTTATTTTATCCCCTAAGGGCTATAAGAGCTGACAGGGATAATACATACTTAAATGTGTGTGACAAAGAGCAGAATGGAGCAGCCAAATCCAATGTATGCATGAGTCAACATGCCCGACTGAGCCATGTAAAAACATGCTGTAGAACCAGATTCACTGCTGAAAATGACATTGTTACTTTGGAACAGCAAAGCAGAACTTTGCATGTCACAATCCTTGCAACAGCAAAGCTACCGATGCCTGTAAGTGCAAACAGTCCACATGGCCTGGAGACCATGGTGTGCATTTTTATGAGACCCAGGTGGCTAGACACAGATACTGTAGAGCAGGGGTACTCTTAGTACGGCCCCCGGGCCGCTGGTGGCCTGCCTGGCCTTAATTGGCGGCCCGCGGACCCTGTGCATGTCCTTCATGGATAAAGTTGAACGTTAAACAGAGAAGATGGCCGCAGGCGCATACGTTGTGAATACGTATTCACAACGTTTGCTCCTGCGGCCATCTTCTTTGCTTTTGTTTGCCTTTGATTGGACTGCGCCCCTGTGATGTCACCCCCGGCACCCGGCGCGAAGCTCAGGCGCTTTAAAAGTCAGCTGTAACTAGCGCCGCTGTTACAGCTGACTTTTAAAGGGCCTGTTAAGGAGCTTCTTGTGTCCGTGGTGACGTCGACGGCCCTCTCTGCAGCAGCCCCGGAGAATCTTCCTCGCATTGGAGCAGCCGGGGAGAATCTTCACTGAAGTCCTAGCTGCCCCCAGCCCCCGAGATCTTCACTACCGCCGTAAAGTCTTCTGCCTCGATAGGTAAGTTAACCATGGTCATATTGTGTGAGGGGTGGGGCTCGGGTGAGGGGCACCTCAAGATGCGAGGCCCGTGCAAGAAGGAGTGTGTTGTCGAGGGTGGGGGGGCACTCCTCAGCTTTATTTAGTTATTTATTTATGCATTGTTCTCTCGCGCGGACTTTACCCGAAGGTGTCAGAGGCCTCACAATACGAACAGAGCTGACACATGAGAACAATTACGTCTGAACAAATTACAAAAGCAAACGTTACAATACATGAGGCAAAAGTGACAATCGTGAGGCAACAAAATACAAGAGGTAGCAAACGGTGTAATATAGGAGGAAAAAGTGACACGTGTGAAGGTTACACAAGCGTACAAAGTACACGTCATGATATAATACTGCAATAAATGGAGGACACTCAAACACAAGAACAAAGAACAAACGTTACTTAGGCAATGGTGGCACTTGTGCAAGTATGGAAAGCAAACAAAATGTGAGAGGTAACAAACAGTGTGTTACAATAGAAAAGTGGCGTGTGCATGTTAGAGGGGCTCTGGGGGGAGACGTGCGTTTTGGAAGCATCCTTTATCCTGTGGCCTGCAGGTTAGCTACTGGGGGTGGGCGTGGGCTACACCTGAGCTCGGGGGACTGAAAGCAAACATTCTTAATTTGTGGCGGCACAGCAATGAAGCACGCTGAACAGGGGTCCGAGAAGCAAATAGAAAGTGAGCGGGAGACAAGAGGGGGGGGGGGGAGAAAGAGATCAGGGGAGAGTCGATGGAAAGGGAGGGGAGGTGACTGGGGAGGGATGGAAAGAGGGGTGAGTAAACGGAATGGAAGTGAAGATGGGGCAGTGAAATAAAGATGGGGCAGTGAAATGAAGATGGGGCAGGGACGTGAAGATGAGGCAGGGAAATGAAGATGAGGCAGGGAAGATAGGGCAGGGAAATGAAGATAGGGAAGGGAACCTTAAACTGCAATCCGGCTTGGGTGCCCTGATACCTCCAACTCCTGCCGAACCACCTGGACACGTTTCCATGAAGGTGGATTCACCAAAGTGGCAGGGTAGAATGGTTGATATAATTGACATTGACCTCACTTAAATGACATGGGGTGAACATCTGTTTTGCAGTATATATTGTTTTGTTCTTGAGGAAGGATTGGCTTTTGCAGCAGGGACTTAGGTTGGAGGTGTTTGACAATTGCAAGGTTCTGTACTGAAAAACACTGTCATTCAGACCGCCTTACGTCCTTTCTGCATTTCCACAGCCCACGATGTCCCAGACATACTGCCATGATGTGCTCCTCTCCTACCTGCCCTACCCAAAATTATTTTAATTAAAATGCCCTGTGTAAAAGAAAAATATGTTTCCTTTTTTTTTAAAGATTTGCATTTCAAATAATACTAGCCAAAAACTGAAAACTTGTTTCAGGGTTTCTGATGGGAAGTTTTTCTTTTGTCAAATTGTGTTTAATTAAAAAAAATAGAGATGCCGTAGCATTTGCTTCATTCTAGGGGAGGAATATTAAGGAGTGGATCACAATAAGGAACTGTAAAAGGGGATTGTTTTATTGTCAAGTTAAGTGCTAAACCAGATCAAAACAGAAACTCGCATATGAGAAATGGGAGTGGAGTCACAGACATTACTTGCAGTAATATTAGTGACCTACTGCTGTGTTACAATATTGGAAACAGTTACTAGCCATGATGATAAAATGTAAACACATTAAGAATTTAGGCGAGTGCACCTGTGCACTTTCAGTGACTGGGCCAAAAACGGCTTTAAGCTCTCAATTCATTGGAATCTTGCCAAGGCTAGACCTTTTGGCTTTGCTAATGCTTGCTTCCTTGTTTGTACTTTCTAGCTGGAGATATTTAAGAAGCTGCATTGTTGAATTATATAACGTAATAAGCTGTAACTGGGCAATGAAATGCCAAACATTTACTAACAATTGGGATGTTTTGCTCTTTCTGGCCACACCTGACTGCTAATAAAAAAATACTATAAACATGTGCTGCATGTAGTTAAATCTGCTTTGGAAATACAGCCACTGTCTAGTAATGTTTTGAAACGGCAGTGGTCTTTTTTTACCCCCTTTAGCCCCGCCCCCAAATGACCCCGCCCCCACCGATGCGGCCCTCGGCCACAAACCACACTGTAAATTCGGCCCCCGAGAGAAAGTTTGTGAGTACCCATGCTGTAGAGTTACAGCTGACTGATTTTTAAGTCAATGCCGGTGTTGTGTGTCAGACGGTGGGCCCTTGCTCCTCCCAACTGTGCCTCAGCAATGAACATTACCTGGTGTCAAGGAAAGGCATGTTATAGATTTATACATTGCTGACATGATAAGTATGCATGGTGTAATTTGTTGTGTTGATCAATTAAGGTGCTATTGATAGTGTACAAAGGGTGGTGTGCATTGCATGACCCACATCAAGAGGGCACTGGTATGACAGGGGAGACATCCTATATCTTTGAAGTGCCTTTCAACGTCATTATGGCCGAGTAGGTTGTGCTGTCTGTCGATGTTGAGGGTGAGGCCCATCTACTCTACAAGACTTTTGATGCAGGGGACCTGTGAGTAGGCAACTAAGAGGGTCCACTTGCATCTCCTGTATCTGTAGTTTCAAAAGCATACTTAGAGTACCATGCTGTGCCAAGGCTTGTATGATCTGGACTGACCAAGGATTATGCTGGCTGAGTCAGTGACTCAGAGAGGATGTTGTGATTTGAGGTCTGGTGTACTAGTCAAGCTTGGGAGATGGTTGGCTGTGAAGCAGATGAGGCCCAGGGCTTGTACCTGCACATTAGCCATAAACAGACAGCGTGTACCAAACAGTTTCCCATGGAAAATATGGAACATGTGATCTGCTTGCCAATGTTGTCATACATGGGGCAAACATGTGGTGCAGCCTATCATCACCACATATTATAGAGCACTTGGGTGTACGCTGGATTTCCATCGATGCTATTGGGACTGATATATCTGTCAGGCATACTTCTGACTGGAGTGGAGTGGCTTGTTGTCCACACTGTACTGCCATATGAATCATACATGATGGTTGCCGAGCTTGCCCAACACTGTTTCTTGAGGAGTATTTGTACATTGCTTGAGAGATACAACATTGTGTGACATTGACATTTCTTCTTAGAAGCATGCGTGTCTATGTGTTCAACTGTGCCTGCAGATATTTGGCTATTTTGCTTGCTGAAATTGTGCTGAAGAGCTAAATTACACACATCATGAAATTGACATGAGTAAACGTGTAGTGATAATCAAGATCTAGGTGATTCACCTTCTGGTGGCTAAAAGAATTCATTTCATGTCCGTATGGCCTAAAACAATGTCCATTCCTTTTGTCATAAGTTGTATGTTGCTAGCATGTTAGGGCTGCACTTATTGTATTCCCTGTAGCACTTGACTCATGTGTATGTCTGGTCTCTGTCTTGGGGGTGTGAACACAGTGCAAGAGTTATTGGATGAGGACGTAGCCCATCCTACCCCTTCATTGCCATGGCATTCTCATGTTGTTGCGCATGTGACTTCAACACTTTATTGACATTGCATTGACAGGTACATGGTCCTACATACACATTGTTGTGTGCAGCTGTCTTGCTAGGTGGCCTATGGCTGACATATGTGTCATTGTTTGTGCTTATGTGACTATAGCATTGTCAGATCATCGCTGTGTTGTAGGATGATTCATGCATAGTGCTAGGGATGCATGACATGTGCTTATTGATCATTCCAATGGCACACGTGTCATCTTTTGAGGTATTCCCACTTTCTGTTGTGGTTTGACTGTGTATGCTTGGTGTTTTTGGCATTACCTGCACTGTGTTGATACTTCAGTTATTGTATCTGTACTATCCATCATCATAGTCATTATCATCTACACACGCAAGTGGATGCATTGCAGATTAGCAATGTATATTTGATACTGTTGTCAGTTACCATTAATCCTGTACCATTGAACTCAAAGATATGTTGGATTTCACATATTATGATGGGTTTTAGCTATGTGGCCATAGCTATGATGATGCATCAGAAATACAGTGTAGGTTGTACTACGCTCTTGTATGTAAACAGAAATTTAGGTGCTCCTGTGATTGCACAACACAGTTATTAATTCTCACTGAGGGACCATAAACATTAATTGGATCAGAGGACCAATACTTTTTTCCATTCCCACTCTTCGTTTAATTGGTCTCATGTCCCCTTCTAGGTGTGAGAGCTGTGTGGCATTGCTGTTTTGGTATCTTTAACTTATCAGACTGATCAACTTCAAAAGTCAGAAACCAAGCATACAAGACTTTGTTGTAGTGATATTTTATTTTTCAAAATAACAATCTGTGGCATTTGTTTTTAAGAAATGCTAGTAATGGGACATTTGTTGATGGTATTTAGGTACAAACATTGCTGATTATGGCATCCGTCCTTGCTGTTCCATCAGCAAAAGCTGTGGTGTGTCCCCTGGATTGTCCTGCTCTGCCTGGTTTTCAGCCAATGGTGAGTTTGTCCTTACACAAATATTGTGCAAAATGCTACAAGCTGTTATAATTTTACAGACCAGTTCAGGACTGTTAAGGGGTCTCCCCCTGAAAAAATCAAGGCACCATAAACTTCATATAAGGACTCCAAAGGTCCGTTCAACTATGGCCCTTGTGCTTCCCAGTGCAATATTGTAGCCTCTCTAGGCCTGTGTGTGGGTCACTTTGATGGGGATCATCAGCCATGGTGAGAGTGCATATCCTTGATCACCTGAAACATATAATGGAGAGATTAGTATTTGTGCCTGCTGTATTTGCAGACTGACTTTTTTAGTGTGTGTGCATTGTGCAACTTTGTACTTTCTGCTTTGTTATGTGGTGCTTAAGACAATTAACATGCATCACTGAAATTGACTTGCCTATACTTTACATAAATTGCACATGCCCCCAAAACATGCGGACACCCAGCAAGGTCATAGAAACCTTGCTTGATATCAAGTTGTTCTTGCGCAGTGTTGGGGAAGGGTATTTGCTGAGGCGTCAGGCTGATGATGGCATCCAAGTCAGTTGGGAGGAACCTGGAGAAGGATGACTGTGAGACTCCACCCACTGTGGCTGGTTGCAGGTAGCTTTGCCTGCGGAGGGATGTTGGTGCAGGGCTGGAATTGTGCCTGCAGCCTTGGTGCTATCTGAGTGAGTATGAGTAGGATGAAGGTCCTTTTGGCCGGTAGTGGGCTATCACATCCTCTGGCTGGAGGTCTATCAGGGTGATATATTGGTGGTAGACCAACTCTCTTCTGCGACGCTGCCTCTGTGGTGGTGCTGGTGACGGTGGTGGTGATCTTCTTGGAGCTCCATGCTGCAAGAGTAGTACCTCCATGGCGTCGTTGAGAATGCCAAGGGTCTGGATTGGTCTCCCTAATATACAGATGTGTTTGCACCATTTTTTAGACCACCTTTTTTCTGGTCTTAAAAACCTGATGCTAACTGGGCTTAGGAGCAGTTTGGGGGGATTATTGCCAGACAGAAAATAAATTGTAAATATTAAAAAGTTGGGTTAGCGGTAGTTTATTCACAGAAATGCCCACCTTGCGTCTCATTTTCGTAAAGTACCGCTAACAGAAGTGACGATCTTCAAAATTCACATTTAGACTGGAATAGTGTTGCTAACTGCAGTTAGCGGCAACTTGTAAATACATTGATAAGAGAAAAGCTGCTGCAACTTAAAAAAAATTATGCCACTGTGACATTGAGGTCCTATACATATGCCGCTGAATGCTGAAAACAATTGACTGAACAGAGATAAAACATTCACTTATCTAAGTGTTGAATTTGACCACACCTGAAATTGGTCAGAACGTATATGCATTATGCATATATAAATGGACAGTCGTCAAATCTAGGTAGAAGTTCAAAGGAAAACCTGTAGTAAATATTTTTGAGGTTTGTAAGGTAGCATTAGCACTAAATTCTCAGTGTAGAAGTGAGATGTGAAGGTGCTTTACCCACAACATATTCAACTAAAAAACATGGTGGTCAAGAAAATCTGAAGGTAGCAGAGAACCCTTTACTACTTATATTGTACAGTAGGAGCTAAGACTCATACAATACATGGGAATCTGCAATACCTGTATACATGAAGTAATGTAGTCGCTCAACTGTAATATTTACTGCAGTTGAGTTCTGACATCACAATGCCTATTGTCAGAGGTCACATAGCGTAATTAAAGCAGCAGTTTAAAGAGTGAATCGAAATGTGTATGCTCTGCTCTGTTTTTCTAGCTGTACAGTGACAAGTAGCGGGCTGAAACGTTATGGCGGATTTGGTGTTGGGCTTAAAATAAATTAAATTTGCACCAGTTTCGGGTTCGTCTCGTCTTGTTTCATCAACTGAGAAGACGATGTATGCTTTAGATATATATATATATATATATATATTACCTACTGGCGGTCGCCAGTAGGTAGTTATAGTTAGGATTTTTTTCAATGTTAAATCTCAAAATTCTATTTGGAATAACTTTGGCACCGGTTGACGAATCTGCCTGAAAATTTCCTGAAAATGGCCTCGCGGCGCCCCGGTCCTTCCCTGAAAGTTTGGGGGGGATTCGTCAAGCGGGGGCCAAGATAAAAGGGGGGTCCCAAAACGCGTTTTCCCCATGTTAATTTCCATAGGGCGGTCGATTTCACTTTTAGCCCGAACGGCTGAATGGATTTCCACCAAACTTGGCAAAATTGTAGGGACTGGTAGCCCGATGTGCCTTTGCTATGTCTCAAGATATGTGCTCCACTGGATTTTGAGTAATTTAGGTTAAAAAAAATATATATATCTATAGCAGCGCACCGGTACGCGCACCGGTGCGCGTACCGTGCGTGCCACGCGACTTGCGTGAGGAAAGCTGATTGGCTCTCGGGTGTCTGTAAACATTCTAAACAGTCCGGAGCGGCCGCCATCTTGTGTCTCGGTAAAATCGAGACACAAGAGGTGGCAAAAACAAAGGGGGAAATGACCATAAGGGGGCAGGGTAGACCCCCCCTTGACCCCCTAGGTTTGATGTGGGGGCCATAAAAGGGCCCCGCGGGGCAAAAAAAAAACAAACTTTTTTTTGATTTTCGCGGGGGGAGCGCCCGGTACGCGCACCGGTAAGCGCACCGGTGCGCGTACCGGGGAGTGTACCATGGGGAAAAAGAATGACAGTTTAAAAAGTAGCTGTTTAAAAAAAAATGTTTTGTTGTTTTTTTTATACATACACATACATATATATAAATGCATATGCATATATATATATATGCATATATGTGTATATGTGTGCGTGTAGAGAGAGGTAGAGAGGTAGAGGTGTAGAGGTGTAGAGGTAGAGAGGTAGAGAGGTAGTGGTAGAGAGGTAGAGATTAGTAGAGAGAGAAGAAGAGAGAGGTAGAGAGTAGAGAGTGAGTAATAGAGAGTAGAGAGTGAGTAGTAGAGAGTAGTAGAGAGCAGTAGAGAGAGTAGCAGAGAGTGAGTAGTAGAGAGTAGTAGAGTGAATAGTAGAGTGAGTAGTAGAGAGTATTAGAGAGTGAGTAGTAGAGAGTGAGTAGTAGAGAGTAGTAGAGAGTAAGTAGTAGAGTGAGTAGTAGAGAGCAGTAGAAAGTGAGTAGTAGAGAGTAGTAAAGAGTGAGTAGTAGAGAGTGAGTAGTAGAGAGTAGTAGAGAGTGAGAAGTAGAGAGTGAGTAGTAGAGAGTAGTAGTGAGTAGTAAAGAGTGAGTAGTAGAGAGAGAGTAGTAGAGAGTGAGTAGTAGAGAGTAGTGGATAGTGAGTAGTAGGGAGTAGTGAGTAGCGAGTAGTAGGGAGTGAGTAGTAGAGAGAGAGTAGTAGAGAGTAGTAGAGTAGTAGAGAATGAGTAGTAGACAGTTAGTATTTGAGAGTAGTGGAGTAGGAGAGAGTAAGTAGTAGAGAGTAGTGGAGAATATTCCAAAGTTTGGCACAGCACCACTTTCACAATGAGTCCAATCAAATCATATCACTTAGAGTCCTTATTGAAGCGCTGAATCTTGGTGTATATTCAAATGCTTTTATTTTCCTTAAGTTTTTGTACCACAGCCAGCCGAAAGGTTTCGTTCTGTACAACAGAACTTCTTCAGGGCGTTCTTATTTCCTTCAAGTTATGTCGGTATCCAGTTGTCATATAACTAGATATTTCTTCCAAATGTTAGACGAGACATAAGTATATTCTTATTCAAAGTGACTAGGTATCAATTTTACCCACACAATTCGGGCAGACTTGAGTAATTTATAGCATCCTCAAAGTCAGTCTTTCAAAAATTCCAAAGTATAGGACATGATAATCCAAATCCAAATGTTTCTCAAGAAAAGTCATTTACAATCGTTCGGAATATCGGTGTTTGGGCAGATATGATCCAGGGACCCCCAGTATGCAAGGGGAATTAGTCCCCCCTCTGCAAACGCGCCAGTGGCCTGCATTGCAGAGAGGTGTAACAAGGGTGTGGCCTCATTACACTTCTCTGCAATGCAGCTCCCTCGCGCATACTGGAGGCTCCTGGTGGACTAGTTGACCCCAGGGACCCCCAGTATGCAAGGGGAATTAGTTCCCCCTCTGCAAACGCGGCAGTGGGCTGCGTTGCAGAGAGGTGTAACAAGGGGCATAGTCTCATTACACCTCTGCAATGCAGCCCCTGGCGCATACTGGAGGTTCCAGGTGGGCTAATTGGCCCCCAGGGGCCCCCAGTATGCAAGGGGAATTAGTTCCCCCTCTTCAAACATGCACGGGGGCTGCGTTGCAGAGAGGTGTAAAAAGGGTTGTGGCTTCATTACACCTCTCTGCAATGCAGTCCCCTGGCGCATACTGGAGATTCCTGGTGGGCTTTCAGGTCTTATATAGTTAGGAATTAGCATTAAAAAAACCTTTGAAATTCACTGAAAAAACCATAGGTTTCACACCAGTTATAGTTAGGAATTAGCATTTAAAAAACCTTTGAAATTCACTGAAAAAACCATAGGTTTCACACCAGTTATAGTTAGGAATTAGCATTTAAAAAACCTATTAAATTCACTGACAAAACCATAGGTTTCACACCAGTTATAGTTAGCTGGAAATTTTACTGACATAAAACCATTGAAATTCCCACGTTATAGTTAGTTGGACTCACTATAACTTGCGCGCCTGCAATGCACTGCTGATGACGTCACATATTACATCACTCATGACATGGTCAGTGACATCACTCATGACATCACTGATGACACCATCCTTGTGACAGAGTGACAGACCTAATTTCAGTGTAATGTAACGCTTGAAACACATATTCAAAAATAGAAACAAACATTTTCAAAAAAATGGAGATACCCAAACCAGTAACAACAACCAATTCAGTAATTCCACCATCTATATACACATCCACTCATTCACCAACAGTTCTATATAGTCACTCATATATATACTCACTCATCATATGTAGTGATACACCTATACATCCTGTTACACATCAGCAGTCATCCAAAAGTTACTCACACACATACTCACACATGCAAATAAACTATTGAACATCCATTTATTTGCATATACATTTATACACACACTACCACCTTACTTCTAAGGAAACTTACACATACTTACTCTCTTAAACAATCACTTATAGAAACACATACTTATTTAAACAGGAACTCCTACAATCTCTCACTATATATACTATACTCACTTATATACATCACTACTCACATATACTAGATTAAAACATATGTCGTTACTAATGAAGACACTAGTGAGACAGTCATTCACTCACTAACACACACATATACACACTCATCCACCCATACAGTCCTGCACATATGCTGTCTTCAAAACACATACAAACAGTGAGTCAGTCACCAACCCCTGCAGCCACTTATACACAAAGAGAAACACTGATACAAACATTTAAATATTTAAACAATACTCGCTAATATATGTATTCACTAAGATACACTTAATAAGCCAGTTAACCAACCAATTTAAAAAAAAACAATTTAAAAAAAAAACATCCATTTACACACTTATTTAAACATTTATTCTTCCATCGACCTTTACAAATACATATATAAAACAAATTTATTTTTCAGAAAGACACACATTCACTGGATGGTGTCATCAGTGATGTCATGAGTGATGTCACTGACCATGTCATGAGTGATGTAATATGTGATGTCATCAGCAGTGCATTGCAGGCGCGCAAGTTATAGTGAGTCCAACTAACTATAACGTGGGAATTTCAATGGTTTTATGTCAGTAAAATTTCCAGCTAACTATAACTGGTGTGAAACCTATGGTTTTGTCAGTGAATATATATATATATAAACGGCTCCTGTGAAGTTCCTTGTTGTGGCCTCTTCTCCTTTCCATCCTGTGAGGGGTCCGATTACTTATCTATTTCGCGCACATGCCAGAGGTGCGCTGGAGGCTCCGGTTACCGAACGAGGAGCCGTATTCATTGAATATTCGGCTCTACACCTGGCTCATTGTTTGGCTGCACTGCACTCGGGGTTTGAACTGCTTTGGGACTGAAGGGAGTGCGTGTGACTTTCATTTTTAACGTGCTGACCGCCTCCCAACACTGCATTTTTGCCCTGGACTTTGTCTGCCGTCCCTAAGCTATGCTCACCAGAAGAGATGTTTTCTGGGAGTTGGAGTCCCATTTGTGCCACTATGGTTGTAAACATATGTGACTTGGGGGCGGGAGCATACTCACCTTCCAATGAGGGTGGTACTGGACATTACAAAGGTGCAGGCGGGGTCACCACGTGACAGCAACAGCAACTGAAGAAGGCTATTCGCCGAAATGCATATTGCCACGCTGTCTTCTATTAAACGGCTCCTGTGAAGTTCCTTGTTGTGGCCTCTTCTCCTTTCCATCCTGTGAGGGGTCCGATTACTTATATATATATATATATATATATATATATATATATATATATATATATATATATATTTATATATTTATATATATATATATATATACATATATATATATATATATATTTCTTTTAGCAAATGTCCCAATACGAGAGGAGCACTGTAAGGCTGGTGCTGACGGCGAGGTTCGGGACGACCCCGCATTCAATGTTTTTCAGCAAGGACCTTCCAAAAGGAAGACGCCGCACACCACTTCGATTTCTCAATACTTATTTTATTTTCTGTAGGTTCCCCACCTACGCGTTTCGGACAGCAAGTGTCCTTGTTCACGGTGCAAACCAGTTTCGGGTTCGTCTCGTCTTGTTTCATCAACTGAGAAGATGATGTATTCTTTAGATATATATATATATATATATATATATATATATATATATATATATATATATAGATATAGATATATATAGATATATATATATATATATTACCTACTGGCAGCCGCCAGTAGGTATATATAGTTAGGATTTTTTTGAATAGGGATTTCTGCAAATTCTATGTTGAATACCTTTGGCGTTGATGGATGGAATTGGCTGAAATTTTCAGGAAAATGGCACATTATGTTTTTGAGCGTTCCCTGAAAGTTTGGGGGGGTTTCGTGAAGTGGGGGCCGAGAAAAAAGCGGGGTCCCAAACGTGTTTTTAACATTGAGTTTTCCATAGGGCGGTTGGACTCACTTTTAGCTCGAACGGCTGAATGGATTTCTATGAAACTTGGCAAAATTGTAGGGACTGGTAGTCCGATGTGCCTTTGCTAGGTCTCAAGATATGTGCTCTAGTGGATTTTGAGTAATTTAGGTTCAAAAAAATATATATATCTGTAAGCACGCCCCGGTACGCGCACCGGGGAGCGCACCGGGCGCGCCACGCGACTTGCGCACGGAAATCTGATTGGCTCTCGGGTGTCTGTAAACATTCTAAACAGTCCGGTGTGGCCGCCATCTTGTGTCTCGGTAGGATCGAGACACAAGAGATGGCCAAAACAAAGGGGGAAATGACTATAAGTGGGCAGAGTAGATCCTCCCTGACCCCCTAGGTTTGATGTGGGGGCTTTAAAAGGGCCCCGCGGGGCAAAAAAAATATTTTTTTTTTCGTTTTTTTTGCGGGGGGCGCCCAGTACGCGGACCGGGGAGCGTACTATAGGGAAAAAAGAATGATAGACTTTTCAAATATTGTATGTTTATTGATTGTTCTTTTTGTTGTTTTTTTTGTTGTTTTTTATTTAAGTAGCAATATGTAGGTACAAATGCACAGTCTAAAATTTAATATACACCATCTTATTTGTAGATATCTTGCATGTTGTTTCAGAAGTTATTGTGGTATATGGAATTCATACCATAGTCTGTCAGGAAAGCAGAAACAATATGGAGGCAGGAGATGATAAAGAGATGTTAAATACACATTGGAGGTAATATAGTTGGAGAAAGGAAGTAACTATGAGCAAACTTACTATGTAACACAAAAAAGTTGCACAGTATATTTTAAGTCTCACTTTATATTATATCTTTTTGGGTACTATTTCATAATTTTTATATAAAAAAGAATAATGTCTCAAACAATTTTACCTTTTTAAATTTAAATTTATTGTTGCGATTTTTCAAAATCTAAAAGAATTTGCAACATTAATTCATCTGGTATGTCCTCCTTTTCATTCCATTCTTCAATTTCTTCAACACATTTAATCAAGTCTTGGTCTACAGTGTCATCCAAAAAGTCTATTTCTTGTTTGTCTTCTGTAGGATTGTTTTCCATATTTATTTGAAATGAAATATTATTTTCATTTTGTTGTGCTTCCATTTTCTTGCTGTAAATTGCATAAAAAATAAATATATCAGTAGAGATAGGGCACTGTTGGGTTTAAGTTCAGACAGGTACTTGTGAGTTTTTAACAGTGAAGTTATCTTTGGGCAGTGTATGGTTTCAGGCAGGAAGTAGAACTATTAAAAAGTGCCTCTGATGAAGCCTAAGTAAATTCATAATTATACCACAGAAGCCTAACTCAATCAATAATTTAAATAAATAAGTCTTTCTCAATGTCTAACTCTTATTGAGGGACAGTATATAACTATCTGAAAACGTTTTTCCAAATTATCTTAAAGTGCATAACATAGTTCTCCTTTCAAATTAACAACTTACCTTCTTCAAAGTAGATGAAGTTTTCTGTCAAATTCTTTTCCAAATGTACCTTAGGCAGTGTTAGTCAAAATGGCTGTGTTTCTCTCTCATTTTTTATATATATTCATGTACTTAACCAATCAAATGTCAGCACATAAAAGTACAAAATGAAAGTAACATTTTAATTGGTTGAAAATTCAAACACTTTCATATGTGTTTTTGTCATGTAATTTACCTCAGGATATTTAGACAGGGCTACAGCCCAAATGGCTCAATGGAATACCACCAAATTTGGGTAAATGGTAGGGACTGCCATGTAGTAGGGCCTATTCTATATTTGATGAAAGTGTCTCTAGTGGTTTTTCTGTAAATTACTTTCCCACCTTTTTTTAGCGAGCGCTTACCGGTGCGCGCCCCGGTACGCGTACCGGCAGCGTTACGGGAGTCCTCCATTTTGTGTTTCGGTAGAATCGAGACACAAGATGGAGGGCAAACAATGCTGGGAATGGGTAGAAGGGGCACGGTAGACACTTCCTGACCCTCTAGGTTTTCTGAGGGGGGCTTACAACGCTCATATAGGCAAAAAATAAAAAATAAAAAATTCACGGGGGAGCGCCCGGTACGCGCACGGGTAAGCGTACCGGGGAGCGTTTGGTGAAAAATAGTGAAAAAAGTTAGAAAAAGATAAACGTTTTGAATGATCAGAGGTAGGGTAGCTCTGAAAAGAGCTTTTGGGTTCTGTGGCTGATTTAGGTACCTACAAGTAGGTTCCAATGCACAGTCTTAAATTCAGGAGGAATATTCTATTCCCCTCATCTGAGAATGTTAGAATAAGTAAGGTGTGTATAACGGTATAGTTGAGGAAATGGAGGTGTGATTGATTCTTTGCAAGACTGACTAGGTGTATGAGTAACTCCATGGATGAGTGACAGTCTGTGAGTGTCTGTTTATATTAGAGTCTGAAGATGTTCATCGTATTATCACATGAATGATGTCATCAGTGATGTTATCAGTGATGTCATTTGAGTTGTCATCAGTGATGTCATCAGTGATATCACTGACCATGTCATGAATGATGTAATATGTGACATCGTCAGCAGTGGATTGCGGGTGCGCGATATATCGTTAGTGCAACTAACTATATATGCGAATTTCAATGGTTTTGTGTGAGTAAAATAAGGTTTTGTAAATGCTAATTCCAAACTATATATGGTGTATAACCTATGGTTTTTTCAGTGAATATATATATATATATATATATATATATGGAGATGTGTTTATTTTTGCTATGCTTTAGGTAATTATATAAACATGTGATGCATTTGATTCTCTTTACACGTTTCTACTCATTCCAAGCTACTGTGCCTTTTTTTCAAGCCTGACTTGTATCAAACTGATTCTAACATCTTTTTGCTACATATATCTACCAGGTTGTCTGATGTGTTTAATTTGACACTAGTGACTCTATATTTATTCTTCACGTTTGCAAACATGCTCTGTCTCTCCGATGACATAGCTATGAGGCAAGAATTTAAGAAGTTTGTGAGAAAGGTGATGGAGTCACCATGTAATAAATTACCCCCTTCCATTCAGTATAAGGATATTGCAAGTCACCTCAGAGTTCCATAACCTTATAAAGGAACTCAGCCTTTGGCCCCATTCCTCTATATGATTATAGAACTCCTCTGTTGCTTGTAATATTTTTGTAATGTATGGCAGGGAGTACTTTATCCTATATAAAATTCCTGGGATCCTGCTACACATTTCACTCGTATAAAACCATTGAAATTTCCCAGTTATAATCAGTTGTACTAACTATAACTCGCGCGCCCGCAATCCACTGCTGATAATGTCACATATTACATCATTCATGACAGGATATGTGCTGGTGTGTAATGTTGATGTAGGTATATAAGTATATTTAATAGTGTTCTATTGATCTTTGTTAGCATGTATGAGTGAATCGATAGATAAGTGTTTAGATGTGTGTGTAGATGTAGGAATCACTGAGTGGATTTTTAGAAATGTATACTGGTGTGTCAATGTTTCAAATATGGTACGTCATATTTTATAATGTGTGTTAAAAGATTATGCTACGGTATGATCAGGTGTATCAGCTTGTCACATGGATGATGTCATCAGTGATGTCATTTGAGATTCCATCAGTGATGTCACCGACCATGTCATGAATGATGTAATAGGTGACATCATCAGCAGTTGATTGCAGGCGCGCGAGTGGGAATTTCAATGCTTTTATATGAGTGAAATGTGTAGCTAACTATAACACCCCTAAAACCTATGGTTTTTAGAAGTGAATTTCTAAGGTTTTTTAAATGCTAATTCCTAACTATTACTTATCTGAAACCTATGGTTTTTTCAGTAAATTTCTAAGGTTTTTTAAATGCTAATTCCTAACAATAACATGTCTGAAACCTATGGTTTTTTCAGAGAACTTCAAAGGTTTTGTAAATGCTAATTTCTAACTATAACATGTCTGAAACCTATGGTATTTTCAGTGAATTTCAAAGATTTTTTAAATGCTAATTTGTAAATATTTGTATTGTTTTTTTATATTTTCTAACTACATTTTTTTAATCTTTTCATTTTTAGATGTCATTTTTTTAATTACATAACACATTTTTGTTATTATTTTTACATAAAAAAATGTTTTCATTATTTTATATTGTTTATAATATACTTAAATTATTTTATATTATTTTGTTCTTTTTTTTTGCAGTTGCGCACCCTACGAACACCCTATTCATTTACTGAGCGATACGTGTCCACCATTTTAGGGTCGCTGTCTAGGATCCATGAAGGGTGTGCAACGGGTACAACTTTTGCCACGCGGTTGCTATGCGACTTGTGTGCTACGCCATGCGCATACGCGAGTTGTACGTATAAAGCGATGTGACGGACACCCTGCAGCACGTGACGTCATATACATATCAGATGCGGTGTGTGCGCGACTTCCGCTATTTTTTTAATGTTGAAAAACTTTTTTATATCTATTTAATATAAATATTAAGTCAAGGGATTATCTGAGGTTATCATTTTAATAATTTTCTTTAACTTTCTTAAAAAGTACATCACTGTTATCCTATAGGTAGTAATTCACTTAGCAGGTAAATAGTGTTATCGTTACCTTTTCTTACTCAGCGGTAGATTCTGGATACAGCACTGCTGCATGTCCTTTAAACAGTTGAAAGAATGCAAATTAGCAAAGACGCGCGGAAGCCCACGTTTTTTTTTAAATATCGCTAGAATGCCTGGATCATACGCGCACATCGGGATTTTTCCCCATAAAATAGGGGCCCTGGGACACCTTGGGGGACCCATGAGGAGACCTAGAGGATCAGGGTGTGTCTACACTCCCCCTTTTCACGTTTTAAACACACATTTCACAAGCTTCTTCAGCCTCCCTTGAACCTAGACATAAAATGGCTGCCAACAGTTTCTAGTTTCGAATGTTGACAACCACTTGACAGCCAATTAGCCTTCAGCGTGAGATCGGAAGGGTGCGCTTATGGTACGATGACAAAAAGCGGAGTAAACATGTTTAAATTTTTCATGGCAAGTGGGCCGCGTGGCCCCCCTCCCGTGCCCAATTTCGGGCACCGGGGTCCCCACCCCTCGGGGCATGGCTAATTATGTATTATTATTTTATGGAGGAGGGCTACAAAGCCCCCCTCCTAAAGCCACTTTAGGACCACAGGGACATCCGAACTCCATCTATGTATGTACCCCGTAGGCGTTGCCTTCACTTTGCACATGCATGTTTGTGGTAGCGCATGCGTGTTAATGTTATGCATGCGCACAATACGTACTACCATCTGGCTATGTACCCCTTACATATTTCATTTTATATGCGCATGCTCAATTACAACATGCCCAATCACCGCTCTCACACCCAGTGACATCATGCTCAACCAATCATCCTTCTGCAAAGCATTTGTAAGATGGCAACCTTCTTGAACTTTTCCTATTCCGCAGTCACAGCCATTGGGAGTCTTCCTATCCAGTTCTTCTTGGGTGAACACTTTTTTTAAGAGTAATTAAATTAATTAATCTGAACAATCTTTAATTTGTTTAATTTGCCAATCGCCACGTGGCCGCTCCTACAGCAGTGTGCTATGTGCTGTACAAGTGAATGCGATGTAGTTTTTCTCGTGTAAGTAGTGCGTCACGTGCCCCATGCATTGCAAAAGTAATGTTTTTGGCAAAAGTGTCTTTTAGCACAGTTTCCAGCTCTTATAACTTAAATATTTTGCCTTGGTAGGCGATGTTTCTGGGCAAATCACCTAATCCTGCCGCATATAATTTTTTAAGTAGTGCGTCATGTGCTGCTTCCCCCCCATGCACTGCACATGTAATTGATTGGTCAATGTTGTATTTTAGCACGCTCTCCATGTTTTTTAATAACCTTAAACTTCATTTGCCCCCTGTTCTATCTCATTATACGGATATCTTAACCATGAGACATACTGGTCGCCACAAGCTGTCCTGCCCATACACTATACCACGTGGTGGTGAACAACTCGACACACCAGATCCACTGACTGCTCTCCATATGTTATCAGCTGAAAATTGCAATGGACCTAATGGAGTTATCAGGTTTGTCTTCAACATTTCATGATCGTAAAACATTCTGAGATAAGCATTTGTGTATTTCATGTGTTTTCAGATGGATAACTGTGTTTTTGTCATGTTTTACTAGAATTCGTAGGCATTCTGAAATCAACCAAATGTAAAAAAAAGCATGTCCTCCCGATTTTATTGCCCAAATATGAGATTTAAAATTGAACAATGTATGAGTTATAATTTTTCTTGCTTCTATAAATATTTTTATAAAATATAAATCTGCATAGTTTCTTTCTGAAACCCATTTCTCATTTAAATGCTCGTTACACTTTTTCAGCCTGTACTTCAATACAAAGTAAAAGTGTTGTTTTTATTTTATTTCTTTTTTTAAACTTGTCTATTAATTTTCCTTGCTATTTATTTCTTAAATTCTTGATCATGGAAGTCCAAAAAGGGTTCTATCAGTCCAAGCCCTGGAGTTTGTGAATGAAGTGAGTGACCAATCTCGGGCTAACATGTACAAGGACCAACAGGCACTGCATTGTGCACACCCACTGGGGCGGGTCCTAAAGGTATTTAAAGTGCCGCGATGGTGACGCTAGTGTTTAACCTAACAGCCCATGATTAAGTGCAGGAGTGCACGAAACGCGTTGGGCTGGGCTCGAGACTCTGTGAAGGTTGCCGGTTTCCCAGCTGCTGCTTTCTGCAAATAAAGCGCTTATTATTTTCCCTCATGCGTGTGGCTTCTTCGAGGGGACACCCTTTCCTGATTTGATATATATATATATATATATATATATATATATATATATATATATATATATATATATATATATATATATATATATATATATATATATATATATATATATATTCAATGAAAAAACCATTGGTTTTAGGCCATACATAGTTAGGGATTTGCATTTACAAAACCTTATTTTACTCGCATAAAACCATTGAAATTCCATATATAGTTAGATGCGCTAACTATATATCGCGCACCCGCAATCCACTGCTGATGATGTCACATATTACATCATTCATGACATGGTCAGTGACATCACTGATGACATCACTGATGACAACTCAAATGACATCACTAATGACAACATCCAGTGACTGTATGTTTCTGTAAAGTTAAAATATGTCTTACATATTGAAGAATGAGTGGATGTATAAGTGTCTGGATGAAGGATTTAGTAGGTGCATGACTGATTGTATGAGGGAGTGATTAAATGTGTCTCACTGAGTGCATGGGTTAGTGATTAAACTGTATTAATTTGTGCATCATTATATCTGTTGTTCTGTAAACTGCTGCATGTGTTGATCAGTAGCTATATGAATAACTATATGGGTTATTGATTGGTTGCTCAAGTATTTGTATGGGAGACTGAGTATGTGTGTGGGTGGCTGGGAGGTGTGTGACTCTGTGCATAGATGTGTAAGCAGTTGATTCACTAGGTGTATGAGTTCAAGAGTGCATGTGGAAACAGCTATATGGGCGGTTGACTGTGTGCATGAGTGTATTGGTGAGTGAATGGATATCTCAGTGCTACATGTCAAAGTAAGTACATATGTAAAACACAGTACATGTGAGAGTTAACATATATAAATAACTGTGCATAAGAGCCAGTGAATGTGTGAGGGCTGTATGGATCATTGTGAACATGTATCAAGGATTGTATAAGAGAGTAAATATGTGTTAGAATATGTTTCAATAAGTAAGGTGTGTATAACTGTATAGTTGAGGAATTGGAGGTGTGTTTGATTCTTTGCATGACTGTCTAGGTCTATGAGTAACTCCATGGATGAGTGACAGTCTGTGAGTGTCTGTTTTCACTGAGTGTATCTAAGGATATATCAGAGTCTGTAGAGGTTCATCGTATTAACACATGAATGATGTCATCTGTGATGTTGTCAGTGATGTCATTTGAGTTGTCATCAGTGATATCATCAGTGATGTCATTTGAGATGTCATCAGTGATGTCATTTGAGTTGTCATCAGTGATGTAATCAGTGATGTCACTGACTATGTCATGAATGATGTAATATGTGACATCATCAGCAGTGGATTGCGGGTGCGCGATATATAGTTAGCGCATCTAACTATATATGGAATTTCAATGGTTTTATGCGAGTAAAATAAGGTTTTGTAAATGCAAATCCCTAACTATATATGGCCTAAAACCAATAGTTTTTTCATTGAATTTTCAAGGTTTTGTAAATGCAAATTCCTAACTATATATCGACTATAACCTATGGTTTTTTCAGTGAATTTCAATGGTTTTTTAATAGCAAATATGAAAAGCTTTAAAATGTCAAGTACGTGATAGATCAAAACATTTTCGTATTTATGCACGCTGATGTGCTTTGAACGCTGCACCCCCCCCTCCCCTCTTTTCTCTTAGTAGTACTCTCTCTTTGCAGATAGTGAACGGTAGTTAACGCAGGCCTTTGCCCCCATTGTAATCCGTCGTGCCTGCTTGTCTCTCCATTTGATTGATTGTTATCCAAGCATTTACTGTTTTAGAATTGGTTCTCTTTGGATCATTCTCTATTTACAAACAAGCACAAAGTCGCAATACTCTGTTTAGTCTTTGCAGATAGTGAAAAATCGTGTAAAAAAATAAAAGTAATCGAGCAAAATCAGTAGGCCACTAATTGGATCTCTTTTTGACCTCGCTAAAATAGAAATATTAGGAACAACCCTTCATGAGAAATACGAAAATAGTGAGATGAACTGAGCTCCACACCATGAGGGCTGCAAGACAGCTCGACTCCGTCACCCACCCGCCCAAAATAACGACAAACCCTATGCAAATATTAAAAATATAGACAACACACCAGCAAAGAAACAGGGTAAAACATTTTATTAAATAACTATTTACATAACTATTTTATACTTTTTATTGCCCGATCCGGCTAGCTCAATCGATCGAGCATGAAACTCATGCACTCTGATAGCAAGCGTTGCTACTGATGCTATGCAGACCAAATCTGGTTTTCAGTTTGTACATTTTTCTAGATTTTTCAATCCAAGGTTGGTTGACTTTGTAGAACGATGGCTTCAGATTTTCAACATACGGTGTGGTGGCGCGGACTGGGAGGGGGCGCTTCGCTCCTGCCCCCTCCCCAAGTAAGATTTTCATACGTGAAAGTACGTTAATGGTTTTGGTCCCTGAGTTGCTTCAATGTCACTGCCATTCTCAAATGGCATAAGTTCTGGATGTTGGGTGCCATAGTTCAGAGTTCTGAGCAGCGCTTGTAACACTGTCTGAAGCTTATTTCCACCTACTGCAGCTTCACTATTCTCAAAGTAAGTGAGTGTCGTTTGTGGACCTGACTGCATTTGAAAACAATGTGATATGTTACCTTCCTAAACAGCTTGACGGAGGCCCCCGAGGGGCGGTGTGATGGCCATGGACTCGGAGAAGACGCTTGGCTCCGACCCCCTCCCCAAGTCTTATAGCACTGGTGTAGCCTGAGATCGCCCCCGACATAGGCGGCCGGCTCCCGGGGTCCGGCGGAACTTTTTGCCTTTTGATGACTCTTCTATTCTGGACCTTGTCCCACAATCCGTTTGACCTGAAGACACGCTGTAGTGGGGCGCCCCTTTACCATTTCAGTTGCCATTCCGCCCGCTTTTGCTACACTGTGCCTCTTCCGCCATTCAGCTGTTTACCGCCCGCTCTTGCGACTACAGCGTCTCGCTCACCATGTAGTTGAGTTGCTCCCGCTCTTGCGGTGCAGCGATAGGCGGCTGCCACAGGACTCTCAAACTGGCGGCCGGCTCTTCAGTTTTGGGCCTGGTCCACTAAAATGGCCCTGGGACACCTTGGAACTCGGACGCTTCCCTGATAGGGCTTGGGTCCCATTCTCGAAAGCGTCCCCTCAGCCGTGAAGATTCTACAAAAGTCTTGGGGGCCCCCGACTCCCGCAGGCTTCTGGTGGGGAGCGGCTGCCATGTCTGCTCGTGGAATGGCCACGACGGAGCTACGAGATGGTAGTGCTCTCATGCTGACGCCAGCTTTAGTCTGAAACATCCAGAAACACTGTAGACTACCAATTCGATCAGTTCCGGTAGCGCCCCAACATGACCCTGAAGAGAAGAACTTGCCCTCCCCTCTTTGACTGATGGTTCTTGTTGCCTGTCCCCTCTGTTGTCATTTAACAGAACTTTTTGGACTGCTGAAAGGGGTTGTGTTCCGAACGCTGGTTGGTGGAGACATTTTGACCATATTCTTGACCTACGTTGTCGCGTAATGCGTTATATGACACGCCGCGTTAGCGCACCCGGAAGTGATCCGAGGCGCGGCGCGCATCGCGTAACGTAAGCATAACAGGTCATGTGACTTGTTAATAAAACTTTTCATTGGTTCATTTTACTTTTGTTATTTTAATGATCTAAAGCTTGGTCATATGACCTAAAAATTACGCTTTTTATTGTTTTCGAACATTATTTTTTTTTAAACATATGTTATAATATTCCAGGCTAATGTACTTTCCCGGAAAATTTCGAGAAAAAGGGCGTTTCTTCGTTCCATGACGGAGCCGTTGAGCAAAAGAGACTCGGCCTGCTTTCTTAGTCGCCGATACGCCTGATTATCAGATTCTTATCGATCACTTTATGTTGCAGAAAAAAAAAACACAACTGCCCTTGACCATTTATCTTTACTGCGTTCCTACATATTATACCTTTTATCCGTCATGTAATTGGACTACTTTATTTCACTTGCCTTTTACTGATTCGAAAACAGTGACTAAAAGTAAAAACTTTACCAATGTAAATACTACTACCATGTTTTGTTTTAAAAACCTTTATTGTGAAAATGTCAGTATACAAATACGGGCCTATAACCACGTGGGCCGGCCACGGAGCAAATTGGAATCGTATATGATGAGGAGACATTTACATTATGGAGGAACGTAACGAACGAGCCATTAGGTTGCAAGAACTAAGGTGTCTAACAGTTGCGGAATCGGTGGACGTACATTTTGTAATTAAAATACGACAGGGCCACTTACAAAAAAGTTATCTAGATATACATTTGCGTGCAAGTACCATGGGTGATTCGAACTTTCAATAGTACAGTAATCAATAACACATCAGAACTTAATATCAATAGGGATGTCGAAATATTCAATCAATTCTCGTCCCCGCCCGCCATGAGCATCAAAACTGCATTCATATCTCGTGATATCAAGGTTGTTCAACTAGTACACAACAATGAGTTACGAGTCCCATTTATACCGGCGCCATTTTGGGCGAGGCCGGGCAGGTCCAAGATATAGTCAAAATGTCTCCACCAACCATCGGCCAGACCAGAACCCCTTTCGGCCCTTTATGCTACAAGATGGTGTCTTCCATTCAGAAAATATTATTGGCAGCATTTTGAAAGGAAACATAAACAGCCGTTCTCCTAGTGAGTTTCACATTGTTACATTTAGGAAGAATGTTGAAGAGTAGTATGTGGAAAATCTGAAGCCATTTTTCTACAAACTCTCAATCAGCCTTGGATGGAAAAAAAATCCTGAAGAATGTACAAACTGAAAACCAATTTTTGTCTGTATAGCATCAACAGCAACGCTTGAGTCAACTTTGTGTCAAGCCGCCATTTTCATTCACTCAATAGCGTCCCCCTGCACACATTCAGGGACCTGGTCGTGTTTTCAGATGAAACGGATTGTAGGACAAGAAGCAGAAAAGAAAAGGAAAAAAGTTCTGCCGGACCTCGGGAGCCGGCCGCCTATGTCATGTGCGACCTTTGGCCTCACCAGGGCAATAGTGAAGCTGCAGCAGGTGCAAATAAGCTTCAGACAGTCTTACAAGCACTGCTCAGAACTCTCAACTATGGCACTCAGCATCCAGGACTTGCCATTCGGATCTTGGCGCCTTGTGCTGGTTCCGACCTATTCACACATCGGTCCACTACTGACATCACCTCATAAGCCAACGGGACACCCCACGCCGACTTTCGGCGCAGCATTGTAGGATGGCCTCACCAGTGCGGCAACTTGCTGGACACCACCTCGGTGCCATCCGGATCTCGGCGCGTTCGAGTCACTGTATCGCAAGAGTGACCGCGACTCAGCTGGACACGCCGTCTTTCGGCGCAGCATTGTAGGATGGCCACACCAGTGCGGCAATTTGCTGGACACCACCTCGGTGCCATCCGGATCTCAGCACGTTGTGCTGCCTTCGGCCTATTCGCACATCGGTCCGCTACTGACGCCGCCTCACGTGCCAACGGATTTTCTACGCTTTTTGTAGCCCTATGCCGCATAACAGGTCATGTGACTTGTTTATAAAACTTTTCATTGGTTCATTTTACTTTTGGTTTCCTAAAGATGGAAGGCTTGGTCATATGACCTAAAAATAACACTTTTCATTGGTTTAGAACATTTTTTTTTCCCAAACGATGAAAGCCCCACCTTGTTTCTGGATGTTTCAGACTAAAGCTGGCGTCAGCATGAGAGCACCACCAACTCGTAGCTCCGTCGTGGTCATTCCGCGAGCAATCATGGCAGCCGCTCCCCACCGGAAGCCTGCGAGAGTCGGGGGCCCCCAAGACTTTTGTAGAATCTTCACGGCTGAGGGGACGCTTTTCGAGAATGGAGCCCAAGCCCTAGCAGGCAAGCGTCCGAGTTCCAAGGTGTCCCAGGGCCATTTCAGTGGACCAGGCCCAAAACCGAAGAGCCGTCCGCCATTTTAAGAGTCATGTGGCAGCTGCCTATCGCTGCACTGCAAGAGTGGGAGCAACTCAACAACATGGTGAGCGAGACGCTGTAGCCGCAAGAGCGGGCGCAACTCAGCTGGATGGCAGCCACCTGGGGAGGCCCGTTCACGCCGCCTCCCCCACGCCCCCCCTTCCCCCGGGCCGCCCCACGCCAATTTTCGGAGCAGCATTGTAGGATACCAAAACCAGTGCGGCAGTTTACTGGACATCACCTGGGTGCTATCAACATCTCAGCGCGTTCTGCTGCCTTGGGACTATTCGCACAACAGACCGCTACTGACGAGGCCTCCCCCCGCACCACCCGGGACGCCCCATGCCAATTTTCGGAGCAGCATTGTAGGATACCAAAACCAGTGCGGCACCCAGGCGACATCACCTGGGTGCCGTCCAGAACTCAGCACGTTGTGCTGCCTTGGGACTATTCGCACAAAAGACAGCTTCTGACAATTGTTGCTTTTTTTGGTGAAAAATGTTTAAATGTTTTTACAGTTTTTGTTCCGTTCATTATATTTAAAAGTTAATAAAGTTTTATAATCTTACTGTGTTGGAGTGTTATACATTTTTTTAAAAACGGGTGAATGGGGCCTTGAATCGGGTTATTGTCATGTGTGGGCTTTGCAAGTGTACTGCTACAGGATCGGACATTTCAAACTCAAATGCACGTTCTTTTTCTTACCTTTCCGAAGCATGGAGCGCAATAGCAGGCAGAGAAAGGGTGATGCAAGTGTTGAACACTGCCTAGCCTGGAAGTTGCTGGCATTCTCCCCCCCCCCCCCGCCCGCTCCTGAAAGAGGACACACACACACCGCCGCCCCGAGTACTTCACAGATCTTTAAAAGACCATGCGCTTGTTTATGAGGCTTAAATGGTTTATCACCCCTTCTAGAACCCCTGCATCGACCCTCTGACGTTTCCTGGAAGAATTACCACGTAACACAATACCAAGCCCTGTCAGCTGAAACCCCCGAGGAATCATGGGGCATATTATCAAGGGGGTTTATCTCCGCTTTTTGGGCTTTAAAAGCCAAGAAAGCGGAGATAAAATTATCTCCCTATTACCAAGCTGTCGCTAACACCAGTTAGTGACAGCTAAAAGGAGATAGCGACCATCGTGGGCCCCGCTTTGCATGTCAGTGATAGTGCCCTGAGCAGTTCTTAGCCATGTTATCCAATGGGAGGTGGATAACATGGCTAAGAGCATTTGCTCGATAATACATGAATATCGCGGACTTTTCTGCGATATTCATGCATTGCGGCCGTTTTTTATCGCATTTGCGATAAACCTTGCTAATAGCAAGGTTTATCTGCGATAAAAATCGCCGATGTGCGGCTATAATTTTTGTCTCTAAACAAGTTAGAGACAAAAATTATCGCTAGTTGTTGGTAATATGCCCCCGGGTTTTTGCTTGCAGAAATCGGGAGGCGGGAGACTAGCACTGAAATCAGTAGTCTCACGCCTGAATCGGGAGGGTTGGCATGTCTGGATTCTCTACAGCTGGGGCCATAAACTACATCCGCAGGGGTAGGTGATAGCCTGGGACCAGCCAGGCATCTAAAATGGCTGCCGTGCACGACAAAATTGTGGCATTGGAAAAAAGGCAAGATGGCGCAGACAATGTTTATCAATAAGGATTCATTTATAACAAAATATTTTATCGCAGTGACAAATTGGCGGTCAACACTTCCTGATTTCCATTGAATCGAACGTTAACAGACGTCACGCAGCAAAAAAAATAAAAAGCTCACGCACAGCCGCTGGAAGAGATGTAACAACATATATGAGCCTCCTCAGCCACCCTCATGAAACATAGGGGATTAGGATACGTCTCCCGCACCCCCTTATACCTAGTAATTTAATTAAAACGAAGCACAAAATGGCGAATTCCCGTTTCGCTACCAGTTTGCGGCCCAGTTCGCGGCCCGTGAAGCGCTTCTACCGTGAAAAATCATTTTTTTTTATTTTCCCCACGGGACCCTTTAATAACCCCAACAACATTCCTAGGGGGTCAAGAGGGGTATACCTTGCCCCCTTTCATTAAATTCCCCCTTCGTTTTTCACCTCTTCTTCTCTCTCGATCCTACCGAGAGATAAGATGGCGGCCGCTCCGGACTGTTTAGAATGTTGACAGACACGGGGGAGCCAATCAGCTTCGCATCGCAAAGTTCCGTTTCGCGAAAAGTAAGCGAACCGGAGCGCAGCCTGGAGCGCTGTTACTGATATATATCTTGTTTTAAACGTTAATTTCTCAAAAACTACTGGAGCACATATATTGAGACCTAGCAAAGGCACATCGGGCTAACAGTCCCTACAATTTTGCCAAGTTTCGTGCAAATCCATTCAGCCGTTCGAGCTAAAAGTGAGTCCAACCGCCCTATGGAAATTAACATGGGAAAAACGCGTTTTGGGACCCCCCTTTTTTCTCGGCCCCCCCTCGACAAAACCCCCCCAAATTTTCAAGGGCTGCTCAGAAACAAAATGTGCCATTTTCCTGAAAATTTCAGTCGATTCCGTCCACAAACGCCAAAGTTATTAGACATAGAATTTTCAAAAATCCCATAGGGAATAAATCCTAACTATATATACCTACTGGCAATAGCCAGTAGGTAATATATATATATATATATATATATATATATATATATATATATATATATATATATATATATATATATATATATATATATATATATATATATATATATATATATATATATATATATATATATATATATATATATATATATATATATATACCATTCTTACCTTCAAATACATAACTTTATGACTATGGCATTTTCGTAGCATGATAAAGTTTTGCTAATTTTTGACTTGCTACCCATCCATAGGATTGCTAGGAAAACAGGCAAATTAAATAAAGACTCTCCTTTGCAAGACCTAAATTAGGTATAGAACTATTGAAAGAAAATCTATTGTGCAATATGAAAGTGATCTTGACCATGAGAGTGTAAATGACTATTGAATATCATTCAAGTCCTTGAACAATATCTGAGGCATGTATGCTCCGGAAACACACCCACATGCACTAGGTTGGGTATTTTCCATCTCTGATTACTGGTAAACTATGGTAATGGCTTGGCAAATTTATCTCATTTACTGTTCTTGGATTGGCCAGTACCTGGACACTGCACTCTGTCCTCTGTACTATGCCCACACAGCTGGTAAAACAATATATTTTACCTATTCTTTGTAAAATGTTGTAGCAGAATGTGCCCTTCTGCTTTATGTACTATTTAATGCTGGGCGGCACTTGGGATGCTAGCCGTTGGCACAAGTATTAACCACATCGCTGCTGTGCATTTTCCCCTCCAGTGCTGATTTAGTGTCAACTCCATTGTTCATGACGAGCTCAGCTCGTCATCAGCACAGCTCCACTGTGCCTCATGACGAGCTGAGCTCGTCATGAGCATGGAAGGGGATTGGGATGAATTTCGTGTGTGTAATATTATGCCCTCCCAGTCTCAATCTGTTATGTGAGTCACTGAAATGGATTCTGTAGATAGGGTTATGTCACAGAGTTTACCTGAAAAGTAATTTGTTTTGCTTGGCTAATATCTTTATCACCATTCAAAGGATGTGCATACAACTTTCATCTGAATTGGGTCCGGTACTACAAAGTTCATGCAATTCATCAAGGGAGACAGAAAATGAAGAGTGGAGTCAAAAAATGACATTTCCCATTTTAACTCCCATGGGCTCCTGTGCTCTTCACTAAAGAAAAAAAACTGCTAAACGGAATTATGCCAAAAGTGGCATTAAAGTAGTCCTCCATTCAATGCCACTACATTTTTAACTAAACACATGCATTATTCATACACATTGAATAAATATTTAACAGAGACTTTATAAAAGCTATTGAAAAGCTTTGGTTACATATTCAAAAATTCTGCATCTCTTCTTAAACATTCAGTTTATTTTATGTACTACGTGTGTAATCAGCATTCCTCCTAATACTATTACAAATCCTAGGATATTGACTAGTCCTCAGGCACTGCACAATGTCCCCATCAAAGAATTGTTCCTTTAATAAAAATATATCAAATTAAAACTAGAAAAAGTAAAAATGCATTAAAACATCTTTGGATGGCTGGGTTTGGATAAGGAACACAACAAAGTTCTATTTCCTTTACTATGATATCAGACGTCTTGACACATTAAAGCAAAGGAAATAAAGCTATGTGTATTTTTCTTTCATGTAAAGAATTACTGAACTGCAGAGATAAAATGTTCTATAGGACGAATGGAATGGATTGTTGTGAAGCTTGAAGTCAGAGGAACTTCTCATCAGGTCTGAAGAAAAGTTTCATGCTTTACTCTTCACTGAGAATGAGGCACATAGGAATGGTCAGGCTAGGTATGCCAGGACACATCCGGGCAACAGAGTGCTCTACAAATGTGCCAAATAAATAAATAAATAAATAAATAAATAAATACATTTCAATAACTACCTGCCTCACATAGTGAGATCTCACATGCCATCGATAAACTCTATTATAATAAACCACAATATTCCAGGAAATGAGGGAGGATAACCATTTTTACAGATATGCAAAATTATGTTATCCTTTGCTCCCCAATCGAATATTGGTAGTAATGGAAACTCATCTCCTTGTGCAGAGCTTAATTTAAATCGGTTTGCCCGTGGTTGGCACAGGCACTTATTCTTGAAAACTTGCACTTATTTAGGTCTACCACATGTTGGTGATGTCTACGTCTGAGCAGTGTTCATCACTAAAGTATTTAGGGCCTCATTTATGAGACTCATTGTGCCTCTGGAACCTCACTTTTTGTGACGTTCCAAGGCGCAGAAGCCTGGGTGATATTTATCGGGCAGTACTAAGCCACATTTTATGGCTTAATTCTGCCTGATAAATATCAGTCCCTTTAACACAGTGTTTTGCGTTAAAGGAGCGTGCAATGGGTGTTGCTTAGGGCGTTCCCAGACACATCCATGGCCTTTTGACACTGTCCCAGATTTACGAGAAATCATAAATCTGAGGCAGTGGCAAAAGCTTACGCCTCCCCAGTGGAGGCGTAAGAGAGGCACAGCGAGGAGTAATATCTTTGTTTCTCCTCGTTTTTCCTTTTTCTATGTGTGCTGCATTCAGGAAAAACCTCTTGTGATCATTTTTGTACAGAAAGGTTTACCTTCCTCAACAAAAATATTCATCCCCGCAGCACAGGCACCCTTGCACCATGGTGCAAAGGTACCTGCGGTGGCGCACGGCAGCCCATTGTGCGCCGTAGCAGGTGAAATGGACAGTAATGCGCCGTATCTGAGAGATACAGCGCATTCCTGTCCTTTTCTTTTGCCGTACAGAAGCGAGGCAGGAAGGCCACTGCGAGTATGGTGGTCCCAGGAGCGCTGTAATCATAATAAGGTCCCTGATATTTGACAGTGCTGGCAGGGACAGAGGGAAATGCCAACTATGGTGTGCTCCAAGAAATACCTCTGTCCCTGGCACTTACATTTCTGCAAATAAGTTCTGGCCGGGTGGATGTCCATCATAAAGATAGCAGAGTTGGCAATGCGAATAGGTCTGGCCGTAAGGGAGTGATGTGTAGGAATGTGAAGCATTAGAAGTAGAGAGCATGGCAATGGATGTCTAATTGTTTGGCTGTAAAGGAGTGTAGAATAATATAGGTGTACGTTAAAATGTCAAGTGAATGTTGTACTTTTTTTTTTCTTTTTTGATATATTCCAATGATTAAAGCGGAGACAATAATTCCAGGCAGGATTTGAACTCTGCCTAGTAGCCTTATAGGCTAGCTCTTCCCAGGAACAACGGAATTATTGTGTACGATAAAGGTAAACAGGAGTAAATTGACTGGTCATAATCAACATTTCGGGAAACTCCCCTTGGACCATCGATAGATACTTTGGGGCAGTGAAGGTGCAGCTCTCGCAAAAACCGTCAAACTCCCAAACACCTTCCTATCTACATATTCGCAATATGAGGATTAAAAAAAAAGAATTTTGTACTGTCAAGCCAGACCCAAAAACTCTATCTCACATTTTCCCTAATGCCAGAGAAAGACGCCATACATTATCAAGTTTTGTAAGACACATTATTAGCTTCACAATGCCGTGTGTGTGCCCCGTAGGATTCAAGTTCAGGTAACTGGATAAGTAAACAAAAATATCACAGATGTGTGAGGGCAAGCCCTACTTTTGTGGAAGCACAAAACTTCTGCCAAATCAAGATATGTATTTTGGAGTCCCAACATAATGGGTGGAACCAATACCCTCTTCCTGAAGATACTTCTCAGATAATTGTCTGGTGACAGCTGCACTGTCAAGTCAGACCGTAAAAAAACTATTCTTCCAAGGGAACACCCATGCCCATTCATTCTAAGAATTGTGTTGTTTTCATTAGAACTATTATTATTTATTTAAAGAATTCTTCCTTTCCTTTCTTTGTTTTCTGCTTCACGCTTCTAAGTAGGCTACTATTACTTTTTATTGTGGTGTTTCTGTCACTGTCTTCCAATAGCTTTGCTCCCTTATTCTAACAATTTCTTCCCTGTCTCATGTTTTGATTATTTCTCTTCCATATTAGCTCTTGATTGTGTTGCCGTATGTATCTCAGTAGTCAATTGCCTGCTCTTTTCAACAAGCACAGGTATGTCAGCCTATATTAATTTGGAATTGATTCTGGGCACTACAATTGTGCACAGCAGTATTCACCACAAAGACATTGCTTTGCACCATGGTAGCAAATATTTACACCTAAGAAGCTGTATTATATATTACATACTATAAACTTCACAGTTCATTTGTAAATTTTGTTGTGAAAAATCGATTATTTTAAATCTTGAATTTGTAAAAAGAGTGTTACTTGCTAGGAAGCAGGCCTATTTATCGGTAGTGGAGGGTGGCCTCTGCATCTCCCACTTAGCCCAATATTATCTGGCAGCCCAAATGTGATGCATTGTGAAATGGAACAGGCCACTCACAGGAAAACATTGGTACTTCATTTGTCAATCAATTGCTGGGGTCCACATGCGAAAAATTCCCTGGCTCCCCAAAAACAGTGCCCTCCCACGATCTATGTCTCACAGTTATATGGGAGATGATCGTGGCCTGTGACAGATTCAAGCTTGTGCAAAGTTTTTCCACACATCTTTCCATACATGCCCATCATAGGCAACCACGACTTCCCCCTGGCCATGCAGGGTATCGCGTTCCTCCTGTGGCGGGAGGCTAATTGAAAATGAACTGGGGAATTTTTCGACCACCTAGGTTTCATGGTCTTCACAAAAATTCAATATAGTTATGGCATACTGGCAAGTGAACATTGGTACTACACCACTATTAAACACAGGGTCACCCACCCCATGGTCTGCCCCAATGCTAGCAGACCCCTAGGCCACTTTAACAAATGGGTACCACCCAAAGGAATGTCAAAGAACTTCTTTCGGACATCTATACCTTTTTGAACAAGCCCATAGACTTCAACAAATCCCCGGCCCAAAGAAGATGGAAATGCGAGCCAGAGTGCTCTTTTACCTCCAACAAATCGGCTGATATCCTTCATAGGAACCGCTCCTCTTCCTTTAGCCCTGTGGTGACAGAAGCAGTGCTCAAAATAACACCCTACTGGTATTACACCCAAGCTAGTTTGGCTAAATAGAAATCTATTAACAGCAATAGCTGCAGACGCAATGGTGGCCTCACTGGTACACTGATTCGACTCCTCCCCCTATGCTTCCCCCAACTCAGAAGACACTTGGAAGACATGTTGAAAGACATTGAGGAAATCTAGGCAAAAGCCATTCGAACCTTCCCAGTTATGTGATACTGGGGCTTCCCAATAGGTTGACATACCCACTGAACTCCAATGAATGCAATGCCATTACTTTTTTCCCTGTGTGCAGCTAAACAAGTCATCACGTCCAAATGGTGCACGGACACCACGCCAATCCATGCAGACTGGTTAATTAAACTATGGGACCTTATAGGAATGGAAAAGGTCACAGCCCCCATAAACAATAAAGTGCCACAATTTGATAAAACATGGGACCCATGCATGTGATTCCTAGTACAGTGCATTGGTGAACTTCCCTATCCAACATACCTGCTCTTGCTAGTCCACACTGAAAATGCAACGGACCAGTCTAGTAGAGACTGACCTCAGCTGTCTATACTATCTTTATAACCCACATCTGTGTTGGCAGAAGACCTCCTCCTGGACTACTTACCCCATACCTTTTCTCCACCGTCCACCTTGATCTTTTTCCACACTCTGCTAGTTGCTCTATTCATCTTGATCCCTCCCAATGCTCTACCTGACTGGTGCTTGACATAGGGAGAAGTTATGATTTGTTTCTTGCAAAAAATGGATAAAAACAGATTTAAACTATAGGAAAGTGCTACTTTAGCATACAAATATATTGTATGCTGAAGTGCAACTGTTTAAGGAATTTTAAGCTGAATTTGTCAAACGTTGACAAAAGATTACCCATAGTAACCTTTTGGCAAGAAAAATATGGCAATTCTACACATCATCAGCAAACTTTACACACCTGAGTTGTTGCTGCAAATACTGCTGTTTGCAAATATTTGCACAAAGTGTGTAATTGAGTGTTTAAAGCCTTCAACTTGCTCCTTTAGGCTAACGCAGACTGGAAATTCCCACATCTTTTGTATAACCCTGCCTAGGGATTATTCAGGGGTCCGCCGGTTCACTTTTGCCTCTTTTTCTGCGCTGTTTGGACTGGCCGGCAGACATGCGGCGGTCTCGCACTGTGAATTAGGATGGGACCGCCACCTTGGCGGTCGCATTACACAGTTTAACATTGCAGCGGGTGCTGTAAAATCCCAAATTGCCATGTTGTGCATTTCCATGCACCATGCAGTGCCTGCCACCTTGAGCATGGAAATGGAGGGGGGTACCATGGGTACCCCCCTAGTGCACCTCCCAACCCCCATAGCAAATCCCCGCCAGCCTTTCCATGGTAGCGATGCCGCCATGGAAAGGCCTTTACATCCCAGGATCCTAATATGGATGGCGGTGCCTGCTAGGCATCACCACCATATTGTAGCCCAAGTCTGCCGGGCCAGCAATCGGGATGATTGCCAACCGGCGGAACAGCGGCTGACGCACTTACGATGGCGATCCGCCCGCCATCGTAATCAGTCCCATGGCAATGAAAGGGTAATGAAACGGTGAAGAGACAGAATATCAATGGACGATATTGAGTTTCATGAATATCAAGTCAAGAATATCGATGGTTTAAAATGTTGAGGTACGTTTTTTCGTTGTTAAAAATATAGATTTTTATATAGAGATTTTTGTGTATATTTTAAAAATATCTATTTTGAAAATATTGATGTAAAAATGTTTTTGTAAATAATATTCAATATTTGTATTTTTTTGTTTTTGTTTAATGTTTAAATTCTGTTTTTAATATTTTAGTAGTACTTATTTTATTTGTATACATTTATTTTGTAATATAAAATGTATGTTTTATTTGTATTTTCACTTATTTTTAGGAGCGGAATATTGTGATTATAGGGGATGTGGGTGGGGAGTAATTCAAAAATATTTGTGTAAAGTATTAACTAATTTTTTCATTCTATGTAGAATTTTAGGAGCGGGATGTTGACTTTATAGGGGATAAGGGTGGGGAGTTATTTAAAAATGTTTGCTTAAATTAATTTTTTCAAATAAAAAAAAATATATTAATGAATTTTTTAAAACAAATCTTATATTCAAAAATGTTTATGTAAAAAAATGTGAGTTTTTTTGTGGGAGGTTTAAATATTTCCATGTAAAAAATACAAAAATTATTAGAAATATATTTTTTACATAATTTACATAAAAGTATGTGAGTAACAATATGTTTAATTTTATGTATATATTATTTTTTATTTTTTTGTTTTACAAATGTTTAAAATATTACTAGTTATTTTAATTTTGTAAATTTGGAAACATTTTGAAGTTTAGCTTTTCATAGAAAATATATGGAAATTTAGAATTAAAAATGTAAATCTATTTAATATTTGTAAGAAGGGAAACCCCCAAATTTTATTTTCAATTTTGAAATTTTTTGAAATATTGTAATGTATAATATGTAGTTTTTTAAATTTCGTTTTTTTTAAATGTCTTTACGCATTTTTGGGAAATGCTTTTCAAATTTTTAAAATGTAATAAAAATGTGTTTATTTTTACAAATGTATGTTTTTTCATAGTTTTGGAATTCCTAAATATTGATATGTTCAAAATTGTTACATCAGTTTGCACTTTCCCATTGTTTATTTGTTTTGGACTTTGAATAGTAGTTTTTTTTTGTTTATTACCCAGCACTTTCCCTGAGTTTAGTTGGTTTGGAGTTGTAATAGTGATTTTTTTATGGTTTATTATCCAGCACTTTCCCTGAGTTGAGTTGTTTTGGAATTGGAATAGTATTTTTTTTTATTTTCTAATTTAAATGTTTTTATTAAAAACTTTAATGCAACATTTACATTTGCAATTGAGTGTGATGAAATTTGATTTGACAGATACCATTTTTAAAGAGCCCTGTGACACATTCTGACACTTAACATTTTTAGGTTACATTCCTTATGGTGAACGTGGATCCGAGGGATGGAATAGCAATTTTTCTTGGTTTATTATCCAGCACGTTCCCCGAGTTTAGTTAGTTTTGAGGTGTAATAGTAATTTTTTATGGTTTATTATCCAGCACTTTCCCTGAGTTAAGTTGGTTTTGGAGTTGGAATAGTACTATTTCCTGGTTTATTATACAGCACTATCTCTGAGTTTACTTGCTTTTGGATTTGTAATAGTAATTGTTATGGTTTATTATCCAGCACCTTCACTGAGTTTAGTTGATTTGGAGGTGGAATAGTAATTTTTTATGGTTTATTATCCAGCACTTTCCCTGAGTTTATTTGGTTTGGAGTAGTCATTTTTTATAGTTTATTATCTAGCACTATCCCTGATTTTAATTGGTTTGGAGTTGGAATTGTAATTTTTTATGGTTTATTATCCAGCACTTTCCCTGAGTTTAGTTGGTTTTGGAGTTGGATTAGTAATTTTTCATGGTTTAATATCCAGCACTTTCCCTGAGTTTAGTTAGTTTGGAGTTGGAATAGTAATGTTTCATGCTTTATTATATAGCTTTTTCTTGGATTGTACACTTAAATTAAAAACACAAAAGGAGACAGGTGTCATTTTCTACTGTTAACATTTATATTCACAAAAAAATTATTTCTTTTAGTTGTTTGCAATTAAATTGTTTTTATTCATTTTTATTATAAAATGTTTGAAAATATTGAAAAACAAGATTAACATATTTTGATATTATTCAGAATACATTATAAAGCATAAAACATGTTAACATATTTTTTTAATGTACATTCAGAACATTACAAATATATTTTTAAACACATATTTTTAAACAAATTTGAAAAATGGTACATTTTTATGAAAGCATAGTTATGTAGTAGTAAAAAAGGTATATGTGGGGGGCGCTAGAGGGCACCGAGAAAGATGGCCGCACCTCAGTGAGGCTCCTGCTGCTCGGGACATGAATCAATAGGCATCCTCCACTGATCCAGTTCTACAAGCCAACAAACAAACATATGAGGTAGACGCAATCCTCGTCCACCTCTCACAGCAAACATTTAGGCACAACTTGACAGAAAAAAACGAGAATCAGCCTTCATCACGATCGCACCGGGCTGCAACAAAATGGCGGCGGCAGCATTCGCAGCCACTTCCAGGTACAACATACAGTGTTGGGACCCACAAACTGTCGCTACCCACTGCATCTGAGGGGCTGAGCAACATACTTCGCCTCACAGACCTGACAGGATCCCCTGGACCACGTGCCACAGCGAATTGGAGGCCCCATGGTGGACCCCTTGATCGACCTTTGCCGCTGCCCTAGTGTTCTGGACCAAAGCGGACTGTGGTGACTTCCCGCCCCGTGGGCCCTGAGCGGCTGATTTACTGGTGGAGGAGCCGCGGATCACGCCGGCGCTGCCCCTGGAGCTGGGATGGGCGCACACTCCTAACACTGTAGCTGTCTTGGCTGGACCCCGTGGGACCCGTGGCGAGAGCTGAAGCTGCCGGCCCATAACACCACCCGCACTGAGGAGGAGACGTCCTGCCTTTACTGCCTCCTGTCTCGACTGCCCTGGTGAGTCCACAGCGACGACCGGCTGTCCCTGCTTGCCGCCCGCACCCTGCTGCTGTCACCCGTGGGTGTGGCGCGGCCTGCTGGCCTTCCCCCATGTGGACTGCTCGCACTGTGCTGCTGCTGGCCTGCGCACTCCCAGGCGGACTTCAACTGCATCCTCCCGGCTCAAGGCACTGACTGATATGAACCCAACTCATCTCTATCCGGGCCATACTGCGGACCTCACTGACTGAGAGTACTACTGAGCGACTGCCCTGCGATTCACAGCCTGTTAAGAAGCTGGCCCTTGCAAAATATTAGCGCCACCATTTGCCCGCAACACCGCTGTCTCCCGACGCTGACACGAACCTGGCCGAGCCCTGCGGGGTCTGCGGCGCGAGAGTGGAGGCCACTGGACTGCGGGCCGTCCGCATCGAAAGGGAGACGTCCTACATCTGCAACCTGCAACCTCTGCTGCTCTGGTGTGTCCACAGCGTCGACTCACTTTTCCTACTTACCGCCCCGTGCCCTACCGCTAGCATCTGCGGATGTAGCACGACCAGCTGTCTCCCCCCTTGTGGGTCGCTCACATTGTGCTGCTCCTGGCATTCGCACTCCCCTGCTGACTATAACAGCATTCTGCCGGAATAAACCACTGCCTGGAACAGGCCCATTATCCCACTACCCGGCGCAGGACATGAACCTTGCTGACCACATAGGCCACTGGGAGACAGCCCCATTACCCAGTTCATGCCACTGGGTCCTACTGACTCTTAGCACCAACATTTGCCCGCGATACCGCAACCGGCCAGGATAGGCTAACCTCTTGGCCGCTACCACTGGGCTCCCACTCTTCACTAACCTTTCTCAATGCAACTGCTGGGAGACAGGGCTGAGTTGTGAGTCGACTCGACTTCTATCACAGGCCAGATATTGTAGAACCGTCTGATCCCCACAATCCTGGTTTATTAACTACCACTGCAACAGAGGCAGAAGCTGTGCAGGAATACCATTTGCCTTCCTCCCTCCTTGCGTTGTCTGCGGCTCCCTTTCCAACCGACAAGACATCTCCTGCCTCCCGACGCAGCTCGCACCTCATCATGGTCCGCACAGACGCAAAACAACCCAAACTGAACTTTGATGCCCGGAAAGCTTTGCGGTCCCAAACAGACATGGAGGTAGAGCAATCCACTGCCTCTGAACAACCAACGTCCATTGACGATTTGAAGACCCTCCTTCTCACCATACAATCCAGCCTAACCTAAATTGCAGCAAAAATGAACAGTATGAATGCGCACATTGACACCCTTGCGCATAAAAGCGATCAACACGAAGAGCGGCTTAAGGAGACCGAACAGCGCATTTCAGATTAAGATGACGCCTCCACCACCACCATCGTAAAAAAATGGGACACGGAAAAAGTCCTGAAGCTAATGCTGCAAAAAATGAGGACTTAGAATCGCGCTCCAGGCTTAACAATTTACAAATTCAAATTCTAGGTGTCCCAGTATCTACTGCCACTGGAAAAATGGAGGACTATGTGGAGCGTATGCTGGTAGCCGCATTCATAGGAGAGGCATTCTCCTCAGTATACCTCATGGAGAGAGCGCACCGCTCACTGGCCCCTGTCCAATACCTGGAGCCCCTCCCCGCCCGATTATCACGAGGATCCTTAACTACCGGGACCGGGATGCCACCCTCCAACTTTGATGGCACAAAAGTATCAATATACCTGGACTTCACACTGGCTGTTTGAGAGGGACCCAGTGAACAAAAAACTCCAGCAAATGAACATTGAATATGCCATGCTCTTCCATGCACGTCTCAAGATCAATAAGCTAGGAAAGCAGCATTTCTTCAGAAATCCTCAAAATGTTTACGACTTCCTAAAAACCCTACCAAAGTTGGCGAGAGACCGCTCTTCCCCCTCCGGGTGCTCCCATGAAGAAGGTGATACGTCAGACATAGAATGACAATGCCACCCGGATCCGTGATACTGGTATCTATATCCAACAAGACACACTTAAAGGTGGCGGGCCTCTCCCCCTAATTACTTCCTAGTATCTGATAGCCTGCACACCTGGGAATGAACTGCGCCACTCGAGATGGACTGGAACTGACCACTATTCGTACCCCCGAGCACCCTTGCGGATGCAAGAGGTTACTGGCAGCCATCTCTCTAGCACCCGTTTAGGTGAACCCTACAAAGACTTGGTTTGAAATGTTTACCTTGCTGGTCCCACTATCCCCCGTTGGGAATGTGGTACTTGTGGAATCTAGGGGAGGGCGGAGGGCCTGTCACGGCAGGATTGGGCTGCTGATGTGGGAAGGGGAAGGGCACTGGAAATGTTTTATATCACTGTATATTGCACTAATTTGCACACGCATGCCTATGCTGACTGTTCAGACTCAATCACACGCATTCTACATGATTATCAAACTGCACCACTGCAATGGAATCCCGACTTTGTCCTCCCAAATATAATTTCTTGATTTGGAATGTGCGTGGCCTGGGTGACCCCAGCAAACAAAGACATATCCTGTCCTACCTGGACCGCCACAATATTCACTGTGCTATGCTCCAGGAAATACATCTTGTCTCCACCACACCCACCACATTCGCATCCCGTTGGGAAACCTATAGATGTTTTTCATCCTACTCCTCATTTGCCCGAGGCATGACTATCTTAGTGAAACGCACGCTCCCCTACACCCCCATGGGATCCTATGGAGATCCACAAGGTCGATTCAGCATCCTGTGAGGGCGACTGTTTGCTCAATCTATTACCCTTGTCTCCTGCTATGGGCCTAACATCAAATTGCTTTACATTGGGTCCACACGCCTGGTATGGGGGATTTTAACGTCACCCTGGATCTGACAATGGACAGATCACACCCACAACCCCACCGCTACTCAAACGCAGACCAGGCTCTCAACAGCATTAAGGAAGAGCATGACCTGCTAGACGCCTGGCGCACCCTTCACCCGCAAACTCGAGAGGGTGTCTGCTTTTCCACTGCTTATTCCTCCTGGTCGCGTATAGATGGATGGCTGATAACCAAGGGGCTAGTGCCTTGCCTGGCACACGCATCCCACCTCCCGCACACATATTCTGATCATTCACCTGTCATCCTCACCCTCGCACCGCCCCATGAAAAATCACCCTATATCTCCTGGCACCTCACCCCTAAGACACTGTTAGACCCAGTCTTCAAGGAAGAACTAGAACAAGAAATAACAGATTTTTCCCCCCGAAAAGACAATTCAGTCCCAAAATATTCCACGGTATGGGAGGCCTTTAAGGTCACCATACGCGGTGTATGCATTGGCAAAAGTGGGGGGTCCTGAAAGATATTCGCACCACACTTCAAAAATTTGAACGGGAGCTTAAGCAAATGGAACTACTAATACAAACTAAATCCACTCCTGAATTGCAGTCACTTCTACGTGATTTACTCACGGAATACCAAGAGATAGCTGAACTCGAATGTAAACTATGGGGAAAATTCCACCAAGCGCGCCGCTACGGAGAAGGAGAGAGACCGGGCAAATCGCTATCTTCTGTGATTCGCCTCCCTAGATTCTCCAACACTGTTCTAGAAATCAAGGATAAGGATGGCCAAACACACAGAAACACCCCAGATATAGTGGATGCCTTCAAACGCTTTTACAAAAACCTATATAAGACACAAAGAACGCAACCTGTAGACTTCATCTCTTTCTTTGAAGATACAACCATTGCATGGCTAGGGGACAGCCAAAGAGAATTCCTCCTTGCACATCATGAGGATGAGGAGATTATCTCCTCTATAATGCAACTACAATCTGGCAAGGCCCCAGGGCCTGATGGCCTCCCAGCTGAATTTTACAAAACTTATCGCCATCTCCTCCTCCCTGTGTTGCGCCATGTCTTTAAAGTATCCTGCCCCAAACAATGCACAAAGCCCTCATTATCTCTTTACCAAAGCCGGGGAAGCCCATGATGCAGTGTGACTCGTACAGGCCCCTATTCCTTATCAACGTTAAAGCCAAGATCCTTGCCAAGCTGATTGCAAATCGCATCAGCCCGCTTATGCCTGTCTTGGTTTTCTCTGACCAGTCAGGGTTTGTACCGAGCAGAGGCACGTCCCACAACGTACGCACCATGTTTGCGATCCTCCATGACATCGACCCTGAAATGAACGCTGCTGCCATCTTCCTCGACGCCACTAAGGCATTTGACCCCCTGGAATGCGACTATCTCCCCTTTGTCCTAAACCGCATGGGATGCCCCTTCCCGTTTCTGGAATGGATAAATCTGTTATACACTGATCTGCGGGCCACAGTGATCGTCAATGGAGCTCTATCCTCCCCCTTTAAAATAGCCTGAGGCACTCGACAGGGTGGCCCCTCCTATTGGCCTTGGCTATTGAACCTTTTGCAGCTAAGGTCTGACAACACTACCGAGATCATGCCCTCATTTACCCAGAGAGACAAATACTAATATCATTATACGCAGATGATCTCACACTTTATCTGAAGAACCCAAGTAAGAGTCTTAACCCTATTCTCCGATTATTTATTCTATTTGGCTGCCTATCCGGGGTTAATATCAGTTGGGAGAAGTCCCAGATATATCCCCTCACTGACAACCCTCCGCACTTCACACCTTACGTGGTGCAACAACACACTCACCTACCTGAGTATAGTCATCTCTCGGAACCGCGAGGAGCTTATGAGGGCCAATTCAGGGCACGTACTTGATCTACTGACACAGAAAATTACCAAATGGATCGCCTTGCCCCTCTCCCTGTCCGGAAGAGCCACCCTCATACAAATGGTGGTCTTCCCCAAGCTGTTTTCCCTATTCATCAACATCCCCTACACCCATAGCCGGCATTGTTTCAAGGCTACTAAAACTCAACTCATACGTCTCACCTGGTTTGGGAAACAAGCCAGAATGTGATGGGACATCCTTACACGGCCCTTTGAAGCTGGGAGATTTGAAATACCGGATCTAGAGCTATACTTTCTATGTGCTCAAGCTCACTTTGCCTCATATTGGATAAACCACCCTTACATGCCCCACCTTGCAATAGAGGACGGATATATGTCCCCGACCCCGTGTACTGCCTATCTGAGCCCCCCCCCCCCCGCAGTCCTGCGATGCTCTGCCTCCACCTTGGATTGGTAGAAAGGATTTTCAATAAGTATATTATTGTGGTTGGCTAATCTGTAGTTGGTGCATAGGCCATGACTTTTAGTTTCTTGATTTGATAAGCAAAGTTGCTGTTTGTGGCATAATCTATACTTAGGGTATATTTTTGGATATGTCTCCAGATACTTTGGTTGAAATGATAACAGCAACCTTGTATTGCAGTATGTGGATACATTTTTTAAATTGACTGAATCATTGCTTGCTTGAAATCTATTTTTTTACAGAAGTAGTTTTCTATCTGTTGTTTTATTATTGTAAGGAGTTCTATGTAGGTAGTATTCTGTTTGCTTGGGTAGTGCGTATATGCAGGGGATGTTAGTTTCTTCATATTCGCCATGGATGGTATAGAGTCAATAAAAAGGCATAGGGCAAACTTTAAATGTCCCATCCATCATCCATGTTTCACATTGCTTTAACTTTTGAATGTTGGTGGTAAAGATGGTAATTCTTTTTTCATGACTGTTATTGTCATAAAGGATCCTTTTTTATCTTTGTGTGTGACTGTGTATTCTTGTAAAATATTGATTTCTGCAACAGTTTGGGGGTGGGTGGTGTTTGATCAGTAGATCTTTTAGGTCTCGCTATTAGGCGTTTTAGAGTTGTTATGGAAGGTAATTGTCCAGTTAAAGGTTCAGGAACCCTTGTTAGTACTTTTTTTTTAATTTGGATACTGGTTTGTGGGAGCTGGTGCTTGCTTCTTTGATAGTTTCTAAAGCATCTCTCAACTCAATTTCTGTGGCATTGGGTAGATGGTTGTGTTCCCTAACATTAATAACATTTATTTCTATTGTTTTTGCTCTCACACAGCAGGAATTGGAGTAGTATTTACTACATTTCCAATGGGTTTTATTTTCTGTTATTTTTTCTTGCATATTCATATAGCCCATGTAGCACAGGAGTAGTTTTCCTTTTTGTGAGGAGATGAACTTTGCCCCTTCTATCATTTTCTTTATATGTCTGTAAATATATGTATATATATGTGTGTATTTATTAATTATCCGTAAGAGTAAACATGTTCATATAAATATTAAGTTTCAAAATATACTTACATATATCTTGTTTTGCTTTTCTTGTTGGATATTTTTCAATGTCAATAGTTTATTCACTGTTTTTTTTCTGTTGGTTAAAAAGAAAAACTTTATTTTTACTGGTGTTACATTTAGTTTGTTAATTTTGTTTATTTAGTCTATCTTTATTTAGTTGTTTTTAAAAAAAGTACTTACTATTTTCAGTTGATGTTTATTTCGTTGATGTTGAAGTCTGTAGACGCAATTAAGATAAAAGTATTTGTTAGTTATGTTTTGCTTTTTTTATATTTTTTTGAGTTCAGTCAGTTAACTCTATTAGTTTCTTAAGATGTATACTTACTTTGTTTTATATTTTTTGTTAATGTGGATTTTGTAGTTGTTTTGGTAGTAACTAGTTGTTTTGAATTTTCTAGATGGAGTTTTAATTAAGTTTAGACTGTAAAATAAAAAGGAAAACATACATTTTTAGTTAATATGTTTATAATTGTTTTAAGCTAATTGTATTAATTTATTTAAAAGGTTTTGTTCTTACCTTTAATGAGCATTTTTTCTGTTTAGTTTGTGTAGATGTTTTTTCTTCTGTTTTCTGTCACGCAAAGTTTCGTCCTTCTGCAGTGTTTGTCCATTTTTTGGTAAATTTTGAGTAAATTATTTGATTGTTAATATAGTGTTTATTTAATTAGTTAGAGTTTTCTATTGGTTTGTGTTGGTGTAGTCTTTTTTTGAACTTTTTGGCAGTTATAATTCAATTTGTTTAATGATGTTTATGTATATGTTTGTGCTTTAGTTTTATTCATTTTCCCCAAATAATGTAGTGTTTGTTTTTAATGTTTGATATTTTTTTTTGTTTGTATTATTGAAAATAGTTTATTTTTATGTTTAAATGTTATTTTTTTGTATAGTTTTTATGTATTTTATTGTTGTTTGTGTTGTCGAGATTGTTCATATCGATGTTTTTGTTATAATATATGAAAGTTTAAATTTATAGATATTTTTGTGTTCTCTTTTTGTTGTCACTATTTTTGTCATCAAAATGTTTTTTACGATTTTCTTTTACAGATGTTTGTTTTATTTTAGTTTTGTGTATTGGGTGTTGATATTTTTGTATATGATATTAGTGACTCAGGACCCGATTCACAAAACAAACTTAAGACAAAATCCTAAACTTACTACTTTTGGTATTCACAGAAGTTAGGATTTTGTCTTAAAACAGACTTAAGTCTGTCTTAAGTCTGTCTTAAGTTTGTCTTAAGACAAACATAAGACAAAATCCTAACTTCTGTGAATACCAAAAGTAGTACGTTTAGGATTTTGTCCTCATTTATGAGGCTGTGCGTCACTTTTACACCACCGGTGCGTCACTTTTTGTGACGCCCCAGTGGCGTAAAAAATGTGCCTTGTTGCGCCATATTTACAAAGTGACGCATCTAGGTAGATGCGTCACTTTGTAAACCCCTGCGCCACATTATACCTGCGCCAGGTATAATGTATGCAAGGGGGCGTATTGACGCAAGGAAGGGTCGTAGAAGTGACGCAAGATTTCACTGCGTCACTTTTAGGACGCCGTTACGTCAAAATCTTGTGCCTGCCTCACAGCAGGAGTAAGACTGACGCAGGCCCCTTCGCATGGGGCTTGCCCCATGTGAAAGGACACATTGCTGGAGTTGCGTCACTTTTGTGACACACTCCACCAATGCGTCACTTTTGCGCCAAACAGATACGTCAGAAATACTGACTTATCTGTAACTCCTTGCGACATAATGCGTCATACATTAAATATGACGCATCAGGAATGTCGCAAGGAGTGTGCATTGAGAAGTGACGCATAGCTGCTTTCACGCAGCGATGCGTCATTTCTCATACATGAGGCCCATGGCTTTTTCTTGCCTATGAAGGGCTCTACTATTGGGTTTTGTGTTTTCCTCCCAGACAGTATTTCAAAGGGGAACTAGTTGTTGACAAGATGGGCCATCATCAGAGTCGACCTGTAATCTGCCCCAGTCACCATTCAAAGGACATGCCCAGCATACACACACACTCTATTCTTTTGTCAACCCAGATGTTTTGGAGCCTTGGCAAGAGAAGGGAAGTCCTTTCCAGGCCCAGATGTGGGAGTAGCCTAGATAATTCTTCCACTGCACAGGCTGGCAAAAAGTAGAAATATTGGACCTACAGAAAAACTTTTAGTACAGTCCAGGATCTATGGGCACTACAGAAGAAGGACTTCCTTGTTCTCCGGAGAACTGTTCTGTGCTTGCAGGAGTTGGGCATCAGCAATTTTGAAAGCTGCAGTATGGCTGATCTGAAACAGTTGTGCAAGGAGAGAGGGCTGAAGTTAAGGGCTCCCCAAAATTGGAGTATGCGATGTGATAGCTCTCTGAGCCTGGGTGGAATTCTACAGAATGCAAGCTGCATCACAGGAGCAGGATGATGAGGATGAGTTTGATGAAGTGGATGAGGAAGAAGATGGAATTGTGGCTGAGAAGGGTAACTTTACAACTGCTCCAGAGCTAGAAGGAGATGGATGTGGGAGACCTAAAACTGTGAGATCCCCTACTAGGTCCAGTATGGGTAGCAGTGTATCCTTTCACCCCTGTCTCGTGATGAACTGGAGGACAGGAGAGTTGAAAGGAAGTTCAAACTGCAGGTAGTCTAGTTGGACCTGGCTATAAAAGAGAAAAGGGTCCTGCAGAGCGAAAGCTAGCTCTGGTGAAAATTATCTTTTGTGGGCTCATGAAGTGTGACTAAAGTAACTGGACCAGAATAAATGGTGGCAGTGAAGACACAGTGTTGAGTGACGACGAAAGGATCCTCATAGCCAAAGACCTGGTGCCCAACTTTGAGGTGGGGGATGATATTGATAGTTGAGTTGCAGCCTATGAGATAACCCTAAGAATGTATAGGGTCCCAGATGAGTTTTTAAGAGCTACTCTGTGGCGGTAAATGGCAACTGTTGGGTTCGATTAACTGTTGATTTTAGAGGTGGCTGCTATAGTGCATGTGTTTCACCCCTAAACAGGATGGCATTAGTGTGCACCTGATTGTCACATTTGTTGTACTGGTCAGTCACTTGTAAAGTGGTATAATACATACCCAGGGCCTGTACTTCAAATGCTACTACTGGGCTTCAGCATTCATTGTGCCAGTCACAGAAGTAGACTTTCTGACCTGTCTCAGGCCTGTCATTGCAGTACTTGTGAGTGCAGTTTTCTGCCGCTTCGACTTGGCATTTAAAACTATTTTCCAAGCCTTAACTTCCCCTTTTAGTATATATAAGTCACCCCTAAGGTAGGCCTTAAGTAACTCTAAGGGCAGAGTGCTTTGTAAGTAAAAGGCAGGACATGTACCTTCATGTTTTGCATTACCTGGTAGTTACAAACATCCTATTTCATTTTCTACTACTGTGAGACCGCCTTTTCCTCTCACAGTCTAGCATTAGGAATTCCTTAAAACACTTTTAAGCTGTAATTCCTGATCAGAGAGGTGTAGCTTTTTCATGTTTTATATCTTTGGGATGGTAATGATAAATCCTCCTCACTAGTGAAGTTGGATTTAAAATTACTGTTTTAGAAATGCTTCTTTTAAAGAGTGGGCATTTCTCCCCACTTACTGTTCTGTGTGCCTACCAGCATGTCCCCAATACAACTCTGGGGTGAGTGACAGCTACACTTTGTGCATGCCCTCTATACAGCCACAACACAGAAGGATAGGTGTGTCTGAGTACCCATTTACATACATCTGGGTTCTGATGGCCTTGCTTGGGTAGGATGGAAGGGAGCGGCTAACACTTCACTTGACTAGTCAGTGTACTGTTCCCACACAAATGACTGATTACTCCCCACTGATGCCTGGTAGACAAGACTTGGTTGAAAGGGATACTTGTGCTCTTCAGGAGCTGCTTTGAAACCACCCACCACATCATGGGTATAAGTACTGGGTGTCTGATGCCCTAAAATCAGATACTATTGGACTTTTAATTAAACTCTGCCAGAAGAACTGTTGTGTTGCTTAAATGACTCAGCTGGACGATTGATCTGGAAGGCCTGCTTTTCTGTTTGTTGCCCTGCTGCCTGCTGCTCTCTGACTCAGCTGAAGGAGAGCTGGACTCAGCGTGCACTCCAAGTGATCTCTGGAGGCTTATTGGCCTGCTTCCTGTTGCTTGATACTCAGCAATATCAAAGTCTCTACCCCTGCTTCTGTGCCTGACACTGGAAGTAGCTCAGATAAATGCAACATGGATTTCAAAGCATATTCTGTCTGCTCATAGCAGGACCGCAGCATCGCCCCAGTTGCGCAAGTAAAACCATTGTATTGTATCAGAACTAGTGCTCTACTCCAGAGATCGACGCATTGGACAGTTTATGGCCATTGCTGCAGCTTGCTGAAATTGATGCATTCCCTCGACTGCATGGCAGAATCCTGCACAGAGCTCAATGCCTCTTGTCTCCAGCACCAATCTTTGGAACTAACAAATCACCTTCACTACTTAAAGATGATTGATTCACCTCGCTGCTTGCGACCAGGAAAGTACTTTGATAACCGGGGCCTGCTTGGGTTGTGTAGCCGGCCGAAACTCCATCGAGGTTGGCTCGAAGTTTGACTTTTCCCCGGTCGAGCATGACCTAAAGTAAAATATTTAGGGGCATATTACCAAGGGGGGCGATAGGCAATTATCGCCGATTTAGCATCCGTTTTCATCCGCTAAGCGGCGATACTTCTATCGCCCTATTAGCAAGCTGCCGCTAACTGATGTTAGCAACAGCTATTAGGTGATAGCGAGCGGTTTGGGGCCCGCATTGCATGTCAGCGATGTTTATCGCTAATGACATGCAAAGTGGGCGTACCCAACCAGTTAGCGACTGTCGCTATCGCCTATTAGCAAGGCAGGTGTAGCGTTGGAAATATTCGCGCTAGGCGCGAATATCTCCAAATACTAACACCTGCCCAGACCAGTTCTTAGCCATGTTATCCAATGGGAGGTGGATAACATGGCTAAGAGCATTTCGTCGCTAATGAGAGAATATCGCTGTATTCTCAAGACTTTCACACATTTCGCCGCTATCGCTGGATATTTTAGCACAATGGAGAAAAACGCTGCTAATAGCATGTTTCTCCGCTAACATATCCAGCGATAGGCAGCAATACAAAAAGGTTGCTAAGCCTATTTAGCGATAAATATCACTACTTGTTGGTAATATGCCCCTAAGTGTTACTTACTTCTAAGCCTTTACTATATTTATTCCTTCGAAATTCAATAACTCAACTTCTATACATTGGATTTTTGTCATTTTGGTCTTGGTTTGTTCAGAATATATTTTTCTCAACATGTGTGGAGTCTTTTTGTAGTGTATTCATTGTGTTACTGTGTATGTGTGTTGCACAAATACAGTACACATCATTTCTTTATATACGCCTGACTGCTCTGTGCCAAGCTACCAGTGGGTTAGCACAGGTTATATTTTAGTGTGTCTCTAGCTTACCCTGACCAGAGTGGCCTTTCCTGCCTGGCCTAAGTGCATACTTAAGCCAACCAGTAATCTCCTTTCTAACATATGATCTGTATATTCTGATTTTGACAGAGCATGTGCTCAGTAACTGAGTTGCATTAACACCTAATTGATAGGAAGCTCAGTGACCCCAGGGTGCTTGCAAAGGCAGAACACCTCTGACTCAGCACCAGGGCCTACAACAAGGTACCTAGAAGTGACTCTGGGGGGGATGGCTCAGATTACCCGAAGAGAGGGAGGAGGAGGGCCACATTTGCATAGGCAGGTGCCAGAATACTGTTGCAGGAAATGGTTACCATGTCACTTCTAAGCATGGGGCTGTGATTTTGGTGAGTGGTGACCCAGGGCACTCCATTTCTAACCTTGTGCCTTGATTGCTCCCTTTTGGTTCAGAAGTGAGGGTATTTGTTCTTTACCAAGTGACCATCCACTGATGGGAGCTCCACTGTGGTAGACAGTGTGATCAGGACTGTCTTAGGAGTAGGTAATCCGCAGGAGCAAAGGGCGGAGCATACCCTGGTGTCACTTAGCTGAAAGTTGTAATCCAGGAGTAAACTTGTGATCCCTTAGGATGAGAATCATCACTTCCTTCAGGTAACACATAAGAGTATACCTTTGCCAGCCCTAAGTAATACCTGTGCTAATCAGACCATGGTGGTGGAAAAACTGGTTTGCAGAGCAGTGCACTGGACAGGTGCGAAGGGTAAATCAGGCCTCTGGTGTCCCTGTAATGGAGTGGGGAAGTGACCCAAAGGAGGATCACCAGGAGACTACATAGACCCAGATGGGGGCAGGGGGCAGTAACAGTCCATAGTGGGGGGGATCAGTGAATCAGAGGTTGCCAGATCAGAGAGCAGGGTACCCCAAGACTGACACTAGGGAGTCTACTTTTGACCTGGAGGTGCTCCCTGCACTCTCACTGAGGCAGAGGGACAGAGACCTGCACCAGGCAGACCCCTACATGACACAGGCAGTTTGTCATCCTTGAAGGGGGTCGTGGGTCCCCCTGGAACTCCTGGCATGTTAGATATCTGTTCAGATTCAGGGTACAGACCCTGAGCTGAGGGGCCAGTTTCAAGGTACCACCTCTGGAATGGTGGAAAGGGGAATGGAGGTAAGGGCCTAACACAAAGGATTTTTGCCAGCAACTCTAAGAACCCTGCAGCCAGGCCCTGCACCAAACCCATGCAGGCACCCAATCCCACACAACGCATAGCCTTCGGCCATGTGTGGCATGGGGTTGTGCACAGGGTCTGGCCTACAGCCAGGTCCAGCGGCAAACCCACACTGGCCTCCATCCCCACTTGCGCAGGGCCTTCAACTCTGATCCGCCTGTCGCTGGCCATAGGACCTGGCCTCTGGTCAGGGTTGGGGCTGGTGGAAGATTGGTGACAGGACCTAGCACCCAAACCCAACTCAAAACCTGCAGGTGCACTCGGCCAACTATGTGATGGTACAATATAAAGGGTGTCATTATAAATAAGGCAGACCTACTGACTTTGTCTGTGGGTCAGGACACCAAAATGTAAAATGTGGGAAGGGTATGACCTCACTCTCCCTGGACAGAAAACAACAGTGTCCTGAGGGACAAGGTCCTTGGGACACTGCTTAGTTCTTACCCCTGGAATGGGCCCTGGGGACCTATCCAGCTAGAGGAGGGGCGGCCCATGCCCTACTGCCCTTCATTACATTTTGCTGGGCCCCATGGGATGCTGTCCCTGGGGCCTCATTGTGGCATAGTGTGGAGGCTGAATACCCCCTCCCCTTTTGATATTATGGCTGGTCCCAGAGAATGGGTCTCAGGTACCATAATTGATTCGAGATGAGGCCTCAAGCATGCCCCCTTCCAATGTTTATTGAAAAAATATAGTTGTATTCCTGGGCCCTGGCCCACCCTGGAGGCCATTCCAATAAAAATACAATGGCACGTGCCACTTTTCTTTTTTTGCCACAATCCATTCGAAGAACTGCTCGATTCCAGCAAAAATAGTTTTTTTTAATTTTTGTTCACCCCACAAGGGATAATCGGGCAGGTAAACCTGTGCCCTCTTATATTCCTTTTTTAAAACGTTTTCAGGACATAGGTCTATGTCCCTGAGTTTTGTAATGGCCTCTGTAGCATTTATTTTCATGTTGCGGCCAGCCAATCAGAGTCCTTGCTCTAAGAAACCCCCTCAACCAATGAAATGGCTTGAGTTTTGATATTTTGGACCAATGGCCCAGATAAAATATTATAAATCTTAATTTCGCAAAAACTGCTTTTTGGATCTACACCAAATCACAAAAAGTATGTTTTCTAGACCAAGAACTTACTTCCTGCCAAATTTGCTGTAATTCCATTTAGATGTTTTGGCTGTGGCCCTTGTAAAAAAACTCTATGAACATTGCATGTGGAAACTTTATTTTGGGACCACATTTCTTTTCAGCCCTGGCTAGATGGCTCACCCCTAAACTTCCCAGAAAGAAGGTAATGAAAAAGAGCACTTTTTTAGGAATTTTCATGGAGATTTGTCAAACTGCCACGTGTTGGCAAAATGAGTTGCAATCCAAAAAAGCCATTTGCTATAGAAAGATAGTAACTACCATATTAGCAAATATATAAAAAAAATATATATATATATATATATATATATATATATATATATATATATATATTATTTATATATAAAACCTACTGGCAGTAACCAGTAGGTAGTTATAGTTAGAACCTATTATCCATAGGAAACCCGCAACATTCTATTCCCAATAACTTTGGGGCCTATTGATGAATCTTTGCGAAATTTTCCAAACTTTTGGCCAGCTCTGGTCTGCTCCTATTTTGTAAGTTTCGGAATGATTGGTCAAGTGGTGGCCGAGAAAAAAGGGGGGTCCCAAAACACGTTTTCCCCATGCAATTTCCCATAGGACCTTTAGCCACAACAACAGCCTGAACTGCTGAACGGAATTACGCAAAATTTGGCAAAGATGTGGTCCTCAGTTCAGACTTGTGCCTTTTGCTTAAATTGTATCAATCTGTTCAGTAGTTCCTGAGAAAATTACAGTTAAAAGCATTTAATATCTATGGGTGCGCAGGCCCACAAAATATATATATATTTTTTTTTAAAAGACCTGGCTGGTGCGTGTAGGGTGCGCGGACTCTGCAGTAAAAAAAAATAAAAAAATAAAACTGAGCTTTGTTTATAATTAGCCCCGGGGGGGGGGCTAAATACCGGGGGCAAAATTATAACATTTTAAGGGGGGCCCAGAGGGGGCTCCCAGCCCCTGGGATCGTCACCCCCGGGGCTAAAAAAAAAATGGTGGGGGAGTGGTTGAAGGCCCTCAAAGTCTCGGGGACCACCATTCCCCAGCGCTTTATTTATTGTGGGAGCGGGACTGCGTGGCACCCATCCTGGAGCACTGGAGGGCCCCGTCACACCCCAGGGCTACAAAAAAATGGTTGGGGGCTGCAAGGTCTCCAAAGCCCCGGGGACCACCCCTCCCCGGGGCTTTATGTATTGTGGGAGGGCGGGTTCCTGCAGTGTCCCGGGGTGTCCATCCCGCCCTCCTATAGCAAGGAAATCTGTTCTCTCTTTCACAATCTAAATCAGATTTCTTTTTCACATGGGGAGCTGCATGTTAGTAGATCCCCATGTGGAAAGGCAATGTCAGCTCCCAAACACGTAGAATTTGTGCACCAAAGACGCTGGAGTCGTGCACCCTACATATTATGAGTCGTGCATTCAGCGTGTGCATACCAGGGTGCCACACTGATGCTGCACTGCGTGCTCAACTTCTAATTTTACCATAAAAAAATAGCCCCTATCAGTAATTTCTAATATCCCCTGGGACCCTATCCCCCAGGTCTTATAAAAAATGTTGGGGACCCTGGGGAGAGCCACAATGCCCCCACGGTCTCGCCGGCTCCCCGCGTCCTTTTGGAGCCGGCATTGTTTTTCCACAGGGGGAGATGCTAACTTGCATGTGGAAAAGCAATCTGGTTTGGATTTTGAAAGTGAGAACAGATTTCACTGCTCTGTCTTTCAAAATCCAAATGAAGTTTGCCATAGATGGGGCTGGAGCTGCGAGACTCCCGCCCTCTCAAAGCAAACAGCAGTGTCCCGGGCGTGGGCACTTCGGAAGACTGCAGGAGCCGGACCTGGGGGGTTGCGGTCCCCAGGGCCCTCGACGGCTCCAGGCAGGGGGCCACGCAGCCTCTTTTCCACAATACAGAAAGCCCCGGGGGATGGTGGTCCCCGGGGCTTGGGGGAGTCGTTAATGCCTCTAATTTTGCAGGGGGGCCTTGAAGCCCCACCCCAAACATTTGTTTTAATGCCCCGGGGGGATGGCTCTCACTCTTGCATAGCAAACAGCAATGTTCAAAAAATCTACCGGTAAGATAACAAAGGATTTTGAAGTCTATTTTTGCCATTTTTTTTTTGTTTGCTGCCTTTAAAGCGGCAACAATTTTAACGCCCTCTTTGTAAATATGCCCCTAAGTTTTGTAATGTTGACAATCCCGTCTCCCATTTAAATAGGCATGAAATATTTATTGATGTGCATTGTGTATCGTGAAGCAACACTGTCTAATTGTGATAGATAAAGAATTGACAGAGTTATGTACTTCTTTGGCTCGTAATGTGCATAGGGTCAAATTTACAAGTTCCTTGCATTACTATTGCATCACTTTTAAGATGGGAAAAGTGACATGAAAGTGGCGCAAGGGGCTTGTAAATCTGCTACACAGTGTTCTGTGTTACTTTGCTTTCCTTTCTGTCATATAGAGGATCCTGGGTAAATATCACGGTTTCTGTACAGCCAGTACCTTTCAACCCTACCCCCAAACTGCTTACTGCCTGTTACCATAGCAACAGTTCCTGGAACACTTAGGTGAGCACAGAGGTTAGAAGTTCACCACAGAATGTTGCTAATCGAAACAGTTACTGTGCTGGAGTTGTAAAAGTTTTCCATAGGAACCGTTAGTCGTAGCTATAGACTATATCTATGGGCACGGAGTAGGAGGGACATCTGATTGGCTGGTGTGTTATAAGGAGGAGCTTCCAGAGCTTAATGTTGATTGGTTGCGCACTATTGAAAGAAGACGTGTTGGTAGACATTCACTTCCGCTCTGCGGAGTGGGAGGGACATCTGATTGGCTGACATGTTCCAAGGATGAATTTCCCAAGCTTAATGTTGATTGGCTGTAAACCATTGAAAGTAAAAGTGTCAGCGATTTCTTCCCTCTTCGCGGAGTATTAGTATTAGGGACATTTCATTGGGTAACATGTTCCAAGCGGGACCTTACTAAGCTTAATGTTCATTGGCTGTGAAGCATTAAAAGTTGAAGTTTTGGCAGTCATTCCTTCCTCTTCTGCAGAACAACATGGACATTTTATTGGCTAAAGTGTTTCGAGCACAAGTTTGCTCCTTATTGGGTGGGAACGGTTCACTGTTCTCAGTGATTTTGTGACACACTTCCGAAGGAGTATGGGAAAAGAAAGTATTAGAGGGGAGGGTAGGAACACTATTATTTCAGTACAGTGGTTACAAGGAGGTGGACAGGGATTGTGAAGGTAAAAATAGTTTTTATATTTTTTAAGGGCTGTGGGGTGTACAAATCATGGTGGAAATATGACAGTGTATTGAGGTGTTTTTTTTATCAAGTTTGCGGGTGGGATATTTACCAGGAGCACTATTTACTTATAATGTGGTGTTTACTTTTCTGATGGGGAGGTGTGGTTGCGCAGCAAAATTTCAGTCCAGGTTTGAAGCAGTTTTTATTTAGCTAATACACATAAACTTTCTTCAGAAACTGACGCTGTATATATGAAAGGGGTGACAAATAAAAATGGAATTTCATAAAATATCAGTTAAGTGTGGCCATTCTCTCCTTTTTTCTGCTATAGCTTGTAAAAGTATTGCCCCATATTCTTGATAATGTAAGAGGGCATCAGTTACTTTTAGATAAAGTAGAATAGAAGGGCTATAACAAACAATCCCGCACTACATTAACTGAGGTCAGGAGAACAAGTAAAAAACAGTTAAATACAAGTGACTTTATATTACATAGAAATGTATGCATTATTATTTTTCAAATTTGTATTTTTTACAATTCAGGAACGTTCTGTTGTAGTGCTTAGAGGTCGCACATTGTTTCACTAACAAATCACATACTCACTTAAGAATATATAGAAGAGTACTATTATAATATACAGCACTGGTCCTATATATTCTTTAGGGAGAAGGTGAATAAGAACCGTAACTGAGAAGAATAGAAATGAGAAAATAACATTCAGAAATGTTGGGTTTATCAAATATTTAAAGTAACAAATTCTGCAATTTCGTAAAATATGCTACCTGAAAAAAATATCTGGTCAAGTACGTTCTAATGTTTCGTAAGCTATATTACAGATGGCGCCAAAAATTTCCTTTTCCTCTTCTGTAACAATAGGACAATCTATTACAATATAACGATTGATACCATTGTTACAGTAAAAAGAAAAGGAAAATAAAGGTATCTATTTAACAGTACATCCATAAGGAAATACTTTCGAGTGGTAATTATTTTCTGAGCTTCTTTTCTCCGGGAGGTCAAAAAGTTTGATCTTTGTGACGATGGGTCTAAACTCCTCTGAGATCATAACTGTAAAAAATATAATATGTATATTCACAGTATATGATCAAAAGGGGGGAACAGACTGAAAACCAGAAGCTGGTGACGTTGCTTATATATCTTTACTCTTTGTGCTGATGGGTCATGAACTCCACTGAGATCAGCATAACTGTTAATATTATAATATACATATTAACAGTATATGATCCCTAGGGGAAAACACACTAACACCTGGAAGGTGGTGACATTGATTGTAAATGTTTAGGGTTTGCTCCGACGGTTCACCAATACCTCTGAAGCGAAGTACAGTGTCAATATTATAATATAGAAAGTCACAATATTAAGCTGAAAGGAGTCAGAAAAGGAGCAATGTTTGTTGTAATCTATCTGTTTTTGAAAACAAGCTGCTGACATTACAGAGAAAAAGGGAAAAACATGCATCCCCTTTTTATCTAGATATAAATGTCTAAATATTAACCCCTTCCATGCTCATGACGGAACGGTTCCATCATGAGCGTAAGTTGGCCTGTGCTTATGACGGAACCATTCCGTCATGGTTTCATGGGCCCAATGGAACGTCCAACACCGCAGCAAAATTCGCGCAGCACAGAAGGGGTTAACAAATATCTACAAATTATAACTATCTACTATGCCATAATTAAACAACTTACAACTCCGTAATTTGTTTATTGACGCAAAACAAGAATCCGATGCTGAAAAAGGGAACCTGCATCACAGATTGGCAACGCAGAAATAACTCTCTAAAACGAAACTATTCGCACAATAGGTGTGGTTTATATAGTTTTTGGTTGTTTAGTAGTCTATGGAAGGAAGATCCGGCTCCGCCTATGTGGATGTCACGTTTTACAGTTTACACATGCTCATGTTTTAACTGTTTTACTTGTGCACGTGTTGGGAAAAGTTACAAACTGTGCAGCTGTAAAGGTTTCGATTTCGATAGTAACACGTATGGTCCTTATTATCTACGTAAGTTCGAGAGTTTAAAAAGTGTTATCTGGTAAACTGTGTCCTTTGTATTCTTATGATTAAAAACATCAAAATAGAAGACATAAATATTGTTTGCAATAGAAGAAAAAAAAACGTGTTATTATTTGTTATCACTATGCTGTTAAATTAAAAAATTCCCGCATTTGTAAAGCGTAAAGCTACCCCCGGAAAGGTGTGCTGGCGCTTGGGGCATTGGGAAGATTAAGCAAGGTGTTACCTACAGTGAGATAGTGGTGGGCTAAGATGCTGATGGACTCTGGAATCAAACTGTGAACACTGTTGTTCGAAGTCAGGTATTATAGGTGTTGCATCATACTTTTAGCACACTTATATGTTAATTACTGCTAATTAAGTTGAAAACATTCTTAAATTATAAGAAGGGCTCCTTATTTTCTGTTTTTACTGATTTTTACAGATAAATACAGACAGAAAAGTGTGGATAAATACGGAAATTGGGTTGCCCCTCCTGAGTCGTCTAAGGTTACGACCTGTTCTAAAAAAGGAATGTTGGTTGGACCTGTTGATGCACTAGTGGTTTGTTCTTGTGTTGTCTCCGATGGTTGTGGTCCCTGGTGGTGACCACTTTGTTGTATCCTTCTTCGTTGACGTTCAACAATATCGCTGTCTGAAGAGGATGTGTCTGTATTTTGGGTGTAAGGGCGGGCTCTTCTCCTCTGGGTGTATACCTCCGCCCAGGTATACACTTCGCCCAGTTTGTAATCCAGCGTGTCAACAGGGCCAACCAACATTCCTTTTTTAGAACAGGTCGTAAACTTAATCGACTCAGGAGGGGAAAACAAAAAGAACAACTACAAACAAGAAGTGTGACAACACCCAAAAAGACCAACAAAAACAAAACAACTAGTGATCAACATTTCAGACTACACCTTCACTCAACATGAAATGAATCTGTTACAAAAAGGAGCTTCCTTTGTACCAGCTACCAAATCAGATCAGTTGGAATTAGAAGTCAGTACTTTCAAACTCACCAGAAAATTGAGATTGCGTTTTTTATTTTGAGAACGTATCACCCCCACAAGGGGACAAATAACTGGACCCTCTCATGGGTTTATAAACTTCAAGTACCTTTCAAGCTCCGGTGAGCCACAAAACTATTGATTTGTTTGAACAACTCATCAAACAAGATTTGACATCAATCAATTACAAAAAGGTAAGGCACAAAAAAATCACCCAAAAGGATCGCGACAGGTTAAGAGCCATCGCCAACAACAAAAAAATAACTTGCATAAAAGCAGACAAAGGCGGCGCGCTGGTCGTCATGAACTCAAGAATGTACCAACAGAAACTAAATGAACATATATCGGATGAAACCACCTACATGAAACTTCCAGGAAACCCCACAGCACAGTTTGTTATAGAACTGAAAAACATTGTTGACCAAGCATTGACACAAGGTACCATAAACCAAAAAACCAGGAACTTTCTCCTTAAATCCAATCCAAGGAGCCCATCCATATATGCGGTACCAAAAATTCATAAGAACACCACTGACCCACCGATACGTCCAATAGTATCGACACGTCGAAGTATCCATGAACCAGTAGGCCAATATTTAGATCGTCAGCTTCAACCCACAGTTTAATCACTTGCAAGTTACATCCGAGACACCACTGACTTTTTAAGCAAGTTACACAATTTAAGAATGGACCCAGATGAACGCCTATGGTTATGCACTGCTGATGTCAGCGCGTTGTATACCTCGATCCCTCACTCAGGAGGTATTGAAGCCAATGGAACAGGCCATCTTAAAAATAGATGTAGACCAATCAATGAAGATATTTCTAATGGAACTGGTAATGTTCACATTGTACCAAAGCTATTTTAAACACCAAGAAGACTGGTATTTGCAGGTAGTAGACACGAGCATGGGAAATTTTGCATCTCCAGTCTACGCGAACATTTACATGGGAGAATTTGAGAATGACAACATATGGTCTAACTCAAATTGGAACAAAAATATCAAAATGTATGTTTGTTTCATCGACGACCTATTCATTCTTTGGAAGGACACCAGAGAGAATCTGGAACAAGCTCTGATGACATTAAACACCATCAACCAAAGAATCAAGTTTGCATGGACTATAGATGCTGAATCTATAACTTTCTTGGACGTTCAAGTTACAATAAAGAACAACAGTATCTACACCGACATATTTCGCAAACCAACTGATCGTAATAATGTTCTACATTATACAAGTTTCCACCAGACATCACTCAAAAGACATCTACCCAAGTCCCAAATGATAAGAGTGAAACGTATAACCTCAGATTCCAACTTGGCAGACACTCGAATAGAGGAGATGACAAACAGATTCCGCGAAAGAGGATACCACAACCACAATTTTAGAGACAGCCAAAAACCAAGTCAGAGAACTTAACCGTTTGGATTTACTACAAAAACCAAGAATAAAACCTCAGAATGACAGGATGGTCATAGTCTCAAAATTCTCCAATGTGAGTACTACATTTCGCAAAATTGTGTTAAAACATTGGCCTATGCTACAATTGGAGACAGACTTCAAAGACATGTTTAAATCACGACCATTGTTCGCATATACTAGAGGGAAAATTTTGGGAGAAATCCTCAAACAACCAGTGAACATTCAAACAGAATCACGAGGGACCAGACCTTGCAACAATTGCAATATTATAATTTTGGGCAACAAGGTGACACACCCCATGAGAGGCAACAACATAGAGATAAACGTCACAGCTACCTGTGACACCAACAATGTGATATATATGTTAAAATGTCCGTGTGGAAAAACCTATCTTGGTAAAAGTGAGCGAAAAATTAAAGTACGATTGAACGAACACAAGTCGAATATCAGGTGTTAAGCTGAAACCGATGAAAATAACCTCATTTTGAATTTGAAAGCCAATGAGATTATGAAGAATTTGTAAAATGTAACTTTAGGGGGTTGAGCATTTGGGGTATAACTATTGCTGTCAGAAAGAAATTTGAGGTAGCTGTTTGTATGAGAGGAGGTCCTTGCTACTATTTTCTCTGCGCTACTCTGGCTGGCTGCTGTCTTTGCAATACCTGACGGAGGCTGTCCTGATTACTCTGCACTTCATCGGCTGGTGATGTTGCCTTAAACTATACCCGTTCAGCCGAAGGGTTAGCACTGCCTAACTATTGCACATTGTGCATTAGTTCTCGTTGATCTAGGTTCATATGAAAATCAAATTGCATATTAATATTGCAATGATCTATTTTGTTTTGTCTCTTTCTCTTGCCACTCACTCCTCTTATTGATATTGAAATGAATTTAGTATAAACTGTATTTCTCTTATGCATTCTCATGGGCATGAACCCCTAGTTATAAAAGATCCAGTATAATAAAACTAGTGTTATTAGATATAGTTATAAAAATGTACACCACTTCTGCTGCATCACTATCATACAAAGTCTTCACCTTTAGGAGAGTTCCTAGCCATGGTTCAGAAGAACACACTGAAACAGCCACAGTTAGGGAAACATCCCATAACCATAAATGTGGAAAGGCCCCCAACACTCTCAGTGAATAAGGTGGGCATAGAGACCTCACGACCTATTAACTCAGCTGAACACCCATGGGAAAAAAGCATATGCAGTAGCAACAGCAGGAAATCAGCTGGGAGTATCACTGAATATTTCCTGACAAATGAAAAGGGTATCCCTTCTATCAGATACCCTGCCACCATGACTTGGCCACTCAAGCCAGCTCATCTGGAAGCAGACCAAGTCAGAGGATCTGGCAACAGAAAAAGCATAAGATTAAGCACAAAGCTGGGGGACAGAAGCTCAATCATAGAGCTACAATCAACAGTTTTTGACTAGTAGCCCTTGGAAAGCAGGGTACCCTGCGTAAAAAACAGACAACATTAGGAAATGCCTCTTCTCCCTCACAAGCAACATAGGCCAAAATGAAAAATTAGGCCAGAACGGCTCATTTAAAATGTGTAATTCCCTCATGGATACTGTACTAGAAATTAATGTGCCCGTCATCCCTGATCAACTGGAGCCCCCCACAGGGCACCTATGAACCTCCTTCTGGACTTGCCCTACAAGCAGGACAAATGACTAAGGTCCATTTACTGCCATAGACGCCATGACGTGGCAATCTCACAAACTGAAAGTCAAGATAGAAAGGTTGTAGGTTATGTTGCATACCATGGCGGACATGCCCAAGAAGTTTGAAAAAAAATAATAATAAAAAGGTGACAATAAAAGGCTGTCTATGTCCATACATAGTGGAAAAATGGGCTACATTGCCAACCAGCCTTGCTACATTTGTCACTGAACTGAAGGAATTAAACAACATATGTTCAGGCACACCAAGGAGCGGGGAGGCAGAATCAGGAAAATAATTAAACTTGGCTCTCAGGTTTTGACGTTAAACAATTAACAAAAGCTTTGTCAGGCGGAGTCCGAGGAGTAAGTGGTCACTCAAAATGAACATTGCACTAATAATGAAAGCAGCCTCGAACAAAGCAAGGAGAAAAAGGACACAAGTGAATGTGTTAATGAAGGGGCCAGCATAAGCAATCACACTCTTAACACTAGGCGAAAAAAACATTTACAAAAGCACCAAAAATGTTTAATAATACCAAGCAATAGCGATAATTATCGCTATTGCTTGGTTAGAGACAAAAAAATACCGCTGAGCTGCGGAGATTTTTATCGCAGATAAACCTTGGTATTACCAAGGTTTATCGCAAATGTGATAAAAATCGGCCGCAATGCATGAATATCGCTGAAAAGTCAGCGATATTCATGCATTACCGAGCTAATGCTCTTAGCCATTTTATACACCTCCCATTGGATAACATGGCTAAGAACTGCTCAGGGCAGGTGTTAGCTTTTGGAGATATTCGCGCTTAGCGCGAATATCTCCAAAAGTTGCTAATAGGAGATAGCGATGTTAGCAACTGTTTTCAGTCGCTAACATCTTGGCACGCCCACTTTGCATGGCATTAGTGATAAATATCACTGACATGCAAAGTGGGGCCCAAGATGGTCGCTATCTCCTACTAGCTGTCGCTAACTGGTGTTAGCGACAGCTAGGTAATAGGGAGATAATTTTATCTCCGCTTTCTTGGCTTTTAAAGCCAAAAAAGCGGAGATAAACCCCCTTGATAATATGCCCCACAGTGAGTAAGAAAAGGTGCACTGAAACTCCATAAAAGATCTCGTAGTGGCAAAAAGGCAACTTATAACTTTGCCTCCCTTCGTCCAAGCCACTAAACCCAATACTTCTAACAAAAGGAATATGAGAATTAGGCTCAAAGAAGAAGGTTAACGACTGTACCAACAAAGCTACTCATGCCCAGCTGAGCATAGGAAGCAACAAATAACAACAAATATAGACACGCCAGGTATCAATAAACTGCCACAACAGGTAACAGCACATGCTCAAGAGGATCAACAGAGGAAACACAAGTAGGCACCGTCATCAAGAAGGGGCTCCAATGGTTTAAACCTAGAAGTGTTATCTGATAGTCAACCCATAACACCTCATGCGAGACAGACTACCATCTCAAATTCAGGAAAGTCCAGCACTTGCATAGAAATATGTCACAAAAGAAACCACAAGGCTGATGGGTGTGAAAGAAGTCATCCATGATGGTCAACTAGGAATAAGTGAGAAGTCCAAGTCTGGAGTGCCCATGGAGCCCCCCGAATGGACCAGGTCCCTAGGGAAAGAGGATCCTAGGCGTGCATCACCTTCAAGAGGAGTAGAAATTGTCAGCACATTACCAAATTCTTCCCATGTAATAGTTAGACCTATTAATGGTCATCCACAGAATACGGCAACATGGCAGAGCCAACAGTCATAAGCATGGATCAGCTATTCCGCCGAAAGCGGCATAGACTGCGAAAAACTATACTGACCCAACAGTATATATCTAGAGGCCCTTCAGACGTTCTCAACTGCTTTAATTTTCTTAGAATTGTACAGCACATTCCCACACTCTACTTCATGAAGAACTAAGACAAAATAAGTATACAATTCAAATTCGCAGACCCAGATAAAGGAAAGGAATCAACAGTCTGAACATGGCATGACTTAGGCCTGTCTGAAAATATGTTACAGGAAAAAGATCCAGTTGTGAACTGGGGAATAAAGCTCCAAACCTTGGAAGGGGAAAATCCCCCCATGTCCTAAAATATCAGCCCCACGTTCACCAAGAACACAACTCAAAGGAAGTGCTTCTAAGGGGAACAGTGAAGGTGAATGGTAACCCTAGTTACACCAACCTTTACACCTGGTTCCACCTAGACGCCCCAGTAGGAGACCATAGGTCAATCACACAACGGGACCAAACCTGTAGTCCCCCCAAAGGATACATACAATTGAGGTTGGATTGCAGCTAACCTAGCCCAAGAGAAGCCAAGGCATCCCTAGCATCATGTATACAGAGAAGGGATGTGCAAAAAATTTGAGAGGGACAATCAAAATCGGGTCATGGAATGTGGCTGGCAGCACTAAGATCTGGCACAGCAAGGCCACTATTTCTTTCTTAAGTGACACAGATGTCATTTTCCTTCAAGCGACATAGTCACTCACACCAAGCCTGCTGCCAAGATATGCAGAATATTTTAAGTCAGCAAAAAAACAACCTCTTTCAGAGGCCATCAGGTGACGTATCAATATATATTAGGCACTCAGCAAAAGACTCATAAATGCAACAGGCAGGAATAATTAAGGAGTACAGATGGCACAGGGGCACACAGACAACACTAATAATCACCATCTACTTCAACCCTTAAGGTAAAAACACATTGGAAAAAGCAGATAAGCTTATCAACTACCTGGAAACACTATTCAGTAGCTACACTGCAATTTGATTTGGAATGGTGCACCAATAAACTTCTTATTAGAAAATGAAGAGAGTAGTCATAATGATAGGTGTTCCTTTTTATTTTTTCTGTTGTGATCTTTTAGTTCCATACAACACATCCAGCCAATGCGTTTCGTTCAGTTGGATAACCTGAACTTCATCAGGGCTTTCAAAGTATCACTGGGTTGTTGGAATAATCACAATAAGATTCGTACGACGCGTGCATGAGATTCCTCTTTCATGTACGGGAAGATGAACCTTCAATAAGACCATAATTAATAGTGCCCCAAATGTCAGGCCACGCGTTTGATAGCTTGTAAGTTGTGCCACAAATCTGCAGCAAGCCGTCACGCCAACTATGTAGAGACGATTGAAGGTACAGGAATTGTTCTGCACATACGAATTGAACAAAAGGAAACTGAGAGTGTAGTGAAGTTTCTATAGTCCGCCATTGTGGTTGCTCAGTAGCCACACTGCCTCTGAAATGATCCGACTGGGGGACTTTACCATGCACAACCTGGGGGAGGTTTGCGAAAGCAATAAGGGCTACAGCAAAATCATTTGAAGATTTGCCGCTGACCGCGTGACCCGCAGGGGAACATGGGCACCCCCCCCGATCGGTTCAGGCCCCCCCGACCGCCCGAAGGACTAACGGGGCGCCGTCGCGGTTTCCCGGAACCTCCTTCGGCTCCTGTTCCTTGGCTCAGGCACCCTTACTGTGCCAGGCAGAGGCACTCTTACTGTACCCTTCTGCCGCAGAGGTAACCTTACTGTCCACGTCTGCTTCCAGATCGCCCGTAAGATGACCCACCATAACGTCATACCTGTGTTGTACGAAATAAACCTGCAGCAGTTCTTTCCCACAAATATGTCTCCTGAGTTTCCTTTGGGTGGGAATTGCAATTGTGTATTGTACAAGCGGGCGGGAGCGTATGGCGGTGTGGGCACTATAATACATTTGTACAAACCCACATGCTGAAATTGCCACCGATGACAACAAAAAAGACCAATCCAATGAGCAGCTACAGCCACTCTACTACAATCAAAATACTAGTGATTACACATTCCTCAGTCAGAGCCTGAGCCAAGCCATCTCACACTATCAAGTCCATTGCCAGGAAGAGAATAATCATCCATCCCTGGTGGTGCCATTGATCTTATCATGAGAGAACCATGCACAAATTCCCGCATTAGGGAAATCCAAAGGTGAGGAACAGCATACACTCCTTCGCAGGACAAAATCAACACCTTCCACCACAATAAAGACAGAGGGATGTACAAGTCAATGGGAGGGCTGGCCAATCCCTCAACAAACCATGGATGTTATCAATGGCTGGTCTTTTCTGGTTTTGGATTTGTGTGCTCTCCTGCGAGTAAAAAGTCACACAGACCCAACAAGAAAACATGTAACACTATGAGACTCAAAGCAGATATTAAAAAGAGCTCTTTGAAATTAAGTATGGTAGTATGGGCAAATAGCAACTTGAGAACTATTTTCTCAAGGCAGGAGCTAGCAAAAGCATCAAGAAAGCATAAACACCTGCTATGGTAAAATAAAAGAAGAATGCATGAGTCTGAGTGGATAAAACGTTTTGACCTAATTACAGGTAATAAGCAACAACAATTAAGGCAATATGTCTCCACTATATGCCATGGGAAGTGCAAAAGTGGTACCTCAGTTCCAATGGAAAAATGGGTAGCTCATGAAATGGCCCTTTATACTGAGTCCCTAGACAACCCGAGCAAAAAAACAACTGCCAACCCCCCAACAGCATGGAAAGGGCATGAGAGACGAGTTGCAACAAATGGAGGGGAATCCTGCTGAACCAGACCAACTGGCAGTGACTAAAGTCCTGAAGGACATTTGAAATGATGGGACCCCATCCCAGATTGTCTGCTCGGATCGTTATTCAGAGAGGACCTTGAGTACTGGGCATCAATCCTAGAGCCACTGTTTGCAGAGTGTAAACTGTAGGACGATGTCCCTGATTCCTGGACAGGCTCCCTACTTCAGCCGATCTTCAAGGAGGGAGTCAATACTGACCCCAAAAACTACCGATTAATTGCCCTGCTGGAAATCTAAGAGGAAAGCCTATGCCTCACCATACTACAAGACTTAGTCAAATGGGTATCAGGTGAGGGCCTGATCCCTTTCTATCAAACGTGGTACTGTGAGGTATGATCTACAGATGATAGCATGGTGGCCCTCTCTTATTTAGCCTACCAAGCCATCACACAGAAGAAGTGCCTGTACTCACCTGTGTCTGTGACTACTCAGCTGCTTTTGATAGGGTAGTCCGTTACATCCTCTGGCAGAAGCTTGCAAAGTGGAACATCCCCCAAACAATTAAATCAATAATGTTACCCTACACCAAGACTTGGGTCAGCGTCAAGATCTCTGGCGACGTAACAAAAGCAAAAATTGCAAAGCACATAGGGCTCAAACAAGGCTGTCTGCTTGCTCCAACTTATACACAGCAGACATTGGCCTTGCCCTATGATACACTCACATAGTAATCCAGAGGAACGGAGAAAAGAAAATGTATCTCATGCAATATGTAGAGGATCTTTTCCTATTAGATCACACCAGAGTTGGCCTCTAGAAGGCGTTGCATGCACTGAATATATACAATGCAAAAAATGAACCAATTGTCAATGCAAGTAAATCCGACGTTGTGATCTTTGGACACTACCCAAAAAAAGGTGAAGAAATGGTGGCTGGGGTCACAAAGGTTAGACTGTGTGCAAAGCTCCAACTATCTGGGGGTTTGGGTAAATAAAACTGCAAAACCTAATGTTCATCTGCAAATTATGAAGAACAAAGGGAACATGATCATCCATGCTCCTGGCAAACTGAAAAATATTCTCGACAGCCCGACTACCATGGTCATCAGTAGGATTCTTACAGCAAAACGTATGCCCTCCATTAATTATGCACAGCAAGCATTTCTGGGCATGCTTGAGGCTGAACTAGACAAGTTTCAATGTAAGGGCTACAAGCATGTTTATCAACTGCCCACGTATGCATGGGACACAGTGATTAGACTAGAATTCAGCCTCATCAGCCAAAAACTCAAGTCCATGGCCGTTTTTGCACAATACTTCCACCTGACAACAGTTGCCACTGAGAATACAATGTAGGAGGTCCTGTGTACAATCTTGAGAACCAATGGCAATCCATCGCACAGGCACCTTCAAATGGTGGTGGAGAAGCCCCATTTAGCTGTAAAAAACTCTGCTGACAGCCCCAATAACTACCCAGCCATCAAAGCAACAATAAAAAGGCAACTACAAGCTACACGCCTCAGTGATGTCATCTAATACTCCACAGTCCAGTCACCAGCACCTGAAACAAGCACTGGGAAAATGCAGCTAAAAACTAACACTGTGGGCAAGATGTGTGCCCCTACCAATAAGAGATTGAACCATAGATGGAAATCACTTAAAAATATCAAACACTGCAGGCTTTCCGACTAAACAAGAGAATCATTGGTCCATCTGCTATACTGTTGTCCAGCCTTTCACAGTGCCCGCTGCACATTCCTGAGGTCAATCTTTATACAACTCCGCACACAAACGGTTACAGAGGCTCTAAATCTTTTATTTGCTCTGGAAATTGTGTCAGACATGGCCAAGTTTAGTAAATGTAGGCATCTGGCTCGGACATTGCTAAAGGACAAATTGCCGGACTCTTGCCCTCAACTTCGAACTATGCCCAGCCTCTCGCCAACATCCTGGCCAGTGCACATTAGCATAGGGCTCAGATTTTATTCCCCATGAACTACCACATTTTATTTCAATCTCAAATGAAATGAAACTGAATCATGTACAGTTAAACTTTTTGATTAATTGTTTTACTATTTGAGGTTTTAAGTTTGTTTTGCTATTTCTGTAATAGTAACAGGGGCAGCTCCTCCTTTAGAGCGGAGGAGGGTCACCCCTCTAAAATGTCCCCAGAGACAAAACTTAAAATGGAAATAAAGTTAATTCATTACCATTTGTTTTGTCACCCCATTCCGAACCGAGTGTTAGGATGGGGCAGAGCCTGCTGAATGGCAGTAGGGAGGAGTGGTGGGCAGAGGGCAGCCTGTGCACTGTTTAAAGTGTGCATGTACCTTTGGCCAGCCATCATACGATGGCCATTCAGACATGCACACATCAACCTCTCAACCCAGCTGTCTTAAGACAGCTGGGTTGGGAGTAAGTGCAGGTCTCCAGTGCCCTCTGGAGTGCTGACAGAGGCTGCTTTCTCCAATTTGGGGCTTCTCTCATGATCGTTAACAGCTTGAGGGAAGGACCAGGATTGGTTAAGGGACTTGGCTGGGGGCCTGACGTTACAGAGAAGAAGAGGACTGAAGCAAGGAGGATGGCTGCTGCACAGTAAGTAATTAAAACATATATATATTTATTTAATGTAATTTCCCCCCACTCGCAGTAGTTGCCAGCCACCACGGAATAGCACAGAATTGTATTGTAACAGAGTCAAATATGGAACATTTCTTGATTGCTTGTTTTACTACACAAGAGTTTTAAATCTGTCTTGTTGTTACTCTTTTGAAATGGTTTTAAGTAATTAAACTATAAATGTATTCATTCACCCATACAAGCTCTCACATGTCTACTTACCCATACAGCCACTGAACAGACACTTATTCTCCAATACAGACACTCACACACACCCTCACTTAACCAAACATCCACTCAAAGAGCCTCTCAGTCACCCACACAGCCACTTACACACACAGTCACTTACCCATACAGCCACTCACACAGCTACTTGGTCACTGATACAGCCACTCACATAGCCACTCACACTTCCATTCAGCCACTTACACAGCCAGTCACTAACCAATGCAGCCACTCATATACCCACTCACTCCTCAAAATAGGCACCCACATAGCCACTCACTCAACCATACAGCTACTCCCACACCCAAGTATTCACCCATACAGCTACTAATACACCCACTTATTCACCTATAGAGCCACTCACATTCCTACTTTCCCACTCCTACAGCCACTCATACATCACTCATACATGGATATAGGCAGTCACACAACCCCAGACATAATATATTAGAAATAGTATCGCTCATTACTAGTACACAAAGTATATTAATTTCACTTTTGTAGCAGCTTAGTATATATGTTTAACACTCATAAACCTTTAGAAAACACTCACAATCCCTGGATGAAGGCATCAGTGATGTCATTTGAGATTTCATCAGTTATGCCACTGACGATGTAATTAGATATGTAATATGTGAGGTCATAAGCAGTACATTGCGGGGGTAAATTAAAGTTAGCTCAGGTAATTATAACTGCTGATTTACACTTGTACAAGTAAACTCTAAGCCTAACTATAACATCACTGTAATCTTTGTTTTTTCAGTGAATGTCTATGTTTTTTAATTTGTAAGGGTTTATACTTCTATTTTCTACCTATAAAGACTCCGTAACCTTTTTTCCAGCAAATTTCTACGTTTTTTTTAATGATAATTCCTAACTATAATGTCTCTGTAACCTTTGTTTTTTTCAGTTAATTTTTCCTAACTGTAACCTGTCACCTTTGAGAGTGGGTGTGTGTGGCTCTATGGGTCGGTGAGTGAGTGTGTGAGTGGCTGTATGGGTCTGAGTGAGTATGTGACTTTTTTGGGTGGTGTGTGAGTGGGTGTATGAATATCCATATGGGTCAGTGAGTTGGTATGTGAGTGGCTATATGCGTCTTTGAGTGGGTGTGTGAGTGGCTGTATGGGTCTGTGAGTAGACGTGTGACTAACTACATTAGTCTGTGAGTAGGTGTGTGAGTGGCTGAATGGGACAGTGACAGGGTGTGTGAGTGGCTGTATGGGTTTGAGAGTGGGTCTGTGAGTGTCTTAGTGGGTGTGTGAGTTTGAGTGTGATTGTCTGTGAGTTGGTATTTGAGTGTCTATGTCAGTGTGAGTGCTTGTGTGAGAATGGGTCTGTGAGTGCCTGTGTGGGTCTGTGAGAGGGTTCATGAGTAACTATGTGGGTCTGAGTGGGTCTGTGAGTACCTGTGTGAGTTTGTAAGTGGGTGTGTGAGTGCCTGTGTTGTTCTTTGAGTAGGGTTGTCAGTGCCTATATGGGTTTTGTGAGTGCCTGTGTATGTCTGTGAGTAGATGTGTGATTGGTGCTATGGACTTTGGGCATTTGTGTACTCAAGGTATTTAATAGGGAGAATCATTGACTCTGCTCTCACCAGGAGACAATAAGAAAGAAACCACTGATCAGAGTCACTACACATCAGATTGTGCTCTAATAGATCATTGATGACTTCACCTCCATTAAGGATTTCTTATAGTTTTTCCATGTGGAAACACACTTGCTTTTCCTTCGTCAAGCCCAAGACAGTTAAGAGGAAGGACCCTTGTTTGATGGAGATTTACCTCTTTGACTACTCTATAGAAAGATTCACAGCTTGTCTGTTTGGTGGAGATGTCCTCATATTCCTCAGCATCTAGAACATATTACCAAAGTCAGTGGGAAATGTGCTGGGGGCCTTTTGCTAAGCTGTCCAATATCCTGGCAAAAGAGGAAAAGACCTTTGCATACTGCTAGGTAGTTGGGGTGGGGGATAATGGGGACCCCACCCCCGGAACCTGAACCTTTGCTCCTGGTTGCCCTGGAGCAAACCCAGAGCACCCAGTGTACAACGTTGGGCACAGCAGGCGGAACCTCAATACCCCAATCGTCCCAGCTTGTGGGAGACCACGCTTGTTTCTTAAAATATTTTCGGCACTCATTCGCTAATCAGTTATGATTTAATCCGCAAAAGCAAAATGCTTTTTGGCCCTGGGGGCTCAGGTTATTCCTACCCTGTTCTCTTCACTTTTTATACTTTTTTAAACTTTTTTGTTTGGGACTTGACTGAGTCTGAGTCTCATGATGGCTGTTTACACTTCCTGGTTGGAGTGTTGGCTGCCAATATGATCTCTGCACGAGATTGAGAGGATTTGCAGAGAGTTCGCACACCTTTATGTACACATTTAGATTTCTTTTAATAACTCTAAAACTACTGGCAAATTTACATCAAATAAAAATTGGCCCTACCTGGACCAAGAGCTACCTTTCCAAATTTTGTGTATTTCCGTCCAGGGGTTCGGACAGTAGTCGTGTTCAAAATCCTAACTATAAGTTTCTACTGGCATCCGCCAGTTGAAAATATGTTTATGTATAAGAGAGAGAGAGAGAATTCATAATGAGTAACTGAATAGTGTGGCCCAATGTTTCCAATAAACAGTTCTGAGGATATCATAAACCAAACAGCTGAAGGCAAAGTAGTTTGTAAATAGTTCTTGGACCCTGAAATGGCAATGTAGGACCATAGCACATATTTAATCTATTATGTATTTGATCTTACATGTTAATTTTGGGGTGGTTATTTTGAAAATGGTGTTCTGCTCAAAGTGAATCTAAAAATGTGCAGCGAATTGAGAAACTTTGTAAACACTGTGAATAAAACCAAAACTGAAAAAAAAGTCGAAGTTTACGTTTCTAAAGAAAACTGCTCACAATAAAAATGTACATTATAAAAGTATTATCACCACAAGAAATGCTCATATTTTTCCTTTGTCCATCTTTTCCTCTATCTCTACACAGCCAGCACTTTACGGCATTGAAGTCTTTCCCATGCTCATAACAGGGAATGAACAAGAGAAAAAAGGCCCTTTAACTCTCACTTCTAACTCAAAATTTGAGATTGTGAACCGCATCCTAAGAGATGGTACAAAGGGCTCGTTCTGAGCGCAAGGAAATTCAAAATGGGGTTTCTGACCTTGTGGGACGTACCATTGTTCCTTTGGTATACAATACTATATAAGGTGCATTCAGGGGCGTATCAAATGCCACTGCAGCCCCCATGGTGCGGGGGGGCCCCATTCTCTTCAGTAAATGAATGGGGCCCGCCCCCCCAGCTCTTCGGTGAGAGCTGTGAGAGAGGCCTGCACTAAAGCAAGCCTCTCTCCCTCCAAAGTAGGGACAGAGGCTGGGGGCCACAATGAGAGAGGAGGCAGCTCAGAGCACTGCTCAGGACCCTGACAAGGACGGAGGGGGGCTGGGGGCACCAGAGAGAGAGGAGGCAGCACAGAGCACTGCTCGGGACTCTGACAAGGAGGCGGGGGGGGCAGAGAGAGTGCAGGAGGCAGCACAGAGCAGTGCTCAGGACCCTGACAAGGACGGGGGCTGGAGGGCCCAGAGAAAGAGGAGGCAGCACAGAGCACTGCTTGGGACCCTGACAAAGATGGGGGTGGGGGCCCTAGAGAGAGAGGAGGCAGCACAGAGCACTGCTCAGGACCCTGCTAAGGAGGTGGAGGGGGCAGAGAGAGAGCAGGAGGCAGCACTGCTCAGGAACCTGACAAGGACAGGGGTGGGGGCCCCAGAGAGAGAGCAGGAGGCAGCACAGAGCACTGCTCGGGACCCTGACAAGGACGGGGGCCTGGGGCCCCAGAGATAGAGAAGGCAGCACAGAGCACTGCTCAGGACCCAGACAAGGACGGGGGTGGGGCCCCAGGAAAGAGAGCAGGAGGCAGCACAGAGCACTGCTTGGGACCCTGACAAGGACGGGGGTGGGGGCCCCAAAGAGCAGGAGGCAGCACAGAGCACTGCTCAGGACCCAGACAAGGACGGGGTGTGGACCCCAGAAAGAGAGCAGGAGGCAGCACAGAGCACTGCTCAGGACCCTGACAAGGGGGGGGGGCAGAGAGAGAGCATGAGGCAGAACAGAGCACTGCTCGGGACCCTGACAAGGAGGGGGGTAGAGAGAAAGCAGGAGGCAGCACAGAGCACTGCTCAGGACCCCTGACAAGGATGGGTGCTGGGGCCCCAGAGAGAGAGGAGGCAGTACAGAGCAATGCTCAGGACCCTGACAAGGATGGGGCTGGGGCACCAGAGAGAGTGAAGGCAGCAGAGAGCACTGCTCAGGACCCTGACAAGGACAGGGGGGGCAGGGGGCCGCAGAGAGCACTGCTCGGGACCCTGACAAGGAAGGGGTTGGGGTTCCCAGAGAGAGAGCAGTAAGCAGCACAGAGCACTGTTCGGGACCCTGACAAGGATGGGGTGGGGCTGGGGGCCCCAGAGAGCAGGAGGCAGCACAGAGCACTGCTCAGAACCCTGACAAGGACAGGGGTGGGGGCCCCAGACAGAGAGAAGGAGGCAGCAAAGAGCACTGCTCAGGACCCTGACAAAGACGGGGAGGGGGGCCCCAGAGAGCAGGAGTCAGCACAGAGCACTGCTCAGGACCTTGACAAGGAGAGGGTGGGGGCCCCAGAGAGAGCAGGAGGCAGCACAGAGCACTGCCCAGGACCCTGACAAGGAGAGGGGTGGGGGCCCCAGGGAGAGAGCATAAGGCAGCACAGAGCACTGCTCGGGACCATGACAAGGGTGGGAGTGGGGCCCCCAGAGAGAGCATTCTCCAGGGCAAAGCTCATATGAGAAGGGATGAGGCAGCAAAATGGTGCCCTCAGGTAAGCACTCTTGTTAGAAGCACCATGTGGGCATCCGCAGGGGTGGGCAATGGTGGGCCAAGAAGGGTGCAAGGCAGAGGGGAGAACGGTACAAGGTAGAGAGGAGAAGGGTGCAAGGTAGAGAGGAGAAGGGTGCAAGGCAGAGAGGAGATGGGTGTAAGGCGGAGAGGAGATGGGTGCAAGGCAGAGGGGAGAAGGGTGCAAGGCAGAGGGGAGAAGAGTGCAAGGCAGAGATGAGAAGGGTGCAAGGCAGAGGGGAGAAGGGTGCAAGGCATAGGGGAGAAGGTTGCAAGGCAGAGGGGAGAAGGGTGCAAGGTAGAGAGGAGAAGGGTGCAAGGTAGAGAGGAGAAGGGTGCAAGGGGGAGAGGAGAGGGGTGCAAGGGGGAGGGGAGAAGGGTGCAAGGTTGAGAGGCAGAGGGGAGAAGGGTGCAAGGCAGAGCAGAGAGGGGTGCAAGGTAGAGGGGAGAAGTTCAACCTGGCTGCAGCATTCTGAACAGTCTGCAACAGTTGAAGAAGGTATGCCGGGGAACCCGTATATAGACTATTGGAGTAGCCTAGGTGAGTGGTAATGAGGGCGTGCAATATTGTCTTCATGCATCAGCAGGGAGGTAGGATGAAATCTTTTTTATCATATGTAACTTGCCAAAACAAGCGGAAATTACTTTGTGGATCTGGGTTTTGTACAATAGCTCGTTGTCGATCTGAAAGCCAAGGTTTCGGGCCACTTTCACTGGAGAGGGGGAGGGTTCATCTCAGACGGCCACCATATGGATGGGGATAGAGGTGTTATTTGATTGAAAAACAACAAATCCATCTTGTCAGTGTTGAGTTTTAAGGTGTTTTGGGTCAACCATGATACGATGTTGGATAAACAAGCTTTAAAATTTTGGAGACCATTGTCAGAGTGGTCTCAGAACGAGAAAATTAGCTGTGTTTCATCAGCGTATGAGACCACTCTGACTCCAAAAGCCTCAATGACCTCAGCCAAAGGTGCAAGGTACACATAAAAAAAAAAAGGGGGCTGAGAGCCGATCCTTGGGGGACTCCACAGTCAAGGGGCTTTCTATCTTTAGAAAAGTAGGGGCGGCGCCATACTTGTTGCGTTCTTTTTTGATAGAAAGGATTTTATCCAGGCCAGAGGTGTGTCGCGAATACCTACATTATAAAGCCTGTCCAGCAGTTTAGGATGGGAGACGGTATCGAAAGCTGCGGACAGATCGAGGAGCACCAACATGGCTACCTCGCCTCTGTCCACGCTTTCCCTAATAGTCTCTGTGACCTCTAGTAGTGCCGTCTCCATGCTATAGAAGGACCTAAAGCCAGACTGTGAGTCGTGGAGAAGATTGCACGTCTCCGGGTGGTCGGCTAGCTGTTCTTGTACTATTTTTTCAAAAATGTTTGCAGGTTTGGGGAGGAGGGATATAGGCCGGTAGTTACTGTGGACTAAAGGATCCGCCTCTGTTTTTTTTAAATGGGGATAAGTATAGCCTGTTTCCATGCTAGCGGAAAGTAACCCGACAAAAAGGGAGGCATTCCATAGTGTGATAAGAGGTTGGATGATGACTGGTGCCAGAGAGGTGAACACCTGGGCAGGGACCGGGTCAAAGGGTGATCCTGATTTACACTGCTGCATTTTTACCAATGCTGTATCCGGAGAGATAGTTTTAAACTCACGAAGCATATTTTCACTGAGAGGTGAGTTACGCTGGACTATGATCACTTCACTAGGTGAGTCTGGGGGTTAAATGAGGAAAAGATATCTGCAATTTTATTATGAAAGAAATCAGACAGACCATCACAAAGCTCTTGGCTAGGTTTAACAGGTCGAGAGAGAGCCGTTGGTTTGGTGAAATCTTTCACAATTTGGAATAGAGTTTTTGCTGAGTTATCTGCAGTGTTGATTTTATAAGCGAAGTGTTCTTTCATAGCAGACTGTTTTAATTTGTGAAATTTTTTCAAGGCAGTTCTGTAAGTGATTTTAGCTGCAGGGTCATAGGTAGCTCGCCAGGAGCGTTCCAGTCTTTTGCATTTGGATTTTTCTTTGCGCAACAAAGGGGAGAACCAAGGGGCAGAAGGTTTTGTTTGGGCTGATGAGAAGGAGTGTAAGGGGGCAATGGTATCAATGGCGGTGGGAAGATTCTTATTGAAGTTCTCAACATCAGTATTCAGACTGTCTGAAAGTTGACAGTTCCAATTGGTCGTCACCGGTTCGAGCGCATCACAGGTAATTTTATACCATTTTCTCCCCCAAGTCTCCGTCCTACTATAAGAGGTCAGAGGTGGGGTAGTGGTCAGATTAACCGGGACCAGATAATGGTCAGACCAGGTCAGGGGGAGAGGCGGCAAGGTAGTTAGAGCCGGGAGATTCGAGAAGACAAGGTCCAAGGTATGACCTGCTTAGTGGTTGGGGCCGTGTTCTCTTTAGTCTAAATTTATGCCCGCCAGCGTTTCAACCATGGACCGAGCTTTTACGCATGACCTATCATCTACATGCAGATTAGAATCACCCAAAATGGTGAAATGGGGGTGTTTCAGGGATAGGTCTGCAAGGGTATTAAGTAACTCTGTAAGGTGAAAGGGCTGAGAGTTAGGAGGATTATAAACCAATACCCCCGCAAGGATAAGCTGTGAAGCATCAGTGATACTGAAGTACATTGTTTCAATAGGGCCTGTATTGATTATTCTTCTCGAGGATATTTTCCAACGATGAGTGGGCCCGATGTTGTATATCATGACAGGAGTCTGCATCAGGAAACCCACCTGAAATTGGGCAAACTTCCCTGGCGTACTGATGGCAGGGACCCTGTAATGAATGGACCACCACTTATGATAGCCTGATGGCAGACTAAGCCCAAACTTCAACTTCACCATCCAGTGTTACTTATAACGGATGTATTGGTGACAGTGGAGTAACAATCTCCCCGCATCCCCTATAGTATAGCGGGTCGCTGGCCTGAGAGCTCTAGACTGGCACGGAGGATGGGAGGGGGGCCCCTCCATGTAGTTTGCAGGGGGGCTCCCTCAAGTTTCGTTACGCCACTGGGTGCATATATGCATAACCTTGTGGAATAAATCATCTTTTCTGATGAATTTAAAAAAACATTAAATATGTGACAGGAGGTTTCCAGTATCAGCAAATATTTGTCTGCTAAAATAAATGAGATATGAGTTAGCAAAACTGCACTTATAACTGACTTTTAAGTAAATGGAACGCCATCCAACATATTGCATACTGGGAACGCTGGTGCTACTTGTTGAAATAGTGAACCACACCTGTGGAATGTTCGTACTGTGTCCTCTAAGCAAGAGGAAAGTGAATTGGATGTCTCTGGCAGTAGGATGCACCAAGCTTGTTTTCTTTTTCACTGCAGTAAAATAAAAAAATGTAAGCACCCCGGAGCAAAATGAATACTGACCATTGATGAATGGCAAAAAAACATGCAACTAATGTTGTCAGTAACCTCAGCTGCAAAAGTGACTAAATTGTGAATACATTTAATTGAAGCTACCTAATGCGTCGCTGATAACTATGTGAGGTTGAAAATCACACTTTGTGAAAGTGTAATAGCATGGGCTTGCTATACACAGCAATTAAGGACTCAAAATGGAAAGGATGTTTTTCTCAGATTCAAGGCAAAAAATTTTTACAAGACAGGAAATTTCCAGTGCAGCCTGAGGTAGTTGTAGACTCCTACAATTATTTAAATATCAGTATGCTGAAATGCGAAAAACATGAATTGTTTTAAGTGACATCCACCTACCATAATACACTGTGGGAAGACTGGTGCTACAAGATAGTTGTGAAATCCACTCTATAAAATCATAAGAAAGGCTCATTCTGGGCAGAAAGCAAGTCAAATGTGGATGGGACATTGAAGTAGACTTATATTGTGGCAGACAAGGTATCCACTACAAACGTGAGGACCCTTTCCTCCATTGCAAATGTCTGCCAGCCCTGTTGAGGATGAGGACAATTACCAGCTTTCTGTCAACAGTGCCCAAGTTAGCTCAACCGACAGAAGGTTTTCCAAATGGCCAGATGGAGTAGTTGCTGTCAGACGAAGGGCCATACACCCAACTTCCTAGTTATGGTAGATGGTGTGAGGTCCTTTTTTTCTGCCCCTCCCCACCAGGTATAATGAACTGACATATTGTTCTTAATTCACCAAACTCTAGTTCATGCTCAATAGGGTATATTCACAAGGGGATAGTGCGACCAAAATGTCACTTTTTGTGACGTTCTGGTGGTGCTATGCCCTTCTCTATATTTACAAAGTGGCGTTGAGCAACTTTTTGCAGGCTTAACGCCACCTGTAAATACGGCCCATTACACACATCACTTAGCATGAAAGGAGCGTGCAATGGGTGTTGCTGTGGGTGTTCCACCGCAACACCCATTGCTTTTTGATGCTGCCCCAGATTTACAAGGATGTGTAAATCTGAGGTAGTGCCAAAAGCAAATGCCATGCAAGAGCAGGCGATAGAATGGCAAAACTAGAAGAAATAGTTTAATTTCTCCTTGTTTTTGCTTTTTCTATCTAGGAAGAGCAATACGCCATTAATGATTGTTTATTTGTTGGAAATCGTAACTTCCTGCAACCCTTAAAAAATCAATAAATATGATGATTTCCTACTTCTAGGTGTGCTTCATTCTGCAGCACACATAGAAGTAACAAATTACCACTATGGATTGTTTATGTGCAGGAAGGGACACTGCACATAAACAATAATTCTCTGCAATGCAGGCATCCTTGCACTATGCTAAAGAATGATGATGGATTCACCCCAGATCTGTGACTGGGGGTGAGTGCCTGAAAAGTTGCAGCACTACATCCATCATCCACTTGTGTTTGCTTTGTTTGCCCTAAGTTGGCAGGGTATGCCCAGACTTGGGTCCCTTGCTCAATTTGCCACTAATTCAACCTAGCCTGGCTGATGAAGGGTATTACCCAGAAACCGGTCCCAGGATGCTTGTTTCCGGCTTAGGGAAGACCTGGCTAGGCAGTTCGGGCTGGACTGTTCCCATGAGGCACAGGGTCAAGACTGTTTTGCATATAGCTGGATCTGAACTGAGGTGGTGAATTGAGCTAAGAATGATGATGGATTCAACCCAGATCAATAACTGGGGGTGAGTGTATGAAAAGTTTCAGCACTCCGTCCTTCATCCCCTTGTGTCTGCTTTGTTCACCCTAAGTTGGCAGGGTATGCCGAGACGGGGGTCCCTTGCTGACTTTGCCACTGGATTCAACCTAGCTTGGCTGATGAAGGTTATTACCTAGAAACTGGTCCCATGATGCTTGTTTCCGGGTTAGGGAAGACCTGGCTTGTCAGTTCAGGCTGGACTGTTCCTACGAGGCAAAGAGTCAAGACTGATTTGCATATAGCTGGGTTTGAACTGAGGTGGTGAATTGAGCTAAATAATGATGATGGATTCAACCCAGATCTGTGAATGGGGGTGAGTGTCTGAAAAGTTTCAGCATTCCTTCCACCATTCCCTTTTGATTGTTTTGTTCATCCTAAGTTAGCAGGGTATGCCCAGACGTGGGTCCCTTGCTCACTTTGCCACTGGATTCAACCTAGCCTCGCTGATGAAGGGTATTACCCAGAAACTGGTCCCATGATGCTTGTTTCCGGTTCAGGGAAGACTTGGCTTGTAAGTTCGGGCTGGACTGTTCCCATGAGGCACAGGGTCAAGACTGATTTGCATATAGCTGGGTCTGAACTGAGGTGGTGAAGTTAGTTAAAGAATGATGATGGATTCACCCAGATCTGTGACTGGGGGTGAGTGTCTGAAACGTTTCAGCACTCTGTCCATCACCCCCTTGTGTTTGGGCTGCCTGCATTGGCGTTAGGCAGATCATTTTAGTGCCAGAGCTAGGGAACAGACAGATGTGTGCGGTATTGTAGTAAATATGGTGCATCCCTGCATCTTGGAAATGTCAGAGCAAGACACTGCTTAATGTGGTGTAGCTCGTGCTCCGACATTTCATTTTATATATTCCCCTTAGTTTGGTATTTAACCTCAGTCATAAATAAGCAGGAAGTAAGTACTCCCAAAAAGATTATATGCTTTCTTGCAAACTTTACTAATGATTGGTAAAAACTATGAAACCTTGAGGATGTCTTATGTATAATATGGAAATTAATGCCCTAAGTATTGGTATTGGATGCTGTATGTTGAAGTTTCTAACAATGAATCCCACTATGAAGCATAAAGATCAAAAAGACGCATGCAAAAATATATGTTCGGGCTTGGTAGAAACAAGTTGAAATGTTAAAAATGAATGAAATCAAAGAAAGAAACAGACCCCATAACAATAATAAATACATTTTCAAATTAAAATGCTTTCAAGAATATTATTGAGGGGTTAGTCAAGAAAAAAGTGTCTGCATGGACCACAGGAAAGACTGTTGTGGCTACACTAGTAGCGTTTGGTTAATGCCATGTGAGATTTTAGGGGATATTCTCAAGAATGTGTGATAATTACCGAAATTTTAGCTTAAAGCAACTCTACATATTGCAGTCTATTGCAGAAAAATAATGCCGGGCTAACTAATAATTCACAACACCGCAAAAATTTGAAACACTAATACAAAAAAGTTGCAATGAGGCCAATTGTGATATAAAAATCAGCGAAAACCAGTGACAGGCCTGCAATTCACACACGTCAGGCAGGAAAAATCACCATAAAAGAAGAAAAAAAACAGACAAACAAATGCCAAACAACAGCGAAGCACAATGGGTGTTGCTGGAGCAAGTACGGAGGACAACTAGAACCCCACAAGCCCCCTGGATGACCAGACAGGGACCTCGGCGTCAGGGAAGGGCAAGGAGAAGAAGAGTAGGAAGAAGCGGTTCAGTCGGCAAGAAAACAGGATCCTGACAATGAAGGTGGTCGAACACCATTAACAACTGTTTGTCACCTCCACTGTGTCATTGGCAACAAAAGAATGGACTATGGCAGTCTATCGTGGACAAGGTGAATGCAGTCGGAGTGCTGAAGAGGACAATGGAAGAGGTCGAGAGGTGCTGGAGTGATGTCAAGCGCAAAACCAAGCAGAAACTCGCCAACAACCGGAAGGCAACAATGCAGACTGGTGGTGGGAGTCCTACGCCACAGGAGGACCTAGGTGAGATGAAGGAAATGGTGTCCACAGTCATCAGTGGGGAGACGGTGGCAGGAGTTGGGGGACTAGACACTGCTCAACATGACCAGACTCAACAGCACCAGGGTGAGTAACTACCAGGGAATGGGGAGACGGGAGTAGATGGGCACAATGGCACACATGCACAATGAAGTAGAGCATATGTTCAGACAAACCATCCCCAAGACCCCAACTCCCACCAAGAGACCAATGAACCCAAGTATGCAACATCTCAGCAATGTAGAAGTACAGAAGTCAAAGGCACACCGCATGTAAGGGAGAAGAGGCAGCAAAATCAGAGCTGCAGGGGCGACCCCCCCAAAATGCTGCACACACACACACATAACATGCAGAGCACATCAACATTGACAACGATGTGGTACAAATCGCAACACGTCCACAACAGGACACAGGACACAACTGGTGCCACTTGTGTGTAGAAACTGGCAAATCACATTTGGCATTGCAGGGAAATGTGAGTTGATAAACTACAAGTACAAACACACATTTGTGATATTGTCGAAATTTCCACTGTCCACCATCAAATAGGCAGCTCCCTCCAAACAGCCACAATGTACACAGACATGCAGTCTGCATGAAAACATGTACAATGTGACAACATACATATGAACACACTGTTAAACTGCATTTCCCCTTTAAATTGCAGAGGGGGAATCAACACCTCCTGCAGAGCAGCCTGAACCTCCCTTCTCTGATGACGAAGAGGACCACCACAGCTTCAACTCCAAAGCCCTCCAACAGCTTGTGGAGAGCCTCTGTACCCCACCTCCAGGAGCAGGGCAGCCCAGCTGCTATGAGGAGACTCCACCACCTGCACAGACCACACAGCAGGCAGCACCCACCACCACTGTTGCCACCCAGGACCCCCATGAAGAACACATGGCCTTCCTACACTGTGTGTTGGGGTGCCAGAAGAATCTGACTGAACAGGTGCCGGTGGGCTTTGACTGCATGGCAGCCAAACTGAATGCCATACGTGGGTGTCTAAGTCCCATCAGAGACCACTCACGGTCCCTAACGGACACCCACAGTCTGCTCCATGCTCTCCAACAGACCATGGCTGATATCGCTGGAGCCCTGACTCAGAGACTAGAACAACTGTCCAGTCAGAGTGGCACTAGCGATGTCACACAGGTGTTGGAACACATGTGGAGGTCAATAGAGACCAGGGAGCGAATGCAGTCAGAAAGGGCGGCTGCCATGGCTGCACACCAGCGAGAGGTAGCTGGGTTTCTCAATAACCTCAGGACTATCCTCATGGCATTGCTGCCACAAGGCCAGATGCTGATGCATGCTGCTGCTACCATTACATCCACATCTCCGCCCCCTGAAGTGTCAGTGCCACACAGTGTGGCAGACATTCCACCTTCAGCCCTTGAGGTATCGCTGCCACACAGTGCTGGAGACAGAACACCACCACCCACACGTGAGGCACATGGAACAGCAGAGGATGAAGATGCGGATAAATCTGCCTTTGTGATGAGAAGGATGCAGTAGCATGCATCTCCGCCATAGGGCCGGATCTGCTTGATTCTGCACTCTCCATTTTCACCTTCCACTGTCCCCCGATACACTCTGCGACACTCACCTTGGACCTCGACATGGACTGCCATAATCTGTTTGATCGCCAATGACACAGCAATCAGACTGCAGACTGAACTCTTCCTCTTCCTTTGGACTTGTCATTCCCTGAAGGACTCTGGCTGGCCCTCCACGGGCCAACATTGTAAACTGGGTTTAGCATGGCTGTGTACTGCTCCAGCTGCAACAACCTACTGAATGTGCATTAAACATTCATAATCACACAGATGTGTCATGTCTATGATCTTTCAAGTGTGGAAGTATGGATGAATGTAGGCTCAGTGATTCCCCCTTACGTCCATGTTGCTCATGTCATTGGACTTGGGTCACAGGGTGACACATTGCCGAATGTGGTCCGGGTGCACCCGGCACAACATCAGGGACACAAGCATTAGTTACTTCCTTGTCCAGCCCAGTACAGAACCACGCCCAGAGCCCCGGGGTCATTGTTCACACCCGTATGCTGGACTGGCATATGCCAGGCCAGCCCACTCTGCTTACGCTCACAGGTGGGGACATCGCTACATGTGCCAGGTCTTCCCTGCAGTGATCTGCAGATCACAGGTCTAGTTGTCAGCATGCCACAGCCACTCCCTCACTGCTGGTTTACACCCACACCACACTCATCCAGCATACGTGTCACAGGAAATGTGACCCTACCAATAAAAAGGGCCAGGCGCACGTGCTCGTCACAATTTCCACTCTCTATCTGGCTGCATCCGTGTGGTGTTAATGTAGGCATGATGGCCTAGGGCCCTGCAACATCACATTCCCCACAGCCGAAGGTGACATGATGGAGTCTGCACCATGAGACCCAATCATAAAGGGTCCATGATTTGTGGGGCACAGACTTGGTGGCACCGGATACACTGCGGCTGGCACAGGCACAGGACGGTGACTTTCAGTGCACTAAGGTGGTGGCACCTTAAGTTCTGAGAAGGTGTGCAGCCTGCAATGATGCCCCATCCTGGTGATGATCGTTGTGAGCCCTGCTAGACCGCACCGTAGGCCTGAGCCAGCGGGCAGTGCGTGCCCACCACCAAGGGGCGTGCCTTGCAGGTCACAGAGTTGGTGGGCACCTCAAGGGCTGAGTGGTTGGTCAGCCTGTAAAGATGCCGTGTGCACTGGTATGACCTCAGCCATAGCAAAATCAAGACCCAGAATCAAATGTGGGACCCGGCGGTCCACGGTGAGGGGCTGCCTGATGTGGAGGGTGCCATGTCGGTGGGCCAAGGGCATGGGGTTTGCACAGGCACTTGGTGGGCCCACTTTGCGACACTCCAGTGGCGGAAGGTGAGCAGTGAGGCCTGGGTACACAGGGGTGGGCATGCACTACTGGGCGGCGGGAGGGGCTGGGTGCAGCTGCCTCGGTGTGCAGGGGCAGACAGGCAATGATGGCATGTGCAATTGTATGTACTTTGCCATCCATGTATCCGGACTCTGTTTCAGATGCTGGATCTGTTTCAGATGAGGGATCTGGTGGACTGCACAACATACCAGCTCGTAGTTGGAGACACACGGGTGCCAGCAGGTGAGCAGTGAGGCCTGGGTGCGCAGTGTCAGCACTCTCCCTTTCCCTCTATTATTTCCTCTGTGTCTCTCTCTCCCTCTCTTTCCATCTTTCTCTCTCCCTCCCTCTCTTTCCATCTTCCTCTCCCTCCCTCTCTTTCTGTCATTCTCTCTCCCTCCCCCTCTTTTCGTCTTTCTCTCTCACCTTCTGTTTCCGTCTTTCTCTCTCTCTCCCTCTCTTTCTCTCTCTCTCCCTCTCTTTCTCTCTCTCTCCCTCTCTTTCTCTCTCTCTGTGTCTCTCTTCTTCACTATCTCTCTTTATCCTTTGATGAGCGCATGACACACCTTCTCATCTGGTTTTTTGTCTTGCAGGCTGTGACCTACAGATTGTCTCGAGGAGAGCCGCCTTGTGTCTTCATTTATGTTCTTCTGAGTTTATTTGAATACATTTTTGTTTGGTAATTCCAAGGTGAATGTGTGATGCTCGTTTTTGTGACAAGACATGCATGTTCCCTGTTGCGATTGAGTGGCATCAGGCAGATTCTTTCGGACATGATTTCGTGAAGTTGACGTGGCATGTCTTTGTCTGGGGAAGGGGGTGATGGGGGTGTGCTGGGAGGGGGCGATCCTGGGGTGGTGGCGGTGGGGGTTGTGGCCCTGTTGGGGCTCTGTGCTGGTTGATCAGTGGCTCCATGGCATATGTTGTTCTTCATGTGTGGCTGTGGGCCGGGCTCCCTTTTCTGGTGAAGGCTGTCGTCTGACTTTAGACTAGGTCAGAGCACCTAACGCGCCTTATCACATGTTTTGTGTTCTTATCACCAAATCTGGCTGGTCATTGAGAATGTTGCGGAGTGGTGTTGTCACAGCTTTTGGCATGGGTACGCCTACTCTGCATCTCATTAGCAATAGTTGCCGGGGTCATCTGTGGCAATGTTTTTTTGCGGCTGCAATCGCAGGTAAACTGGTGATATGGGCTGTTAGCATCAGCTTGGGAATGGGGCGATAGTTTTATCGCTACTTTGGCTGCGATGAAGTGCCGATAACTCGGCAATAGCTCTTGAGAATATGCCCCTTAGTGTTTTGATAAACAAGGGAACCCAAAAGTATTTATAAAGGAACAAGGGGTCACTTACAGCGGAATATTCTTTAGCATAAACCATAAAAGCAAAATAAATTCTATATCAGAAGATCCAAATGGATATTTACATGTATTTATTAAATCATATAACACACAGAAAAAATTAAAATTGGTAACAATAAGATTATTCCTAAGCACAAACCGTAGAAAAATAACACATTCTGAGATTTTAGGCCTGGCTCCTTTCGAGCTGAAAGGAAGTCAGAGTTGTTGTGCAGGTGGGACAGGTGACAGACACTTTTATTAGGTTTTGCGTTGTAGCCAATCAGCGTTTTAGCACCCCCAAGTGGAAGGAATATTTTTGTCTGACCAATGGAAAAAACACATGACATTTTAGGAGATTTCCAGGATTTGCTTTTTTATAATTTCCCTGGTAAAATAATTAAAAGTATGAGAAACATGAGCTACACAAATAGGAATCGGAGTAAATTGCATCTGTCATTGGGATGTTCAGACCTTAACCTATGAAAATGATCTAATACTGCTGTTAAAAAGTATAATTTTCCCATGCAAGAATGTATCACCAATTTTATGTAATGTTCTGTTGTATTTACTAAGTTATGTATGCACTGTTCCTCTTTGATTAAATAGGCCTTTCTTACTTCCCATGTTTAGAATTCTGCATGAGCTGCAGATTATCAAATCCATTTTTACCTGTGTGGGTGGCACTGAGGCACATAACGTACATAGACATAACAGGTAATCTAATTATTACTGTACATGGATGAATAAACAACTTCATTCCGCCTGCGCAGCCATTAACGGCTTGCAAAAATAGCTATAACAAAATGTCAGATGAAATTATGCACACACTCATATGCGCATCTTTCGGCACCTTGGGCTGTGATTTATGCTGGGTGTAGTGCCAGCCCTGGGTATAATCATAAACACTTCTTCGCCGCATGATATAAATGATTTCTTTAATGACTGGAGGGTTGGCGCTCAATCTACAGGCATATCAACAACGAAAGTAATTAACTCTGTAGATCCAGGAAATAGTCAAAAGCAATGACCACATGATCAAATGGTGTATTAAACTTTGAGACATCTCTTACAGTCGAGCATAATTTCAAAATATGTGATTTCAATACACATTATTTTGCAATATTGCAAATTCTCCATCAAAAATTAATGGGGAGAAAGAAAATTCAAGGTAATGTATTGTAACATTTTGCACAAAAAAATAGATTTTTTTTTATTTTTGTTTACTAGACATTGCAACTCTGAATTCAAGTACAATAGCTCTCGCACCAAACAGGTGTTAAGTTATTTTGAACAGGACATCTCCCATGAATCACATCTGCCAATCATACAGGGAATGCATATGCCTAGACCAGCCCAGAGTCATACCATTAATGTTATTATCTATACACTTTCAAAATTAGACAGTTCTAAAACCAAATTCAGACTATCTGGTTTGTTTTATTCTTTATTAAGACCTAAATTAAGGGAGCCTGCTTGACTACTTGAGGTTTGCTGGGCAATACAGATAAATTCAAGGTAATATGGCAGTGCTTAAGAGAAAAATATTTTTAGGCCTATCATGAAAGACTTCTTTGGCAGAAGACACGAGAAGAAATTTTCTGTACAGAGTGTTCCACGAAGGCGGTTTTATGACTAGGCCCTGACCAGCACGATTGCTAATTGCAAGTGGGAAATGCATAGGCCCCTGATAGGTTTGTTGATAGCAAAGAGAAGAAATGTTGAAAATTAATCCACCGGATGTACCTGGTACTTAAATACTCTGGGGCAGATTTACAATAACTGGCGCATCCCTGCATATCAGCAGGGATGCACCAGTTATTTTGCGTCATGGCAGACACCTCTTGTGCCACCATGGATGCGCCGCATTTACAATGCGGTGCACCATGGGGCATGACTCATCTGCTGCCGTAAAGGTGACGCATTGCTGGAGTTGCGTCGCAAGCACGACGCAGATCAAGGAAGGCTCGGGGTGCCCTTATACCTAACATGCTGCGTCAATCCTTACGCCTGCTTCAAGCAGGCGCAGGGTTTTGACACAGCATGGCCGTAAAAGTGACTAAGTGAAATTTTGTAGATTTCACTCGGCCACTATTAGGAGGCGTTCCTGCGCCAGAACGCCCCCCTGCTCCCAAACGCCCACATGTGGCGCAGGGCTTTACAACGTGACGCATCTCCCTAGATGCGTCATAGGTCTGGCCTTGGCCATCAGCCTTTTGGCAAATTCTTATTCTGTTGCATCAGTGCTTGAGCCACACGTTATTGTTCTTGAAGATGCTGGGGCCCCATCAATCTACACAAAAATATTGGCTACATGCAAAAATGTTAATTTGGTTTAAAAAAAGTACAGAATACAATAGTGTTCCCTGGCACTGCAGGTAACTACTTTGTCTGTTTATGTGCTACTTATGAAAAAGCAGCAAGTCATAACTCACAGTGAAGTCAGACAATGCCTGAAGTGGGCTGTCACACTGTCCTTTAATACATGCTGGAGTTAGTGGAAGAAAAATGTGAATGACAGAACTACAGACAAACGGGCTGCCAGCCTCTTGACTTTGGGAAAGAAAGAGAGAAGGAAGGAAGGGAAGGGAAGGGAAGGGAAGGGAAGGGAAGGGAAGGGAAGGGAAGGGAAGGGAAGGGAAGGGGACGGAATGGAAAGAGGGAGGGAGGGAAGGAAGGAAGGAAGGAAGGAAGGAAGGAAGGAAGGAAGGAAGGAAGGAAGGAAGGAAGGAAGGAAGGAAGGAAGGAAGGAAGGAAGGAAGGAAGGAAGGAAGGAAGGAAGGAAGGAAGGAAGGAAGGAAGGAAGGATTGCAAAGATAGAGCACCCTCATGAGCTTATATTTAGATTTCATGTGAGTTGCTAATATGGTGAGAAAAAGCAGAAGTCAGATAATCAAACGCCACTTCAAAAGGAATTTATAACAGCAATGGCAGGAGAAAGGAACTGATAAAGCTGGTTTGTGCCCTGTACTCTCATCTGATAGAAATCACCCTCCTATCACATCAGACTCTGCAAACAAGGCAAAATAGATTAATAATGAAGTCAAAATAAAAATACTGACACTGAAGGGAATTACCTTGTGTGTGAATGTGCTCCCTTTTGAAAGGGCTAAATGCAGTCACTCAAAGCAAAGTTAGCCAGTGGTTGAAGTTGACCCATTGCACCATGCTGTATGCTGTGATGGATGGAAGCAACATGTGAATGGCACATTAACAGACCAATGGATAATGATTGGTGCCTGAAACCCCTCTTATGTAATACAATACACATGTGATGTTAGTAAAATTAAAAGGTATTGGCTAATGCTAGACCTAAAAAAAGATGAAATGCATAGAAACCCAAAAACACTGGCAGTGGTGGTAGGGAAGAATAAATCAGAGGCAAGATTTAAATCACCTCCCCAGTAGGGATTGAAGAATTGGGAAACTTCCAGGATGGTGCTCGATTCAAGGTTGTGTTAGTGTGAGGGTGGCTAGAAGATATTCTTAAGGTGCAACCTGCAGCTAGGAAGTTAAATCAGATTTTGTGCAGTTTGAGGGGGTTACAATATTTTAGAAGGAGGAGGAGAGTTAGTGCTGGGGTAAGTTGAATAGAGGTCTACATTGTTGAATCAGAGTGGAAGAGGACCGGCATTATCCTTTTGCTTTCTGCAGTTCCATTCTGTATGCTAAGGAGGGCATAACTAAAATTACTGCACCAAAGAGATGGATTACTCACAACACCCGGACAGTCTAGTCTACACCTAATGGGATACCATTAAGAAATCTGCTTAGGACAAACTGGATAAGACCCTGAGAACTAGAATGAATGTGGTCCTATGTTTGGCATGTACTAGATTTGTGCTGGGGTAAAGTCACACAAAGTGATGCAAAGCAATGCAAACGTTTGCTAAGTTATTTACTTTCCAGCTCAACAGGTATTTTGCACTTGAAAGATTCCTTTTTCTCAGCACAAATATTGTTTATATTTGTGCTGCTCTGTGTCAAGTCACCTTAAGAAATGCTACTTGTGTAAATCCCCTTGCTTGCACTGATCACTGTAATTACTCAAAGAGGTTGAAGCAAAGCCTGATCTATTAAGATAGCCAGAATAGGTTTTGCATAAAAACATAACACCTCCTTGAGGAAGGTGCTAACAATGAGAACATATTTTATTTACTCCTAACGTTCCACACATTGCGTGTGATCTGCATGTACAGAACACATACAATGAACACAATGTTTATGACTGAGTCAAGACTTACAATTATGTATTGGAAGGGCATGTTTCCAGTATCAATGTTATGGTAGACAGCATGCCCACATCTCTTCGCCATGAATATCCTGATTAAGAATTTGCAAAGTTGAAACAGTGAGATTGCTATTTTTTTCCGCCAGAAAATTGATGATACCCAAGCCTCTTTGTAGCCCTTTACAACGCAAGCCAAACTAGCAGTCCTGCGTACTCTACAGTTTCCGAGTTTCCCTCTTCTGAAACAAGAAGTTTCTGTCTCTAGTAAAACTATGTAGAGCTTTGGACTCCAAGTAGATTTATTTCCAGCTAGCTTGTACAAATCCCATATTGGCCTATCCGGGTTGGGCTTAATCTATTTTGAATTCTTTACAGAGGAAAGGTTTGTTCTCAGAAGTATTAAAGATAGCTTTGTTTTTCCACTACTAAAAATTCAGAATTGAAGCCCTAGAATTTGTCTAATCATGGACCAGATTCTCACCTACCTTTTATGGAAAAGGGTGTTCTGGTAAAATCAATAACCATTTTTATGCAGCATGGGTGTGCTTTTGAGAAGGTAACAGTACTGAACAAACCATTCTTTCAGTTCTGAATGATTTGAGGTACTTGGCAGGCTCAGACACACCAACAGCTGGAACTAACAAAGGAGTTTGACATTGTAAACTACTGTATCCTCCAGACTTAAAGATATTGGGCTTCAGGTCTAGTTTTGAACTGGCTCAAGGATATTATAACCAACAGATCCTTACAAGTACAGCTACCATCTTCTGAAAGTTCCCCTAGACAATGCTGCTCCTGTGGCATTTCTCAAGATTCTATTCTAGCACCACTCCTTTATAACTTTTACTCAACTCTGTTAGCCCATCTGTTTGAGTCTTTCAGCATAATTTTTTTCTTTACGCTGGTGATACACAAATAATATCTCGGCTTCAAAGAGGGGGATAATAAAGCAGCATCCGTTTGCGCATATCATTGGATGACGTCCAATAATCTTAAGTTAAACAGATCTAAAATTGAGATTCTGATCCCTTGATAGCTGTAGCATCCGTCCTGTTAAATTTCTGGCCTTTCAGCCTAGGTTCCTTTACATCATTGGATATGGTAGTAAAAACATGAGTATTAAAATCGACGCTACACTTACCTTAACAGAAGACATGAAAGTTGTAGTGAAGACCTACCTGTTCCAACTACACTATCTTAAGTGAGTGTTTTATCTAGTTACACTGTCTCAAAATATCATATTTCTAATGCCTTCATATTTCCACATTTAGACTACTGTAACTCTATCTATATAGTGTTGCCTTCATTACTCATAAAGAACTCACAGTTGGTTCAAAGGTGTGCAGCAAGGCTAGCCAGTAATGTTTAGTACAGCTCTCTCATCTTTCCAGTTTTGGCCCAAATCCATTGCTTGTCAGTGAAGGACAGCCATGCATTTAAATCATTCTGTCTGGTCCACAGATTTATTTATTTACCTAGTTACTGTCCTGCTAGGTTTACTTTTAAGCTGTATTACCCCATCCATACTTTGAGATCCGCTTCCAATTGGCCTGTCCGGTTTTTGAGATCAGCTTCCCATCTGAACATTGTAATCCCCAAATTCCAACGTAAGATAGTAGGTGGTAGAGCCTTCCATTCACAGTTTCCAAAACTGGAATCTGCTTACAGATGCACTCAAAGATTAAATGGACCTCTTTAGATTTAGGAGGAAGCTTAAGACTTCTGCAAGGATATTAGTTGAGAGGGGTGATAACCCCGTTCAAGTAGTAATCACAATCCTTGTCAGGGTGAAGCACAAGGATAGCTAAATATACCTCCGCCTACCCTTTGGTAGTTTGGCATAAAAGCAGGCAGGCATAACTTAGAGGCAATGTGTAAAGTTTTTATGAAGCACTCAAACATTATCAAAGTGAAACTACATCACAGGAACAATTCCGAATCAATTTTGAAAAATAGAAAATAATTTAATAAATAAAATTAAAGAAAATCCGATTAATACAACTGAAGATATGAATTTTCAAAGGTTGATGTAAAAATAGCACCAGAAAGCACAAAGCTCTAACTGCAGGTATCTGGACACGCCAGACTATGACAAAGTCAAAAGTTCAGACCAACTCCAATGGAGTGCCAATGCAATGTGAGGCTCTGTGTTGTGCTGCGTCAATTCCATCCAGCCACCAATCAGGAGCTGCGCAGTGCTGTGATGAATGGCTCTGCATTGGGTCTGGTAAAGCCACCAATCATGAGCAGTGAGGTGCTACCTTGCGATGCCCTGACTCAGTTTGCACTGCGCCAGATGCATGGGCGCTGTTGAATTAGGAGCTGCTAAGATGTGAGCCTTTACGTTAGTCTGCATCACATTGTGTTGGACCTGGTTAAAACTTCAGTTGATCATGGAGGGATAAAGTCTGACACTAGCCAGGGGTCAAGGGCCTTGGAGACAGCACTTGGAGGGTCAAGACACAGCTGCCGACAGAGGGGACCAGGTCATGCCCAATTTGATCTGGTCAGCTGGAAATGAGCCAAGACCTTTGGAAGATTATTGGTGTTTCTCTATAACTCAAAGAGAAGGTCTGCCATCTGACTCTTTGGAGTCACTCCTTGAGATCCGAGGAGAAAAGGTGAGCTGGTCTACTCTTTCTTCTTTAGACAACAGGACAGTCCTTCTTCTGAATTTCCCACAGGTCCAGGACTGTTCTTATGAGATGTGAAGGTGCCTATTTTATACCTAGTGCAAGCCAGTGTGTGAACATCTCTCTCTTTGTCTGCCCTTTAACTGGTTCTGGTCAGTTCTTCCACTTCCCCTGGGTGTGGTTTTAACCTGTCTAGGGTGGTAAAGGGCAGGCAGGCCTAGGCATCAGCTTCACTTGCCAGTGACAGAGTAGGCATCTTCCAAAGTCAGAAACTGGTGAGAACAGACCCCATGCCATTGTTTGAAGCTCAGGAAGGGGCCGGGTATAACCTTCGCCCAGCACCCTTCCTTATGAGTCAAGTCAAGTCAAGTCAATAAATTTGTATAGCGCGCTACGTACCCAGAGGGTCTCAAGGCGCTTGAAGAAGGGTGGGGACTTACTTGTCAAATATCCACGTTTTAAGTTGCTTTCTGAATGCTAGGTGGTTCTGAGTAAGGCGAAGGTGAGTGGGAAGTGAGTTCCAGGTTTTAGCTGCCAGGTAGGAGAAGGATCTACCTCCCATGGTTGTTTTGTTGATGCGAGGTACAGTGGCAAGGGCCTGGTTGGAGGATCGTAGCTGGCGGGGGGGGGGGTGTAGAAGGACAGTCGTGTGTTGAGGCATTCGGGTCCGATTTCGTAGAGTGCTTTGTGTGCGTGGGTTAGGAGCCGGAAAGTAATCCTCTTATTGACGGGGAGCCAATGGAGGCTTTTCAGGTGACCGGAGATGTGGTCTTTGCGCGGGATGTCTAATATGAGCCTGGCTGAAGCGTTCTGGATGCGTTGGAGTTTTTTCTGGAGTTTTGCGGTGGTACCGGCGCAGAGGGTGTTTCCGTAGTCCAGTCGGCTCGTGACCAGAGCGTGGGTGACTGTTTTTCTAGTTTCGGTGGGGATCCAGCGAAATGTTTTTTTGAGCATACGAAGAATGTTGAAGCAAGATGAAGAAACGGCCTATCTTAGTGGTGAATTATAAGTATTAAAAAGTAAGGCTTAGGCCAGTCAAAAGGTTTATTGTATTCAATGTTCTGTTCTCAGTCTCCTTATTCCTGAAAGTTCAATTCATGTGAATACAAATGTTGTATCACCGTTTGCTGTCTAGGTATGTCTAATGTCTTGTACTGCATTGCTGTATAAAAGTATGGCATACATGCTCGTAGTGACCGCAATAACCGACTCCCAGAAGCACTTAACTGCAACCCGTAGTTTCTTTGCCAAATATTTGCTGAAACAATGATCATGATTGAGAGTGGTTGATTAAATTGCATGTTATTCTTCATTTTATGAATTTACTTCATTCATATGTGTATGTACTTCAACAAACTGACATATCTTGACGTCATATCCAGAAAAACTATTTTTCTTCATTATATGATGACTACAACTACCCAATGCATTTTGGATCTTATGAACCTTCGCCTGGGGTCTCTGCAGTGAAACAATATATTGCTGTCTATGTGCACCGAATGAATCACAACAACAACAAATCAATGTGATACCTATCACACCTATCAAATGTGTTTAGTGCTTGTCACTTTGCCTTGCTTATGTGCATGTACAAAGAAACATGTGCTCAATCTACACAATGATGATTACACCAACAACCAAGAGCACTCTTGAAAATGGTGATATTCTAGATGAAACCGAGAAGTGTCTGTTAAGAAGCAGCACAGTGCTAATAATGCTCCTTAATCTATGCCCCAACCAAATTAAGGATGGGAATCCAATTTTGTTGATCTATGTGTTACACACAAACCTTTAGTGAATGCAAGTGCATTTGTTTCATTAAGTATGCCAGATAATGTAGGATTATAAACTGAAAAGGTGTTGCTCAAACCAGGCAAATGTATATGATTATGTGTTTCACACCCATTATAAGCGAACACTGACGAATGCATCAGCTACCAGGAGAGTTATGTTACTGTATTGAATATAACTAAACAATAATTGTGACCCCCCACATATAAGCACTTGAAACCATCTGTTCTACAGGATCCCTAACAATATGCTACAAAGCTAAACTATATCTCATGACATACAAACATGATATCATGTAATTAGACTCTGTGTCACTAATACAATAAATACAACCAAAAAAAAAGAAAAACTAAACCTGAATTAAGAAAATAGATAATGCAATGCATTAGACAGTTATTAAGGATTTGATCAAATAAATCACCCATATTCAATTAATCATTCATCCCATGTGGTTTTATGGTGTCTAATCTTCTGATCCAAAAGAATTCTGAATATGAAAGCCCCTTTCAATTATCCATGCCCTTCTTTGGAGTAGCTACTACCAAAACCTGGAATCTCAATTGTGTAATGTTGTAACCTGCTTCCATCCAATGCATGGCTACGCTCGAGATTTTGTTTTTTTGCGGATATTACTCTTATGTTCAGTGATCAGTACCTTGATTTTCCTCACAGTCATACCTATATACATTCTTCCACATGGACATTTTAATGTATATTACATTGTTACTTTTACAATCTGCTGACTGTTTCAACCCAATAGCGTATCCTTTTGTGGGCCGAGTCACTGTATCACCTGTTATGACATTGTTACAATGTACTCAGTTCAAACATATTTGTGTGAATCAAAGTCTACTCTCCTGATTTTGGCTTTTTAGATATAAAATCTCTTTGATATTCCTAAATCTGCTGTATGCAAACAATGGCTTGTAATTAAACTGAAAATGAAGGTCAGGTTCATTCTGAAAAATTTCTCACCTTTTGTTTATGATCTTTTTATTGATTGTGTCTTGGTGGACTATTTTAACAAGCATAATATCCTCCTGGACTCTGCTTTTGGAGTTTTTTCCTGACAAATTTTCTGCCCAACTGATCGATTGATCAAGTACCAACTGAGGATAATCTCAATTCCTAAACCCTGCTTTAAATGACGGAGGCGCGTTAAAGGCCGGAACGCCTCTCGCAACCGCGAGTCGCGCGCGGGAGCGGCCCGGGAGAAGGCTGGGACAAGGGTGGGACAGTCTACGACAGTCCACGACCGGACAAGGCTGGGCTGGGCCCAAACCCCTGTCATCTTGCCCTCTTTACCCTTTGACTTTGTTGTTATTGGATTAACGGATTCTATTGTTTCCCCATGGTAACAATCACTTTCTTTTAACTTCAGGTCCCAAATACTGGGTCTGTTAAGGTACTACCCATGATTATTTAATTGTGGTTTTACGAGGTTACATATTGAGTGCTATTCGGATTTATTTTTATCTTGTCAAGTCTGTACTTTTTAATACTGTACTGGGATCTATTCTTTGTAGTGTATATCTAATATAAGGCACTATGTCTAAAACAGTCAGCGGGACTCCCCGCCCTATTGTCTCCACACTTGACAACTATTTAGTGAAAGTAGTTGACAAGATTAATAAGGAACGTAGACTGTCCCTGGGAGTAGGCAGTGCCTCAGACCCTACCCCCATACTGGTTACTACTGAGATCCCTGTTCCTTTACCAAACCCCTTACCAACGTCCATTGATAACAGTTGTGCCACTGGTTCTTTGGATTGTCAACCTAGGGAGGGCATCATTGAAATTGAGTCCTCGCAGGATGTCCTTGACGTTAATGATCCCGATAAGGCATTGGATGTCGATGAGCCTCTTAATGACTCTGACTCATCGAGCTCCGTGGCCCGTAAGACTCATAGAGTGTTGAGGTCAGGGAAACCCCTAAACAGACCTGTTTTGTCCAAAAAGGGGGGGGTCGTAAAATTAACAAGAACAATGTCACTGTATCTAAAGGGGGCTCCAATGATCTAAATCCTCCTTACAACGACGTCTTTCCCACCCATATGGAATTAGCTCCGGATCAGTTTGAGCTGCTTATCGGAATGATTGATGGCAAGTTAAACAACATTATTGTTCCACTCTTAGATAAACTTGACGCTGTCTCTAAGGAAGTGACTAGATTGGGTGAGATGGTGCAATCCTGTCTGAGTCTTAATAATAGTACACAACTAGCTGTTGTGGCCGGGGGCAGTACCAGTAAGCCTGTGCAATCTAACAAAGGCCCACCCGGAGCTGGTGGAGACCGTGCAGGTTCTAGCACTCCTGCACAGTTAAGCAGTAGTCCCTCGATAACTGTTGAACAGCAGGGTGTAACTGGAAAAACAAATTTACCTTTGGTAGAGGGCCTTACTAACAATAACACTGTAACACAAGTATGTTCTACACCTGTCCCTTCGAATCCTTCCACCACTCCGGTCCTAGGGAGTCAGACTAAGAACATTGAGAGGGGGAAGTCTAATAATTGTGGCCTCTCCCGACCGAACCTTCCACCTGACTGCGCACCCTATGTGGCAGTCCTGACTAATGTTACACCTGTCAGGGAAGACGGGTCTCACCGCTCTACCGAATCGCATGATTCCCTTAAATGTAAAACCGTGGCATGGCTGAATCGGGAGTGTGGCTTTCCAGTGGATCTGGCGGACCAGATTTTGACTACTACCAGAACCAGTTGGATTGGCACGTCTCCGAAGAACATCGCCGGGGATTGTGTCATTATTAATTTTAGTAATCCTCATCTGGCTACAACCGCCTTGATCCGAGCCACATCCCGCCTCTATAATGAGCAGGGCATCTCACTCCGTCCCTTAGGCTTTTTCTACAGACAACATACCAGCCATCATCCTAGTAGCTACGGGTGGGAGAAAATGAGGAGAGAGGCCCCGTATAGTTTCCCAAGTAGTTTCCAGGTGAACACTGTTAATCGTTTTCAATGTCTTAGTGGGTTAGATCAAAATAATTGACTGGAGTCCTGTACGGTATCCTCAGAAACCCCTGAGAGACAGGTTCTGTCTGGTATGGGACAATATGTTTGTTCATCAGGAATTTTGCCTGTAAAACAGGGGATTACTGTAGATTGTGCGCCTACGGGCAAGGAGGGTAACACAGTAGGCTGCCCAGTGGTAGCACCCGATATTACCAATATCGCGCCTTCCCAACAGGGTTGCGGCCGTCCTCTTGTGGGGTCAGGTCCCTCCGGTTTTTCCATCTGCCATATTGCTAGCTGGAATATTGCGGGCATTAGGTCTAAATCAGATTGCCTGGGATGGATAGAATTTTTAGCCCTCTTTGACATTATCTGTTTCCAGGAAACTTTGTGTAGGGACTTTAAAGGATATAATGGCTTTGTCTCCTACCAGTTACCTGCTACCGGTTCTGTATCAGGAAGAGCGAAAGGGGGCCTTTTGATTTTGATTTCTGTCCAAACCCCTCTGTTAGTTAAAAAATATGTACAAGTCGGAGAGCATTCCCAGATTCTATGGTTGCACAATACAGGGGGTAGGAATATTTTATTAATTAACTTCTATAACAATGTTTTTGATGGCACCAGGGATCATGTGGTTAGAGCACTTTCAAGTGCTTTGGAAGTTATTATAAATGATTCCAACGTAGTCTTTGATTTGTTTATGGCAGGGGACTTTAATACCACTACTTGCCCACTTTCAAATGTTAACGTATGTGGGGTGATGGATTGTTATGGGGAAGGTGTCCCCCACTTTCAACACAACAATTATGGAGAAGCCTTAAATAGTCTCATGGATTTATTTAACATGCATATCATGGGAAACGAGAAAAATGAACAGGAGGGAATTCACCCCACTTTTACAGGGCGGGGAGCTAATTCTGTAATTGATTTTATCTGCATCTCGTCGAGCCTTGAGGCCTGGATTATGGCACCAAAAGTTATAGATATCCAACTTAGTGACCACAATTGCCTGACAGTAGAGGCACTGTTATGGGAGACCAAAGGGACTGCCATTATGGAGCGTAACATCAACAACATCGAGGCAGTACGTCCCAATGGGTTTAGACTTAGGTGGAAGGGGGATAGGGCGGAAAGCACATCCAATTCTGTTATTTCTAGTTGTTTGGCTGGAATTACGCGGATTTTAGAAGATGATCAAGGCACCACTAGCTCTATTGAGCTTTTTATTGGTATTAACGCCGTCATCAACTCCAAGCTTACCATCACATCTAAGCATAAGGAAGAACGCCTGCGGGGGTGGTTTAACCCGGCTTGCACTTTGGCCCTAAAGGAATTAAAGTCAGCCTTATCAGCAAAGCCTAGGGATAAGTGTCTGGTCCTGGATCTCAGAGTTAGATATAAAGAAACCCTAAAACATAGGAAATCGGAACTCCGACAGGAAGCATGGGATAATTTGACTCTGGCTGCCGAACTGAATAATTGTACCCTTTTTTGGAAAACTGTCAACTCCCCATTCCTCGAGGATGATAAGATCCCCGAATTAACTTCGAATGTCTTGAAGGATGAGTGGACCCTTCATTTTTCCGAAATTTTTGACTCGGATAGTGCATTAGGTGACTCAGGGTATTCGTGGCCACATACGCCACTTGATATCACTGTCCAAGAAGTCTTAAATGGTATAAGGGCCAGTAAAGGAGGAAAAGCACAGGGACCAGACGGGGTACCAATTGATATATATAAACTGGTCCCCGAAGTTTGGGGGCCTCTGTTAACTAATATTTTTAACGCAGCAGTCTGTAACGAGGTGCCCCCTACCTGGGAAGAGTCAATCTTAATTCCAATCCACAAGAAAGGAAACAGAGGGGATGTCAAGAACTATCGTCCAATCTCTTTGTTGGACTCCTCTGTAAAAGTAATGAGTAGAGTGCTCTTAGTTAGGTTGGAAGAATGGGTGGAGGAAACCGGCATTCTAGCAGAGAGCCAGTTTGGGTTTAGGAAGGGCCGTGGCACGATCGAGCAGTGTCTTAATTTGGACCTGCTCATCGGCAAATATACCCAGGCAAAGACCGGCACTATTTATCTCTGCTTTGCGGATCTGAGTAGTGCCTTCGATCTGGTGGACCACGGCATCCTTTGGGCAAAGCTTATTGAAATCGGGGCACCTGAGGGTATTGTGCACTTTCTAGCACGTCTCTATGCCAAACTACGTGCCTGTGTTCGTTACGGCCAAAACGGGGAATGCACCACTAGCTTTAAAATTGGGCGGGGAATTAGACAGGGATGTGTGTTGGCTCCACTGCTTTTTACTCTTTTCATCAATGAGATTGATTCCTTTCTCAAATCTTTGGCAGTGGATGCACCTAAAATTAATAAAGATAGCGTCCCAGTGTTACTTTACGCGGACGACGCGGTCCTAATTTCACGCACCCCTATTGGCCTCCAACGACTGATGGATGGCTTTTCGCAATTCATTAACAGTAGAAAATTGGTGTTAAATAAATCCAAAACTTTTGTTATGGAATGCGGGAGAAAGAATAGAAAGAAGCACTTCTCATTTTTTATAGAGGGTCAAAAGGTCCAAGCTGTTGATCAATTTTCCTATTTGGGGATCACGTTTTCTAGTAACAACAAATGGGCCAATGAGCATAGGAATGTTCGGGCTAAGATGGCGAGGAGTTCTCATGGAATATTCAATATGGCTACGAAACTGGGAGATAGGCGGGTCCATGACATGTTAAAAATTTTCCAATCTCGTTGTGTCTCCATTGCTCTGTATGGAGCAGGCATTTGGGGCCATGCCACGGCAGGGTCTCTTCAGGTAGAGGAGAACGTCTTTTTGAAGAGACTCCTGTGCCTGCCAAGCTCTGTCTCAAACATTTTAGTGCATAATGAATTGGGTATTCATCATCTTGCCGACTTGATTCTCCTCAGACCTCTGATGCTATGGCGCTCTATTTGGATAAAAGAAGAGACCTCATTATGTAGAGCTATTATTTCTGACTGTCTCTCTTTGGATCACTATCAAAAGATTCCATGGTTAAAGTATATTGTGGAAAATTTCCGTGAGATCTTTGACATTAATATCATTGTGGATCGATGCGGGGCCAATGAGTTGTCTAAAACCGAACTTAAGGGCTGTTTTTTACAACAGTTATCTATAAGGCGACATCAAAATAATGCTGAACTTTCTTCCTGTGTTCTTTATCGTGACTATAATGAATTTGTAGGTTTTCAACCTTATTTGTCACAAGTGACCTGGAAAGCACATCGGTTTGCGTTGGCTAGACTGAGAACTGGAGTAGTACATCACCTCGTGGCCTTCCCCACCCTGCATTCACATCCTGTTGGCCCTTGTTTGTATGATAATATTACCTCACAAAGCACTATGCACTTTCTTTTGCTTTGCCAGTTGTACAAATATCAGCGGATTGCCTATTTGAAGCCATTGTTTGTAAAGTTTGGTGTTAGGACAATACGAGACTCCATGAGCCTGCTTTTTAATTTACATCATCCGGATGTTTGTTTTTATACGGCTACTTTTATTCTCAAATCAATTAATGCTAGGAAAAGTATGCTCTTTTAACCTCTTAAACTGTGGCTGCTGTTTTATATTGTAATCCTTTTTATGCTGTGCTTTTATGGACTTGCTTTTTGTTCCGAATAAAGCCTTATGAAATGAAATGAATGACTCACATGGGAAGGAAAGATCTTCAAGATCTGAAATGTTTATTTTAAACCTGATAAATTGAGACAAAGAAGCAAACTACGATACAGTTTATAGTTTTGAACTACCTGGTATATCTGTCAGCATTTGTTTGTAATCAGCTGGCACGGAGCAGCTTTCAGCATACTTAATGATGCACATACACTCGCATCCACTGAAGGTTCATGTGTAACACACAGATCAACAAAATTGGATTCTCATTTTTACATTGATGGGGCATAATTTTATGAGCATGAATAGCACCGAGATGCTTCATAGAAGAGACGTTCTGGTTTCATTCAGAATATCACACTTTTCACTGGTGCTCTTGGTGGTTGGTGTAATCATCATTTTGTAGATTGAGCAAATCTTTATTTGTACATGGACTTAACCACTTGGACGCTATTGGAATTAGGCCCATGTAATGAGATTTCCAGCACGGCAATGTGACATGCACTAAACACACTGGGAGCCGTAACAGGTATCAGATCATTTGGTTTGTTGTTGTGATTCGTTCAGTGCACATAGACAGCAATAACCCCTGATGCTTTGGGCAGTTGAATTCATCGTAAACTGAAGAAAATGTGCTTTTCTGGCTATAACGTCAAGATATGTCAATTGTTGGAGTGTATACAAATATAAATGAAGTAAATTCACTTAATGAACAAATCCAGGATAAATAAATAAATTGCAATGTAATCAACTACTTTGAATAATAGTTATTTCTTTAACTCAGCAAATATTTGTTAAAGAACCTACGGGTCACAGTAAAGAGTTGATTTTGCCAGGTCAAAATGTCAGTTTTACAACTGCACACATATGTTGTACTGGCAGATCTTAGGCATGTTTTGCAGTGCTATGTTAGTGGGTGGCACAATGAGTGCTGCAGCCCACTTGGAGTATTTAATGTACAGCCCATGGGAACATACAGTACCATTTACTAGGGACACATAGGTGTATACCGTTATTGCCATGTTTGTAAAATGACCACACACACTTTACCACTGATTAGCAGCAGTAAAGTGTACAGTCTTTTAAAAAAACTAAAATAACCTGTGCCCACCCTCAAGTAGCTGTGCCAGAGAGCAGTCACACTTAACTAAGAGCCCATGTGTAAAGTATTTGTGCAACATTTCAAAAGGTGTATTTTATCAGGTTGAAATGGCAAAACTGCACACACAGGCTCTGCATTGGCTGCCCCATGGTTAGAGCGCTTCCTAAGTTGGTTGCACAAGCAGTACTGCAGGCCCACTAGTAACAGTACGAAGTACACCATTTGCTAGGCCCAAATCTTCCTTTTTAATACCTATAGTCACCACTAAGGTGGGCCCTGGACAAACCCAAGGGCTAGATGCAGTGTAGTTAAAAAGTTGGGCATGTACTTTTCACGTTTTACATGTCCTGGTAGTGAAAAACTCCTACATTCGTTTTTCACTACTGCAAGGCCTACCTCTTTCATAGGATAATTTTGGAATCACCTTATTACATTTTATAAGTGTAATTTTCAAATGGGAACTGGTAACCCCCTTTATATTTGGTGTCTCTGAAATTGGAATTTAAAATCCTAACTTTTGATTAAGTGGATTTTTTTAAATTACAATACTGAAAATGCCACTTTTAGAAAGTTGCCATTTTATTGCCTTAGCCATTTGGTGCCTGCAGCCTGTCTCTGGATCACATAGCTTTGCTCTGCAAGCCCCCTCAGTAGGATCCTCAAAGACTAAGCAGGTCCTCACATTGCAGCCATGATGCATCTCGGAACTAATGCATTGCTTCAGTTGTGTAGCGCGTCTTTGACACGGATCCTCTCAACACTCAGCAAACCAGGATTTAATGTACTTTGATCAGGTGGCCTAACTGGGTCCATGTAGCTAGCCCACACTCCATCGCAGTCAGCCTAAACTTGTGAGTTTAACCCTGTCTGTCACAACCAGATATGCACAGTTTATGTTTTGTGTTTTTTAGCACTATTTTTACTAAAATCTTTAAAGTGACATATCTCCAGTTCTACTGATTGGATATTTGTCATTTTAGTTGTGTTTTATTTATTAAAGTTAACACTATTAACCCTATTATGATGCAGTCGGAAACGGCTCTATCCGTCGGTCGGAGCCTTTCTGACAATATAGTAATATGCTGGTTGGATTCCTTTCTGATCGCCTCATTATGACGAAGGCAGTCGGAAAGGAATTTGAGCTCTCATTCCGACTGGTTTCTGATGGGCTTCGATACCCTGTTCGCCAGTCGGAATGTGGCCAGTAATCCCAAGGGTGGGTCTTTCTGCACTTGGGATTACGATGTCTGGTTTTGCCAGCCTTTCTGTGCCGGTCTTTCTGACACAGAAAGACTGCAGAACTTGACTTTAGGGGGCCCTAGCATGGCCCTCATGGGTGCATGGCCTCTGTTAGGAGGCTCCGCTGTTGATCCCTGCACCCCATGGCAATCACTTTGAGGTGGCTGCCATGGGGTGCAGGGATGAACTGCCCCTCCAATTTTACAATGGGACCATGCATTCCGGCCCAAATACATGCTCCCATTGTAAAACATAGGAATGCAACCAAACAGTGTTCAGCCGCATTCTAAATAGATTGTCGGGACCACCGACTGCGTGTCGGTCGTTCCCTTGACCGAGACAATGTTGAGCGGAGGAAACTCAGCCTGACTTTGCAATCAGGTCCTATGTGTCTAACTTGGTGGATTATTTTTGTGTGGTGTCTTCACTTTATTACTGTTTGAAGTGTTGCACAAATACTTTACACATTGTTCTTAAGCTTAGACTGGCTCCTCCATGCCAAGCTATCAGAAGGTTGAGCACAGGATAAATTTGGGTTGGTGTGTGCGCATCCTGTCAAGGATTGTGGTTGCTGCTTGACCAGGGCTCACACAACTTAATCAACCAACAACCCAATTTCTCACAGTGATGATTGCCTGGCATATTATGGTTCCATTTTTACCAATGGTAACTCCTGCAATTTTGTGAGCATCCATTGTACCATAGTGCCTGTCTTCAAAATAGTTCTCATCCAGGCAGCATAGTGGTAATTTGTGCACAGTGTAAACATCCATTGCACAATAGTGCATTAATATTGGCCTTGCTCTCCCTTGACATAATAGTGGTGTAATTCCTTGGCCTATGATTGCCATCATTGACGTGTGAGATAAGAATATAGGACATGTACATCAGAACATGTGTTTTCATTAAAATTAAGTTACCAAAACCAAAAAGGCAATATTTTACCATAAAATACAACTTTTTCCTTAGATAGCAAAATATATTTTTTGTAAATGGGAGGACAATGTTTTGAGACACAGTTATTGCATTTCCAAATATATTGATGTATGTATGACATTTATAGACTGGGAGTCTAGATGTAAAACAATGGAGTGCTGTGTGAAAAACTATATGGCAGAGTCTAAGCAAGAAGGGAATGAATGTATACATTTGGGTTGTTAGGAATGCTAGTCACTGGTGAGGGATAGAAAGGGAGTGGATGGTTGTGGAAGGCGGTGAAATTTTGGTACATGATACAGAGAGAAAAGTTAAGTGAGCTGAGGTTTGTCATGCAAGGAAGGGAGGAGAGAGGATAGGTGGCAAGAAGGTTTAGGAACAGCTTTCTTTCAGAGCCACTGGTAAGCAAGTAGTCTTGGAACAAAGGGATATGATTGAGAAGCAGGGTTTTTAGTAGAAGTGAAAGCAGGAAGTTTCTTCATTGGAGTCTGCTCAAAGGATGTTGCTTCAATGAGCAAATATTTTACCTTATTATTATTATGAAAGGCTGTTGTTTAAATCTGGTGTTTGGGTGACAATCCATGCTGAGTATCCCTAATGCAGACACAACTCTACAACTCATCCATGACCTGTAGTGTATAGTATTACGCTTTCTGTGTACAATAAAATACTTTCTTTGAACAAAGGCAAGCACTGAGGGGAGCATTCCTTTGTTGTGCTGCTGAGTGAATATTGAGTTCCCGAGCTTGAAACTACCTACTCCCATCTTGAAATAAAGATTCAGAACTCTTTAAATAGGTACATACTTAAGTAGCATGGAGCACAGAAGCAAAGGAGGCTGAAATTTCATTTGAAGAGACAAGCAAAAAAGCAAGTCAAAAACTGGTTACATTGCTGCCACGGAACATTAGGTGTGCCTAGGTTCTACATGTGCCACTATCAGAAATATTCATGTGGTTACCTTTCATTAGCAAAGATTACCTAGTACATTAGTAAAGCATTAAAAGGGCATTGCAAAACACTGGTTGCTTTCTGAACAAATTGAATTCAGTAATTGCATGAATTGCTTAGCAACTGGAGGTCGCATGAGTTGGAAGGAAGCAAGGCTCTCATCACGCTCCTCTGGGCTCATACCTTGTGATGGATATCCAGCCTTAACAAATGCTGATGAGTAGAGCGACATGCCAAGATTCCCAGCCCTTGCCCGCCACACTCTTGGAGCATCCTTGTACCAGCAAATGCCTGGGCTTTACCCTGAGGCATGGAATCTGACACTCTTCTGCAAAATAATGCAAACAGACTCAGAACAGTTGATGATGTCAGCCTTCCCAGAAGGAGAAATGTGATGATGTTTTGGCCAGTGGGCAACAGAGGAGGTACCCTAACTTCTGATCTGCAGGACCTGAAGTCCTGTTATCTCTGCACACATTGGTCATCGATCCTTCAGCCCAACCAATGTGTGGAACTTTAGAGCCAGCTCTGACTTTGTGAGGGAGGTAAATTGAAGAGTGCTTAGACCGGACAGCCTTGGTGTGGCTTTTACCCAACTTCTTGCCTGCCTCCCTCCATTTTACTGATCTTAATTTTGCTGGGTTTAGGACTCCCCACACTTTACTACTGCTGGCCAGTGCTAAAGTGCTTGTGCTCTCTCCTCTAAACATGGTAAAATTAGCTTAACCCAATAGACATATTTAATGTATTTATAAATCCCTAGTAAACTGCACTGCATGTGGCCAGGGCATGTCATTTAAATGCTACTAGTGGGCATGAAACACTCTTTGTGCCACCCACTTAAGTAGCCTTCTAACCATGGCTAAGGCCTGCCATTTCAGAATCTGTATGTGTAGTTTAAACTTTGAAAAAGGAAGAGAGAGACCCCTTTCACCATTCGGGGGAGTAGAGTACTATTATCGAGTAGATATAAAGTTATCCCTTGGTGGACAGTTACTTTAAATCATGGGATTTACCTACAGTATTGGATATCACACAATATCAACCCATACAAATAAATATTGCCTAATTTAAAATATAACCAGTCCAAATCTAAATTAAAACATTACAAAAGCAGCGGATGGTAGATGTAGGTTATGGGCCTCCCGCCACGCCAGTAAACTAATACGTTGTACCGCGTAAAGCACCTACCCCCTGCCCGCCGAAACTTAATAGGATAATCTGATAAGTTTTTGTATCATTGCTTCTCAAATTTGAGAGCACACCACCTATGGTACACCCAACCATTGGTCTTTTCAGGATTTAGGACAGGGTGGGTCTTTTAGGGGGCCCATACCATCCATCTCCTTGGTCCTGATGAATACCGGGAATCTTCCCTCACGGTAGAAACATGTTGACTAACGCACTATGAACACATATTGAGATACTTAGGTCGTAACTCCCCTTCCAGTATCTCACTTTTATTATTTTATTATTGTCCAGTTGAACCAGGACAATTTTTAACACTTTTTTTGCACTTACACCTCACAACCTGCTCCACTGTATTACAGGTGTCCAAGCACACCCTGGTGACGCTAGGCCACCAGGGTGGACCCCGATGATGAAGCATGTCACCACTAGGTGGTGAGTGAGGGGTTTTTAGAAAAGGAATAATTATTCCAATTTTGGAAAACCTTCAGCCTATACATCGGGTGATACTCCTTCATTTGTTTTTCAATATCCGAGACCAGGGGAACAGGAGTATTCCTCGTCCATCACAAGTGGACACAATCCCTTACTCTCTCTGTTGTTTTCTCGAATCGATATTTCTTACCCTAATTTCAATATTCTAACCAACTATATTTTGGTCATTCGATATTCTGTCCATTCTATATTTTTTATTCCATATTCTGGGCAGTCGATATTACTGAATCGATATTTAGGGTGTTCAACAGTTACATCATGTGGCAAATTCTGAACAGTAGGCCACAAGGAGCCCTTGGCAGTTCCCTAACTCCTCTTGCTACCCTACAGGAAATTTCTCTACAGCTGAAGCTGTTCCTCCCCAGCTAGGGTGGGGAGGAAAATGCACTGCAGTTCATTCCTGCATCCGCTACAACTACCAGTAACACAACTGATGTGAGTACTGTGCTTACTGCTGTGTCTTCTGCAGTTGATGTCATTCTACAGATTCGCCTTTTTTGATTTTTCTGGTCCTGTTAGTGTACCTGAGGAACCAATTTTGTGAAAAAATGCTTTTAGGTATTATGTTGGTCAAAATTATTTTTCTTCTGACTCTTTTGATGATTTTTCTATTTTATACATTCCTCCTACATGGATCTGTTTTCTTTTCATGGCTGAAACACTATTATCTGGTCTCTCCTCGGATATATGTTTGTGTAACACTTTCCTTTTTTTTCTATTCCTATCGAATGGATTTGTGACTGATTTTTACTTGCTGATTAATAACCATTATCTTCCATAATGCTCTGCCACAGAGCTGGTTAATGAAAAGTTCATCTTTACATAAGCTAAAAAGGGTCTTGTCCCGTGTGACTATTTCAGCTGTTCCAGTAACTGATGGAATTGTTTGGGTCAGAGTACCTTAGAATATATTTGGCTATGAGGACATTCTGCAGAAAACATATGTATTTAGGGTATCTATGGGTGATGTAAATTGTAACTGGGTTGTATTCTGATGATTGCGATGTTGAAACTGTAAACTCCCTGCTCTCGAAGCTGGAACATTACACCATTTTCAAATTAGAGAATCTGCACCTTAATTCTGACATTATGGTGAACTAATCTATTACCATCATTATCACCATCACTATTTACATCAAGCGGGTGTTCAATGCACACTTTTTAATTACACGCAATGCTAACATTGTACACCTCTCCCAACAGGGAGCTCAAAAACATATAGGGATAAATTCACATATTTTTCTTGATTTGATATATCAGACCCCAAATCATATTATTTCAAACTCTTCCTTACAACATCAAAGAAATATATGCTTACAGAAACCAAATTAATATATATAAACTCATTTGCTCAAATAGCTCTAAAAGGCCATGAATATTGGAAGGATAACATGGACGTGAAATCCATTTAGAGTACAAAACCTTTGCAAGTTCGGGGAGGGAAACCTTGTTCTGAGACTGTTGAATTGCAACACAAATGGTTTTTCTGAATGACACAGTTCATCAGACTATTGGAGTCATTAGGATGACAGGCGGACTTTGTCTGCCTGTCATCCTACCAGTGAAAGGGACTGCCCGCCATTAGGGCGGGGGTCCCATGGCCAGCATCAGGATGTGCCCGCCAGTGTGGTGGGCGCATCCTGCTTTCCTACCATTGTGGTGGGCGGAGCACTCAGCACCGACCGCCACAATGGCAGGAAGGCATGCTGTGCACTGCTGGGGGGTACCATAGGTACCCCCCAAGTGCACCCCCCGGATTCCATGGGGGCCCGCATCAGGCCCCCATGGACTCTGGGGGGACGGGGTGTGCACACGGCTCGGAAAAGCGGCGGACGGTCTTTCTGCCCGCCGCGGTCCACCCAGCCATACTAACATGGCGGGGGGGTCTTCCGGCTAGGATGGCGTGTGGATGGCCCCCGCCAGGCTGGCAGTGGCTACCGCCGGCCTGGCGGGGGGCGATTCCCCTGCCATCCTAAGGGGGGCCATTGTGTCTAGGATTAGCTACAATTAAAGACATGAATGCATCAAACAATTGACGCCATTTAACAAATTACCCCTAGGAAGAACTCAATAGTATGTTGCAGAATGTTACATTTGAGTCCAATCTTTCAGGTCTTCATGGATGATTACTGTGGCCAGTGAACACAAGTGCTTATTATGCTCATTTTTCAAATTCCACACCTGGGTTTAAGGCAAGCAGATCCTACCTCCAATATTTCCACTCTCAGCATTCAGGTATTGCGACCACCTATTTGGTGAAGAAATTCTGTCAACAATGGTTGGAACATTCCACAACATCTGCAGTAAAGCAACATTTTGTATCTCCTGTTGGAAGACATCAACCTATTTGATTTCTTGTTATGGCCTAAGTCTCTGAGTTTACAAAGATCTATTAATGTCACATATAATGAAATTTGGAAGCTGCCACACGTTTAAGACAAACTGATCAAGATAATTTGGAGTGCCTGTTGTTATTGATAATAGTATTAATACACTGTCTTCTCGCATTTGCAATCTGAATAACTGTGTCATCTGTTATTAATATCATGTAAATTGACATATCTACATTATCCCATGGGCAAAGTCAGCTGAGATCTAATATGCAGTTTAGCTTCCCTTAACACCTTAGCTACGTGTAAACATCCCTCCCCAGTGCTGCGCTGTCCATTGGAACCAGTGCTGAATGGACGTCCAATGGTCGTGCGCAGCACTGGGGAGGTAGCGCTGCTGACGACCGTTGGCCGTCAGCAGCACTTAAGGGGTTAAGAATGGTTGCGTGCCTTGGCGTTACCTTAATTCAGCACAGCTATACATGCATTTCAACTTAACACGTAAACAACATCTCATGGTTAAGACAAATGCCACATACATTGTGTTACACCTTGAAATATTAGAATATCTCCCATTCACAAAGCAGAAAAACCCTTCGGCTGTCTGGTTAATACATGGCGTAATATCTCTGCCAATTTCGTCATTCCAGTTCCCAGCTTGTATGAAACATTTCCCTATTGGTAGATATGAACCCCTAGTAAGCATCTTCATTCGTGAGTTATAGTCACTCCAACTTTCTTAACATTGTGATTGTGCCAATAAATAGGTCTTCCTTATTGGAAAGGAAATTGACTCTTCTGTCAGACATTTCCTTATTTTAGAACATGTCACCATTCACGGTGCATGCAATGTGTCAATAGCAAATTTGGCCTGTTTTCTAAAAGGAATACCAGCGCCTTCAATTGTTCACCTCATCCACGTCCTTTTGAACTCAAGTTATTTAATGTTAAGCGTTCAGGATTGTTGTGAAATGAAGGCCATGATCAAATATATATTCTATTGGTTTCCAAAATAGGGACCTGCTGTAATAATGTGCTCTTCCCTCCAACTCCATGGGGTTTCGATAGCTCATTGTGGCCTTCCATTTCAACTTTGAAGGCAGACTTGAACAAGCTAAAGAGACTCAAGCACTATTGTTTCAGAACGATGTAGCACTAACATCTGCTTGAGAAACTTTTAAATTACAAGTTGCAAGGACATCCAGTGAAATACAGCACTTATTAAACACCAAACTCCCATTTCATTTCGAAGAATTAGTCCACATTATTCCACCCCATTTTTAATGCATCTAATACTGCAGGCATTGCTCACTTTTTAAAGTTGTGGGAAATGGCTTGGCTAGTTCCTTCCAAGCACTTTTTGGAATAATACCAGCTTTTATTCATTTCCTTTTTTCCAGTGTGTTCGGGGCATGCCCTTGCTGTTATTCCTCATTTGGGGCATTTTGAATCTATTTTTGCTCCATCGCAATCGATGTTCCATCTCAAAGCCCACTGAAGCTACCACGGGTCCAGCTATGTCTTAAAACCTGGTACGATTCTTCAGAATCTTTTTGCTCAAGGAACTGGATACTGACTGGTCATTGTCATTCCGAACTGCTGGTTAACCTGTGCACAGCCAGTGTTTCATTGCCTATGGTGCCCCTTCAAGTGAGCAGTGGATATTTGCCGTGCTCTCTGCGTGCCGGCTCCTGTGGACATGACCCTGATGATGAGTCCTATAATGATCCATTTTTGGAGCTGTCCCATGGGCTTACGACTGCGTCAGAATGTAAGATATGAGCCATTCCCTATGGGGATATTGATGACACATCACCATAATTATCGCACACTGGCTCTAATAACGTAGATGCTGGTCATCAGACTCCTTTCTCAGCATTAGCTGATACGAGGATCATGTCTGTTCTATGGAACTTTTACACTTGGCAACTGCGGTGTCATTGTGTGCAGAGATGGGATCCATTCTGGATTCACTATCCTTTTAATTTATGGAAGAAATTGTGGGTTCATCCAGCACATCTTAATTTGGCTATGTTTTTGAAATTGTCATGTCATGATTTTTTAATATTCAAACCACCACAACAGCAGTGCTGGCCCTGGCACCATGGAACTATCTGATGGTCCCTTATCAACAACGGATGCCACACTTACAACCTCTTCCACCCCCTTTTTACAACCCTACTTTTTTAGAAACTCGGGTGGGTGAGGGAAATCATCCTTTATAAGGGACACTCAGGTAGCACTATTCCTTTCTTATAGACTCAGGAGTTTCATTTGGTGTTATTGTCTCCCATATTTTAACCTAACTGTATGTTGTAGACTGCTTTGCTTTGCACAGTTAAACATAACAAATTTATTTTTGAGCCAGACATTATTTTCGAAATATGCTGCACATGTTTTTATTTTTATGTACCTCTTCCCTGGATATAGGGGCCGATTATGATCACGGGTGGACTTGCATCCGTCCGCGATCACTGAGGAAGAGGGAACCTCCGCATGGGCTGCGGGGTTCCCTCCTGTGCGATTAGGATGTGACCGCCACCCTGGCGATCACATCCTCTATTTTGCACCCGCCGCAATGTTAAAAATGCATGCATTGCATTTGTATGCAGAAAGAGGCAGGCACCGCGCGGTGCCTGTCGCTTTCTGCATACAAATGCAGGGGGGTACCATAGGTACCACCCATGTGCACCCCCCACCCCCCTTTTACCTAGGGGGCCCGCAACGGGCCCCCGCAGTGAAGATCCGTATGCTTTTCCACGGCGGAAAACCCGCCGTGGAAAAGCATTTATTTTGGGGCATCCTAATATGGCTGGCGGTGTCTGAAAGACACCGCCACCATATTAGGGCTTTTCCGCTGCGGTTGTAAGCCAACCACAGCGGAAAAGCTGCGGACGGAAACCAGGACACACCAGCCATCCTAATGTGGCGGTGGGTCTTTGGTGGGTCCGCTGCGGTTTTTCTGCATCCTCTGGGCCGGCGGTGGCTTCCGCCGGCCCGGAGGATGCGGAAAAACCGCAATCGTAATAGGCCCTAAGTCTGAACATTTTGTACAATCTCGAATAACATCATGCCCTGCTTTTCTGTGGTCAGTCAGGAACATATTCTAACATTTAGATACAGTAGAGAAGTGCAGCTGCTGTTTTCCAACATGGCACTTCTTATCATATAAACAAATACTTGCCTTTTTGAAAACAGTGGGGAGGATTACTAGCAGAGGGAAAGGTCCTGGAACGGAGGCACTAGCCTGATGCAATCTGAGATACAGACCATCTAAATACAAACCCCAGGTAAGGGGTTCGGTTCTAATGCTAGAGATCTCTGACATATCCTTGTGCTGATAAAGCGAAGATAGGCCTATGCAAATATATAATTTGCCATGCTAGGACTTTTCATTGCACACAGTTTGCTCATAATGCTGATTACTCAGATTTATATGTATTTGCAGCACAGTTGCATCATGATAGAACACAAAAGTTCCAATAAATATTGTAAACTTTTCTCGTGTCTTTCTTTTAATTACCATGGACATTCATGAGTGAGAAAACGAAAGGTTACAAACTGTTTCCATGGTTCCCCTGGGGACTAGAGAGTTTGGTTCTGGGCTGCCAATTTACCTGTTACTCTTGGAAAGTTTGGAGGGCATGTAAAGCACTATGAGCTAGTTTGCTTTGAGCCATAGGAATGGTAACTCGCTCCCTACATTCTGACATCCAGCGATCCCACACATACTTCTGTTTCCAAACAGAATACCTGCAACATTACAAAATATATTTGATTGTGAGATCCGCAATGACCAGAAGTCACCAATATGTTTTGTCATTACAAAGAGATACTAGGACTATTCCTCCTAATTAAGATACTATGGCAGATTATTTTAAAATGTGCTATTGTGGCAGTTCAGGGAGGAAGATTAAGAGCCTGGATGTGTGGTTACATATATGCTTCAAATTTTACTTGAAGCACTTTTGAAGGAAGAATGGAGGCAGAATTTGAACAGTAACAGTTTCAAGGACCAGATTATACATTCAGCAGAGAATTCAGCACACAGTAGCACCAGTATCTGACAACTTGTTTGAAGGACAATGGATATACTAGTAAAGTTCAGTGCAAATGTTCTCTGTGCATTGATTCATTAGCAGGTTACCACATTAATATTTATCTGATGACAATTGGATGTGAGGCTCAATCAAAGGGTCTGTGAATACAAGGACACAACTTCCATCTCTGCTTTATTTACACTTGTGCTGGTGATTAGCGAAAGACGGGGATGGTATTGCAAAATATAGTGACACATTTAGAAGAGAAAGGAATGGTAGGTAAGGATTTGGCAGCACAGACCAAACATCAATGACCAGCATGTGCTTCCACGGCCAATTTCATGCACTTTTTCCCATAATGATGTAGAGTGGTGTGTGTCAGACCATTCTTCTGGCAACCACACCTCAGGTCCTTCACTGAAAATCAACAGATAAAAAACGAAACACATCAAAAGAGGCCACCATGTTTCATTACCATGCTTGACTAATCTGGGTTTCTTTTACTTTATGCATAAAGGCTTCAAGGGATGACATTCGCACACCAGACTTGATACAAATTTGAGCAGGGACCCAATTCCTCCTAACAAACATGGGATTCACCAGTGATGAACTTGAGTGTCGATCTATTGTACCAAAGCACACACCTAACCTCAAATGTTTAGTCCACATCACTGAGTGCATCTAGACGCAGGTGTTGTTTTTAATAATTTCTTTGTGTGTTAAACAAAGCTGTTGAAAAATAGTTCATAAAGCAAAATTCACAGATGTCCAGTGCGATGCAAGGTCAGGCAGTTCCACAAATCCTATGAAATCATTTGTATTCAATTGTCTGCCACCACTGGCTCAACAAGCACTTGTCTTGTATACCACCCCAACTGCACATTCATCATTGCCCATGAGTTTGTTTTTTACTCTAATATGTTTCATTCCGTCTAAAACACAACTGGGGGAGTTTCCTAGTGTATAAATGGGACTCTTGTCTTAGTTGTTCTTACTACTTTATTAGCTGTTGACTACATGTTATGTGTCTTGTTTACATGTACGCCATACACAACTCTTCATGCAACTCTAGAAAGTCTTATGCACCAGGTTAAAAAAAACACTTTTAATGCAGTGCATCATTTCAATCATGCACAGTGCCCTTTAAATTCTAAAGGTTCTGCTCACATTCAGATGGATGAAACAAAAGTAGTGTTTTCACTATTGAAGATAGTCAGCGGAGACATGCGGTGTTGGGACTTACTAAATAAATTATATATAACATTGAATGCATTGAACTACTAATTCTGTTAGATTAATTTCTCCCTAGAGGTTATCATTAATATCACAGACGACGAGAAAAACGGTCACACTGTCTATTTTACTAAGGCACCAGGATGTTATAAGTATTGGTAAGTCTCGCCCATTTTTCCTCTCTCTGCTCTTGCTGGCTTTCGAGCTGTTCACCAGTGATAAACAGTACTAAAGAGGCAGTGCTTCTCCCAAACTATGTGCTGTGCAATTGGAACTCCATGTATGGCCTATTTATCTTCCCTAATGCACCTACAGCAGAGAAAGTTATATGTTATATGTGGGCTGCAGAGTATATTTACACCACTTTGAGGTATTGCATTTGGGGCGTGGCTTCGGAGCCTTGGGAGATGGCCGCTGTGCCGGGCAGCTCTGACGAGACGTGAGGTTTCGGGATGGCTCCAGGCGCTCATATCCTTCCCCGGACCTCGGAACCTATCAATTCGGTGGGCGGAACCAGCGCTGCCTCCCATGAGGGCTCGAAGAGAACTCAGGGTGAGCCCAGTATCTTTCTTTTGATCCTTTTCATGCCGCGTCTCAATGTGACATCGCGGCCGTCAGTTTTTTGATGTTTCTGAACAAACTTGTGGCATCTGTTCTATCAATTCGCTAATTTATTTGTGTGGCTGATTTTTTGCTCCAGTTACTTTTTTTTTGGCAATAAGAATTCCTGTTGGTTTTAGAAGGGCTACAAGTGCTTCTTTCTACTTTCCGTCATGGCGACATCTCGCAACAACCAAAAGGGTTCCCTTCATTCCAAGGAGGCGAATATTGCTGATTTGAACCCTTTCAGTGTTTTACCAGAACCTGTGGATGATATTATGAGTGACTCTGCTGGCTCTAAGGGCTCTGCCTCTTCTAACTCTCGCTCAGGGACAAAGCAAGGTTCAAAACTTCCTTCTGTGTCGACCTCTACCCCTGGCAAACGCGTAAAAGTGAATCCTCCTTCTCCTACGGATTTATCATCCTCAATATCTATGGAGCTTCTCCTGGATGAAATTCGTGCTTTTAAGCCACATATGGAGGAGACTAATACGCACCTACAAAAGTTGAAAGCCAATTGGTCACTCACAGATCAACGAGTTGGTGCATTGGAATCCCGTGTTGACCTTGTGCAAGGACTTTGGACTTGCTATTACGTCCATAGTTGATGCCACAAAATTCTCGGATATATCCCCCCTAGCCATGTTGCCCCCAGTTTCCTGGAAATCGCCCGATTTTCGTCAACATCCCCACCCCAAGTTTTTCATCCCATCATGAGAGTTATAAACTTGATCATAACAAAAATTTGATCGTGGAAAAGGAACATTAAAAGGGATGGTCTCTGCCTGTGGAGGAAAGCTGAAACTCCCTAGATCGTTACTCCCACCAAGATAGGCGCCAACTGGTCTTGGATAAAAAAAGGTGAGATCCACAATACCAATCCCACCACTGCTAGTGCTCCAACCTGGCCTCGTGATCAATCCTACCACCCTTGGATCTTGAAAATTGATTATAATACATTCTCCCCCCAGGTTTTTCGGGGTACATCCTATCCAGTTAACCCTTCTTACCCCGATAATCAAACCATCCACTTCCCCGGGCAATGGTCTATTAACCCTATACCAGTGCATAACCTTATTTTTTAACATCTGGAAGGTTTCTCTTTGGCCTACAAATAGAGGTGGAACATTGGTAAGAATAGCCACATAGGGATAAGAATCCGGGGTAAGATTTATTGGGGGTATCCTAGGTGGAGGTTTTGTCACACAGGGTGTTGGTCGACTTTGTTCCGGAACAACAGGGCGTGAAGGGGGAACATTTTTTGACACCAAGGAAGCATTATTTTTCCTAATGCTGTCATTACCACCAGTTACATAACCAACTCTGTTTTGAACTTGAGAAGCATGGGACTTATTTGTTTTAACACTATTTTTGCAGGAATTTCTATCATCACTAACCAAAGGACCCTGGCAAGCTATCAGGGTAATTGGTAGGGGTTGAATAACATTACTTGCAGGGGTGACATTTTTTGGGCATTCCTTGCTACCTTTGACCACCGTACTAGGGGGCTTAGTTTTCCCACCATTGTTTTTGCTTGGGATAGCTGGCGATTCGGTAGTAGTCTTACTGCTTTGTCCCTTCCCCCGTAGGCCAGTTGCAATACTAGCCACGGGAGGATGTAATTCAACCGTGGGGGCGCTTCCAACTCGCTCAGCAGGTTGCTGGGGATTCCTACTCTCGCCCGTCTTAAGAATGGACTTGATTAGTGATTTTGTTGAAAAGAAATTATCTAGACTGGCCTGCTCTAGGTGGTCTAGCTGGTCAGCTAGCTTTTTGAGTCTGTCTTCAAAAGGGTTTAGGAGGGACCGTATTAATTTTTCCAACTCCAAGAACAGTGGCGGGTTAGATGGTGGTGTCCCAGGGGATGCTATTACTATGGGATCTAAGCCTGATGGAAAAGCTTCTCCCTCGCCCATTGGTGGCACACTAGGATTACTCCCAGTAATATCACGAGGTCGTGTACATGTTCCTAATTTCCTGCATTTGTTTGGAGGTTTTGGAGCATAACATTTCTTTGGAACTACACTCCTTTTCCTTTTGGAACAGGGTTTGGGTTTTGCAACATGTATTAAAACACTGGGTTGAGCTGTAGGCTGCTGCCCAGCGAATGGATTGGTAAGAACACTAGGAGGGGTTACAGGCAAAGTAGAGGTTACTATTTCCAAAGGAAAAATAGCCAATGGCTCAATTGTTGGGGGAGAGAGATGTGGGATTTCCTGTGCAACAGGCAGCGTGATAGATGATAAAGGCATGACCAATGATGGAAAACTTTGGATTGGCCGCTTATCAACAGAGGTTTTTAGAAGCTCAATGGACAACCTGCGTCCCGCACGTCTTTCTGCCAGGGCAATTTCCCTATCAATATCCTGAGGCAGCCGTTTAAAATAGGTATCTAGGGGGCCCATGATAGCAGCCCCTGTCTCATTCAAAGAGGGCAACAAGGTAGGAGTATTTATAGAAGAAGCCATACTATAGGACCTCCTACCCCCTCAAGAAAATAAAAAGCAAGTAAGGTCTCTAACACAACCAACAAAGCAGAATACCAGTCCAGTAAATGTCAGTGGGGTGGCCCAGCTCGGCCTCCTTCGGCCCCTGACGGCCACAGATGGTCCCGCCCTTGTCCCGGGCTTCTCCCGGTACGCTCCCGCGAAGCGGAGGCAGTGGTCGCCTTTAAAGACAGATGCTGCTAGCTAATAGGTTGAAGGACAGAGGGGTGTGGCCAGCGGGGAGAGCAGCCCAGGTGTGGTGAAATGGGCGCGCAGGGGCTCCTGGACACTGGAGTCCCTGCCTGTGTGCTCGCAGCCCCGCCGACGCTCTCACCTGCCCGCGCCTCCTCTGGAACACTCCCACACAACCAGCCGCCTCTGGCTGACAAAGCGCTGCGGGACCCGCGAAGCGGGTCCGGCGAGGTTTTACACGCTTTCCGCCACGGCGTCCTCAGGTGCAGGGAATCCACTTAGATAAGGTCTGAGCTCAGAGGGTAGTTCTGCTCGCAAAGGGTCCCAAAGAACAGATGAGGGAGGCTACTTTTCTATCTGTTAGGCGGGGGCGTGGCCAGCGGGGAGAGCAGCCCAGGTGTGGTGAAATGGGCGCGCAGGGGCTCCTGGACACTGGAGTCCCTGCCTGTGTACTCGCAGCCCCGCCGACGCTCTCACCTGCCCGCGCCTCCTCTGGAAAACTCCCACACAACCAGCCGCCTCTGGCTGACAAAGCGCTGCGGGACCCGCGAAGCGGGTCCGGCGTGGTTTTACACGCTTTCCGCCGCGGCGTCCTCAGGTGCAGGGAATCCACTTAGATAAGGTCTGAGCTCCGAGGGTAGTTCTGCTCGCAAAGGGTCCCAAAGAACAGATGAGGGAGGCTACTTTTCTATCCGTTAGGCGGGGGCGTGGCCAGCGGGGAGAGCAGCCCAGGTGTGGTGAAATGGGCGCGCAGGGGCTCCTGGACACTGGAGTCCCTGCCTGTGTGCTCGCAGCCCCGCCGACGCTCTCACCTGCCCGCGCCTCCTCTGGAACACTCCCACACAACCAGCCGCCTCTGGCTGACAAAGCGCTGCGGGACCCGCAAAGCGGGTCCTGCGAGGTTTTACACGCTTTCCGCCGCGGCGTCCTCAGGTGCAGGGAATCCACTTAGATAAGGTCTGAGCTCCGAGGGTAGTTCTGCTCGCAAAGGACTTACTGATCAAGGATATTGTGCAGCTTAAGCAACAAACTGAAAATTTGGAGAATCTCAATAGGCGTAATAATTTACGCATTTACGGTCTGGCTGAAGGACTTGAGGGCCTAATCCCACCTCCTTTTTTCAGTCTTTTCTGCCAACCCTTCTGGGTCTCCCATACAGCCCATCTTTGAATATTCCACGCGCACATCGGCTTGGTCAACTCCCTCGTTCTGCTTCATCTTCTACGAAACCCAGATGGGTTATACTATATTTTCTAGAGTATGCTGAGTTGCTAAAAGTCTTACATGCTGCCAAAAAACGTGGTAAACTCACTTGGAATGGTTCTTCTCTCTTTTTTGCCCAAGATTACACCAAAGTAACTGCAGACCGTCGGAAAAAATTCTTGGATATGAGACCTGCTCTACGCAATTTAAATGCTAGATATGGGTTGTCTATTTAAAGTGACTTATAACAACAAGACAACTACCTATGAAGATCCTGCATTATTACAACAGTTCCTGAAAAGTTGCAGAGTGGACTCCATGGACATACCTCAGCCATGATGGATTCATCCTTTTGTTCCCTTTTGTTGTTCGTTTCTTCTCTTATTTTGTTCTCTCTTCCCCATTGTACTTTGTATTTTGTGTTGGATGATATTGTATATCTTTGTTTGTTTGAAATGTTTTTTGTACGTATGTAATTGATACTTTCCCTTTTTATTGATCAGGTTGCAGGCTCTGTGGTTCTTTACACCTTTTTCTTCAGAGCTCCTGGTGGTAGTCTCCCTCCTTGCTATCTCGTCTGGAGTCTTCCGTTCAGCGTTCCACCTCCCTCATGTGGCTTCACCATCCCCATTCATATTGTTTCCCGTGGTATGTCTTTGGTTACAATGTTTTTTCATTAATTGTATCTTCTTTGTTTTCTTCTCGCCTCTCTGTCCTTTTTCTCCCTTTTTTCTAATTCCTTTTTTCTCATTTCTTTTATCTCAGCTTTCTTTTCAATTCTCATTATCTACTTACCTTTCTATTTTTCAACCTTCTTCTTCTCTTTGCTTCCTCTTATTTTTCTTATCCTATTTGCATATAGTTGCTCTTATTGTTGCATTTATATTTTCATTGGATACCTATTCTATGTTTATTCATTTATTTCAAGTTTTAGATGGCAGTTCATTTAGTTTCTTGGAATGTTAAAGGGTTGGGTTCTTCCATTAAAGGTCAACATGTTCTGTCTCATCTAGCTCACCTAAAAGCAGATATAGTGTTACTACAGTAAATTCATATCAAAGATGTCGAAATTTCTAAACTAACTCGTAATTGGGTAGGCCATGTTTTTGCATCTCCTGGCTGAGGGAAAAGTAATGGTGTTGCAATTCTCTGTCATAAGCGACTGAATATCCAGCTCATAAATCAGGATAATGACTCTGATGGCAGATGGGTTGCTGTTTCCTTGTTAGTTAACAAAATTCCTATAACTATTTTTAATTTATATGCTCCTACCACATATGATAAAATATCTTGGCCTCATAATCTTTCTTCCCTTATGCACTATAGCGATGATCATTTTATTTTAGGTGGTGACTGTAACATGATTATGGATCCTTTTCTAGACAGAAAATCCGCTTCTCGTTTTTCACCCTCCCGTGTTCATTCTCAGTTTACTTCCACTATATCTCAAAGATCTCTTGTTGACTCTTGGAGGCTTTGCCACCCCGCATTACAAGAATATACATATTTCTCTCCTGTACATTCTTCCGGATGTATGACGTTACAACGCATACTTTTACAACGCCTACCTTTACAACGCATTTTTTACACTGCAACATCCATTACAACGCATACCATTACAACGCATGCCATTACAACAAATTCTTTGAAACTACGTTTACAATGCATTCCACTACAATGCATACTACATTTACAACGCATACCATTACAACGCATAAGATTACATTGCATGTAAGGTAAGTATTGGTTAGTGGAGGGGTAAAAATTACTATTATAACTCCAGGGGGTGCAACAGTAGGGTAAGTGTTGGATAGTGTAGGGGTACAAATTACTATTCTAACTCCAGGGGGTGCAACAGTAGGGTAAGTGTTGGACAGTGTAAGGGTACTATGTGTTGTAATGCTATGCGTTGTAATGGTATGCGTTGTAATGACTGCGTTGTAATGGCATGCGTTGTAGTGGTGTGCGTTGTAGTGTCATGCGTTGTAATGGTTGCGTTGTAAATGCATGAGTTGTAATGGATGCTGCGTTGTAAAAGTTTCGTTGTAATGGTAGTGCGTTGTAAAAGTTGTGTTGTAAAGGTTTTTTCCCCATTCTTCCCAATCACGGATTGATTACCTTTTTATTTCTAAACCCTTGTCCCAACATATTCTTCATTCTGACATAGGTTCAATTTTAATTTCTGACCATGCTCCTGTCTCCCTACTTTTAGATTTACTTCCCCCTCATAAAGGTACTAAGAGATGGAGACTTAATAATTCTCTCCTTTTAGACACAAAATTCATGACAGCATTTCTTGATTTTGCATCCCTGTTTATTGCAGAAAATGAATCCCCTCAGACCTCACCTCAAATACTATGGGATACTTTTAAGGCTGCTTCTAGAGACTTCATTATTCTTTTGTGACCAAGAGAAGACTCCTAGCTACTCAATCTTTAGCAAAACTGACTTCCCAAATTAAACAATTGGAATATAAGTATTATTCATCTACAAATCAATCTGATTTGACTAATATTATCAAAGCTAAACTCTCTTTTAATAAATTATCTATGGATTCTGTGAATCTTTATCTCCTTAAAGCTAGTGCCAAATATTACTCCGCTCAAAATAAAGCTGGTAATCTCCTTGCAAATTATCTCAAAGTTAAAAAGGAAAAGACGAAAATAGATTCTATCATATCCTCTTCCAACAGTATTCTTCATAAGGATGAAGATATCTTCTCTGAATTCTCTGATTTCTATCAAAAATTGTACACCCCAGAATCCTCACCTTCATCAACTGACATTGATAATTATTTATCTTCCATTCCCTCACCCTCATTACCAGATGTGGATTTTTCCTCTTTAGATAAGGATATTCTTCCTAAAGACATTTTAGATGCCATTCATGTGCTTAAAAAGCTCCTGGCCCAGACGACTTTACAATAGAATTCTACTTACATTTTTCCACTTTGTTAGTTCCCAAGCTCCATCATCTATTTTTTTTATAACTTCCAAAATATCCCAAGGATCTTTCCAGGAGGCTCTGATTTGTCTCCTTCCCAAGGATAACAAAGACCATACTTTATGTAACAATTATAGACCCATTTCTTTGATCGATCTTGATTATAAGATATTCGCGAAAATCCTTGCTCTCCGTCTAGATAACATTTTACCTCAATTAATTGGTAGGGAACAATGTGGTTTCATTAAGGGTCGTCACCTTTCTGATAATACTAGTCTTTTCTTTAATGTCCTTAGTAAATCCCACTCTTGTAAACATTCATTGGCTGCCGTTGCATTAGATGCTGAAAAGGCTTTTGACAGGGTCAATTGGCAATTTATATTCTCTACTCTCACTTGGTTTGGATTTGGCCCAAAATTTCTTTCCTAAATATCGTTATTATATTCCTTTCCTAGATCCTTTATCTTTGCTAATGGTCTTGTATCTTCTTCCTTTCCTTTGTTCCGAGGTGTCCGTCAAGGTTGTCCTCTTTCTCCCCTCCTCTTCATTCTAGCATTGGAACCCTTTTTAACAAAAATTTGATTAAATAAAGATATTACTGGTTTTCAATATGGTGACAAACATTTAAAGCTTTCTGCTTATGCAGACGATATTCTTTTATTGATCTCTAACCCTCAATTATCTAATCCATCCTTCCTTTCTGAAGTTTCCTCCTTTGCTAAAGTATCAGGTTATAAACTCAATGTTGATAAGTGTGAAATTCTCCCTCTTAATAAGTTTTGCTGTGATACTGATTTTTTGGCCTCTTCCTTTTATTGGAGTCCCTCTAACATTAAATATTTAGGTTTACGGTTTACTCCCTCCATTAAAGACACGGTTCCACTTAATATTAAAACTTTACAAAATACTCTCATTGACTCTACAACTAAATGGCATCCTTTATTTTTATCCTGGTGGGGTAGAATGGACTCTATTAAAATGATGTTAGTTCCAATGATCTTATTCTATCTTTCCAAGTTTCCGGTCAACATTCCGAAATCCTGTTATAAACATATCTATTCCATTCTATCAAGATTCTTGTGGCAACACAAAAAGCCTAGGATGTCTCTCTCCAAACTTAAATGTCCTAAACATTTAGGTGGGGTTAACTTTCCGGACTTTTCCTCTTATCATAACTCTTTTTTTCTTATGCTTTCTACCCCTTTGTTATCAGATCACGTCTTAGACAATACTTCTCAGCCATTGTGGGTTAATATTTCATCCTCTTTTTTTTTACCCTTTCTCTTTTAAAGAATTTGTTTCATTGTCAAATATTCCACAAAAGATGTCTCTTCCTATCCTTAAAAATTTGAGAAAACTCTTTTGTCCATTGTACGTAGATGATTTGGATAATCATGCACGATTTTTATATTCTCCTATCTGGTATAATCCTCCTATTAAAATTCGTAATAGAACTCTTTTCTGGAAAGAATGGAGAGATCGGGTCTCTTATGGACTCATCAATTTTTTCAAGATGGGGTTTGTCTTCCCTTTCCTTCCCTTCAATCTCGTTTCTCTCTTCCTTTATCTTTTTATCCTAAATACATATTATTGAGTGTAGCGGTTCAAAAAGGTTATGACTCCCTTACACCTTCCGTTTCCTACAGTAACTCTTCTCCTCTTACTATTCCTGTTTTATTATCTTCTTCCTCCGCATCTCAAATTTATAAAAAAACACAGGAAATCTCTATCACTAGGGACAAATCTAAAGTTGAACGAGATTGGGAACTTGATTTAGAGGAATCTTTTTCCATCCTAACTTGGCATGATATATGGACCAAAATAAGGAAGTCTTCTAGAGCAGCATATACCACTCAAACTTTATTTTTATTAGACTTTTGATTACCCCGCCAAATTACATGCAATAGACCCTTCTATTCCATCTACCTGTTGGTCTTGTTCAGCTGCAATAGCAGACCTTAAACATATGCTTTTTACTTGCCCACAAATTCATACGTTTTGGTCCCAAGTTTGGCAGCAGATTAATAAAAAATGTTCCACTCATTTTCCCTTTTCTCTTACTCTTCTCTTTCTTGGTAGTATTTCTGAAATCTGGTCCTCCTTAAACATCAACACTTCCATTATTGACCTCCTTTTAGCTGTGGCTTTTCAACAAATCACTAAATCTTGGAAAGATGCCTCAAATGTCTCTTTTCAAGCTTGGTGGTATGGTGTTTGCTATAACCATAGACTAGACAGAGCTTATGTTTACCCTATCACACTTGCCAATAAACTTGATTTGTTATGGTTGCCAATTACACATATTTTGGATTTATCAGCTCAGTCTATACTATTACATATACCCTGTATAGAGGAAGTACCCAAACCTCCATGATATGTTTATCCATACCTTGTTTCTTTACCATATTTCTTTTTTAGTTCTTATACCCAATTTTAATAGAAGATTCTCATCAGTTTGTTGGTAATGTTCTTGAAAGCAAAGGTTGTATTTTGATGCTTCCCCCTCTCTCTCGTTCCTTGTTCCCTTCTCCCCCTATTTTCTGTTTCCCTCTCCATCCTTACTCTATCATTACCGTTTTTTGCATTGTGATATATACTGCTATTGTACCATATTGTTACTTATTGCACTTTTTTGTTCAATAAATTACACTTTAAACTAGGAGGTATTGGATTCTGACCAATTTTGCCTCCTTAGATTTTTTGCTTTTGGACCACTTCTTTTTTACCTTTCTACAGTAAGTCAATCTCACAGTAAGTTCTGTTAAAAAGGTTGTTAGTGGTAACTGCCAGAGCCTGTATTTTAAATAAATGTAAGAAGGGAAGCCCTGAAGCTCCCTCTGATTGAAGGGAACGCAGTAGAAAATCAAGCTCCTGCCAGACCTAGAAATGGATAGAGCGCCAAAAATTTACACTCCTGATGTCTAGAGCATGCCACAAGGGACCAGAAAATGTAATTCCTATCAATTCCTATCATAATTGTCCCAGTAGCCTGTTAGCTTTAGCAATTATTCTGAAATGTGTGTTCCTTCTTTCATGTCTGCAAGGGTTTTGAACCCACACCTTATTGTCCATCTCTGCCCTGAAGAAGATGTAGCCCCGGCAGGGGCGACACACCGAAACGCGCATTGGCGTTGACTGTGTGGGGCAGCTGGATTGTATCTACCCCTACCCCCCTGATAATTTTTTCCATTCTGTCATCCAATCATCTTGTGGCTGCTATGTATATTTTGATATCATTTTTGATGTGAATTGTGTGAGTGATGTCGGAGTTGTTATGATGAATTTTGGAATGCATGATGGTATGATTGCGATGTATGAATTGAGTGTGTGGGACCTGATTTATTGATTTATGTTCTATCTAATTATGGCGTGGTTTGATATTTATTACGTTTGTCTATAAATTGATGAAATGTTTCTTAAAGAAAAAATAAAATTACTATATATTTTGTACAATTTGATGTGATCATTTATCCTAGCCCTTGGTCTGCTCTGGTGACAGTGGATTAGCATAAGGACAATTTCCTAGGGCCTTGTTTGAAAGTGCTGGGCAGGTATTTTTCAGACTATGGTGTTCTATATTACACCTGCTTACCTTCCTTTATCTTGTCAGGGGTCCCCCTTCTTATTAGTTGCAGTCTAACCTGAGCCAATTCGCATGGCAAAGCAGTTGTAGTGAAGCCTGGTTTAAATGCCTAAATGTACACAGTTTTTTGTGATTCTTGTTGGGAACAGCGATTAGAAGACCCACTGCAACACAAATTGCTCATAGTTTCACTCTCTCAGGCAGCCCACTTTCTCTGGCTACTCCTCATACAGGACAATGCTAGGCTACTCGTCCTGGGCATTATCCTCCAATGCAGGGCCAGGCTCAGTCCTTCACACCCTCAACAGGCAGTCAGGTTTCTAGGTACATGACTGACCTCCATCAGCAAGCACTTCAGGTGATGTCTCCTTATCTCTGAGAGGCTGAACATCAGGCAGGTTCCAGCCCTGGTCACTCAACCGGTCCTCCAGTACTAAGAGGAACACTCCCTTTCTTGTCCATGAAGAGCTAGGAACTGGAATAATTTGGGAAGGTTTGGATCTCCATTTTCTAAACTTATTCTAGAGTGGGGGATATGGATCCATTGTTGCAAACCTCAGACATGCTTTGGGGTGCTTTTCTTTCATTTTTCCTTCTCAGACCACTCACCTGAAACAAAATGTTTGCTTCTCACACATCTAGCAACAAGTATGTCTCTAGGCTGAAGCACTCGTAACATAGCCACAATGAAGTAAGAGATTTTGTCACCTGAGTGTCATCAGGTTTCTTACGCGGTAATCAGAGACAACCAATTGGGCAAGCCAGACCTAAATGTCCAAGATGTTCTATAGATGGAAAAGTTCTGAATTCTCAAAGTCCAGTGTTTGGAGTCCTTCTTGCTCGGTGAATACTTCCTTTCCGCTGTTCAGAAATGTATGACTATATGTAGGTAAATCTCTGGTTAATACATGTCAACACCCATTCTGATTGCAACTGTTACATATAGTACAGATTATACATTCTCTTACATTTGTCTGCTCTGTCTCTAATTTATAATATGTTGAAATATGTGCTGCACTAAAACTATGTATTCAGTCTAGATTAGCTTATATTTGTGCTGAAATGTCTCCATTTGATTCAGAATCCTCTCATCTGCTTGATTATAGATAATAATTATTCAGAATAAATTACACATTTCTAAGGAACCTGCTTTTTTCTTCTTATCCGGTGTTTCAATGTCTTTTAGAGTCCTCCATTTGATTTACAAGGGTCTTCATAGGTCTCCTGTTGCATACTAGAGCAATTATATTCTCTTTTGCACTCCCTCAGGGGATCTGTGTAAGGTAGCGTAATATCTATTTACAATTCCATAGGCTAGACACAGCACAGGTGTGAGGAAATCAGGTGTAATATATTCTGTGTTGGTTGTGTGGACTCATTGTAATACTCTCACCAATCCCTTTAGGACCCCTATGTTTAGTTACTCAAACCTTCAGCTTCACCCTGGGAAGATGTGGGTCTGACTAGCAAGGGTTACACAAAGGAACAATTGCAAAGCATTTTTACAGCATTAAAACAATTACAGAAGAAATAAACAAGACACCTAAGAAATCTGACACCAATGTAAAAAAAATGCACTGCTTTTTTTGATATTTTTTGACACCACAATAAAAAAGAAAGATCCACCAGAGCATTCTGGAGGTATAGAATTACGAGATATAGTAAATCAAAACATTTCACTCAACCACAAACTGGTATTAACAAATTCAATGAATTTGACACGTAGAAACATTTTGAGAACAACGTTGGGCAAGTTGTATTGCGGTCGGTTAAAGTTACTTGGAGTGACTACGTCAGGGGAAGCAGAAAGGTCCTCAGAAACAGTTACCTCCTCAGAAGAAGCTGTCTATCAGCAGTTCCAGTCACTTTGTTTTCCTTCAGTGGATCCCTATTGAAGAGGTTCTGATCCAAAGTATTCAGTATTCTTGAAGATGCTCAAGTATGTTGTGAATGCAATGCATTTGAGAGAGGTCTTCCTACAGAGACTCCTCAGTCCACAGAGGTGATGAGGGGGTCCTGGACACAGTGTCAACATCACTGAAAGTCCTCTCAGTGCTGGCAGAAGTCCAATTGCCACTGGACTACCAGTCACCCAGTATCGCGGATACAGGCCAATCCTTCCTGGGTTGATAAGTCAGACTCTGGGGTCCCAGTTTATCTTCCATGACATTCCCTGACTCAGCAAACTCAGTGGAACCTTGTGCATTGGGTCCTCGTCCCTGGTGCTGCATGGTAGAGATATGTGGCAAGTTGAAGACTTTGGGCTACTAACTTGCCCCAGCAGTCTCCTTCAGTTTTTGTGTCAGTGTGCTGCAAACAGGAGGCCAGTCAGCTTGGCATTGGAACCTCTTGCTCTGGCTGGCCCTTGAGATGACTTACCTTGGGCAGGACACAGGAGGCACAGTCCCTCTCCTTTGCCAGTCACCAGGTGAAGCCTATGCAGGCCACGTCAGTGCAGCTACTCTTCACTAGGAACTTAGTGCAGCAGGGCAGCCCTTGTTTGGTCCTACCTCCAGTCCGGTGGCTATCCAAGTTCTGGGTGCCATGGTTGCCCTACTTATGCACAGGAAATGCCACCAGGGTAGGATGGTAGCCAATCAGCTTCCAGATTCCCTCTCTCCTGATGACCACTTCCTCGAAGGAGTGGCATCTTGCTTTCCCAGGATGCACCATTCTGCCCTCTCACAAGATGGCAGATTCTTTTTCTCAGCATCCGGAGCTCCCTAGCCCAACCCAGAGTTGCGGCTACCAAGGGAGCTACACACCTCTGGAAAACTGGTTTGACAACAGGGTTCATCTCTCCTTCACAGGAGCCAACAAGTCTGTCTAAACAATGGGTTGCCCCTCTCCCAAGTGTTCCCTATTTGCCCTTCAAAGAGAGCTTCCGTTTTGACGCTCGTCTTTTGGGCCAACACCTGTGTGGTTTACTTCAGCATGGAGAGGGGTTGGAGTAACACTATTCACCACTGCAGGCCCCAGTTGTCTCCTTTCCTGGGAATCATTAGCACATCTCCCCAAGCGGGCAGAAAGCTGACTCAGGTTAAGGCTCATATTTGCAACCATTAAGGGCACTGGAGATTCAAAGCAAAAAAGTGGCAGTATGCAAAAGTTTCATACTGTAACTTGTTACATTAATTTTGACTTGAGAACCAAGTTGGTGTTGACACACAGGGAATAAGATGGCAGCCGTGTGAGTCGGCTGTAGGTGGCTCCCAAAGGTGGCGGCATTCTCCTTAAAAATATGATGGAGAGATAGAATGACGAACCCCCAGGTGGCTCGTAGACTTAAGTAACCCGGCTGGGCATTACCTGGACTTACTTTGTGGATTTGTAAAGCGCAAACGAATTATCCCCGAAGGGATCTCTCGGCGCTATAGGAGAAGGTAAGTTTTGGGCACCCACATCTAAAACAGCCATGTATTTAGAAGTTTCGTAAAGCTGATTAGCTCACCGCAGGCCCTGATGCTTTGTGGCAGTTTATTCCAGTGGCTCGCAGCCAAATAGGAGAAGGCTCTACCGCCCTTCCTTACCCCCTGTTACTTCTGGATACACAAAAGGTTGGCATTGCTAGATCTTAATTGCTGATCTAATTGATATCGCCTGAGTTTATTACTGAGATAGGCAGGGCCTTTCCCCTGTAGTGATCTAAAGACCACACAGAGCATCTTAAAGATAGCTCGCTTCCTCACTGGGAGCCAATGTAGCTGGTTCAACAACGCGGCTGACAGGGTCTGTGCCGGCTTGTTGAGGGCAAGGCGGGCTGTTGTGTTCTGCACTACCTGAAGCCGTGATAGTAGATCCTCCCTGGAACCCACCAGCACCGAGTTACCATAATCCACCCGGCTCACCAGAAGCGACTGGACAAGGGTTTTCCTCGCCGACAAAGGGATCCAGGAAAAGATCTTCCTAAGCATCCTCATTGTGCCAAAACACGTGCCTGACACTGTCTTGACCTGCTCCTCCATAGATAGTTTATCATCTATCCTGATACCCAAATTCTTAGACCAGCTCCTGGGTGGAGGGGCTTCACCCAGCTCGGCAGGTCACTACTCCTGAGAGCAAATTGCTTCGGCCTTCCCGAATAGCAGGATTTTCTGCGGTGCTGGGTCACGGTGTTGGGGAAGCTGGCCGAGTAGCTGATTACCGGCTGCAGGAGTTTCGAGCGGGCGCTGGTCCTCACGTCAAAGCGGAGTGCAGCGGTCAGTCCTTCGGTCGACATGGGGCAGAAGACAAATGCAAGAGGGAGAGGTACAATGCAGAATGCAGGCCCCCAGGAGTCCCCACAGAGGATCATGGCAGAATCAGAGATGGCACCTGCTGCATCACAGATGGGACGCAGGCAAAAGACCCGGGCAGAGAACCTTCCTGACAGGAAGGGTAGGGGCGCACACCCGCAGCCACTTCAGACCAGCATCACAGTGATTAAGATGCTCCGCAGCTCAGGGAGTGGGACAGTGGATTTAGTGGACCGAGACCCCGGACCAGGCAAGCGATCAGTGCACTACACAGACCAGTAAGTCCCTATTGGGTCTAGGGGAGCCTGAGAGTTCCGCAGAGGCTGTGAATTTTTGTGTGCATAGTGCTGGGCTGCCGGAATCTAGGTCCCAGGAGAATCCTGCAGAGGAACAAACACAGCACAAAGGGGGAGACGACCCAGTCCAGGAATCAATGGTGGCAATACTTACTGAGGAGGCCCCGGATAAAGTAGATGATTGGCAAAAAGTTAGACACTGTGAAATCGGGGCAAATAAAGTCAGGCTGTCTGGAAACAGGTCACCCGGATCATCAACATGTGAAAGATAACCTAGCTAAGAAGGGGAAGAATACAGGGGCAAAAAAGGGTCTCAATAAGGGATTGCATGACCCACTAGGGGTATCTGAGTGGAATCCTCCAAGGAGGAGCTACGAGGAAAGCAAAAACATGGGGGAAACTCCAGGAACCTCAGGATCTCTTGTGCATGTAGTGAAAAGGAAATGGACTCGGAGGCTAATTACTTTTTTTCACTGTCAGATGCCAACTGGTCAGAAGGAGGGTCAGGCACTGGGTCCAACTCAGATTCAAGTGAGATGGATAGTGCACCTGGTACTAGCGGTAAGGATTCTATTGCCACAACTCAGAAGATGCATGCCAGTGTTGGCAGAACAGACAACCAGAGGCAAAGGGACCTGAAGTGGGACTACTCTCTTGGGGAACAACTGGTTGGAGATATCAATAAGACCCCCAGTGATGATCCACCCTCAAAGCCTCCAACACTGGAGTCCATTCTGCATTGTGTAGTAGCACACCGGTGAAGAAGCCGGTCTTGAAAGCAGACTTTCACTGACTGCAACTCGCAAACTTCAGGGGGCAGTAAGGAATTCCACAAAAACATGTAATGCCATCAGTGACCAGATGACAGATCTGGAGTCAAGAACAACCTCCTTGGAGATGGACATAGCAGGCTCGAAGGGACAAGTTGAAGCTCATGAAGCAAAATTAATAGACATCCAGTGGAAGCTAAAAGAGAATGAAAACAATTAGTGATTTTTGGGAATTCCGGAAGGAAAGGAGGGGTAAAAGAGCAAATGTACATGGTTCAACTGTTGCAGAATTCCTGACTGGAACTAGAAAGCTGGAGCTTGTCTCATGAAATCCAAAGGGCACATTGAGTTCCGTTTACTTTCCGGCAACCAGTCAGCCCAGATGCCAAGCCACAGGCATTTTTGGTTTACTTTGGAAACTTTTTGCTGAGGCAAAATGTGTTTGAAAAGGCAAGACCTGAAGCTCAGCGTTCTGCGGATGGGGTTTCATTCTTTTCTAGACCAGATTTCTGCCATATCACATTTGACCCCCGTTGGCGCCGGAGCCAAATGATTAAACCCTTTCAGGAGAAAGGTTCACAGGCCTTTCTTTTAAACCCAGCCTAATTGAAAGTAATCTGGAATGATCATACTAGATTCTTCACTTCAGAGATTAAAGCAAAAGAGTTTTTAAATGCAGGGGGGATAGGATCTTGTGATTATGGCTTTGACTATGACTTTAAGATTTATATGATTAGCTAGGATAAGCTCTGACTAATTGGCTCTCGCTTGTTTAAGTGTCAAGTCTTTTGCTTGTCTTTCCAAGTCTTTTCTTTCTTCCCGTGTTACTACTTTTATTTTGGAGATTTAAGGGGAACAATAAGGTCTCCAGCAAGCTCAGTCAGGCACTAAAAAAAAGTTTGAAGTGATATTGGAATCACTTGGGGGGGTTCTACATAAGTCACATATATATTTAATATAATAGATGCCACTATTTGGGAGGGCACCACCTACTATCATTTACATACCGGTATAAGTCTGTTTCTTCACAGAGCGGGGTGGGGGGGTAAGGAGCAGGAGTGGGAAAGGGTGGGGGGAGATTTGAGGTAGAGGGTGTGGAAAAAAAATCAGAAAAACAGAATGGTGGTGTAACGTAAGTAGGAAGGCAAGAGTAAGCAAGTTTAAATGGTACGATATTAAATTCGGTGCCTAGATAGCTTTAGGGATGGGTAGGCTGACTATTTGTTCTGTAAACATCAGGGGCTTGAATGAGTAAGAGAGGTAGGGTAAGTGAGGTATTACAATCCTTGGGGTCAGATATTATCTGCCAACAAGAAACCCACATCCCTTGGCAAAAGAGAAGGCTCAACACTATCCCGGGGTATACCCAGGTAATATGCTCATCCCAGACTACCATGATTAGAGGTGTCGCAATTCACATTTCCAATCGGATGCCGCCTATAAAACGTATACTATCCATTGTAAGTTGATACTGAGGCCGGTGGGCAATCGCCTCAGTATCAAGTGGTTTAACACTATGCACGTTCTGTGAGTTGAATTTAGATGACCCAGGTTTGCTGGAAGAACAAGAACTAGAGCTGGCTTCCTGGCCATCCCCCTTATTAGCTGTGGTGATTTTAATATCCATTTGGATGCAAATGGTCCTTTAGGGAGGAGTATCAGGGGAGAAAGCCACAGGTTTCCAAGCTAAAAGTTCGGGTGGCTAGCCATGGGCTAGTTGATATATGGTCCCTTAGAAAGCCTGGAGACTTAGGGCCCCATTAGGATGGCGGGCGGAAATCCGCCCGCCATCCTTCCCTGTATTCCCCCCCGCCATATTAGAATGGCGGGGGGGACCACGGCGGAGCAAAATACCGCCCGCCACTTTTCCGCCCCGGTCGCCTTGCGGCCGGGGCGGAAAACGAGTAACATGCAGGCGGTGTCTGTCAGACACCGCCCACAATATTACAATGGGCATTTTTCAATGCCTTTCCGTGGCGGCAATGCCGCCACAAAAAGGCATGCGGTGTTCACTCTGGGGGCCCCCTGTGGGCCCCCAGAGTGAAGGCCAAAGGGGGGTGGCACACGGGGGTACCTGTGGTACCCCCCTGCATTTACATAATCAAAGCGGTAGGCACCGCACGGTGTCTGCCGCTTTGATTATGTAAATGCTGCAAAGCATTTTTAGTATTGTGGCAGGCGGAGCACAGAGCTCCGCCCGCCACAATACTAAAAATATAGGATGTGCCCGCCACAGTGGCGGGCACATCCTAATGGTGCGTGCGGGACCCCCCCCTTAGGGCGGGCGGTCCAGATTTCCGATAGGATGGCGGGATCCTAATGGGGCCCTTAGGGTCCATTAGGATGGCGGGCGGAATAAGTCCGCCCGCCACCCTAACGGAGATCGGGACCGCCCGCCTAAAGGGCGGGGGTCCTGATATTGGCATTAGGATGCGCCGGCCACAGTGGCGGGCACATCCTTCATTTTTAGCATTGTGGCGGGCGGTGCACTCTGCACCGCCCGCCACAATGCTAAAAATGCATGTTTGCATTTGCATATATAAAGCAGCAGGCACCGCGCGGTGCCTGCCGCATTGTATATGCAAATGAAGGGGGTACCACAGGTACCCCCCGTGTGCCACCCCCCTATAGCCGTCACTCTGGGGGCCCACATGCCGCCACGGAAAGGCATTGAATAATGCCCCTTGTAATATTGCGGGCGGTGTCTGACAGACACCGCCTGCATGTTACTCGTTTTCCGCTCCGGCCGCAAGGCGACCGGAACGGAAAATTGGCGGGCGGTGTTTGCCTCCGCTGCGGTCCCTCCCGCCATTGTAATGTGGCGGGGGGAAAAGGGTGGCGGGCGGGCATTTCTGTCGGGCGGATCGCCACCGCCACCATGGCGGTGGCGATCCGCCCGACATCATAATGGAGCCCTTAGGCTACAAATATTTTTCTTGTCCACATAGAAAATATGTTAGGCTCGATTACGTTTATGCCTCCGCCTCTCTTATCGAGGGTCTCAACATTAGGAAACTGCTTAAAGTACTGTCGGATCATAACCCTCTGAAGTTGGAAATCATGGTACAGGGCCACGATCGACCATGTACAAAATGGACCTTAGATAGGAAAATATTGGTTACTGAAGAATTCATAGAACACATCAGGGGGTGGACCTGGCAGTTCTTTGATATAAATAGGTTCAGTACCTGTAGAGAAATTGTTTGGGTTGTGTTTAATGCAGAGTTAAGGGGGGAGATAGTCAGTTTCATTGGGCAACGTACAAAAAGACAGAGAGAGGAAATATACCAAACTAACGGATGATTTGTCCAAATGTGAGGAAGAGCATACAGTATTTATTGCTCAAAAACAGGTGGAATGGCAAACCCAGCTAGAACTAGAATTTATAAGAATTAAGGTTATAATTAATGGGTTTTATAATAAATCAGTGGCGGGAGCATTTCAAACTCCTGCATAAAGATAATTATTAATATGGCAAGACCACAGGGAAACACCTGGCACTTCAGCTAAGACAAAGGGCTGCAGTAAATAACATAATGAGACTAAAAGGGAAGAACGGGAATATGGCGACAGACATCCCATATATACTTAAAATATTTATAGATTTCTATTTGGATTTGTATCGGACTAGGTTTGAAATGCTAATGGTAGTATGCTCGGAAACTGCTACAACTTCCCCAATCTTGCAAGAGCTAGAGGAAGATATTGCAATCAACAAGGTTATTGAGGCACTCCAGGCAATGCCATCGGGTAAGGTGGCAGACCCTGACGGGACCCCAAAGGAAGTCTATAAAGCTCTACAGGTAGAGTTAGCCCCTCTTCTTTTAGACTTGTTCCTGGCCGTACAGCAGAAGGGGATCCCGCCTCAATTCTGGCAAGAGACTAACATTGTTATTTTCTTGAAGAAGGGTACGGTTGCAGAGGATCCAGCTTCATACAGACTGATAAACGCAGATGAGAAACTATACTCTAAGATCATTGCGCTAAGATTAGCAAGAATTATCGTCTCTCTGGTGAGTCCATGGCAACATGGCTTTATCCCAGGGAGAGGGACCACGGATCATGTTCGTCAGGTAATAGTGGAAGCCTCAGGGGAACAGATGTCCCCAATGGTAACTAGTCATAATATCGAATCCAAAATATCGAATGGGTAAAATATCGAGTAAACAATATCGAGTATAGGTAAATATCGACAGTAAGAATATCGAGGTAGAAAATATCGTCATATTTAATGGTAAAAAAATATAGAGAACAAAAATATCGAGTCAAAAATATTGAGTAGTATTAATATCGGGTTTTAGTAATAGGATGAAATATCGATAATGTAGATATAAAATGTAAATAATAGGTAAAAAAAATTCTAATAAATGTTAAAAATGTAAAAAAATAATAAATAATAATATTGTATTAATATTTGTTCAGTATATTAATTATATAAATATTGAAATTTATGTATATGTTTTAGGAGCGGGATGTTGGGTTAATAGGGGATAAGGGTGGGGAGTAATTTAAAAATATGATATACATTTTTAAAATATATTTTAAATATTTAGATATTTGCTAAAAAAAGAATTTTTTATAAAAAAAAAATGTTTTTAGTTTTTAAATTTAGGACATAAATTAATCAAAAATTAACAGAAATGTTGAAATAAAATTAAAAAAATAATGTGAAATTAAATGTATTGCTATGTTAGGAGCTGGATTTTGGGTTAATGGGGGATAAGGGTGGGGAGTAAATTAAAAATATGATATAACATTTCAAATAATTATACTAATAATTTGATATTTCCACCCCAAAAAAAATTTGAAAAAAAAAATAATCTTTTAGTACTTCAATTTATGAAATAAAAGTTTTTTTCAATTAATACAAATTTAGAAATAAAAAATAAAAGAAAATGGAAAAAATGAGTTAAAAATATTAAATTCAAAAAAAAATTTACATCATAAAAAATAATAACAAAATTAAAATTTAAAAATGTTAAACATTTAATATTAAATTCTTTTATTAATTTTTATAAAATGTAGATTATAAAAATAATATTACAAAATGTTATAATTATTTTAAATTTTTTTAAATAAATAAATACATATACAAAAAAATATCACATTTTATTTTTATTTAAAGTATAGACCAATACACAAATATATTTTAAAAAATATATAAATATATACATTTTTTATGGAAAATGTAATTTTGTTTTTAAATAAAACAAAAAATTCAAATTAAAAATCATATTTACAATTTTAATTTCGTAATTAATAAAATTTGAAATATTTTTTACAATATTTAACACATATTTAGAATTGTTATTTAAAAATTATATTCGTTATTAAACATAAACATTAAAATGTATAATTTTATTAAATAATTGATATAAATATATATAAATAAATAATAATTTAATTAAAAAAAGGTTAAAAAAAATAATGTTTCTAACATTTATATTGGATCTGTGTTCACCACCTACTTTGATATATGCCTGACTGGATTAGGAATAGTAAATTATAATTGGTCAGTGTCTAGCACCCTCCATTATATTTGCTTGCCTGGAGTTTGAATACAAAATTATAATTGGTCAGTGTCCTGCACCTTCCCTGATATTTGCCTGCTTGGGGCTCGATTCCGATCCGGTAAAAAAAATCCCCCGTACGATTCGTATCCGGAGCCGTTTCCGTACGACTCGTAAACACACCGTACGACCCGGCGAGTACGATCCGGACCGGGTGATCAGGACGCTATTCGTACGGTCCGCGTTAAATAAGGGCGATTCGTACGGAAAAGCGCTCAATCACATACACACCGTACGCGGCGTACCCCCCATGATCGCCGGGGTACGCGCCGTACCCCTGCGATCATGGGGGGTACGCGCCGTACACCCAGCGTACATGGGGAGCGCACCATACACCCACCGTACATGGGGTACGGTGCGTACCTCATGTACGCTGGGTGTACGGCGCGTACCCCACATGATCGCAGGGGTACGGCGCGTACCCCGGCGATCATGGGGGGTACGCGGCGTCCCCGGGGGGGGCGTTCTGTACTTGTTTCGGCACAAACTATGCGTTTACGGCTGTTTCCAGCTCCCATAAAAAAAAGGCTCGTACGTTGCGTACCCGACACGAATCGTACTTGCTGGGTCGTAAAAACCAGCCGCGAACCGTAGCGATGTCACGTACAGCGGGTTCCGAGTGAGACTCGTACGGATATTTTAGTCGTACGGAGTCCTGTACGACTCGTACGGTCTTTGGCTCCTGGTACGGATCGTACTTCGTCGTACGTACGGGGACGTGTACGGGGACGATTCGTACAGGGAAAATTGCTCCGTACGACGATTCGGAGCGCATTTTACCGGATCAGAATCGACGCCTTGGTGTTGGAATAGTAATTTAAAATTGGTCAGTGTCCAGCACCTTCCCTGATATTTACCTGACTGGAGTTCGAATAGTAAATTATATTTGGTCAGTGTCCAGCACCTTCCCTGATATTTGCCTGACTGGAGTTGGAATAGTAAATTATAATTGGTCAGTGTCCAGCACCTTCCCTGATATTTGCTTGACTGGAGTTGGAATATTAAATTATAACTGGTCAGTGTCCAGCACCTTCCCTGATATTTTCCTGAATGGAGTTGGAATAGTAAATTATAATTGTTCAGTGTCCAGCACCTTCCCTGATATTTGTTTGAATGGAGTTGGAACAGTAAATTATAATTGTTCAGTGTCCAGCACCTTCCCTGATATTTGCCTGACTGGAGTTGGAATAGTAAATTATAATTGGTCAGTGTCCAGCACTTTCCCTGATATTTGCCTGACTGGAGTTTGAATAGTTAATTATAATTGGTCAGTGTCCAGCATCTTCCTTGATATTTGCCTGACTAGAGTTGGAATAGTAAATTATAACTGTTCAGTGTCCAGCACCTTCCCTGATATTTGCTTGACTGGAGTTGGAATATTACATTATAATTGGTCACTGTCCAGCACCCTCCAAGAAATTTTAACATAACTGTGTCATAATCTTAGGAAAATAAGTACACATGGATTTTTTTAAAATGTTTATTGTCAACTTGTATTTATAACATGTACAGTACAATTTTTGAAATAATTTGCATTTAATATAAGTAGTTAGGAAAATAGGATGTATTGAATTACATGTATTTTGATTTATAAATGTACATTTTCAAAAATTATATTTTTCACTGTATTTTTACGAAAAAAATGAATAGTTTTCATAATTATATTTGGGTAACAATAAGTAATATTTTTAATAAATTATAATCACATTTTTTAACAGCATGTTGAATCTTTATTTAATAATGTTAATATATTATATATTAATATTATTAAATATACATGTTTGATATATAAATTATTATAAACTAATAAGAAAGTAAATATATGTTTTTAAGATTTAATACAAAAAACAATGTAAAATACTTTGTTAGATATTAAATACAATGTTCTTAATAAACAATAAATAAACATTAATTATTGTTATATGTATACAATGATTTTGGCAAAAAACATTATTCCTAATACTATATCAAATAGTAAAACAATGACTTAGTTGGATATAATGTTTATGATTACATTTTTATTTTGTACATATATGGTTAGAATAATTAATAATAATAATTAATATTTTATATTAATTATTAAAAGTAATTTACAATTGTTTACTAAAAATAACATTTTTTACAAATTAAAAAAAATAAATTCTGCTAATAGTAACTCTATGTTATAGTTGTAATTGCATTTATTTTCTATTGACATATTTAAATGATATTAATAATAAAAATAAATAATATTTAATATTTATTTATATTATTAATTTACAAATGCAATAAAAATCTACATTCACTTAAATAAAGGAATAATTATTTTTAATAAATATACATTAACATTAAATTTTTAATATATATTTATTATAATGTTTATATATTTTTTGTAATATTAATATTAATTAATATTCCGAAAAATATTATTTAATATTAATTATGAAATGATATTTAAGGTAATTAAATCGTAATTTGTGTTACAAAATGTACTTAGAAATTATAAGTGTGTGTATGTATTTTATTTCTTATTAGAACATTGTATTTAGTATGGTTACCGTTCTAATACGGTTTAAGGGGACTATTTTTTTACCGCGTAAGGTTATTTTGCTTCATTCAGGACTTGAGAAGCTTGCAGTTGGAACGTGCTTCGCGTTGAGAAAGGTAAGGTGAATTTTAACTAATATTTCTTACAGAGTAGTAGTGTTTGAGGGTATATTAGAAGTTTGTAGTGTTATTGTGTATATGTAGTCGTTGTTTTTGGAAGTTTTAGGTGAAACATCGTAGGCACCAAAGCGTCGTGTATGTTTGAGACCTAGGGGTCCATTAGGATGGCGGGCGGAAACAGTCCGCCCGCCACCCTAACGGAGATCGGGACCGCCCGGCTAAATGGCGGGGGTCCCGACATTGGCATTAGGATGCGCCCGCCACTGTGGCGGGCGCATTCCTCAAAGTAACATTGTGGCGGGCGGTGCTCACTGCACCGCCCGCCACAATGTTAAAAAGAAATGCACGCATTTGCATACTCGAAGCGGCAGGCACCGCGCGGTGCCTGCCGCTGCGATTATGCAAATGCAGAGGGGTACCACAGGTACCCCCCGTGTGCCACCCCCCTTTGCCCGTCACTCTGGGGGCCCACAGGGGCCCCCCAGAGTGAACACTGCATGCCTTTGCGTGGCGGCATTGCCGCCACGGAAAGGCATTGAGAAATGCCTAATCTAATATGGCTGGCGGTGTCTGATAGACACCGCCACCATGTTATCCCTTTTCCGCCCCGGCCGCTATGCGACCGGGGCGGAAAACAGGCGGGCGGTCTTTCCGACCACTGCGGTCCCCTCCGCCATCGTAATATGGCGGGGGAAATGCAGGGAAGGATGGCGGGCGGATTGCCTCCGCCAGGGTGGCGGTGGCCACCGCTACCCTGGCGGAGGCAATCCGCCCGCCATCCTAATGGGCCCCCTAGTGTTATGTTATGCTTAGGATATGTGTTTTTAAATGTTTTACATTAATTTTAATGTGTATTTGAAAATGTTTGGGGGTTTGTGTGGGTGGGTTACTTTATGTATGCATTTTTTACAGGTTCCGGAACTTCGCTGTATAATTCCATGGAAGGATGCGTTTTGGGGGGGGGGGGAGAGTGTATTACTCATAAATGTATTATTTTAACATCTCTCTCCTTTTTTTCGTGATTTCCTGGAGCGATTTTTCTTCTTTTTCACTATTTTTCAGGTTTTTATGGTTGTTCATTTGGAATGGATTAGGAGAACATAGTGCGCTTTTTTTAAACATAAGTGTGTGTATGTTCATATTTTAAATGAATTCAACACACTTAGGTCTCCATTAGGATGTCGGGCATATCGCCACCGCCAAGGTGGCAGTGGCGATCCGCCCGACAGAAATGACCGCCTTCCACCCTTTTCCCCCGCCACATTACAATGGCGGGGGGGACCGCAACGGAGGGAAACACCGCCCACCACTTTTCCGCCCCGGTCGCATTGCGGCCGGGGCGGAAAATGATGAATATGGTGGCGGTGTCTATGAGACACCGCCAGCCATATTACAATGGCAAGTGTGCAATGCCTTTCTGCGGCGGCAATGCCGCTATGGAAAGGCAGGCGGTGTTCACTCTGGGGGCCCCCTGTGGGCCCCCGGAGTGAAGGCCAAAGGAGGGTGGCACACGGGGGGTACCTGTGGTACCCCCCTGCATTTGCATAATCAAAGCGGCAGGCACAGCGCGGTGCCTGCCGCTTTGATTACGTAAATGCTGCTAAGCATTTTTAGTATTGTGGCGGGTGGAGCGGAGAGCTCCGCCCATCACAATACTATAAAAACAGGATGTGCCCGCCACTGTGGCGGGCACATCCTAATGGTGCGTGCGGGACCCCCGCCCTTAGGGCGGGCGGTCACGATTTCCGATAGGATGGCGGGCGGGCAAAGCCCGCCCGGCATCCTAATGGGGCCCTTAGTTTAGTTCGCGTTTCCTGGAGCGAATTTTAATATATTTTACTAATTTTCGGGTTTTTGTAGGGTGTCGCATTGGATTGGGAGAAGAATATGCGTTGGATATTTTTTACAGTGTGTGTGTATATCACTGTAGATTAAAAAGTGTCCACACTTGTTTTTTTGGGATTTCCTGGAGCGTTTTTTACCAATGTAATTTATTTTCGGGTTTTTGAGGGTTTCGACAATTGAATTTGTACTGGATTGTAAGGGATTGCATGGATTTTTTGTGACTGGAAGACGTCTTCTTCTGCTACATAAATTGTAAGTGTTTGTAATTTATTTTCTTTGGGTATGAAATGTTGATTTAAATGTCATTGCCATGTTTGATGTTATTATAAATATTGCATATTTTTCAACAAAATGTTATATACATTTTTTTAAATATGTTACACAAATATGTATCATTTATTTTTAATTCCAAATGGTGAATTTTTTTCCTTTTAAGTAATTATCAGAAGCTATTGTTAATTTTGGTCTGATATTTTATAGTAGGCTTTTAGCTATTAGTGATAAGTATTCTAGACCTCTGGTTGAAGGATATAGTGTCACTTGGCTTTGCAGGAGTCTGAACATTTGTTTGGTTTGTTTTGTTAGTTTAGGTCCAATTTGTGTAACAGATTGTTCTATTCTTAGCTCTTGGTAGTTTTGTTCTTTTAGTAAAGCTTCTAATAGATTTTGGAATGTGGGTTTGGCTTTGTTAGTGGTAGCTTTGAATGCATTGTGCCATCCTTCAACACTGTTATTAGTTTTTGACTCTTGGTTTAATGTACTTAGATATACATTCCACCAAGGTATGTGGAATTTAGGTTGGAGTCGGTGCCCAGATCTATGTAACCTTCCCACCCAAGTATCCTCAAAATAGTCTAGTAGTGGGGCAAGTTTTTCTTCATACTTTTTGTAGTATGTGCTGTCAATTATTAAGTTATAGTGTTCCGCTACATCAGTAACTGGAACATAGGCTAGTGCTATTAATTTTTTGATTTGGTAGGCAAAGTTGCTATCAGTTGAGTATTGAATGCTTAAGGTGGATTTTTGGAGATGTCTCCATATACTTTGATTGAAGTGATAGTAGCAACCTTGGATTGCTGTGTGGGGAAATGTTTTCAAAATGCTATTGATCATAGCTAGCTCAAAATCAATAATTATTTTCTGGGGGAAATAATTATTGATTTCATTTTTGATTACATTTAATATTTCATTATATGTATTTTGTTGTTTGTTAGGTAACAAACAGTAAATAAAAGGGATATTGTAGTGATGGTATAATCCATGTATGGTATATAGCTGATAAAATGGTTTGGGACACGGTTTAAAAGTCCCATCCATCATCCATTGGTCGCATTGTTGTATTTTCCTTAAGTTTGTAGTAGTTGCAAACATGATAATTCTGTAGGTGAGGCTTTCATTGTCAAAAAGTACAAATTTTTCATTACTGTGTGTTACGCTCATTTCTGGGGAAATTACAATTTCTTCAAAGGTTGTAGGGTTAGGTTGTGTTGTGGATAGAATGTATAATTTACATTGGTCTATTATAGGAAGATGCAATGTGCTTGAAATGACAATGTTTCCTAAGGTCTTTTATCTATTCCGTTGCATCCTGCTGGAACCAGCAAATGCTTTATTTAAGAAATTAGACAGGATTTTTTCACAATTTATTTGGAGCTAAAAGAAGACTAGGAGATCGATGAAATTCCTGACTCTACCACAAGATGGGGGGCTGGCAGCTCCCAACCTTTTATATTATTACTGGGCCATAACGCTGCAGAAATAGTTATAATATTTAAACCAAAAATGTGGGCATAAACAAACCCAGGAGGACAGGAATGTGAAACCCCCCCCTTCCACCTTTGAGTTAGCCATAGGTGGTGCAACGCCAGGGTTTTTTTTGAGTCAGCTGGAGGGTAGCTTTTACAATAAAACACGCTTTAAGCCTCTAAGAGCAGCCTGGAATGTCTGGCACAAAAGTGTGTAAGCTTCTAGTAATCATCAAGTTTCAGAGATTCTTATTATTATGGCGAACACCAGTTTTTTCGGCCTCACTCTATAACAAAACAGGCAAAACCTAGGAACAGGCTGGATTTAGTAATTTAGGATATGTCACTGATCTGAATGGAGTTATGTCATTTGCATAACTTCAGGAGCTATACAGTGTGGACTCCAGATTGCTCTTTAAGTATGTTCAACTGAGGGAGACAATTAGACCTGTTGTATCACAAATCATCAATATGGCTTGCATCTGGTTGTTAGAGTGTATTGTGTATAAGCAGCCTCGAATCAAGGACTTATATTCCATCCTGATATGTGCCAACTCTGATGACATAGTCAGGATCAAAAGTGCCTGGGCATGCAAACTGGAGAATCAGGATGTTGATCTAAGTAGATCTTTAATGTTATATGAACGAAGGTGTTCATATCCGCCAATCTGAAAGCCCAACATTTTGAAACAATGTTTAGTTTATACTTTACACAGACAAAATTATTTGCGTGGGGAAAAAGAGAAAATGATCATTGCCCAAGGTGTGGACAGATCCCTGCAGATGTGGTCCATATGTTCTCCGACTGCAACCAAACTAAATGCATTGAAACAGGGGATCGAAACCTTTTTGTATCAAGCTTTAGGGCGGGCTGTGTCTCTAGCATCAACCATGATGCTACTAGGTTGTGATGAGACCTTACAGCTGGAATTGACTCAAGTATGTTTTTGTTTCATGCTAACACCAATAACTCTTATAATGATTGCATCAAAATGGAAGGATGTGGATCCTCCAATATTTCAAGCTTGGTACACTAGACTCTTTCATGTATATAACTTGGAGATGGCTTTGTATATATATGTAAAGGTCAGAGAGGGAAGAGAAGGGGCAGTCAAGTTTGGGGTCCATTGATGGATCACTAGAAAGTATGATATTTTGGTGTATTGTTCTTCTATTTAATGAGGATGGTATTCTGCTAAAATTGGCCTTTTCTTTTCTTTTTCCCATTTTTCTCTTCTCATTTTTTTTCTTTTATAAGATCTAAGTATGGTACATTTTGTTAGGAATTATTTGGTCGAAATGATAAATGAATTATATATAGAAAAGTGTGTATTGGTTATTTTTCTTTTTTTCGATTAATTAAAATTACTGTTTTTCTGAGAAACATAATTAAAAAAAATTTAAAAAGAGAACCAAATTGATGTTAATGTAACAAGTTGTTTAATATCTTGGAGTATCAACTTTGATCGCACCATTAAGGAGTTAGGGCAACTGGGAGATCAGCGTATAACCCAAGTCTATCCATAGTAAAAACAACAGCTTTGCGTTTTTACAGTCAAAACATGTAAAACACATGTTCTGCCATGAAATATGCAGGCACCCTCCCTTGGGTCTCAGTAGGCTTTTAAATGGCAAAGTCAGACAAGCAGTTTAAAACTGCTCTTCTAGTCTCCAATAGCAGACTGAGTGCCTCGTTTTACTCTGGTCACCCCCAATATAGCACAACCAGTGCTGCAATCCCTGGGAGGGGGATTCTCTAATTTATAGACCCTGGGTTCCTTGGGTACCATCTGCTAGGGACTCACAGGTAAGTTAGCCTATTCCAATTGGGTAGCAACAATGTAACATTCATGTTTTGGGGTCAGGGCACTGGCAGTGAGGTCTGATCAGCAGGCCTCCGTGCATTCTTAGAATGGAAAAACCAGCAGCATCATGTAAAAAACCTAGGGTGACCATACAAAAAGAGGCACCTTCTTACAACAGGGAAATACGATTGTTAACAGAGGCATGTGTTTACCTGCATTGATGTTACTCAAGTCTGTCGATGTTATCAAATTATAACATGGTTTTAGTAAAACAGTAATAGCTTGTGATTTGATGGGTAACATAATAAGGCTAAATTAGTTATCTATTTTGCCATTAACTTTCTTTCTTTTGGCTCTGAGACATGTTTAAAGCCCTTCTTGATAAAGCTCCCTTTTCAAAGATAGAAACATATAGATAGTGTATATCAAATGAAATTATTGAACATCTGCATACATACATTCAGACAGGCAGACTAACAGACACAGTGTAGACAGATGTGCAGGCAAATACTATAGATAGATAGATAGATAGATAGATAGATAGATAGATAGATAGATAGATAGATAGATAGATAGATAGATAGATAGATACATAGATAGATAGAGAGAGAGAGAGAGAATGAGAGAGAGAGAGAAGGAGAGAGAGAGAGAGAGAGAGAGAGAGAGATACCTTTACAAACTCGAAGCCAAAAGAAATTTGCCTGGGGTGACAAGAATCTTCAGTCCGCCTCATTACTGCACATACTAAGGGATGTCAGTTCCGTCTTCTACCTACTATGTGCCAAAATATCATCTTGAGCAGCATGGTGCAAGAACAAGAAGTATCATTGTACTTAGGATAACACGTTTTCTCCGTAAAGCAGTCGCCTAAGAACCTTCTACTCTATGATGGTTGGAAAGGGCGACAGGATGCTGTCAACAAATATCTGTGTTAGAGGGAATTTCAACTCGTAAAATAGTATAAGGAGTAACAAGACTTTTTTAAATTGTCCAACGAGACCAATGTTTGGCTAGACTTACACCTGCTCAGTGCCATGATCCCTTCCCTGGTGATAATGCACTTTTTAAATCTGTATAACATTTCTGGTGTTGTGTTGTTGACAGGGCCGGACTGGCAACAACAACCAGCCCTGGCAGGTTGCTTCTCCACCGGTCCAGGGAACGGGAGGGGAGTGGGTTGTTAGCTGGTAAGCACTGCTCCCGCTTTTCTGCTCCCGCTTTGTAACTGGTCCTTCCTTCACTTTCAGGTGTCAGTGTGGCCTGCCTTTCAAAGATGGGTGGAGTTGTCCTGAAAGCAGGTGCAGTGAGTGATGGCACCTGCTTACAAGTGGATGCCTGGCAGTTCAGGAGACCGTATTTTCTTCCCTTTCAAGAGTTGCCTTTAGGTAACGCACTGGTTGTGCACCAAATCATTTTGGTGTATAGTCTTTGAGCACCTGATAGCTCATTTGCATTTGCACCTGTGCCTATAATATAGTCTAGGTGTGAAGGCAAAGTGTTCACTTATTTAAATGGGACAATGCTCTAATGTAAACGAGAAAATGTCCCATCAAGATGGGTCAGGTGCACATGTAGAACTAGTTAAAGCTTTTAGCACTGAAGGGACAGCAAAGACACACATAGTTACCTCAATAGTATTTGAGTACTTAGACAACACTGAATGAGGATATTGATGTTATGGTTAACACTGAAGAGACATTCAACTTTTCTGTGACTTAAAATTCACCCTTTACTGAATTGAAGATCTCCATTTAATCCTTCAAAGAGGCCTTAAAAAGATGTTGGTTAATTGCCAAATAATAAAGAAACACAAAGATAATACGTTCTAAATATTTTAATGATAAGTGGGTGAATAAAAAGTATATGAAAATAATGCAATAAATAATAATTTAATAATTATAGATCAGTACAAGACAGCAGATAATAGAATCCAAAAGGTGAGCTAAATGCAGTAGAGGTGGAATTCAATTACAAACAAATAACATGGCATGAGAAAGAAATATTTGACTCATTTAAATTCCCAACAGGCAAGAACAATCCATTGTTGAAAAGCATATTTAACAAGTCACTGGGGTTTTCAACAATGCAAGAAAAAGGACCAGAGAAATGTTAATGCTTTAGGGAAAATAGTGGCAAGAAAAATTAAAGTGTCAATCAGAAATCACTGTGCGCAGTTGGCCACGCATGATTTCATGCCAACCGCAATGAAGCAGAGGTCAGATATCCAAAGCTGGATGTCCCATTCAAAGATTTTACCTTCAGCCTTTGGGCCAAAATAATGAAAAAGTAGTGCAGGGCAGCGAATAAGGTCACCTTGAAAATATCATCAAATTTTGCACACTTAAAAACATTATAATGACTCTGAAGGATAAAATTGGGTATGCTTTGGACCCTAACACTGACTGGTCACATGCCATAACACATCATTTGAAGCTATTGGGGGGGGGGTACACTTACTAGGCTCTAGGTCCTTTTAGTGCACATGTACTAAAGTTCTGAAAGTTCTAGGTATTGCACAGAATGTATTCTCATCATGTCCACCATCTGGACAGAACATAATACACAAAATCCTACCTCAGCACCTCTGTTTCCTAATCCTGGATCTGAACTAGTGCAGGTAAAGCAGGATTCTACCGAATAACACAATTTCCAAATGTACCGGATGCAAAAAGACTTCATACAAGTTTTACAAACAGACACTACTAACCTCTACCACAATTGGAAGTAGACCTACTCTTTCAGTGTGCAGTCCATATTTGATTCTAGCTCCTGCTTCACTAATTTTGTAGCTATGTACCTTTGAAGTGCACATCTGATGCATCTTCCTCAACTCCAACATTAATCACAAGCTTGAATTTAATTTTTTAGTGATGGTTTACTGTTTTTTATTTAGAACTTTTTTCAGAAAAAAACATTTATGAATAGATTGTTATTGTAAAACATAACAAAGGTAATTCCTTATTATATAAAAGCATATCATGTATCTCTGTATCAGCATAAGGTGTGTGTCTAGAATAATGTTTATTATTATAAACATATGGTTTAAACATTGCAGCTATTGAGTAAAATGATTATAAATGTGTCAGTTTAATATTTTGTTCCATTCTTCAAATTTACTCCAAAATTACTCTTGTAATTTTATAAAAGATTATGTTGCATATTTATTTATAATCTGGCTTATATTAATACAATAAAATGTGTTTTTAAATAGAAGTATTTTGACAAATATTACTATGCCCTGGTTGATTTTTAGACAGGATCACATGATAAATAAACTTAATTATGATATAACTGAATTTGACAGGTAAGTCACTTAAGTCTTTCATTATAATAACATATGTTTTATTATCTACATGTGATGGCATGCTTTCGTTTACTCAACATAACGAATTAACAACATAAACATGTAGTGGCTGATGATTCATAAACACGTTGTTACATATCCACCTGCATGTTTACATATATGTATGGATAAATCTTAATTAATTTGTAAAATTATGCATTTCCATAATAAACAGGCATAGAAAGCTGTTCAATGTGCATGTTTTGGTGTGTGCTTTCATTGCACCGCATATGTTAAAATGTGAATGTCTTTAACATCAAATGTCTACTTTAATATTATTTATAGAAAAACAACCATAGTTGACAAGGACAATGATGTTTGAGGATGCCTAATGACTACAGTTGGGAATCCAAAAATGTTGGCAGAAGAGAAATACAATTCTTCCATAAAATAACTAAATCTATCTAAAAAATCCCACTTGTTATACTGAAGTCACGATTTTGTTGCCTCGATCAGTGTGGTGAAAGGCGACTGTATAGTCCTACAGTAATTTGCAAGATGGTCATTGTGTGCTCTATACTACATATTGCTACTATGAGAAGGTCACTTCCAGTTAATGATGACTGTGAAATAGTCAATGATAAATAATGATTGCAATTCACATCACATGTTTGACTTGGACAGACAAACGGTACAAAGAAGGGGTACAGATATTGTGAACAATTTTGAAAAATATATATTTTCACATGTATTGTAAACTTTATTATATAAAATACTAAATAGTCGAATAAATACACATAATGGTTTGGTTTGTGACTTTCATTTCTACTAATTAAATTTAAAAAAAAACATTATTACTTTTGCAGTAGAATGACTAATGACTAATGACCCTAATGTTGGAATACATGTCTTTGTCTAAGCATGCCTGGCAACTTTTATTCTCATACACTTTCCAGAGTTTGACAAACTCTTGAGCCATAATGTTGTCGCTTTTTGCGTTTTTTTCTCCCACCTTCAACCTTTACCGAAGTTACCTGCTCTTCTTGTTACTGTGTAAAATAGTCCGCTGTAGCGGCTTTCCATGTATATTGCTCTTTGCCCATTTTTGTTTCAACATTTTGTTTTAATTTCATCTGTCAATGCAGTGCTATTTAATAACTGTTTCTTTGTTCTTGTAATTTTTTTGTCCACATGTGAAGCGCTCTGATACCCCCGGGTCAAGCCAGCGCTGTATAAAACCTTTTACATAAATAAATAAAATAAATAAATAAATTACGGAACGGATACGTCTGCTTTAAATCAATTGAAAATGATGGTCACTCATTTATATAATTAACTATTTCTTCTCTGAAGTAATGTACCATTTTTGACGCTTGGATACTTTTAAACACACTTCTTTCGAATCTTCATTTTAGAGAAAAGTGGCTGGTCCACTGGAAAAAAGCACTCAACTCTAGTCTTCTCTGTGGTCAGCAAAGATGGAGTATAAATCTCAAGGCGACAGACTTGAAATCCTGTTCCAAATTAAACTGAGGAATGTCTTTGTTCTACCTGTAAAACATTTATAGAAACATTTATTAATATTGTTTTTTATTTGAAGATCTATCTTGTTTCTCCTAGGTCACATACAAAGAAACACTTTTGTTACAATGTGTGATTGCTATAAAATATTGTTTTTTCAATACAAAACTATGCAAAAATGTTTAATGCTCATTGAATTTTTAATATTTGATCCAGCATTCCATCCAGTAGTGTGACTCTCTGCCTCATCGTTTTCTGTCTTCTTCTCTGGCCAAGTTAATACAGTCACTGACTGTTTCACAAAATAACTTTCTCCATGGTTGTTGTCCAATGTGCTGGTTGTTGTCCTTTGCTCTTTTGTACTGGTGATCTTAGCTCTGATTTTGTTTCACCTTACTTGTACAAAACACACCACAGAAACCCTGGCTGCTCCAATGAGTCAAATAAAATCAGATGACTTTGTGAGTTTAAGAGACAAAGGGGGATAAGTACAATGAAGTGGCAGAGCGTGTCGTTAGCCTCCTTGGCTTAACGACACACTATGCCACTTCGGAAACGCAAGGCTGCACCATATTTTCAATAAATTGGTGCAGCCTTGCGTTTCCCCCTGCAATGGCGCGAAGTTTAACAACTTAGGGGCATATCAACAAGCGCCTTATCTCCGCTTTTTTGGCTCTAAAAGCCATAAAAGCGGAGATAAAACTATTGCTCTATTTACAAGTGGGTGCTAACATGCATTAGCGCATGTTAGCGCCCGCTTCCCCGACGCCTCGCTTTGCCTCTCTAATGAGATGCATAGTGGGCGTCACAGGGGAGTACTGCATGTAAATTATCGCTGATGTGCACATCGCGATACTACAAGCAGGCCCACGCATTTTAGCAGATGTTAGTTTTTGGCCAAAACCGCAGTTTTTGCCTAAAAGTAATGTCTGCTAAAATGCTGACTTACGTATACTTAACAGTGGGGTGGATTATGTTGATACTACCACAGGGTTGTATCAGCAAGGTTATCGCCGTGTTCCATGGAAAACACCGCTATCGCTGGATTACTTATCGCCATTGTGCTATGCTTTGTTAATACAGCGCTAGCATGGCCATAATTTACAGCAATAGCCGGCGATAAAAAATGTCACTCTATGCGGGGCCAGCGATAACTATCGCTGCTGCTTGATATTAAGCTCCATGGTGCCAACGCAGGCACCCTTACAGCAGAGTGCAAGGGTGTCTGTGTGCAGGGGAGGATTTTTTATGTGTAGGAAGGTGTCCCTTCCTGCACATAAACAATCCTAAAATGCCATTTTGTAACTTTCATGTGTGCTGCTTTGTGAAATACACATGAAAGTTACAAAATGGCATTTATTTTAAAAGTTTGTTCATGTACAGGAAGGGACACCTTCCTGTACATAAACAAACCATGGCTTTTTGCTTTTTACATGTGTTTAGCACAAGGCAGCACACATGGAAAAAGCAAAAATGAGGAGAAATAATTAACTTCTCCTCGTTTCGCCAACTTAAGACCAGAGTTTTCCTGGTCTCAATTTTGGTGCTGCCTCCTATGTACGCGATCCTTGTAAATAGGGGCAGCATCAAATACAATGGGTGTTGCGGTGGAACGCCCACCACAACACCCACCTTTCATGCTAAGTTAGCATGAAAGGGTGCCTTATGTACAAGCAGTGTTAAGCCACGTTAAGGGGCTTAACGCTGCCTAGTACATAAGGCAAGGCCCCTATCGCCATGGGAACGTCACAAAAAGTGACGCTCCCGTGGCGATAGGGGCTTGTACATATGTCCCGTTATCTCCAACATCGACGGTAAGTAAATATAGGCCATTAAGACTGACTTGCATTTCTACTTTCCTTTTTTTTCAGGTTGACAGTGTTCCTGCCCTGTTAACTATTAGTTAATTGCTGTGATTTATCCTCACACAAAAATGTGTGAGAAAATAATGGAAATGTTTATATTCACACCAGTCTCCTGAAATTGAGTGATTTGTTTGGGTGATTTCGATTAGCCACTTTTTTGAAAAAGGAAATCCTTCCTATAGCCAGGCCTAAAGAATAGATTATTTTATTTATAGTTTGTATAATCTGCCATTGGGCAAGATTTCCATCAGTGCTTTATTCCCTCAGTAGTGTAATCATTGGCATTTCCAGTGAAATTGCAAAAGTGTGCTTTTAAATTTTAAATATTACAGGTGATTATATTGTGAAAAGACGTGACAAATGTATGTGCTCTGAATTATATTGAAATTAAAGTGTGATGATGGGTTGTAATTTGCATTACTCAACAGATGCATCTATATAGCAAGATTCTAACATTGCTCTCCTGTCCATGCCTACTTGACAGGTTATTTGCCATGCACTTACACACTTGAATGTTTTATTGTACACACTCCAGTTCTTTAGCTGTGCTATTGTGATTTCGAGTACCGCTTGAGACAGCTTTCATGCGCAAGTTGCTTCTGCTTCCCAAACGTCTGGCTGCCTTGACCTTCACTAATCTTATATGGAACGGTGTCAGAAATATCACACCACAAAATTAAATGCAACACGCTGTTTTATCGTCAGAGTGAGAGACTTTCAAACTGTGGCAAAATAAGAATCTGTGTATGGGAAGAAAGCGTAGACAGGTTTTTCCTTGTCGTTCTTTCACAATTACGTCAATTTTAAAATAAAAACAATCAAATACATAACATATGAACTTTAAAAAAAGTAAAAGCCCTGATGCAGATAAAATCATGCATGACTTGCAATAAAACATAGATAACATTTTACAAAAAATGGCTAAATCATGCACTGGCTCGTTCTCTCTCAGAACGCACAAGGCAGAAAGCTCAGAATCCTGACTACTACGACTCGCCGCCACCTTAAATCTAAGGGGCATATTCACAAGGAGCTATGGCCAAATTTACGGCACTTTGGCACAGCAAATGTCATGATAAATGTACCCCTCGTCCCCATTCACAAGCTGGTGGTCACAGCCCATAGCATCAGTTTACCGCAATAGCAGCTGCAAAAAACATTGCCACAGAGGACCCCCGCAACTATCGCAAATGAGATGCAGAGTAGGCGTACCCGTGCAAAAAAGCTGCGACAACACCACACCACAACATTCACAATGACCAGAGACACCGCAATAAGAACACAAAACAGGCGATAAGGCGCGTTAGCAGCAGGAAATTAACACCTGCTCTGACCTGGTGTAAAGTCTGGCCACAGTCTGCATTACCAAAGGGAGCACAGCCCAGAGCCACACAGGAAGAACAAAAGTTGCCCACGAGCAACTGAACATGCAGCACGGACACCCAAGAGGGCCACAACACCCACCGACACCACACCCAGGCCCGCAACATCACATTCCGAAAACGCAAGTAGTAGTGAGAAAACATCAGGGATGAAAGCTCCATTGTTCCAATGCAGTAGGCAGGAGGACACCTGCACCTCTGACCTTGGTCCAGAACGCGCCTGGATCACCCTGAGAGAGATTCCATGGCAGATGTCGAAGACTCTCACACCACACATTGCGCAAATTAACTATCTGACTTATCTACACCCCACACACACAAGCCCCTGCCTGAGGATGCCCTTGACACTCACGGAAACAGCAATCCATTCAGCCCAAAGTTGCACACACATTCGAATCATTGCTCAGAGCTGTGGCATATCCTCCACACAACTGCCGCAGTTCAGAATAGTGCTGGTTCCATGAGACGCACAAAGGCAACGGCAGGGTATGCTGGGCACATGCACAACACCCGTCACGTGAAACACTACTGTGCACATATGCTGCATTTCCTGGGTGCAGTGCCACTGGCAGTGCTGTGGATCAGTTACCTGCTCAGCTTCCGCATTGCCTACATCACCTGCGTCCAGCCCTGCTTCCACTGCCGAACATGCACATTCGAGTGTCCCATGGATGTCTGCCTATCCAATACAATCATAGATGAATTGGACTATGACTTGTGTCTGTACCCCCTGTTGGATCATGAACAGGAGTGTAACAGAGACAGCCGTACATGGGATGCCTTGACATGCTGAGTATGTATTGGCAGTTGTGCATGGGAGATGGCACAATTGTATTACAGGACACGGAGGCTTCGGATTATGCTATCTCTTTCTTTACTGTATTAAACACAGCAGCCAATAAAACATTCAATTTGTTTTAACAAACTACATTGCCCATGAGTCTTTGCAATGGTAATGCCTCCTTGGCCCTCCATAAGAGCCCTGAGTCCAATCCCATCATCCTCTTTCTTTGCTGCTCACAGCAAGAGATGAGTGCCCATCTATTGCTCCACATATGCTACATGTTTAGTGGATTTAATGAACAGTATATGTTTTTTTGCTTGACTTAGACTTATGGTTGTGTAATACCTTTGTTAAATCTTACCCGCTGCCTTGTTTGCGGTTTTATTTTGTCTGATATTCTGCCTTTCAGCTTGGGGAAGTTTTTACTTGTTTACAGGACTTAGCGCATGCTGCGCGCGGTGACTGGACTTTGTCCTGAAGTTTTCCAGCATTGCTGCATCGTGCTTCCTTGCCATTGTCAAGCACTCTAGTGGCCCGAGTACCGGACCGCGTACCACGGTCTCCTGAGCCGTTTTCCTTCGGCCGTGCGATCAGCTCTAAGCTCTCTGGCTCCCCGAATTACCGAGCATGACGCTTGAGCCGGGTGGTTCACGGCGGGCGTGCTCAGCTCAAGCGATCCCATTGGGCTGGTTTTGGGCTGGTTTTGGGGTCGCTTTGGGCTGCACACGTCGCACTCGTGCCAAGAGTCATTAGAGCCCCGTTTTTTCTTAGGAGTAAGCAAGAATAGTTGGTGGAGGTGACGCCTGAGTCGGCTGCAATTAATATCTGCCTTTTGGAGTGAGCACACGCTCATTGGGGTTTCAAGAACAGTTGTTTACAGCTTTGCTGAGAAGGCTTGGTGCTAACTTTAGCCATCAGTGGTTGTGTGCTATGTCTCTGCCCCCCTCCTTTACTCCTCATTGATACTTGAATTATTTTATGCAGAGAGTTTTATAGTGTTTTATCTGCACAGTGCAGCACATTCTTTGAAGTATAATGGATGACTGGGTGCCTTATGAAGATGACACAGAGGAGGTGTTTTATGAAGGTCAGCAAGAGACTGTACTTGAGGATAATATCGTGGAGGCCTTGGATGCTTCTGTCCAATCCTCAGTCAATAAGGCTATTGAGAGCACAGTTCCTAACAAGAAGCTCTAGCTGCTGCGCTTAAACCCATCACTAAGCAGCTAGAGAGCTTTGCAAAAAGGCATGGTTTCACTAAAGAAAAAGGGAAAAGCACTCCACCAACTGCATGTGCATCGCAGGGAAGTCAATGGCCACATGCCAGCGCTTTAAGCAATCTCCCTTCCCCTCCTTCGGGAGAACATGGATATTCCGGTGGCGGCAAAGCAAAGAGTAAACACAAGGTATACCCCGATACCGATTCAACCAATACCGATACGTACACTACGACTTCAGATTAACCCTGGGCAAAGCAGTAGGCTACGCTCACGTAGTTTGCGTAGTTTGTGCTACTTCGCCCTACGCGAACTGCATATAGCACAGTGCAAACATGCAGAGTGCATCGTTGTGCAGCGATCATTTTGTGCTTGCTCGAGGTTCTCAACATCAAGTTGGTGACCGCGAGCAAGCAAAATGACATCCCGGCAAGACTTTTTCCTCGTTTGCGATCAGTTGACGATCGTGAGCGTGGAAATTAAACCTCCTGGCGGGATTCTCAACGCGGGGAGGTCAGGTTTCTCATTGCGAGTGATCGCGTATGCTGGCGACCACTTGCGATGAGAAACCACCAGTCCGCATTGAGAAAGCTGCCGCTCGAGTAAAAATCTACTCGAGCGGCAGAAAACTACAGCTCGCACTGTACAAGATGCCGCTTTCAATGACTGCTGCATCTTGCATAGTGCGAACAGGGTACTACGCAGTTCGCGTAGTGCTACGCGTAGCTCGCGTAGTGCGAAGTGCCCATTGCGTAGCTTCGCGTAGTGCTACTTCGCAAACTACGCCCAGCCCAACTTCAGATGAGGAACCCCCTCCTAAAAAGAAAGCAAAGACAGCGGCTCCTGTCATCCCTGAAAGTGCGCACAACACCCCGTTCACCTTCAACCCCAATGATATCGTGCACCCCAGATCTACGGATTGGTCTCCAGCACCGGAAGTCACTGAACATCTTCATGAGCACCTTTGCAAAGGTTTTGACAAGGAGGTTCGTAATCGCCTCAGGTCCGAATGTCCTCGGCCTGAGGTTTCGGATAAGGTAGTCAAGACCCCAGAAATAGACGTAGTCTTCACTCTTTTCTAAAGAAATTTGCCAAGGATCCCAAGAAGGGGATTGACCGCGCCTGGCACAGGTGCCAAGATAAACTTCTTTATGTCGCGGGTCCGCTTGCGTAAATTCTAGAGATGGCCCTGGTGGCCAAGGAGGCGGCAACCCTAATTGAACCGGACATATTAGCAGGTTGGACCCAGAGGGCCATTTGCCTTTTAGGCAATGCAAATTGCGTCATATCCACCGAAAGGCGCAGGACCTTGCTGATGCGAATGGCCACCAACCTTACGGATCTTGCTGCAGCGGAGCCTGGGCCCCTAGTGGAAGGTAATCTCTTCGGGGACTGCTTCGTAAAGGATGTTTCAAAATATATGGGGACATTCACCTCCCTTGGTGAGGAGCAGTCAGGTATTAAGCGCTTTTGCCACGAGGCCTTTTTAACAGGGCCGGACGAGGCAGGGGTCGCTCATCATGGATACATGCAAGGCCCCCACTGAGGTGACTATGGTTGTGGACGAGGAGAATGGGACTCAAAAAGAGGGGTCACCTTCTACCCCACTCGTAGACGTTTCAACGGAGGGCATTTCCACGGCGGTGGAAACAGAGCTGGTTTCCAGGCACAGAATTCCTCAGGTAAGCGTATCAGATGTTTTGCTGCTTCCATTGGGGGGTCGGACTAAGTCATAGACTCCGAAATAGCAGAATTGCTGTAGAAACACTTGATTACGCCTTGCGACGGCAAGCCTCACGGCTTTTGCAGCAATGTCTTTCTAGTCCAAAAGAAAGGTGGTGGATAAAGACTAGTTTGGAATTTGAGGGAGTTCAATCAGTACCTCATTTACCAACATTTCAAAATGGAAGGGATCCACCTCCTGGCGCATCTACTGAAACATGGGGACTGGATGGTCTGGTTAAATGTCAAACATGCATACCTGTCCATTCCGATTTTTCCTCCACACCGCTGTTTCCTGCAAATTCAATGGAAAGGTCGGTGGTACTAGTATTTGGCCATTCCTTTTGGGCTTTCCTCGGCTCCTTGGTGTTTCACCAAGGTAATGAAGCCGGTTGTGGCCCACCTGCGGGAGCAAGGGGGGGCGCATGACTTTTTATCTGGACAACATCCTAATCATGGAGCAGAGCCCGGAGCTGGTAGCTCAACATCTTCAAATGACAATGTCCCTATTGCAGAGTCTGGGTTTTGTGATCAATCACGCCAAATCTGCACTGATTCTGGCGCAGGTGACGGACTTTCTGGGGTTTGTGATAGACTCCCAGTCGGCACAATTGAGTCTTCCCAAATCGAAGCTGAAGGATCTCAGGAAAGAGATTACGTCGCTTCCCAGCAAGCAACGGGTGTCTCTCAGAGTTATTGCAAGAATAGTGGGCCTATTAGCGTTGTCCATTCATGCCATCTTCCCCGGGACCACTGCACTGCAGAGCATTGCAGACACTGAAAATCCAACATTTACAGAAGGGCCTCTCTTACACGGACTTGGTTCCGTTGACCCAAGAGGTGAGAGAGGAGATGCAGTGGTGGCTGGGCCACGTGGAAGCGTGGAACGGAAGAGCCATTTTCGGCTCCCAGTCAGAAATTATCATCGAATCCGACGCCAGCCTTTGGGGTTGGGGGGGCGCTTTGCGGAGATATCTCCACAGGCGGTCGATGGTCACCCCAAGAACTGTCATTATACCTAAATTGTCTAGAGCTTCTGGCGGGGTCCTTTCCAATTCGGACTCTATCCCTCAAGCTGGCTTCGTGCTGCATCCTTCTATGGATGGACAGCATCTCAGCGGTGAGATACATAGACAAGTTGGGGGGAACGAGAGTGTCTCTTCTAGTAGGGATTGCCAAGGATTTTTGGCATTATTGCCTGAATCGGCAGATCACACTGATAGCGGAATACATCCCGGGTCAGTCCAATCTAGTGGCGGACTGGAATTCAAGATACCTCAGGGATTACAGCGATTGGAAGCTGAATCAGAGAGTGTTCCAGTGGTTCCAAAATCTTTGGGGTCCATGTCAGACGGATTTATTTGCGTCCAGGTTGACCCGTCAGCTTCCAAATTTCTTCAGTTGGAGGCCAGACCCAGTGGCGAAAGCGACGGACATATTCCTGCAGAACTGGTCGGGAGCATTGAATTATGCGTTCCTGCCATTCCTCTTAATACCCAGGGTTCCATCACACATTTTCAAGCAGCAGGAAGAAGTGATTTTGGTGACGCCCCTGTGGAGGTCACAGCCATGGTTCCCAGTGTTGCTTGAGATGAACTGCGACCTTCCCAGGATGCTACCGTGGTCGGGGTCCCTACTCCTGGGACCTCACGGGGAACAGCATCTGTTGATCTTAGAGAGGAGGCTGTCCCTGATGGCATGGCGGCTTTCTGGCAACAGTGGGAGATGCCCGGGTTTTCTGAGACTGCGTCAGCAAGCATTCATCAAGCAGGCTTGGGCCCCGTCCACTAGAAAACGATACTCTTCAGCCAGGAAGGGCTGGATGGGTTGGTGCCTGGAACGGCACCTGGATCCCGTGGGGGCAGGCCTATCCCATGTTTTAAATTTCCTTTCTGACAATAGCAGCCCAGGGTTTGGCATACCGGTAGGTAAATAATTTTAGATCGGCCATATCGGCAGGACATAGTCCAGTGGATGGGAAACCTATGGGTATTCATCCATTGATATGTAAGCTTCTGAAGGGTATACGGGTGGCGAATCTGCCTAAATCTAAATACTCTGGCTTATGGGATGTCTCCCTTGTTGTTTCCTTGTTTAATAACTGTCCGGTGAATAATCTTCTATCCCGGAAACAGTTGTTTGCCAAGCTGGCAATGCTTCTATGTCTTTCTACATGCAGGCATTCATCGGATGTTAGAGCATTGGAAGTTACAGGTAGAGTATTTACTCCGGAAGGAGTTTCTTTTACTATCTCAGGTCGTACTAAAAGGCATATTTCATATAATGCTTTTCCCAGCAATGAGAAACTATGTGTTGTGCACTGTTTAAAAGAATACGAAGAATGTACTAGGATATTGAGACCAGAGGGTTCCACTCAACTGCTCCTCGCAGTACAGAAACCTTTTAAGATGGTGTCAGCAGCAACTATTGCCAGATGGCTACGTTACCCTATGAAAGAGGCTGGTATTGACATTCAGAAATGTGGGGCACATTCAGTGCGGGGTGCCATGGCATCTAAGTCTTACATGCTAGGGTCTAGCATTCAGGATATTATGCATTGTGCCGATTGGTCTGCAGAATCAACTTTTAAACAATTTTATTATAAGCCGGTGGGAGATATTACATCTGTGGTATTTAATGAAGCGTTAAACTAGCATCATCCGAAGCCTCCGGTCCTGTAATAGAATCAAAAATTTGCTAGCATTCGCACCAAGAACTTTCAATTCTATAAAGGACACAGAGGCGAGGATTATCCCACCCGGCTATGTACAAGACTGTTGTTCATATTACCCACCCGTTTATATAATGATGATGATTTGTGACACTTGGATGTTACGGGATTTTTTTTCTTTTCTAGGCGCAGACAAGAAGTCTGAATAGATGTTCGTCCAGTTGAAGACTACAGATGGAGCTTGGATCCTTATTAACTTCCATGTTGGACAGTTATTTGTTGATATATGGACTGTTGCAGTTAGAGCAAAGAAAGAGGATGATGGGATTGGACTCAGGGCTCTTATGGAGGGCCAAGGAGGCGTTACCATTGCAAAGACTCATGGGCAATGTAGTTTGATAAAACTAATTGAATGTTTTTATTGCTAGCTGTGTTTAATACAGTAAAGAAAGAGATAGCATAATCCTCGCCTCCGTGTCCTTAATAGAATTGAAAATTCTTGGCGCGAATGCTAGCACATTTTTGATTCCTCGTGTGCAGTGATTACATCAAGGCGCTCCCATATTAGGTTGTGTTGCGGATTGGTGAAACGGCATGGGCTGAACACACTTGCCTCGACCAGTTAATGGATTGGCTCAGCCTGGAGTTCCATGAACATGACAACGACGTACTATTGGAACAAATTGCACACGAAGCTGCTCAGGCATTCATGGATGAGAAACTATGGTCCTGCAGTCACATCCGATTGTTACCCACAGCACAGGTCCAAACAACTTGTTGCATCGTGGGAATTGCTCACATATCCCACCACAACAGTGGACACGTCTGCCATTGTCTGGACCCAGGATGCATGTGCGTGGAACAACGCGTGTGTACACACACCTGTGCAAGTGATGCAGGTCCATGGTTGGAGAAACACAGCGTCGTTCTGCAATGTTGCCAATTCGGACACACTGCTGGGGGAGGGCACACACATGGCAATGTAGCGCGACATGTGACCCTGTCGGACCCTTTCTCCTGATCAGACAATCGGCGAACTCCGGTGGCAGAGCACTAAGCAGGTTCCAAGGGCAGTGAGTCATGCCCCCTCACAAAGGGCAATGGGCAGATGCTAAACAACACATGAGTCATCCAGCAAACAAGGTGGGGTGAGGTGCTGCCGTACGTGATGATTGTTGTCCATTTTTGCACCAACATTTTCTGAACCTCGAGATGTACCCATGCTGCGTGTAAGTGTCTTAAGCATGTCCCTGCCTTTTATTTATTTATTTATTAATACAATTTATAAAGCGCATACGTTTGCCCGTGGGCGTCTTGGTAAACCTGTTACCTCGTCCATACTGACACCCACATGCCAATGAAGTCTATTCCACCCCACTGGTGTCTAACTGTGAAGTGTGTTGATTAAATTGTCCACTTGTGTACCACAATGAGCATCGTCCCTACACCAGGAGGAACTGACTGATGCATGTGTAATGGGGGTGTGTCCCTTCTGCAAGCTCAGCCTCTGTGAGCCACACATTGTTTTGGGATAGGTGCTGGCCGACATGTGCATTTATGTGACTTCAGCAATGTGAGTATGGTGTCTAACCTCTGACCATGTGGAGCAATGTCATATATCATAACAGAATGTGTCTACACAGATCTGAGTAAGTAGGTATACGTCATGAAGTTCTGTTGTAGGACACCACTCCTGGCTTGCTATCGATTTGGTCACTCCTACACATAGCCCTATTCAATGTGTGCCTACGTTGGGGGGTCATGAGATTGTTGTTCATGTGTAATGGGTACATAGCTAGTACTCACCTTCACAGTCATCCAATTTGCCATGTGTCTCAGGGATACACATGCGCATAGATGTCAACTACCATGGTGTACCTTCATGTGCAATCATTGTCCCTACATCCAGCCATTCTACTATACCTGAGTGAACATAGTAATGACACATCTGTGTGATTTAGAATGTTTTATTCACATTCAGGAGATTGACTGAGTTGGAGCTGTACATGGCCATCCAAGCCCAAATCGCAACGAAGCCCAGTTGTGGGCCAACCAGAGTCCCTTGGGAATTGAGAAGTGATTAGGAAGTTGGAGAGTGCAATCCGTAGCAGGATTGCTGTGTAATTGGCCAACAGTGATGAAATGGAAGTCTGTGTCAGGGTCCGGGTTAATGTTTCAGATTGTTCCTGGGGTCAGTAGGAGGTTTTTCCCAGGGCATGATGCATAGGTCATGACCAGGCAGGGACAGGGCATATGCTGGTGATGGATGCTACTGCCTCATTCCTCACACAGTAATTCTCATCCCCTTCTTACTCCCCTGATATGGGTTCTGTGTCCAGTATGTTCAGTGTGTGTGGCGGGGTGAAGGCTGCATTACTGTGTGCCACTGACATAACAGACTGCGAAGGTGATGGGGCAGCATCCCTGTGTGCCACCGACACATATGGGGTCGGAGCTGTGTGTGTCGATGTTTCCGCTGCAGTCATCTGGAATGGCTCAGTGACAGCAATGGCATGATGAAGTACTGCAGGGCATTGAAGTTCCCAGATACTACTCACTGGTGTCCAACCGTGGCAGACATACTTCCAGCCTGCATCTACTCCATGGTCTCCATTAAACCTCTGCATCTGTGCCTACTCCGTGCTGTAATATCCGGTGCCTGTCTGACCAGACAGTTCTTGTATTCGATTCATGGCCCCTGCGAGGTCAGCCAAGGTTTGTGGCGGAGCATGGTGCGTACATGGGGTCTCCAATAGGGACTGTACATGGTCCGTAATGGGTCCCAGACACCCACGAATGGCATCAAGTTTTGCTGCCATGAGTTCAAAACCCACCCACAGCTGTTCAGTCAACTCCACCTGGCAACCCCACACACGTTATTGGAACTCCAAGTATTGGTCAGGGGTGCTGGGAGACAGCTGTGGTGGTGTTTGTTTCCTGCTGTGTGGTCTATGTAGGTGGTGGACTCACCTCGGGCAGCTGGCCTGCCCTGCTCCTGGGGATGGGGTGAAGAGGCTGTCCATTATCCGTTGGAGGGTGTCTTGACATGTGTGCAGGTTGTCCTCTTCATCATCAATAATGTGAAGTGTAGTGTGCCCTGCAGGAGGGGTTGTTTGTCCTTCAGCAATGTGAAAGGTGAGATGCAGGTTAACAGAGTTACACATGTATGATGAGGATTTGCAGATGTTTACATTCAAACTACATGCCACTGTTTTGGTGGAGCTGGCTATTTGATGGCAGTCATTGTGTTTTTCGACTACATGACGGATGTCTGGTCAGTAGCAGACTCGACTATGGAAACGCCCTCTACGCGGGAGCAACGGCCAAGCTCATCAAATGACTGCAACGCATTCAAAGCGCCTCTGCACGCCTGATCCTCGGCGTACCAAGCCACAGCCACATCACCCCCCACCTGAGAATTCCGCACTGGCTCCCCGTCAACAAGAGGATTTCCTCAAGCTCCTCATCCACGCACACAAGGCACTCCACAAGACCGGCTTAGCCTACCTCAACAGACGACTCTTCTTCTACATCCCCAACCGCCAGCTCCGTTCCGCTGACCTCGCCCTCGCCACCATCCCTCGCATCCGAAGAACAACCACCGGCGGCAGATCCTTCTCCCACCTCGCCGCCAAGACCTGGAACACCCTCCCACTGAACCTATGACAGACCCAAGACCTGCTGACCTTCAGGAGGCTTCTCAAGACCTGGCTGTTCGACCAGTAGCGCCCCTGTCCATTTTTTCCCCCAGCGCCTTGAGACCCTCACGGGTAAGTAGTGCGCTCTACAAATTCTTGATTGATTGATTGATTGATTGATTGGTAGTACCCGTGCATTATCATCACACAGTGTCAGGCAATTCCAGATGTGAGTGGACAGTTACTACCTATGTTCGGGACCTTTTGTGACCCGTGTCCTATGGTGTTGAAGTTGCACTTTGTACTTCATTGCTGTCATTGCTGATGTTCTGTGTTTGCTATGTGTGTGTGCAGCATTGTGGGGGTGTTGTCCCTGCAGTTCTGATTTCATGTAGCCTTCTCCCTTTGAAGCGGAGTGCCTTTAATTTGTGTGCTTTTCGGGGCCTGATTTGTTTTTGACTTGGATCATATGTGCTTGTGGACAGATTTTGTGGCCTGGTGCATTGTTCATCTGCTGCGTGCATTGTACTGCATGGGTTGTGTGTGCACATAGGCATGTCAGGTGTGACCTGCTCCTTTACGGATGTGATCCGCACTGGGCTAGCTCTATGTCGATTTGTGGGCCATCTCATGTTTTTTGGGCTGCTGCCATGCTATCGGGCATGCAGTGTTATTTGCGTAGTCAGTGTGGGTCACAGAGACGCTGCTTTGCTGGATTCAGCACATGTGCATGGGTTGGTTGTGACATTGGAGATATGGAGGGGGCCCCTTTGTGCACATTGTGGACGGGGCCTACTTGGCATTTCTATGTGTGCTGCAGTATGCCAGGGCTATCAGTGACATGTTACACGATCATTGTGGGTGTGTAGTGTGCTACACATAATTGTGCGTGTGTGTCATTGTGCCCATCTCAACCCATCCCCCACCGTCCCTGGTCGTTACTCACCCTGTTGTTGTTGGGTCAGGTTGTATTGTGCTGTGTCCAGGCCCCCAATTCCTGCCATCATCTACAAACTGCTGACTGAGGCCACCATTTCCTCCAGCTCATCAATCTCCTCCTGTGTCGCAGGACTCCCACCTCCAGTCGCCCTTGCTGCCTTCCTGTTAGAGGAGGCAATAACAACAATTGATGGACAGAATGCAGAACAATGTCATACTTTCACCCCAGTACAGAGATCTGGCCCTAAATCCATCGTTTTTTTGCTCACCATGCCATTTCAGTTTGAACCCAGCCATATGCAAATCAGTCTTGACCCTGCACCCAATGGGAACAGTCCAGCCCGAACTGCCAGGCCAGGTCCTCTCTGGACTGGAAACAAGCCTCCTAGGACCGGTTTTAGGCTTTCAGCCCTCATCAGCCAGGTTAGCTTGACTCCAGTGGCATGGAGATCAAGGGACCCACGTCTGGGAATACCCGTCCCACTCGGGGTGACAAATGCAAAAACAAACAATTGATGGACAGAATGCAGAACAATGCCATACATTCAACCCAGTACAGACATTTGGTCTTAAATCCATCGTTTTTTGCTCGCCATGCCATTCCAGTTAGAACACAGCCATATGCAAATCAGTCTTGACCCTGCGCCCAATGGGAAACGTACAGCCCGAACTGCCGGGCCAGGTCCTCCCTGGACTGGAACCAAGCATCCTAGAACCGGTTTTGGGCTTTCAGCCCTCATCAGCCAGTATAGCTTGACTCCAGTGGCATGGAGAGCACGGGACCCACGTCTGGGCATACCCGTCCAACTCGGGGTGACAAATGCAAAAACAACAATTGATAGATAGAGTGCAGAACAATGATATACATTCACCCCAGTACAGAGATTTGGTCTTAAATCCATCTTATTTTGCTCATCATGCCATTCCAGTTTGAACCCAGCCATATGCAAATCAGTCTTGACCCTGCGCCCAATGGGAACAGTCCAGGTCCTCCCTGGACAGAAAACAAGCATCCTAGGACTGGTTTTGGGCTTTCAGCCCTCATCAGCCAGGATAGCTTGATTCCAGTGGCATGGAAAGCACGGGACCCACGTCTGGGCATACCTGTCCCACTCGGGGTGAAAAATTAAAAAACAATTGATGGACAGAATGCAGAACAATGTCATACATTCTGCCGAGTACAGAGATCTGGTCCTAAATCTATAGTTTTTTTGCTCACCATGTCATTCCAGTTTAAACCCAGCCATATGCAAATCAGTCTTGACCCTGCGCCTAATGGGAAAAGTCCAGCCTGAACTGCCAGGTCAGGTCCTCCCTGGACTAGAAACAAGCATCCTAGGACTGGTTTCGGGTTTTCAGCCATCATCAGCCAGGATAGCTTGACTCCAATGGCATGGAGAGTACGAGACCCACGTCTGGGCATACCCATCCCACTCGAGGTGACAAATGCAAAAACAACAATTGATGGACAGAATGCAGAACAATGTCACACATTCACCCCAGTACAGAGATCTGGTCTTAAATCCTTCGTGGTTTTGCTCACCATGTCATTCCAGTTTGAACCCAGCCATATGCAAATCAGTCTTCAACATGCGCCCAATGGAAACAATCCAGCCCGAACTGCCTGTCCAGGTCCTCCCTGGACTGGAAACAAGCATCCTAGGACCAGTTTCGGGCTTTCAACCCTCATCAGCCAGGATAGCTTGACTCCAGTGGCATGGAGAGCACAGGACCCATGTTTGGGCATACCCGTCCCACTCGGGGTAACAAATGCAAAAACAACAATTGATGGACAGAATGCAGAACAATGTCGTACATTCACCCCAGTAAAGAGATCTGGTCCTAAATCCATAATTTTTTGCTCACCATGTTATTCCAGTTTGAACACAACGATATGCAAATCAGTCTTGACCCTGCACCCAATGGGTACAGTCCAGTCCGAACTGCCAGGCCAGTTCCTCCCTGGATTGCAACCAAGCATCCTAGGACCGGTTTGGGGCTTTCAACCCTCATCAGCCAGGATAGCTTGACTCCAGGGGCATGGAGAGCACGGGACCCAAGTCTGGGCATACCCGTCCCACTCGGGGTGACAAATGCAAAAACAACAATTGATGGACCGAATTCAGAACAATGTCATACATTCACCCCAGTACAGAGATTTGGTCTTAAATCCATCTTTTTTTTGCTCACCATGCCATTCCAGTTAGAACACAGCCACATGCAAATCAGTCTTGACCCTGCGCCCAATGGGAACAGTCCAGCCCGAACTGCCAGGCAAGGTCCTCCCAGGACTGGAAACAAGCATCCTAGGACCGCTTTCGGTCTTTTAGCCCTCATCAGCCAGAATAGCTGATGGCAGCTGATAGCTGTTGATAGCTGTTGGAGGAGAGCTTCTCATTGGTTTGGCTGTGCACTTCATGCCAGCGCCTCTTGACCTCCTCCAGTGACCTCCTCGACACTCCAAATTCATTGATGTTGTTGACAATGGCCTGCCATATTTCCGTTTGGGTTGCCAGTGCCGCAGTGGAGGTGCCGAACAGTTGTTGATAGTGTTCTATTACCTCTGTGACGATGATCCGGTGTTCCTGCGGACTGAACCCCGTCTTTCTCTTATTCTTGTCCTTGGCCTTCCCCGAACACAGTGTTCCTGGCAGTACCTCCGTGGGGCTCGTGGAGTTCAGCTTGTCTTCTGCACTCAGACTGGGTGCATACATGTTGCAGCTCAGTTTGAATTTCTATTTTTTTTATTTTTATATTTCTTTTATAGTGCATTTTCCCACCAGATGCGTGGGATTTGCAGGCCTGTGACTGTTTGTATCGCAATTGGCCTCCTCGCATGGTTTTTTGCATTACCGTTTCGTATTTTTGTGGCGTGGTGTTGATTTTCACACGTTATCTGGTGACTATCACATGCTTCAGCCTTGTTGTGAATTCCGCGTTGACACAGGGTTATTTTCCCACGATGGGCTGCGATGTTGAAAGTTGCGTTACGCTACTCTTGCAGTAGTTATCACACGTTCTTCTGAATATACCCCTAAGTCTCCTACCTCGCCCACCCTCGTCTCATTTCCTGGACTTCTCCCCCTCCAAAAATGGACGTCGCTCATGAGTCAATGTATACATTAGTTTTATTGTTGTGATTTCTATGCTACCAATTTTTGGTAAACCGAGTCAATATTTTCGACCTGTCATGAATCAATGTTTCTACTATTTCCAAACTAAGTAACCAGTAACCTCTCCGCTGCTAATGTTGTAAAGCGCTCCGATACCTTCGGGTCTTGCCAGCGCTATACAAAACTCATCAATAAATAAATAAATAAAATAAGCATAAAAATACCACTAAATCAACTTGGAATATTTTAAAAACTGTAGTTTGAGACTACAATATAGCAACACTGATAAGAAAAAGAGATCTATGGGATACACTAAACTAAACAAAAATAATCTGTTTCAAAATTGTTCATCAAAACTGGCATGATGTGCCCTCCTGTTAGAGAGATCAAATCCCTTCCATAATCACTGCAGGTTTTTGACAGCCGTCTATAGGTGATGAGAACATCATTGGCCCGGTTGCCCGGCTGTGTTCTTCCTGCTGTGTTTTCTTTCTCCGATGCAATTAAGGCATTGCGGTTATGGTTGTTACGGGAACCCACCAGCTGGAAGTCACACTGGCTGAAATAAGCAACATGCTCAGGTGATGTCCCCTCGCAATAACTTTGGTAATGCTGCCACCGTGAGTTGCGATTGAGTGCGTGTTGAAGTGACAAGCATTGTCAGTGAGGAATATGGAAATTGGCAGATGAAGTCGAGTGTGAAGTATGACAAATGGTTGCTGTGCGAGGGGAATTCAGCGATGCGTGACGATTAGAAGTGAACTGACATTTTCTGCAATTCATTTGGGGCTTTTAAGGACTGGCTGAAAGACATGAAGTAAAATATAGGCTCGTAGCAAAATTAAAAAAAAACACAAATCATTGGATTGGATTCAATAACAGTAAACCAACGAATAATAAAATATTGGGATTCATTCTTAACATTTATATTTCTGATCTGGGTTATTGCAAGTTGGTGATGTACACATTTTGCATTTGTGCAAAAATAAGAATTTGTGTACACATAAAACTGTGCAAAGAATTTATTAAAACGTTAACGTGTACAATTTACTTTTTCTCATTGATGCAATTAGCAAAATACACCTCGGTGCGGGCAGGGGGTTCTGACAATAACGAGGTTGTAATCTCGTACAAAGTATTTTACCAAAATGTGGTTGTCAGAATATTGTCTGTCATAATTATTGTGTCCTATACATCATTTAAAAAATGATCACCGCATGGCAGTTAACAGTAGAAGGGCAACACTCAATAGTATGCTAATTTTTGTAAACTTTTTAAAACATAAGAAAGGTAAATAAATCAATCGGGCATTAGCCAATTTCTATACATGTTAGGGGTCAGAACACACACACTGGGCAGTGATCAACAGTGCCCAGTGTGCAGAATTTAAACAAACGCAAGGAGATGATTGACGGAGCGCTGAAACGTTTCAGAAACTCACCCCCATTTACAAATCTGGATTGAAGATATCATCATTGTTTAGCTCACTTCACCACCCTAGTTAAGACCTAGCCATATGCAAATCAGTCTTGACCCTGTGCCTCAGACTGGAAAAAGTTTCAGTGCCCCGTCCATCATCTTCTTGTGTTTGCTTTGTTCGCCCTTAGTTGGCACGGTATGCCCAGACTTTGCCCCTTGCTCACTTTGCCACTGGTTTCAAGCTAGCCTGGCTGATGAAGAGTGTTACCATGAAACCGGTCCCAGGATGCTTGTTTCCAGTTCTGGGAAGACTTGGCTTGGTAGTTCGGGCTGGACAGTACTCATGAGGCAAAGGGTTAAGACTGGTTTGCATATACCTGGGTCTTAACTGAGGTGGCAAAGTGAGCTAAAGCACGATGATGGATTCAACCCAGATCTGTGACTGGGGATGAGTGTCAGAAAAGTTTCAGTGCTCCGTCTATCATCTCTTTGTGTCTCCTTGTGTTTGCTTTGTTCACCCTTCTTTGTCAGGGTATGCCCAGACGTGGGTCCCTTGCTCACGTTGCCACTGGATTCAAGCTAACCTGGCTGATGAGGGGTGTAAAGAAACCGGTCCCAGTATGCATGTTTCCGGATCAGGGAAAAATTAGCTTGGCAGTTCGGGCTGAACTGTACCCATGAGGCAAATGGTCAAGACTGATTGGCATAAGGCTGGGTCTGAACTGAGGTAGCGAAGTAAGCTAAAGAACGATGATGGATGCAACCCAGATCTGTGACAAGGGGTGGGTGTCTGAAAACTTTTTAGTGCTCTGGCCATCATCTCCTTGTTTTTGCCTCAGGGAAACAGTCCAGCCTGAACTGCCAGCCAGGTCTTCCCTGGACAAGAAACAAGCATCCTGGTTCGGGGCAACATCTCTCATCAGACAGGTTAGCTTGAATCCAGTAGCAAAGGGAGCCAGATACCCACACCTAGGCATACCCTGTCAACTTAGGGTGAACAAAGCAAACACAAAGAGATGATGGACAGAGCGCTGAAACTTTTTTCAGACACTCACCCTCAGTCATAGATCTGGGATGAATACGTAATTTTTCTTTATCTCACTTTGTTCAGACCCAGCTATATGCAAATCAGTCTTGACCCTGTTCCTCATGAGAACAGTCCAGCCCGAACTGCCAAGTCTGGTCTTCTCTGGACCGGAAACAAGCATCCTGGGACCAGTTTTGGGATAACACCAGCAATATCATTCTGCAAAAAGAGGAGGAGAACACGCAAAAATGCAATTTATCACAGTGTCTTCATGCCTAACTTCATGTAATTCTGCAGAAAGTTTTCTTTCACTTTAAAACAAAACAAAAAGCAGCAATATTTCATATATGAAAAAGAAACAATAATCACATACTAGGTCTTAATTACAGCACACATCTTTCAAGCAAGGGTGTACTTGAAGCCTCATCACTTAAAACAAAGGAACATCATGTAACAATTTACACTTTACATAATGTTATAATCGTAAAATCCATAAAATACCCTAACTTTAATACAATGACCTGTCCTCTTTAGTAAAGCTACTAAGCATGTTTCAGACTGTGAGAAATTGAGTTGTTGGTTAAGTGGGGTGTTATCCCTGCTCAAGCAACAGTTACAATCCTTGACAGGGCGAACAACTAAAGTCACAAAATTAACCTGTGCTTAACCCACTGGTAGCTTGGCACGAATCAGCCAGGCTAAACTGGAAAGTAATTTGTAAAGTATTTGTGCAACCCACAAACAGCAATAAAGTGAAAAGACAGCACAAGGAAAAATCCCACATCAATTTAGGAAAATAGAGCACCTTTTTAAAAAAAAAATATCTTCATAGCCTTTTCGTTTCACATGGTAGACAGAACCTCATCTAGTGTACAGTAATAACACTCCATATTGGTGGAAGGAAGTCAGGTAAATTTCAAACACATCTGCCCATATCTCTTTCTAATACAGCATGCAGGGTATGCACATCCGCCTATGGTGGTCCATTGTCCCAGGAGAGCCCTCAGACTGAGCTATATTGGCATAAAGTATTTACCAATACCAAGCAGATAACCATTACAAGTACATTGACATCTCATAATAAACACAATACAATGGCACCAATTGAACTGTGTAAACCACCCTTCCCCAAACCCCATACTGTGTGTATCCTTGTGAATAATCTCCGCCTACACTACTATCTATGTCCCCTGCAGGTCTTATGTGGTATTCTAGCAGTGATTGGAGTGCCCCAAAGCCACCAACCCCATTGACGCCTCTCAGGGTCCATTCAGTACCTATGCTCACCCTTTCTTCCAGATCCCCCTTGATAGTCAGTCGTATCTTAAGTCAGTTGATGTTCCTTCCCTCCCTACCTGAGTAGGACTGGTGAAAGTGCCTTCAAGGATAGCGGTAATCAGTACACGCCTCTAGCTTCTCTAAAGAAGTGTCTCAGACTCCCTGTGGGTGCACCCTTTCACCTCTTGTGCATAATTATCTGGGTCTGCTATCTCGACCAGCGCCCATTTACGCATGTCTGTCAGCCGTTATTTCAGTGAAGATGCTGTGGCAGATTTCGAGGCCATGGTGATGCAACCAAACTCATTACCAGGTTCTGGCAACCCATTTGTTCTTTTGGTGATATGTCCCACATTGAGTAGCCATTGAACTGAGTCTAATGGGAACAGACTGTTCGTGACCTCTAAAACAGCCTGCGCAATCTGCACCCAAAAGGGACGCAACACCATACATGACCACACAATGTTCAGAAAATCTGCATCAGTCGGCTGCATCAGGGGCATGTGTCAGGTGTATCAGGGAACATCCTACCAATCCTCTCAGGGTTAAGATAAGCATGATGTAAACATTGAAACTGAAAAGGCAAAAACGCGCTTTATGTGCCACCTGCCTAACAGCTTGAAAATATTAGTTCCTCTTTGACCGGGATGTCTAGTTCAAACGCTAGGTTCCACCAGTCTCATAGTTCTGCAGTTGCTTCTGTGGGTCGATGTTGCAGTGCAGAGTATTGGCATGGGATGGCCCTGGTAGAGGTTCCTCTCACCAAAACTGACTCCAACAATACCCCAAGAGGAGACTGTACCTGGTAAGACCGCCATATTCTCCTCAGTACATCCCTAAGGGCCGATTAGAGTAAGAACTAGTCTGGTCATAGGTGTGACCAAGTGACAGGGCTTCAAAAGTACGGAATTTGCAGTCCCTTGTGAGGTATGTGCCCCTCAGTCCCACAGTTTCAAGCATCGTCCAGATCAGTAACCTGGCGCATATGGCATGGAGTGCGAGCCCTTGCAGGTGTGCAGTCTTCAAACATGGAGAGCTGTTCACAACAGCATGCTGTCCGAGTTTCGAGTAGTGTCGAAGAACCTCTTCAAAAGGGAGCATCCCACTAGCTCGTCACTAACAAGCCTGGGAAAAGCTCAATGAGTTGCACTCTGCAGAATTCCGCGGAGTTGCGGAAAAACTCTGCCAAATTCAGCGTAGTTCTGTGAGAGGGTGGAGTATTGCTCAGCCACCCCTAATGAAGTACCCATGGCTGCTGAGGGTCGTTTGGAGGCAAGAACCCCTATTGTTGTCACAAGTAAGTCCCCCACAGCAGGATTGCTGAGACGTTGCTGAAAGCCTGCACCTTTTTCAACTACTCTCCAATGGGGCCTCCTGGAGCACTACTGGTTGGGGGATGAAGTTGCCTTGGTTGCTGAGGATCGCTAGGGGCAGGAACACCTATTTTTGCAACCAGTTAGTCCCCCACAGCGGGACTGTTGAGATGTCATCATATGCCCACCCCCTTTCTCTACCACTCTGCAAAGGGGCCTCCTGGTGCATTACTGGTTGGGGGATGAAGCCCCCTTGGCTGCTGCTGGTCATGTGGGGCAAAGAACCCATATTTTTTCCACAAGTAAGTACCCCACAGCGGGATTGCTGAGACATCATCAGAGGCCACATCCTCATTCTCAACCACTCTGCAAAGGGGCATCATGGCACACTATTGGTTGGGGGTAGAAGTCCAAGTGGCTGCTGAGGGTCGTTGGGGATCAAGAATCACCATTGTTATCACAAATAAGTCTCCCTCAGTGGGTTTGATGAGACATCATCGGAGGCTCCATCCCCTTTCTCAAAAACTCTGCAAAGGGGCTTCCTTGTGCACTACAGGTTGCAACCATGGTGGCACAAGCTTGATTGCAGTTGGCTATGGCACAAAAGAAGCACCAGAAGCCACTGGTGTGTACTAAAGAGGAGTTAGTGGCTGCAAATTCTTGTGGGCATGCGCAGGTGGCTAGAAAATCTCATGGCCATTTGTGAGCTTCAGTCAAGTCTTGTCACGCTCCCCACGTGCACAAAAGGACATGACAAGAGCACCAACCTAAATTACCAATGCCAAATTCTGTAAACTCCGCAAGTGGAGAGGAATTTTACACCCAGGCCTAATCTCAAATCCCCACAAATTTGAATGATGGTGAACCAACTAGCCACCTCATTGGCCTCTGTAGCTAGGCCGTGGCATAGGGCATAGTAGAGTTCTTTGTCGAGGGCGCTAAGACCTCCCCCTTCTAAGAGGCAAATCATTTATGCCATCAGCTGGTACCCTATATCAAACTCATCAGGACTCCTTGCAAGTCCTCCAGGAATGCTTTCCATATAATCAGTGGGATGGCTGCAAAGAAATTCAGTAGCTTGGTTAGTACCAACATTTTGGCGATGGCAATTTGGCCCATTGGCGACAGTGGTAACTGAGTCCCAAAGGGAAGTGAGTGGCAGACAGAGGACACAGGTTTCCACTTGGTTTTCTTCCATGAGGGCATGCACCTCATAGTATATTTGCACCCCCAATTAATTAATGGACTCAAACTGCCAGGGCAACTCTGAGTGTTGTAGCGCCTCTCTCCGGTCATTGGGTATTGGAGACAAAGGAAGTAGGCAGAGCCTATCTCAGTTAATATGGAGTCCCAACAACCACCCAAAACCGTATAACACTTCCATAGCAACTGGTAACACAGTGTGGTCTACCCTTAAGTTAAAAAGTGTGTAGCCCACAGATAGAGATGTAATCTGGGGCATCCTAGTATCAGGAGGCCCCACTGTGTGCACAGTCTCTTATCAAGCATGCTAAGGGTTCCATCGCCATGTGGAACAATATTGGAGACAAGGGGCAGCCCTGTCTAGTGCCTCTAACAACTGGGTCTTATGTCACTTCCCCTGTGCCTATCCAGACAGCCGTTCTGGTGTACAGCAGTGCAACCCATCTATGGAAGGGCTGCCCAAACCCCATATGTGTCAGGAACGTCATATGTGAAGGCCATCACATGGTAGCAATCGCTTTGTCTGTCAATCAACAAAGGGGGGGCCATAGGGCTCTTTATAGAGGTCCAGCATGCATGCCCTGTCAATCAGTGAGAGAAGAGGGTATGCAGTTCCTCGGATAGAGCAGGGAGAGAAAAGAGGCGACTGATCAAATGTTGAGTCAGTGACGCTGAAGAGGAGGGAGGAAAGGAATTCCTCCTGTTGGAACTTGGGTCCTCACACACCCAGCCAACTAGGTGTCATGCTACATCATATAGACCTGCTCCTTATCGGGTCGGCTCTGCAATACCCGACGGGCACCCATAAAGGGGCTCTTTGACAGAGATCTTTTGTTCCTTGCTGTTTGATGCAGTGGGTGTGAGGGACCTAGATGGTATATATGTAATAGAGATAGTGATTAAAACAGGTTAGATAGTCCAAAAAAGACTTTATTTAGGCCGGCTATCCACCTGATTAAAAAGAGAATGAGAGTGGCAGCTTTCTTGACATTCACCCGTTTACCGCTAGGAAAATCTTGCTGCGGTGCAGCAGTTCGACTGAGTGGGCGGGGCTGCATCAGCTGTTAGTCGTGCGCAGCACCAGGGAGGTAGTGCTTGCGTCGGCCAACGGCCGACGTGAGCACAGAAGGGGTTAAGGTTGAGTCTAGCTATGGTCAATTCTAACGGTCAACATATTTAATGCCTTTTGGTCATAGCGATCAGTGGCAATTCTTCAGGACCTAGTGCATAAACTATCCACACAATGTGGTGGGTGCAAGTACTACCTACCATGTCCTAGTACTGTAGAAACAGTCTCACCAGTATCAATAGGCGACCGAAGAAAAATACTGAATGGAATCACAACTGTTTCAGTGGTAATACGGTAGTCCTCTCTTCAGCTCACACTTTCAACTCTTTCCCTCTGTGTCAAATCATATTCGTGAGTATCCAACAATGTGGGCACAGAAGGTGGTATATGATGATTAAGGAGGTGCCAATGATGGCCTCCAATAAGGTTAGGTAACCTATCACTATGTGATAATAAAAACAGAAGTTTAAAAACAGAAGTCTGTATAACCAATGCGGCGTACACTCAAGAGTGCCTGCTAGCGGAGTGGATCAAGCAGTTATTCTACTCACCTATCTTAATATATATTGACGATCCAATCTGTGTCCAATGCGGTTCTGGAACACCTAGAGCATGGTGTCCTGTAAGTCAAAGATAGTATGAGAGGTAATGTAAGCCACAGTCGTAAGGTTGTGATGCAAGGGTATCGATGACCCCTGCGTCGCTGTGCTCCGTATATATGGCTAATGGGCAAGTGGGGGACCATCACTTGTCAACTACCCCATGAGGAGGCGGTCTTGCAGCCGCACCCAGGTGCGGCCGATGTCGGTGTGTAATCAGGTAGCACAAGTCCGTGCAGAAAGGGCTAGTACCTCCAAGTACGAAGGTGTCCCTCAGTGACTGGTGTGTATCTCATAAACACCCATCTAGGGGCTCACTCCAAGATACAGTCAGAGGGGTGCCATGGTAGTAGCATGTTTGGTATTTAGCCAGCAACCCCCCCCCCACCACCACAATGCCAAGGCACACAGTTCTGAGCAAATCCTGCAGACCGTGTACTCACAATTCTGTTCGCCGGAGTGGGCCGAATATCCTACCCCTCACCGCCTGGACTGGGAAGACAGCAGCTACCTGAGGCTGGCACTGAAATACATTCTGGCACTGCTGGCGGGGCGGGGGAGGCTTCCAGGATTTGTTCGCGGGGACATGTGATGGGTATAAAGCATTACTCTCAGTGGTACGTGGCGGACATCTTGTAGTGTGGTATACTGTACATGAATCTATTGACAGCGAGAGGTCTGGGATCGGATGATACCCATGAGGACCTGTATATAAGATATGTGGTGCGTTCAAAAATCATAATATTGTGCAAATGTCGGCAGCATACAAAGTACCCCTGATAGATCGATATCATGTACGTGTGGGCATGATTACCAAAATGGGCAAATGAGCGGGGGGAGTCTCACTAGTGCAATCAACCCAGGTCTGCGGTGGGAATCCAGTTGATATCCATCAAGTGAAAACTGAGGCCGAAGTGTAGATGCCTTGCATACTAGACATAGTGCATGTATGCGTAACATGTGTAACTCCATCATACCTATCTATTCATGTTCCTGGGTGGTGGTCTCCTCATTGTGGGCCAGCGTGAAAAAGGGGGAGGGGCAACTAATGGTGCAAGTAGGGGATGGTAGTAAGGAGACATAACCTGGCATCATATAGCCCCAGTCACAGATAATCTGGTTGGACCAAGCGGTTAATATAGAGGTGGTGATCCTCATCTGACAGTCAAGGATGCCCAGGGAATATCGTTATTCAGGCTATGGAGGTCAGATAAAAGACGATGGACCCATCTTTGTTCTATTCTGAACAATGACTGTTGTGTAATTCTGGGGTGGGTTTCCAGAACGAGCCATCGTAAGGACTCGGGGGTATGATTGAGTTCCTTGTAATGTGTATATATCTTTGTGGTGGCCCGTTGGTCTTATGCTCAGTGATGCGCGTTTTGACTGCTCTCAGGGTCATACCCACATATCTCATGCTGCATGAGGTATTGCAGTTGGTATGTCTTAGCATTCTCCAAGTGAATGTGTCCGAGAAAGTTATCTCCTTAATCGCTCTAGTCTGATTCCACACTGAGCAAGTGCCACAAGGGTGGTGCCCTATGACAGGAGGAAGATCCCACAGTGTTCTTCAGGCTATGCTAACCTCTGTCTTAGCTCTAGCGTGCACTAGAATGTCTTTAAGGTTTTGTATTCATTCGAAAATGAACCTTGGTGTGGGAATACACAGGTTTACTGTCTTCAGAATTCCCCAATGCTTTTTAATAATGCCTTTTACGCACGTGGAATCTTGTGTGAAAGATGTGACACATGTCATAGTGTCTGTTAACTCCTTAGGGGTGGGTTGCAGTTGTGCTTCATGGGGGTTGTTCCTTGCCCTTTTAAGGGAGTTTCTGATCTGGCATTCTGGGTAACCCTTTGATCTCAGGTTGGACCCCAATGATTGTGCCTCAGCTTTGTAGTCTGTGATGGAGTTGCAATTTCTCCTGATCCGAAGTAACTGCCCAAAGGGTAAATTGTCTTTTAGGGCCCTGGGGTGGTGACTGCTATATGGTAGCAGGCTATTCCTGTCCGTCGTTTTCTTGTAGAGTCATGCTCAGTCCTGAGCATTACACTCAGATCCAGGAAAGGTCTGCTTGTGATGGAGATGATGTGTGTGAATCTGAGGTATTCATTTTGTGTGTTGATCCACTAGCAAAATTCAATACAGGTAGGTTGATCCTCTCTCCAAAAAATCAGAATGTCGTCTATGAACCTCTTTCATGAGGTCAGGTTGTTGATATAGGGGTTACTTGGGTGCATGATGACGTTCTCCTCGAAGGTGGCCATGTAGATGCAGGCCAAACACGGGGCAAATGTACATCCCATGGATGTACCTTGGGACTGGTGAAATAGCTGTTTCTTAGATTCAAAGTAATTTTCAGTCAATGCTAAAGTAGCGCACTCCATGATAAAGGAGACCGGGGTAGGCAAAGTCCATTCCTCTCTCAAAAGTGATGTTTCAATCGCAGTCAAGGTGGCACATTGGGGGATATTCGTGTATAGTGCTTCTACATCCAGTGTGATTAGAAGGTTGATTTCGTTAGGGCCATGCTTTTCCTCTATAATCCCTAGGATGTCTGTCATGTCGCGGACAAAGGACAGGGCCTTTTTCACTAAGGGTTGTAAAAATTGGTCACAAAATCTTGACAAGGGTTCAAGGAGCGACCCTATGCCAGAGACTACAGATCGTCCTGGAACCGGTGTTGTGCCCTTGTGAATTTTGGGTAGTGTATAGAAGTAGGGTGTTTTAGGGTCCTTAGTTATGAGGAAGTCTGCCTCTTGCCTATTTATCCACCCGTTACTCTCTGCTTCAATCACCAGCGTTACGATCTCAAAAGCAAGTCTGGGTGTTGGATCTACAGAAATAGGAGTGTAATACCTTGTATTCTCAAGCTGGCGCAGACATTCAAGTTCATAGTCAGTGGTGGATTGAATCACAGTGGCCCCTCCCTTGTCTTCCTGTTTTATGGCAATGCTGGTGTCTTCTGCTAGTGATCTGGCAGCAGCCAATTCAGCGCCCAACATGTTGTGAAATGCATTCCCTTTAGTAAGGGCAGCCAGGTCTTTAAGAACTGCTTTTTCAAATGTAAGCACTTCCGGAGGGACCATACTATTGTTGGGGTTAAAAGTAGAGGGATTGCGTAGGCCACAGTAGTTGGTATCTGCCTGGGGTTTATCTTGAAAAAATGCCTTCAGGCGTATATTCCTGAGGAATTCTTGGATCTCGCAGTTGTCTCTAAACCTATCCACCGTGGTGTAGGGACATAACCCAGTCCTTTTTCTAGTATGGTCTTTTCTAACTCAGTTAGTGGTCTATGCGACAGGTTAACCACTAGTCCTTTTTGCCTCTGGTCCTGCTCCTGGTCTACACTGTGTGTTGTTCTTGGTTTTGCCACTGCACTCCTTTTTGCATCCCTCTTTTTCGCCCTCTTCCTCTGCCCTAGCCTGCCTAAAATAGGGGGGTTACCCATGGGGTAGACCAAGGTTGCCCTTGCCGGTACACAGGGAATTGCCAAAAAGTGGGTGGTAGGTGACCCAACCCGCTGTCCCCTCACGCCTTGCCCTGTCCATATTGTGGAACATTTACAGCTGGTTTATGAATGTGTTGTGCCCAGGTATAAAACTGTTTTGTTCCGAATCGACTAGCAAGGAGACCACCATCATCAGGTGGTTGGCCAGGACTTTGTGAGGAACCTTGCAAATGAGGATTAAGAAAGACAGAGGGCGATAGGACATCACATTCTGGGAATCAGGGCCAGGTTTAGGAAGGATAGAAATTACTGTTTATCTCATGGAGTTCAGTAAGGTCTTGTTTACTACCACTGCCTCATACACCTTCAGTAACCGAGGGGTCAACTAGGTGCAGTAATGTACATAGAATTTAATCGCAAACCTGTCAGTGCCTGGCACCTTTCTGTGGGCCATCTGTGTTATTTCCCCTTTCACTTACTCCAAGGTGATCAGGCTATCTAGTTTGTGGCACTGCAGGAGGTTAACGATAGTGGTGTAAATGCATGCTAGGTAAGTTGAGATCTACTATGGTCCATGGCTGTAGCATTCCTCAAATGGACTTTATAACATTTAACAGAGTGTTCACCACCCACCCTGTCTGGAGTGGGAGCCCAGCAGTCAGGTTTCAGGGGCTCTCATGAGCACAGCGACCATGCTATAAATTGGCTGGCTTTGTCACCATGCTCACATTGTCATCATAGGTGAACTTTGCAGCCAAAATATGGCTGCCTATCTACTAGTGGTCTGTACATCTTCTGCGTAGCTCACAGAGTCACATGCCTACTATGGTCAATCAGAAATTCCCTTTCCAGCCTTCCAATATGATCCTCTGCCACAAGCACTTCTGTGTTTAAGCCCCCTACACACACCGTACACTATCTTAAGACACAACCCCGTAGGTCCACCTTGAAGAAATCCCACACAACCATGAAGTCTGAGGCTGTCCCTTCATTTTCTTGAAAGTAATGGTCTATGGCTTCTCAGATCTGAGCACTAAATCCTGACTCCTCTAAAGCAACCGTGGCAAATCACCAGGTGGGAATGTTCTGTGGCGCAACTTTGCTCTGTTACACCTCTATTTGATCGTTGATATAATTTTCAGGGTCAATTGAAGTATATGTTCTGTCTTTTAAACACAAAAAAAGAAAAAAATGATTTATATGCATATCTATGTTCATTTACACCAATAGAAAATTGGTCAAGTGGTATTATAGTGGAACACTCTTGTTTTTAATGTCTGGAATGTATGGTCTCGCTTACGAGTGGGAATGATTGACTTGAACTGTGAGGATATGGCTGTGTTTTTTAGTTCAGATTTTGAGTATGTAGGGAGCTCATATAATACCTGTATATTTTTGTGAAAATTGATCAATGTAAAATCTCTTTAATATATATTTTGAAAATAAAATATAAACAAAATTGGTCTGACTTATGGCTATAAATATTTAAGGAATTTTCCTTGTTTCAAATCTTCTGGAGAAGCAATTTCTGTGTTTCATTGTGAATGCTATGTCCCCTGGGTTGCTTCTCATGATTTATATTTCAGGGGCCTTCTTCTGTCCTGACCCTATCCCATCCAAACAAGATCAACAAGGGATTATGAAGGGAAATGGTGTGTCTTAAATGCTCTGTGTGCAAGCACTGTGACTAGCACGGGGGAGGGGTCAAAGATCATGTCCAATCATGAGTGCAGTGCATGTACTGCAGAGTAGTGGGAATATTTCCTATCAAAGGGTGTAAAATGTTGCAAAGCTCCCCAATCTACATGTTATGGGCTCAGACCTTCAGGTGTTGCGAGACAGTATAGGATTGTGCCCCTGGCAGGGTGGGCATGGACCTATCTGCTGTCAGGTCTAGTTAATCCCCACACCAGAGTGCGGGGTCCATTTGGTCTGCAAAAAAAGCAAGTGTCGAAGTCATAAAGAATGTCACCTGTCCCAAGATTAGAGCACAGACCACCACGAAAGTCAACGGCAGACCATCCTGTACCCCTCCCACCATTGTGTAGCGGCCCTCTGGGTCTATTTTTGTGTGAGCCACTGTGAAAAGCACTCCAGGGGCCACCCAAACCAGCATTCCTCTTGCATAGCTGGAGTAAGCTGTACCATAGTCCCTGCCCCTCCATCACCAACTCAGTCTTGTAAGTTCCAGTGTAGTGAGGTGCGGCTCTTGGAGACATGCAAAGTGTACCTGTCGCCTCCTCAAGTAAGCATCGATCTGGTTTCAATTCACATAGGAGCCCATGCCTCCTAATTTCCACGTGAGTAGCCTATAGTCCTGAAAAACCTGTATCCTCAGGGAAATCCCAAGTGTTGAGACCAGGGGGGGTAGTATTATTCAAAGTAACTGCACATGCAGGTACCTAAACATAACCAAACGCCCAAACTCTCTTCCCCAGGCCACTGTGCAACAGTGCAATGTCCGGCCACAAATCTTACTGTGTGTATAGCATATAAAAAAAAGTCCTATGGGTAGTGTGTGGTAATACGTGACAACTATAGTCTTTGTTAATACAACCCATTGTGTCTCCTGACCCACTGTTCAGAGTGAGATCCCGCTGCCACAGTATATCAAAAGCACTACGATGTAATCTGAGACAGGCACAACATCAGTAACTTTAACTTCCCTCCAGAGTAAGGAAAAAAGGATATATGATCTACAACGTCTTCAGAGGAGATCAGCCGTCAACGGCCCACTTCTCAGTGACTTCAGGATCCTCTTGAACCGGGAGTCACTCATGGAGAGCATCTTTGAAGCATCCAAAGTACCCTCTGAACCCTTAGTACGGTGTTCTTACAACACCTGGACTAAATACAACGCAATTTCCTATGCACACACAAATCAATTAAGGTACAAATTGTATTATAAACAGACATCAATAAATTTCATCCTAGAAAATAAATGTTTCCGCTTCTTTTGTTTGAGCAATATTCTGCTGTTTTATTGCCCAAAAAATCTTTTCGCCAGCCGACACGTGTTTCGTCAGAGTCAAGATTACTCTGACTCTTTCGCATCATTCGAGAAGACTGGAGAGGCAGACCGCCGGATTCGTGGCTGAACACTGCTTAAGGTCCAGGGACATACGGATCCTTATATAGCAACGCCTACACGGTAGGAGGGGATTCCCTCGCCCTCATTGGAGCACGTAATTTTGAATATTGTGACTGCGTCCTTACTAAAGATTTCGAAGATTCGTGAGAGGATCTATTGCAACCATTGAACGTACATGATACCCTTACCGGGTTGGAATTATCACCGGTTAAGTGGGACTACAATATTCGCCATCATTGAAAGAAAGCCCTGAAGAGTCAGAGTAATCTTGACTCTGACGAAACACGTGTCGGCTGGCGAAAAGATTTTTTGGGCAATAAAACAGCAGAATATTGCTCAAACAAAAGAAGCGGAAACATTTATTTTCTAGGATGAAATTTATTGATGTCTGTTTATAATACAATTTGTACCTTAATTGATTTGTGTGTGCATAGGAAATTGCGTTGAACTATGTATACGGGTCATTCCTCCCGTCATCCTAGCCCGACATGACACAGCAAGGTAGATCCCCGAGGGTACCACTTTGGGTCTATAAACACCGTATCTTTGCTGAGAGAGAGAGAGGAGATTAAGGACTTCCATGCTGATACACTGATGCAAGACGCTGAGGTTTCTGCAAACAGACACTCCAACTCGCAGTGGTCTGACATCCCTTGTAGTGTGCCCATATCGAGACCAAGACGGAGTCTCACAGTCTCTCACTTCAGGTAATGGGATTGGCTTCAGCCTAGGGGGATTCTTGGCTCTACACCTACATACATGCTAGGTACACGTAGGTACATCTGGTTAGAGTTGCATCGTAGGAGTATGCATTTTACTGTCAGGGATTTTTATACTTGCCAGTATTCATTGTTTTAGCACTGTGATAGGAATCTACCGTCCTTTATATTCTATTGGTGCTCACAATCATTTAGAACTGTTTCTGTCTTATGGTTGTTTCAGCACAACTATTTTACACTAGCTGTACCCTGCCACGCATTGCTGTGGCTCAGTCTGGTTAAATGGAAGAGAAAGAAAAGAGTAAGCGCACGTTTCTAATATGTTTAATTACACAATGCTTGTGGGCACACAATATGTTTTTGTGACTATTGTCATGTTGTGTATATATAAACACATAATTTCACAATGCTTGTGGGTATACAATATGTTTTTGTGACTATTGTCTCTATGTGTCCCTTGTAGTTGTTGAGCAGCAAGCAAATCGATAGGGTCTGTTCCTCCTTTCGATTAAAAACACACACGTATTGTACACACGCGTATTCGTTTCCAACGTTGTGTATATATAAACACATGCTAATGTTGCAAAGTGAACCAACTCCACCCACTTCCCGGTCTGCCATCCTGACACCAACTGTCCATCCTAAAATATGTAGACTATTGTCTCTATGCGTCCTTTCTTAATGTTGCAAAGTGAGCCAACTCCTCCCCCTTCCCTCCACCCACTTCCCGGTCTGCCATCCTGACACCAACTGTCCATCCTAATATATGTAGACTATTGTCTCTATGCGTCCCTCGCAACAACCAAATCAGTAGGGTCTGTTCAGCCTTTCGGTTAAAAACATGCGCGTATTTGACACGTGCGCATTCAAATCCAACATTGTGTATATTTAAACACGCGCTTAATCGAATTCAACGTCGTGTCAAAATTTCAAAATAATTGGTGAAGAACTTTCGGAGATTTAAGATTTTGAACAAACAAACATTGACATTTTTATGTGTCTGTTTGGGCTTTCGATCAAAAACACACACGTATTCGACATACGAGTATTGGAATCCAACGCTGTGTATATAAAAAAAGCGCGTATTCAAATCCAATGTTGTGTCAAAATTTCAAAGCATTTGGTGAAGAACTTTCAGAGATTTGCAATTTTGAACAAACTAACATTTAAATTTGTATTTATATAGAAGATTAGAGAGATGCTAGTTTAATAAATGCTTATTGAAAAAAGTCCCCACAATTTATTCTGTGTATCTTTCTGGGACAAAGTGAGCACAAGAGACTGAGCAAAATGTACTGTACTGTTGCTACGACCTCTGATGGGACAGAGTTTTCATGTTCGATAGTTGCCAATGGTTATTCTCTCCTTGGTAAGAGGAGTTTACAGTGGCACTGTGAGCTAGCTGGTATACAGGCAAACATTCCCGGTGGGGATGTCTTGTATTAGTCTGGATACCAATCCCGCAGTATATGTTGTTTAAATGTGCAGATCCTTTGTAGGTTTATAGGAGCTACATGACCAGCAGCCCTGGTCTCTTTCTGGCTGTAGTGACGTGAGGCTGTAGGGCCCTTCAGGGCAAATACACAGGTGACTCTGACTGTAATGCCTGTGGTAAACGTAACAAGGTGGGAAGGGGGGGGCAACTTGCTGCTCCAGTCTGCAGCCCTCTCTCATGATGGTTGGTCCAGTCTGCAGCCCTCTCTCATGATGGTTGGTACAGGCTCTCACTCTGTGGAAAAAGGCTGCACTGGTCAGCAGCATGCCACAAGTCTCTCTCCCCTCTGTGGGGAGCCTCCAGCTCACCGGCTGACGACAGGGTGATGAATCCCTGTTGTTGCCGCCCAGGGCGCTGACAGCCCAGTTCTACCCTGCTGCAGCCAACACCAGACCAAGCCCGCTCTGATTCTTTTGATTGAGACTCCAGGTACTTCCTGGAGGCAGCTAAATCTAGGATAGCTATTGTAGCGGGATGGGGGTATCAAGTCCCCGTGAGTATTGCAGCCCCGGGTAGGAGCTCATTACTTTGCAATTGCTCCTGCGACCATCTCTTGGTCATGTACCCAAAATAGAGTTCATCTTAATAAATTGACACCAAAACTACAAAAAATCCAATCAGTAGAACAAAAGTTATTATTTTTTAACATTTAAGGTAAATATTAGTGACTAACAAATCAAAATGTCTACTGCAAACATCTAGGTGTGTGAGACTGGGTTAAAGTAAAAAATAATGCTGACCATAATGGAGCATGAGTTGAATACAAAGAGTGGATTGTGCTTGGTCAGCGCTTACCTTCGGACTTGGAAGAAATTCCAAGAAAAATGTTCTGAGAAGATAGAAATTCAGCAGACAAGGCAGCAAGCAGTCTCCGAGGTGGAGGCTTCATCGTCAGGGAGTTGCTGGACGAAGTAACCGTGAAAATGTCTGCCTTTGGACTTGGTTTCTATTTTGTCATTTGACAATTTCCAGTGGTACAAGGCTGGAGGATGTTGCCGACAAGTTCTCCACAAGGCCAGGGACCCTTCTACTAAGGACCCCTGAACAGGATTTGCTGCTGTGGAGTATAATGCAGAGAGAGCTGCTGTGAAGTTACTATTACCAGTGATGCACCTTGGGTGGATGGACGAGAAGTTTGGTCCCGGTCTCCTCTTTGTTCTCAGAGCAGTTTCTAGCCAAAAAATCCTTAAGTCCCAAGTTTTAAATTTTGGCTTTTGCCTTTAGCACCACTCACAAAGGTCCAAGACTATGGAGGCTCCACTTGGAGGGTGACATTCACTCAGACTGGGTACAGGTGCTTACTGAAGATGGTTGGAGCCTTTTCTGTCCCTGAGCTTCTGATTAGGAGGCCCACAACCTAGCTCTTGGAATCAGCCTGGTAGTCCTGGGTCCAGTAGTAGAACAAGGCTCAAGCAACAGTGCTGGTCTTTGAGGGTTCAAGGCAGGCTTCAAGCAGCAGAGCAGTCCTAGGTGCCTCAAAACAGGCGTCTGAAGTATACAGCAGGCCCCTGCAGCTGTTCGTCCTCTGAGAATCCTTCCGCAGGGGCTGAAAGTGAACTTTAGAGTTGATCTGAGAGTCCTATGTTTATGCCTGGTGCATTCTTTGATCTAGGGGAGGTTTCTAGAGAATTTTCTTTGACATGCTGGAAGTTTCTTTACTTCTCTGCCCTGTCTCCAGGATGCCTGTATGAATAATGAAGTAGTGACAAATCCTTGGTGTGAGGAGAGGACACAGCCTTTTGATTTGTAAGTGGGTTTGTGCTCAGCTCTGCCCCCATATATTCAGTGACGGCCCATCCAGAGACACCTAATCCTTCTGTTGTGTGACTGTCTGGGAGCAATAAACTAAGACCAACTGCCAACTAAACCCAGGCAAGTGACCCAGGAACAAGTTGCAGGCACCAAATAGTTCATGAAACACAAGGAGATGATGGACGGAGTGCTGAAACTTTCCATACACTCACCCCAGTCACAGATCTGGTTAAATCCATCAAATGTCATTAGCTCACTTTGTTACCCAGTTCAGACCAATCTATATGCAAATCAGTCTTGATCCTGTGCCTCATTTAATTTACATGCCCTGGGTATATGATATACCACTTTACTAGAGACCTATAAGTAAATTAGATATGCCAATCAGGTGTAAGTCAATTTTACCATGTTTTAGGGATTCATCACAAGCACTTTAGCACTCATTAGCAGTGTTAAAGTTGTAATGCAGGCAAAAACTAATTCAGGAAATTAGGAGGGTAAAGGCAAAAAGTGTGGGGCAATACCACCTAAGGATGATAGGTCTAACACGTGCCCCCGAGCTGAAAGTGGGGAGCAACACCCAGCTTTCTGGAAGTGCTCATCACTAAGGCAATAGGACCAGAACAAGCCATCAGCACTGGAGTGGTCTGACACAGGAAGATTTTCCACCATGAAGTACATTCCCTGTAGGGAGATGGACCTCCTCAAATTTTAGGATTCTCACCCCTTATCTGCATGAGCCATCTGAGGGGTCTGTGGTCTGTCTGAACCTAGAAGGAATTTACCAACAGGTATGGTCTCAGCTTCTTTAGTGCCCACATCACAGAAAAAGCTTCCCTTTCAATAGCACTCCACCTCTTTTCCCTAGGAAGGAGCCACATATTGATGAAGGCTACAGGCTGGTCTTGGCCCTCCTCATTCAACTGTGATAACAATGCCTCAATGCTATACTCTGAGGCATCAGTTTACCCAACAAACTCCTGGAAAACATCAGGCCTTGAGTACAGATAGTTTTTTTTTGTGATTGGCCTACCCCTGCTACTAACTAGTATTCCAACCACTGTGTAGATGGCAACTCGGTTTATGGTCCTGACGAATTGCCAGTTGATCACTTGTGTGACAGATCAGGCAAGAAACATGTTGATCTTTTTGCAAAAGCAAAAGCAACAACAGAACAATATGTCAATGGCTTGCCCCTTTTATTTTTAGCTAGGCAAGCAGACTCATCCATTTAAATTACTTAACCACTTCCGACATCACAGTGGGCATGTGCTTTGGACGGCCCGGGGCCGTCCGATCTGCGCACACATTAAATTCGCCCACACTGCGGCGGAATGTGCGTGGCAGTGAAGCGGTTAAGAGTACTAGTTAGTCTATTTTTTACTTCCCTATGCACATTCCACATCAACACACCCATCCACACTTCAAGACCCAACACCCGTACTTCACATTAGGGCTTCAGAAAAAAGATCTCCAATTAAAAGCCTCTTCAAGGGTACCCGTCGGGCATTGCAGCACCGGCCTGACGAGGAGCAAGCCCAATGATGAAGCATGACACCCATTTGGGTGTGTGAGGGCCCCAGTTCCAAAAGGAACGCACTCTTGTGCCATCCTTAATACACTAAACCAACCAGTCCCATATTCTCTTGTTTTAACTCTCTCCAAAAGAATTGCATACTTGGTTAATATTACCAAATAGGTTAGGGCAGAATGCCACCTTTCTCCAAGTGGTATTTTCAAAATTGTAACTTAAAAGTCGACTTTACTGTTTTTTTTTATTATTCTTTTTATTAAGTTTGGATATCATATACCACTAGTAAAACATTTTGCCAGTGAGTGCTACATGTATTATCACTGAACATTTATCCTGGATAATGCCACAGAGGTGAGATCAATCAAAATATACATGGTCTTCATGTTCTAGAGTTACAAACACAGTCTTATACATTAGGTTTCATTAGACCTTGACATTAAATAGGCTGTAAATGGGCTCCGCATATCTTCTGGTCTTCAGGGTTTTGACAATCTTCTACATACAGTTAAAATTAGTCTCTGCAATATTTCAATTCCTTGGGCTATTGGCAGTTTTTGGTACAGTCTTTTTTCCTTAATGTATAGTGACCTTTTGCTTCTCCAAGAGGAAGGCCAACGAAGTTTCAGACTGGTCTTTAACTGGATTATGTTTTAACCTAAATCTATAAACAATGGAAGAGTAGAGGAACTTGTTGGTACGCCCGTCAAAAGAAACTTTAATTCAATGTAAGCTTCAGCACCTCTCATGACTGCACTTACCACCTGTGCATCAAAGGCTCTAATTATTTGTGATAAAGCCTTGCCCTCTGTCTAGTTGAAAATCTTCTAAATGCACCACCTCAAAAACTCAATATTGCCAAACTCTTACTTAGTTGACCTTCCCAGTGCCTAGTTTCTGGAAAGTGAATGCTTAGATAATCAAAAGCAGAGACACTCTCCAACATGTTTTTTTTGAGCGAAGTAGCCATCTTGAAAGATTTGTGGGGATTAAATAGACTTCATTTTGCTCTTACTGAGTAAAATACCGCTGAAATCACAAATGTTCTCAAAAGCATTAAGTACAACAGACAATTCCATGGGAGTTAGGGAAATAAGAGCAGCAGCAGCTACAAAAAACTGAGTTTCAACCACGTTTCCTGCACGCCTCGGGACATCAGATAAATCTAAAGTTAGAAAAGTGTGAAGGACATTAATGTAACGTCATAAAGGGGATGGGGTTATTCCACAGCCTTCTCTGACTCAAACTGAGAGCAGAAAATCTATAGCAATTTATTCTCCTTGCCCTCAAATAACTCTGGTATAATAGTTTATTTATAAGGAATTGAGGGAGTCTAGAAGCTTTGATGGAACTCTGATACCTGCAGAGCAGTCCACAGTTTGGACCTCAAGACACTATTGAAATTGCATATAAGAACTACAAATGCAACTTATGAATGTTGATTAATATAGCCTTACAGCCCGCCGTAGTGGGATCTACCTACCATTAAAGGCCTGCTCCAGCTTTAGCAAGGGAACAGTCCTTTAATGGCCAGTAGAGTCCACTATGGAGGGCTCTAAAGCTCTTAGAACATTTTGGGCCCGATTCACAGAACTAACTTAAGACAAAATCCTAAACTTACTACTTTTGGTATTCACAGAAGTTAGGATTTTGTCTTAAGTTTGTCTTAAGACAAACTTAAGACAAACTTAAGACAGACGATTTTTTCTTAAGTCTGTCTTAAGTTTGTCTTAAGACAAAATCCTAACTTCTGTGAATACCAAAAGTAGTAAGTTTAGGATTTTGTCTTAAGTTAGTTCTGTGAATCGGGCCCTCCTCCCCTAGAGGGAAAAATATCCTAATTTGAAATCCCCTCGGTCTCCGTGAGGCCTTTGTTCACAGCAACAGCTGCGGACATACATTGGAATACCAGTCATTAGAAGCCACACTCCATTGTTTTCAATGGAGCTCCCAACATTCGATTTTCTAACAGGTAATGCATATTCATCAATCAGCTGTAAGCATATTAGATCAACACAGCATATTTTTTCCAGAACCTTATATAACGAGGTGAAATGATATTACTAGACTTTGCTTCGAGCCTACTTAGAAGACGTTTGCCCTATAACTTCTGCAGGGAGACAATCAATTCCTGGGGCAGTTCTCCACATTTTACCAGCAAATATTTTATATGACTGAAGATCCTTCAAGCTCTGTAAGTTGTCCAAGTTGGCATATCAGATTCAAACATTCCATTTCACGAGATAATATCTGTCTCTTTCTGAAAGCAATAGATTTAAAAGGTGCGCTTGCAATGCTCTGCGGGCTCATCCCTCAATGTTTTAACTCAGAATGCCCAAAAACCAACCACCTCATTAATGACCTTTCAAAATTCCTAAATTACCTCAAACTTAATGTTGAAATCTTGACCAATCAGATCCATCTCCAGATGGTCCCCAGACAGAGTAACACTTACAATGCTTGTATTCTCTAATATGTCAAAAATGTTTGATGTGGCATACTTATCCTCTCATGTAATGTATATGTTGAATAATTAACCCGCAACCCACCTCTAAACAAAACAGTCCTAGTTTTAAGCAAGAGGGTAAGGTCTCTGAAAGTGCGCCCCTCAATTGCTTTACATTTCTCAACACTATCATTTAGATAAATATGATTCAAAACTTGGACAATACCTCACGTTTTTTGGGAGAGCCAAATAACTTCTAAAGACACTCGTTTTGCAAATCCGCATCTTCGAATATCCATATTACCAGGTTACTGGGTGCAATTTCTCAAATGATTATTAAGGGCCATATGTATCAAGCACATTTGCATTCGTGAAGGCAGAAATTCGCAGAATTTCGGCCTTTGCGAAATTGCGAATTTGCTAAATGGTATTTTGTTTGGATTTCTATGGGGGCGCACAAGAAAAGAAGTCCAGAAAAATAGTCACTGTATATATGGAAAAATTCTTTATTTATTATTGTTCATTCTTTTAAAAGTAATCACCGTGCACTTTACAAACAGATTAGCCAATGCGTTTCACTCCCTACCAGGGAGTTTCTTCAGGGCGACTAAAGCTGGGGACTATCCATGCCGTTGTGGTGAGACGACCGAGGAAACCTTTCCAGGTTCACGACTTTGGAACCTACAAACGACTGTGGCAGGAGAAAGCTACACGACTTCCCTTACCAGAAATCCTAGCACCGGAGCGTGAGACGCCACCAATAGGGGATTCCATATTATTCCTATCATGAGGTTTGTTGGAGACTTTTTAGAACTATCAAAAACTAAAACTAATCCATCTATACTCAATTCCAAGGACAAGTAGAAAATTCAACCGTCAGGAACAAGAGATACAAACTTTGTTTATGAATTTGGAGGATCCATACGTGCGCTTCCGGTGAAAACTTTAGTCGCCCTGAAGAAACTCCCTGGTAGGGAGTGAAACGCGTTGGCTAATCTGTTTGAAAAGTGCACGGTGATTACTTTTAAAAGAATGAACAATAATAAATAAAGAACTTTTCCATATATACAGTGACTATTTTTCTGGACTTCTTTTCTTGTGCGCCCCCCTAGAAATCCAAACAAAGTACTTTTGATCTGGACAGCACAGCGACGCCAATTAGCAGCTGACGTCGGGGTTGGCGGCACAAAACTTTACAGACTTTTTTGGAACTGGGTTTTAGGTGCGGCATCGTACGGTCCGCTGCAATAATTTTTGTGCTTATCATTTGCTAAATGGTATGTATAAAGCAAAATCTGGTGCTAAACAAGGAATCGCAAAATTTGCGATTCCTTATTTTGCAATTGCATTTAAGGAATCGCAAATTTTGCGATTCCTTAATTGCAATGTATGAAGCAAAAAAAATTTGCTAAATGTCCTTAATCCCCTCCCTGCTGATGATGGAACCGCTCCGTCATCAGCCGCGGTGGCGCTGTGCTGATGACGGAGCGGTTCAGTCATGTCCTGCCCGACGCTCCTGCGCGGCGCAAATTCCGCGCCTGCCCTGTACGTTCTATTGAGCGGGCGGGGCCATGACGGAACCGCTCCGTCATAAGCACAGTGCAACTGACGCTGGTGACGGAGCGGTTCCGTCACCAGCATGCGCCCGCCGCATTTCCGCCCCGCCCCCTTAGCACGGCGGCGGAATAGCCGCCGCAGTGAAGGGGTTAAGGAATCGCAAATTACCACCAACTTCTAGTTGTTGGTAAGTTGCGAATTCCTTGAAAAATACACATTTATGCATTTTAGGGCATGTATGTGCGCCACATGTGCACCCATGCATACTTCAGGTGTGCAACAGGGTGTCCTTTGGACACCCCTGCACCCTTGAAATTATTCTCAATTTGTGATTAGCAAATTGCGAATCGCAAATTGAGAATAACTTCCCATTCATTCCTATGGGCCTCCTTGCCCACAGAAATGATTGGGAAAGTATTCCTTAATTGCGATTCGCAATTTGCTAATCGCAATTAAGGAATTTTAAGAAATCTAAAAAAAAATGTGATTTTGTACATACATACCTATTTGCGATACTCAAATAGCGATTTCTTAAAAATGGCTATTTGAGAATCGCAAATCAGGTTGATGATACATATGGCCTTATATGTCTGAATATGTCTACAATATCATGCACGGAGAAACATAACCGAGCATTGGTGGTACTGACACCTGAGTATTAGTTGGATGGCACCGAGATTATGGTGGGGTTTTTACGGAGTTCCTTTCTGACAGATGCGAAGAAGTTATCTGCCAGGGCATGGCATGGTTCTGCAGATGATATTTAGGATCGTACCACTCAATCAAATAATGAAATGTTCTATCAGAGAGTTTTAGTGTATGGTTTGTAAAAAATTCAATAAAATCAGCTTTGGAAGCAATTCTAGAAATTAGATACGTTATATTGTGTTCAATTATGAATTGTATGCATAATAAATCGCGTTATTGCACAAGTTTTTTAGCCAGAGCATAGATAGACAATTACAATTAAATGCAGTGAACTGAGCCACTGAACAATTCTGTTCGAAAGGGAAATCGGTTACAAAGTGGCAGGCTTCTTTTGTTTCACGATGGTTTGATGATGCAATGTTCTTTTCTATTAAAAGTGAAGGAAAGGCTTAGTCCAGAATATAATGTGAAATGAGAATCATGAAAATTAGTGCCTAACTATTTTTTTGAAACCTAAATGTCATTTGTTCCACTGATTTACAGTGTGTTCATATTCTTGTTTGTTTCCTGCTGACCTGCGATAAACTGCAAAGACACAATATGAGGAAACGATCCACCCAATGAGAAAAGGCATACCTTCAAAGTGGTGCCACGCCATTTATACAAACGATCCTAATCCTAATGTTTCTCCATAGTAAATATATATATATATATATATATATGTTTTCCACAAAGTTGCCCTTGAAGGAGATCACACACCTCGGGGTGTCCGCACACTGGACTTCAGGCGGCACCACCAACAGCATGCCACACGCAATCACGAAGCCATGGCTTGAAACGCGTATGGCTTCGTGATTGCGTGTGGCATGCTGTTGGTGGTGCCGCCTGAAGTCCAGTGTGCGGACACCCCGAGGTGTGTGATCTCCTTCAAGGGCAACTTTGTGGAAAACAGTTAATGCGGCTGGTCCGGTCGCGTGGAGGTCCTGACGCTCAAGAGGCGTTCCCTGGCGTTTACATTGAAGCGCCGTTGGGGACCGAGGGGGCCTTGGATTTCCTGAAGACGGGGCAGCATCGATCAGAGTGCCGGCATGTCTCTCACCCTGATGGAATGACATTTTGAGGCAGACAGCGGGCAGCCACTTGGCGAGAGAACTATTGAAGTCCTTGGCAATATTGGGACTACAGGTACCATCATGCCTACAGTGACGCCCACATGGGCGGGACTTTGTAATTGATTAAAACACATGTTCTGCTAAGCCCGCATCTTACCTCATTTCTGCCAGTGAACAAGGGCTGTAAAGGCTTGAAACGCGTATGGCTTCGTGATTGCGTGTGGCATGCTGTTGGTGGTGCCGCCTGAAGTCCAGTGTGCGGACACCCCGAGGTGTGTGATCTCCTTCAAGGGCAACTTTGTGGAAAACAGTTAATGCGGCTGGTCCGGTCGCGTGGAGGTCCTGACGCTCAAGAGGCGTTCCCTGGCGTTTACATTGAAGCGCCGTTGGGGACCGAGGGGGCCTTGGATTTCCTGAAGACGGGGCAGCATCGATCAGAGTGCCGGCATGTCTCTCACCCTGATGGAATGACATTTTGAGGCAGACAGCGGGCAGCCACTTGGCGAGAGAACTATTGAAGTCCTTGGCAATATTGGGACTACAGGTACCATCATGCCTACAGTGACGCCCACATGGGCGGGACTTTGTAATTGATTAAAACACATGTTCTGCTAAGCCCGCATCTTACCTCATTTCTGCCAGTGAACAAGGGCTGTAAAGGCTTGAAACGCGTATGGCTTCGTGATTGCGTGTGGCATGCTGTTGGTGGTGCCGCCTGAAGTCCAGTGTGCGGACACCCCGAGGTGTGTGATCTCCTTCAAGGGCAACTTTGTGGAAAACAGTTAATGCGGCTGGTCCGGTCGCGTGGAGGTCCTGACGCTCAAGAGGGGTTCCCTGGCGTTTACATTGAAGCGCCGTTGGGGACCGAGGGGGCCTTGGATTTCCTGAAGACGGGGCAGCATCGATCAGAGTGCCGGCATGTCTCTCACCCTGATGGAATGACATTTTGAGGCAGACAGCGGGCAGCCACTTGGCGAGAGAACTATTGAAGTCCTTGGCAATATTGGGACTACAGGTACCATCATGCCTACAGTGACGCCCACATGGGCGGGACTTTGTAATTGATTAAAACACATGTTCTGCTAAGCCCGCATCTTACCTCATTTCTGCCAGTGAACAAGGGCTGTAAAGGCTTGAAGCGCGTATGGCTTCGTGATTGCGTGTGGCATGCTGTTGGTGGTGCCGCCTGAAGTCCAGTGTGCGGACACCCCGAGGTGTGTGATCTCCTTCAAGGGCAACTTTGTGGAAAACAGTTAATGCGGCTGGTCCGGTCGCGTGGAGGTCCTGACGCTCAAGAGGCGTTCCCTGGCGTTTACATTGAAGCGCCGTTGGGGACCGAGGGGGCCTTGGATTTCCTGAAGACGGGGCAGCATCGATCAGAGTGCCGGCATGTCTCTCACCCTGATGGAATGACATTTTGAGGCAGACAGCGGGCAGCCACTTGGCGAGAGAACTATTGAAGTCCTTGGCAATATTGGGACTACAGGTACCATCATGCCTACAGTGACGCCCACATGGGCGGGACTTTGTAATTGATTAAAACACATGTTCTGCTAAGCCCGCATCTTACCTCATTTCTGCCAGTGAACAAGGGCTGTAAAGGCTTGAAACGCGTATGGCTTCGTGATTGCGTGTGGCATGCTGTTGGTGGTGCCGCCTGAAGTCCAGTGTGCGGACACCCCGAGGTGTGTGATCTCCTTCAAGGGCAACTTTGTGGAAAACAGTTAATCCGGCTGGTCCGGTCGCGTGGAGGTCCTGACGCTCAAGAGGCGTTCCCTGGCGTTTACATTGAAGCGCCGTTGGGGACCGAGGGGGCCTTGGATTTCCTGAAGACGGGGCAGCATCGATCAGAGTGCCGGCATGTCTCTCACCCTGATGGAATGACATTTTGAGGCAGACAGCGGGCAGCCACTTGGCGAGAGAACTATTGAAGTCCTTGGCAATATTGGGACTACAGGTACCATCATGCCTACAGTGACGCCCACATGGGCGGGACTTTGTAATTGATTAAAACACATGTTCTGCTAAGCCCGCATCTTACCTCATTTCTGCCAGTGAACAAGGGCTGTAAAGGCTTGAAACGCGTATGGCTTCGTGATTGCGTGTGGCATGCTGTTGGTGGTGCCGCCTGAAGTCCAGTGTGCGGACACCCCGAGGTGTGTGATCTCCTTCAAGGGCAACTTTGTGGAAAACAGTTAATGCGGCTGGTCCGGTCGCGTGGAGGTCCTGACGCTCAAGAGGCGTTCCCTGGCGTTTACATTGAAGCGCCGTTGGGGACCGAGGGGGCCTTGGATTTCCTGAAGACGGGGCAGCATCGATCAGAGTGCCGGCATGTCTCTCACCCTGATGGAATGACATTTTGAGGCAGACAGCGGGCAGCCACTTGGCGAGAGAACTATTGAAGTCCTTGGCAATATTGGGACTACAGGTACCATCATGCCTACAGTGACGCCCACATGGGCGGGACTTTGTAATTGATTAAAACACATGTTCTGCTAAGCCCGCATCTTACCTCATTTCTGCCAGTGAACAAGGGCTGTAAAGGCTTGAAACGCGTATGGCTTCGTGATTGCGTGTGGCATGCTGTTGGTGGTGCCGCCTGAAGTCCAGTGTGCGGACACCCCGAGGTGTGTGATCTCCTTCAAGGGCAACTTTGTGGAAATATATATATATATATATATATATATATATATATATATATATATATATATATATATATATATATATATATATATATATATATATATATATATATATATATATGTATATATATCAAAAGAAACATTCCACTCTATCCAAGAAGAAGAGGCACGTAATCGAGGTAGGTAGGAATAGGGCTCATGTATTGCAGTTCAGGTCTCCTTCGACCCCGCATTAGCTGAGATGCATCCATTTCTAACGATAATGGCATTACTCCTAGTCCTACTCCCTCACCTTCCTTCAGTACGATTGAGGCCCCGCCTCCCACCCAGAACCTCCCCAGCATAAAAACTCTGCCCGCCCCACCTCCACCTGTACATCAACAAGCCGAGCTAGCACTCAATTGAACCGCATCGGGAGGGAGGGAGGGTCCTCGAAGGAAGGCGAGGGAGTAGGACTAGGAGCAATGCCGTCCCTCCCTCGCCTTCCTTCGGTAAGATTGAGGACATAGCAAGGAGAAGAAAACAGAGACGGACAACTGAGTGACAAAGAACACAAAAGAGTGCCCCCAAACACAGCAGATCAACATCCCGGGCCCCGCAAAGAGGACAAGACCCCGTGGTCCGAACCCCCAAATGAGGAACCACTCCCACAAGAGGAAGAGCCACCAAGACTGCGGACCGAAACCAACAACCAGAGTTGGACTACAGCGAACAGACAAAGAGACCCCCACCCGGAAGGACTCCACAACAAGCAGGCCCCAGAGCAAAAGACGCTGGACAGACAAACTGAGCAAACGAGACTCCACAGCCAAGAAAGGAGCAGGACAGAACACAGGCAAAACCAACCCGTGACAGAGCCAAAAAGCCGAGCCACCGGAAGGGACAAAGGACGGAACTGGACCCAAAAGCAACAGAGCTGAACAGCCCAGACAGTAGGGAAATGTCCAAGACAGGGCCCAGAACACCCCAAAGCGCCCCGCAGGGGCGATGACAACCAAAAAAAAAGGCCCAAAGGCGAAAGCCGCAACCCAAGACCCCCAAGGGGCCCAAAGGGAGGACCGACAGGACATCCAACAGCAGCAGCAAAGACCCCAAAGGGAAGGACCCGACAGGGCGGGGAACAAACACACCAGACCCGGCAAAAAGAACCAGGCAACAGGCAACAGACCCCAGGCAACACGCAAGGAAGCCAGGAGCACCAAGAAGCCGGAAAGCTGCCCACTGCACCCGCAGAGGGGCCACCGACAACCCCAGCAGAACCCCAGCCGGAGGGAACCTCCACACCAAAAGGAGGCCAGCACCCAGGGAACAACACCCAGAGCAGAACATCAGGCCAAAAAAGGGCAGCAAACACCAAGCACAGGACAGCCAAGAGGAGCCCGCAAGCCACCGCCAACCGAACAGGAACCCCCAACACAGCCAAGTCCAGCCGCACAACCACCAGGCAGTAGGCACAAATCCCACACAGAACTCAGGGGAAGGGCACGAAACTCCAAAGGGCACGGAGCCACCAGAAGGAACCACCACCGAGCGACACACAACCCGGACAGGAGAGGAAAACAATGAGCCCAAGGCCAACAGGGGCAACCAACAACCCCCGAGCACAGACCCACAGAGCCCGCACCAGAAAGGCCCGAGCATCGGAAAGGCAGGGCAGGGGAAGGGGGAGGCACACAGAAGACCCAGAGGCCTAGGAGAGGGCCAGAGGCTGACCCCCCTCCAAAGACCCGGGACCCCAGTCCAGAGACCAGAACCGGGCCACCCAGGCCGACCCCAGTGCCGCAAACAGGACCACCACAGGGAGGCCCCAATGACCCACCAACAGGCCAGATATAGGGAAGGAGAGAGAAAACCCAGGAGGAAGGAAGGACCCAGCACAACAGAACTGCCAGCACACAGGTCACCCACTGAGGCAGAGAGCCGACAGTCCCAGCGCCCAGACCAGAGTCCACAGAAACAGGACGCAGGCAACCAAGGAACAAGGACCAGAACCTGGACCCACCCCGGACGCGGCAGAGGACAACGCCACCGGAAAGTCAGACGGAGCCAACACCCACAGACCCACAGAGAGCCCTGAAAGGGCACCAGGGCAAGCCCAAATGCCGCAACAGCCTCCAGCAAGTGGACCCCCGGGAGAGCAGCAGGAACCAGAACAGGAACCCGAACCGAACCCAGCCAAGCCCGAACAGGCCGGCGACCGAAGCCACCACAAGTGGAGCCCGAGGAGCCAGCGAACACCCAGCCAGAAGGTAACAGCGGCCGAGCCACCAGGAGAGCCCCCCCGTGGACCGACTGACAAAGCAGCAGAGACAACAGACCCCGGAGACCAACCCAACAGGAGCCATAGGGACAGGCCGAGAAGAAGAAAACAAGCCCAGGGAACCAGAAACACCATAGAAGCCAGGCGCCCCAGCACAAGCAGCCACAGGACACGCTGGAGGAGCCCCCGGGGCCACAAGGCTCGAACCCACGAAGGAAGAGAGACCAGGCACCGGCCGGACAAGGGGACGGGGCTGAGCACAGTCCAAAGACGAGCCCCGACAAACACCCTGCCCCAAGAGGGGACCGGAGAAGAAACACCCCAGGTCACCAAAAACCCCGAACTCCAGAAGAACCACCAAGGACCTCCTGCACAGATTAAGCAAAAAGACACTTCACCGGCATGCCGCAAGAGGCTGACCAGAGAAGGAAGAAGGAAAACCCCTGCTGCATGAAGGAGAGCCACAAGAGCGTCGGGACATGCGTGAAAACCCAGGGCGAAGGCCCGAGGCCGAAGGGGAAGGACACAACACAGAAACGGGCGTACCCCACTAAGAACTGCAGGAAACGCAGAAAAGAAGCAGTGACTGGGAAGCGGAGAGAAGCGACCCCAAAACACAGGGCACGCCAAAAACCACCAGGTAGGCCCTGCGGAAAGGCAGCCCGAAGCGCCAACACACGCAAGGGAACGGGCCGAATCCAGGAGCAGAACCCCAGGAGAACCAGGAGGGGCACAAAGCCCCCGGACACCCCAGCCCCAGCAACAGAATGGAGCGGGCCCCAGACCGGAGCCCCACCGACATAATCCAGCAGACGGAACACATGGCAAGCAAACAGGACTCCCAGTCCAGCAGTGCCACCCAGCAGGAACCGAAGACAGGCACCAGAGGCAGCCAAACCCTCTCCAAACTGGTGAAACCCGCACCAAGCCGACCCAGCACCCAAGAACCACCGTACACCGGACCCCGCCAACAGAAACCTTCCACTGCCACTGAGGAGGAAACGCCAAAGACGACCACCCACAGCCAGGGAACCAACCAGACAGCAGGGACAGGAACCCAACAGGGCAAGGCACTCAGACCAGGAGACAGCAACCCAGGGTGACAAATAAACGGCCAAAACCAGGCCCACCCGAAAGAGGAAGGAGACATCCACAGCAGGGACCATGGAGAGGCCCCAGTGCAAGGCACATGAGAAAGGCAGGATGCCCCAACCAAGGCAAGGCAAGCAGAGGGCCCAAAGCGGCGACACCCAGCCACCACGAACCGCCGCCGCAAACTCCACGAAACCCCGCACCAAGGAGGGCACAGAAGAAGCAGAGAACAGGCCCGCCAGTGCCTTGGCAGCAGCCAAGCAGAATAACAGACCCACCAAGCAGTGCGGCCAGGACAGAGTCCAACAGCACAACCGGAGGAATGGACCCTCACCAAGAAGCAAAGCCACTGGAGGAAGAGAGGGACGCGCAGCCCAGAAGCGAACGCCCCGGCGCAAACTGAGCACGCAGAGAAACCTGACACTAATCAGGACTAACACAGTGCAGAAGGAATAAGGAGGGCCGAGAAGAGAACGCCAACGGCAGGCCGCACAGGCAATCGACAAGCAACTGTCAGCAGGGCAGCACCACAGTGGACAAAGCCACACGCACAATGCACATACAACAAGTACGAGCAACGTAGGCCACACACAGCACCAACCCCCACCCTGGGACCTAAGGGCAAGCCCAACCGGGAGGGTTGGGAACACCAAGGAAAGAAACCCAGAGGCCCTGCCCAGCAGGAAAGAGGAAAACCCTGCCGACCAGCACAGGAGTCCAGTGACCCACGGCCCAAACGCTCACCACCCTGGAGCCACACGCAAAGCAGAGGTGAGAGAAGGATGCACATCCAAGGACCCAGACGGGAACCAGTCGCACACAGGACCAGCCGGTTGAGGAGGGGACGCAAAAGGCATCAACCAAACCCCATAACACAGGACAGGGCAGCTGACATGCACCTCCCCTTGTGAAAAAGCAATTCTGCTTTGCTTCATTGAAGCGAGAGCAGGTTTTCCTGCTCCCGCTTCAATGGAGCAAATCAGGGTTTGCTGTGGCAGGGTGGGAGCTGTGCTCCACCATGCCATAACAAATGGCAAATTCCCGGGGGTGGGCAACCCGGGACGTTGCAGGAGCCGGCCCTGGGGGTGGCGGTCCCAAGGGTCATGAAGGGCTCCAGGAGGGGGGGCACGCGGCCCCCCTCTCAATGTGTGCAAAGCCCCGGGGAGGTGGTGGTCCCCAGGGCTCAGGGGTTTGTAACGGACCCCTGCATTTGCATACTTAGTGCACCGGGGAGGTGGTGGTCCCTGGGGCTATGGGGGGGCTGCGATCCTCCCGCAAAACATAAATAAAGCCCCAGGGAGGAGGCGGTCTTGGGAGCATGTGGGGGGGCATGAGCCCCCCAGAGGTTTTTTTTTTAAAAGGAAAGCCCCAGGGAGGTGGTGGTCTCCGGGGCTGCAGGGGGCTGTGTGCCCCCAGCAAAACATAAATAAAGTCCAGGGAAGGTCGTGGTCCCCGGGGTTGCGGGTGCCCCCATGGGCCCCCGCTATTACTATTGCGCATGCCCCCTGGACCTCGGCCACCCGGGAGATCAATAAGAACAAAGCATGAAGCCCGCGCTTCGTTTTTTAAAAATGTTATCAGCAGGATTTGCGCACCTAGTGCAAATTCTGCTTTTTTTCAGAAAAACATGCTTTTTTGGGCCCTGGGGGTCCTTGGGGGACCCCTGCGCAGGCCTATGGGGTCAGGGTGTTTCTACCCTGCCCCCTTTCCTTGTTTTTTAACCTTTGTCTTACTGTTGTCTTATGACTCAGTTCTACCGAGTCACAAGATGGCTGCCAACACTTCCTGGTTTGGAGTGTTGGCAGCAAATCAGATTGAAGCTCGTGCCCGGGAGGGTTCGCGAACCCACCGCCGCCCCAGATATAGAAACGTTTTATTTTTCTAATTTCTCAGGAACTACTGAACGGATTTACATCATTTAACAAAAAAAGGGCTCTTTCTGAACCAAGGGCTACCTTTTTCCCAAATTTGGTGTAATTCTTTTCAGCAGTTCAGGCTTTAGCTTTGTTTAATGTTTCCTATGGAAAATAATATGAGGAAAACGCGTTTTGGGACCCCCCTTTTTTCTCAGCTCCCCCTTGACATTTCACCCTGAAACTTTCAAGACAGAAGCTGACCGGAGCACCCCACTAGTTTTGAAAATTTCACGAAGATTCATCAACCACCGCCAAAGGTATTGGGAAAACAAAAAACGCTTTTTGAATAGAAACTAGGTCCTAACTATAACTACCTACTGGCTACAGTGAAGTAGTGTGGCTCACTGGTTAGAGGCGGCAGACCCGAGAGCAGAGGACGGCCCGGGACCAGGGTTCGATTCCCGGCGCGGCAGGTTTCGGGACCAGGGTCAGCGGACTCGATAATTCTCTCGCCTCGGTGCCCACTCTGATCAGCGGTCACACTCGGCAACTCTGGGCATTAGCTTGCCTCATCTTCACTAACGGCCCCCCAGACCGCCGGGGATGCCTGGTCGCACCCTGGAGATACCCATTAAGGGACCATCTCTCAGGGAAGCCAGGAAGGGTTTCGCAGCGGTCGAAGCGCCAGGACGCCTACGGGTAGCAGTGCGCTATATAAATGCCAACACATTTACATTTACTGGCGACCGCCAGTAGGTAATATATATATGGAGCTCTTCTTTGAATGCTTTATTTAAAAAAACATCATAAACTGACAAAAGCGTTTCGGTCTAACAGGAGTTTGTCAAAGTCAGCGTCTTAGTTACCCACCATCATTTTTAACCCTTCAAAATCTTTTACTTCTGGCATAAAGTATGTAATTACAATAAATAATGGCCTTATATATCAATTGCAGTTTTGCAGTATGTAAACAGTGCAGCCATTTTAAAGAGATGTTTTTCTTCATATACTCTTTCGTCCAAATTACATCATTTTGCAATTGCCCAGTAATAACACTGACATTTCTATTATAATTATACTATCAGCAAGCAATTGCAATAAGACACTGAGGGCCAGATGTAGGAAGCCTAATTCCGGTCGGTAACAGCCGAAATTACTGAATTTTGGCCGTTAGCGACCGGAATTAGGCTTTTCAGATGTAGGTGTCCAAATTGTAGGATTCAGTAATTTACCGAATCTGTAACTTAAGGAATTGTAAATTACCGAATTCTTAACATACTTATTCGGTAAATTACCGAATCCTTAATGTAGAGAGCACTCAAGTGAGTGCGTTTTACATTTAAGGATTCGTTATTTACCACCAACTATTAGTTGGTAGTAAATTCTGAATACCTTTCAAAAAGCAATTTTTAGCTTTTTATTCAGTGCCATGTGGCAGACATACATGACCTTAGGGCATGTATGTCTGCCACATGTGCAGCCATGCACTATACAGGGGTGCAACAGGCTGTCAATGTGACACCCAGCCACTCTTGTAAGTCTACCCCCTATTACCCATTCGGTATTTACCAAATCGGTAATTCTCATTCATTCCTATGGGCCTCCATGCCCATAGGAATGAATGGGGAATACCAATTTGGTAAATACCGAATCGGTATTTACCGAATTTTACCGATTTGGTAACATTTACCGAATCATTATCTACATGTCATTATCCGATTCTAAAATACCGAATCGGTAAAATTCGGTATTTTAAAATCGGTAAATGATATTTACCTACATCTGGCCCTGAATCTTTATTTTTGCCCATACAGAGCATAATGAAATGTATTATGGGGGTTTGGGTGTGTCACTTTATCAAAAGTTAACTGATAAGTTTAGATCAGCACTTAGGCATTTTACCCAAGCCCATTTGGGGCGTAAAGGAATGAATTATGCAATAGGAAATGTCTAGTTAAAAATAATGCCAGGAATGCCAGAGCAAGGGGTTGGGCCATACATCATCAGCTTCAAAGGAAGAATAGGTCAAGCCAGCCTGTCAGCCAGGACCACCCCTGTCACTGCCAGATGGGAGGCTTAAGGAAGGGATTCACAGATGTGAGTGGGGGAGTTTATAGAAATAAGCCATGTTCTGAGTTTGGTTTAGTTAGCTCTTGCTGCTCTGCTGGAATTTCAGTCATGAAGGATTTTCAGAGAATAGTGCTTTCTGGGACAGAGCTTTTCCACACTTTGGAGGAAGTTATCATGTTTGGGGTGTTGCCCTGCACCTCGTTAGACAGGGATGCTCCTCTGCTTGTTGCCAAAGAACACTGGATAAATATGTGAGGTGCACAGCCCCTCAGTTCTGGTGCTTGAGACTACAAGAAGAAGGAACATTGTCCTGCTGGAATACTCAACTTGACTCAAGGGCCTGCCTGGTGAAAACCACGCCTACTGCACTATCTGGAACAACAGCTCTGAGGACTTTGCCTTTCTTAATGAAGGGGTAAGCACTGGACTCCCTGCAGCTAGAGGTTAACAGAGCTCAACTGACCTTTCTCCAGCCAGCGTCCCCCTCCTGGAGTGTGTTCAGTGGATTTTTAAGGGGTTTACCAAGTGCATTGTGGGAAATGAAGTCCAGGCCTGCCCAGGACCATCTAGGGAGATTCCAGACCCTTGGATATGAGTTTTGGATACTTGGAACCCACCAGGAGACCTTCTGGAGGGACCCACAGTGTAAATGTATTTATTTATTTATTTATAGCATTTGTAGAGCGCTCTGTAACCCTACGGGCATCCTGGCGCTAAAGTACATATAGATAAGAACTCTGTGGGGACAGGAGAGTGGACATGGTGCTGATCAGGATAGGATTATTTATTTTAGTGGGTTTTTTGGGGATTTTTTGGGAAAAGCCAAGTTTTCACCTTTTTACGAAAGGTCATAAATTCGTTAGTTTTTCTAATGTCGATAAGGAGGTTGTTCCATAGGTGGGCTGCGGCTATACTAAAAGCTCGTCCCCCACAGGTGGCTTTCTTGATCCTAGGAATGCTAATGAAGTTTAAAGATGAGGATCGAAGAGACTGAGTGGGCTCATACCAGTTGAATTTGTTCTGAAGTGGTCGGGGGCCTAGCCCGTGAGCTGCCCTGAAGACAACACATAGGGATTTAAAGCAGATCCTTTGATGTATGGGCAGCCAGTGTAGGTCAGCCAGGGCAAGAGTGGTAGAAGATCTTCGCTCACGAGAGAGTGCCAGTTTGGCTGCTGCCGCCTGGACACTTTGAAGTCTGGAAATAAGATAGGCGGGGGATTCCAGCAAAAGGGCATTGCAGTAGTCCAGGCGGCTGAGGATGGTGCTCCTGACTATGTCGGCTCTAGTCTGTGGGGGCAGGAGAGGTAGCAGCCTTTGGAGTCCTCTTAGTAGAGCGAAACAGCAGCTGACCTGCTTATTGACGTTGGTCTCTAGGCTCAGTTTGTTGTTAATGGTGACTCCAAGATTTTTTACAGAGTTCACTGGGGTGGGCGAGTCCCCTAACAGCTGAGGCCAAAAGTCTAATTGTAAGCTTTTGGGGATTTTTCCTACTGTGCAGTGCAGTATTTCAGTTTTCTCACTATTAAATTGTAGTGAGTTCTGGTTGAGCCAGAGTGACATTCCCAGCATACAGGTGTGGAAAGTTTCCAGTGAGTTTGCTTGAGCTCCATCAAGCGAGATTATCAGCTGAGTATCATCTGCGTAGTTTGTCACGCTGATGCCATGGCTTTTGATGATCCGCATCAGGGGTTGCAAATAAATGTTAAAAAGTATGGGACTGATGGCAGACCCCTGTGGGACCCCGTGCGGGACTTTGATGAACTCTGATTGGTATGGAGGGATAGCTACTGCCTGCCATCTGTCCATCAAATGAGAGCGGAACCAGTCGAGCGCGACACCTCCAACTCCGATGTTCCTTAATCTTTCTATCAGGATGCCATGGTTCACCGTATCGAAAGCGGCGGACAGGTCAAGCAGAATCAGAATTGCTGGTTGCTGTCTGGGGCAACTCAAAATTGATATAACACTAACTTATAACATTTCTATTATATGAAGGAACAAGGACAAAATTGTGTATATTGGAAAGTACAAAAATAGTTCTTTATTGATCATTTTACAATAAATATATATATACAGAAATGAATCTGAAACAATCCACAAACACACCACATTCTTGTCATCATTCATACTGAGCAGTCATAGTGTGTACATCACGGGCAAAGTGAACACTTGAAACAGATTCGATCCATTATGTACATAATCAAAAAATATATATTGCCATTATGATAATTATTGATTTAATAGGCTTTTAATTCCTAAATTGGTGTCTGTGTCACTGAGTGGCTGTAACTCCGGATGGTATCCTATGCACATAAAAATGCCTTCTTCAGGAAAAGCCACAGCAGATAAAGGCAATATCATATGCCTGCTCTTCATTGGAATGAATAGCGCCACTTAGAAGATGTTCAATTTATGGTTTTAAAATCACGGTAACAATCATCTCAAAAAGTTCTTGCTGTATTTTCTCTCCGCTGATGACGCTGTGAGGCTCTTTCAATATAGTCTGTCTCTGGTTTGATGTACCTCAAGCCATATACGCTTAGTGTTGAGTGGATGCAAAATGCATAGAGAGGGACGCCGTCTTGCTGCTTAACCTTCTGGAAGGACCTACAGAAGTTTGGGAAACTTTTGTGAAAAAGCTCCAGGAGTTGACCTACTTGACAGTGAGAGCCAAGCCGACCACCTTCAACCGCTACCCAGCCCGGATTCCAGGTTCACCCTGCTGAAGAGCTCCAGAGGCCTCAATTTCAGAGTTTGACCAGTCCTTAAAAGTCAAGCCGGAGAACCCTTGCTGAATCCGGATGGGAGAAGATCAGCGAGGGCCTTCAGCGGAAAAAGATCCAGAAAAGTTTCTAATTCCGAAGGTAAAATTTTGACCAAGGTGAAAGTTCTGTGAGACACAGGGGCTAGTATGACTATGGTTATGGACAGACTAGGGTCTCAAGAGCAGATCCTACCTGGTGAGTTTCACTAGTTGACCTATACAGACAGCGGACAACAAGCTTCATCCCCTGGCTATGGTGGATTTGGAATGGGGAGATGAGACAGGCCCAAAAATATAGCTATGTCTCCTGTGCCCCCAGAACAGTATTTATTGGGAATGATATTGAAGCTTCTGGGTGGTAAGAGGTGGTGAGAGGGCTCCATATGAGACTATTGTAGCTCCCTGAGTGAGTATGAACTGTGACCAGGTCACAGACTATCCAGAAGTGAAATGTGGGACACTTGAACTTTGGAAAAATGGGCCAAACATCCCAGGAAAAGGGCAATGGGTCTAGTGAGCCAGCCCAGGGAACTCCAGAGGTGCAGCAGGAATCTGACCCTGAGGGGATGATCTGGCCTCAGAGGAAGGGAATCCATCCCTGCCAGAACTGGAAGAATTGACAGAACTGACAGGAGCAGGTGGATCCTCCAGGGAGGAGTTTTATCAGGGACAGAAACACTATCCCACTCTTGAGAGCTGCCTGAGGAAGATTGCCTTAAAGCAAGAGGAAGGGAATGATGGGTGGATTAAACAGTATCTACTGGGAAGCTGGACTACTCTATACCAGAAAAAAGGAGGGATCACCAGGAGGTTGGAGATACCCCAAATGTACAGAGGGTTCATTCTGACTTTGACTCATGATATCCCTTTTGGCAGGACATTTGGGGTTGACTAAGACTTGGAACTGGATGTTGAATCATTTCTACTGGCCTGAATGTCTGAGAAGGTAAAGGAGTTCTGCAGCTCCTGTGTCACCTGTCAGGCGGATGGCAAAGCAGAGGGCAAGACAAAGGCTGCCTTGATACCACTGCCAGTGGTTGGAACCCCCTTTGAGACTGTGGGGATGGACATTGTGGTCCCCTAGAACCCCACACTGAATTGGGGAATAGGTATATCTTGGTGGTAGTGGACCATGCCACAAGATACCATGAGGCAATACCCCTCAGAACAGTCACTGCTCCTGTAGTGGCTAGGGCCGTACTTGGGGTGTTCACCAGAGTGGGTTTCCTAAAGGAGATTGTTTCAGATAAGGGCCCAAACATCCGGTAAAGCTATCTGAAAGGTATGTCGGATGAATTTGGTGTTACCAACAAGTTTACCACCCCATAGCACCCCAGAATAATGGTCTGGTAGAGAGGTTCAACAAGACCCTGAAGGGCATTATCAATTGGTTGTCTGACAAACTCAGGAGAAGATGGGATGTGCTCCTCCCATGCCCAATGTTTGCCTACAGGGAGGTCCCACAAAAGGGTTTGGTTTCAGTCCCTTTGAGGTGTTGTTTGGGCACCCTGTGAGGGAGAGTCCCAGAGAGATTCTTTGGAGAAGCCTCTCAAGGAAGCTAGGGAGAATGTGCTTGACTACATACTAGGCCTGAGATTTCGCATGGCAGAGTACATGTACAAGGCAAGCAGGAAGCTGGAAGCTGGAGGCCAGCCAGAAGCCCATGAAGCACTGGTATGATCTGAAGGTTGCAATGCCTGATTATGCTACAGGTCAATTGGTATGGGTATTGGAACCTGTAGCTCCTAATGCCCTTCACGACAAGTCAACTGGGCCTTATCCAATCCTTGCAAAGAATGGTGAGGTTACCTACCTTGTAGACCATAACCCCACCAGGAACCCTGACAGTGTCCTACATTCAACCGATTGAAACCATACCATGACATGGCAGACATGCCCATGCTGTTGATCACCGATGAGGGTGGTGAGGAGGAGACTAAGACAGTGCCTGACCTCCTCTCCCACACTGTGCAAGATGGGTCAGTGGAGGGATCGCACTCTCTACCAAATTGACAGTCCAGAAGCACAGAGAATGTAAGCAGGTGCTGGGGCAGTTTGCTGGCCTGTTCTCTGTGACCTCAGGTATCACTGATAGGTGTGTGCACCACATTGACACTGGTGACAGCCTACATTTTAAAAATAAACAGCACAGGTTATCTGACCAAATCAGGAACAGCATGAAGGCAGAGATAGTTAAGATGTTTGACTGGGAGTAATTGAGCCCTCTGACAGTCCATGGGGCAGCCAGTAGTGCAGGTGTCCAAACCTAATCCCCAGAGGGGAAAAAAGGAGTTAAGGGTCTGTGTGGACTGGGTGCAGTCATTAAGACTGATGCTCACCCTATACTCAGCGCTCATTGATAGGTTAGGGGCTGCTAGAGTACATTTGATTTGACTTCAGGCTACTGGCAGATTGCCCTTACTGAAGAAGCAAAGAAGGGGTCAGCATTCTCCACTCAAGAGGGAAATTACCAATATAAAGTGATGTCCGTTGACTTAAGCAATGCCCCTGCCACCTTTTAAAGGTTGAGGAACAGGGTCCTGTCTGGGTTGGAGTAGTTCGGTGCAGCCTATCTGGATGATATAGCTGTGTTCAGTTCCACCTGGGAGGACCACTTAAACCACTTGATGGAAGTGCTTCAGGCCATGCAGTACGCAGGTCTCACTATTAATGCCAGCAAGTGCCAAATAGGACAGAATTCTTTGGTGTACCTGGGCCACCAGGTAGATGGAGGCCACATACAGCCTCTCCAGGACAAAATTCAAACCAATTTGGATTGGGTAGCTCCCATTACCTAAACACAGGAAAGGATATTCTTTGGACTGACTGGGTACTATAGGATGTGCTTTCATAACTATGAGACCATTTGTGGCTCCCCTGACAGAACTCGCTTCTAAGAAGAGGCCAAAGAAGCTTGTGTGGACCCCAAAGTGTCAGAAGGCTTTTGACACTCGGAAAGATACAATGTGTCAAGCCTCAGTGTTGCTGGCCTCTGACTACACCAGGGAATTTGTTGTTCATGTAGGTGCTTGAATGAAGAGGGCCTTGATCAGCCAGTTTTCTTCATTAGCAGACAACTTCTCTCCAGAGAATGAAGATGCAATACCATTGAGAGGGATGCCTTTGCTGTGGTCCCTGAAAAAGCAGAGAACATACCAGTTTGGTAATCATGTTTGTGTTCAAACTGACCACAGACCTCTCATATGGCTTATGCAGATGAGGGGGAGTATCCTGATCTCTTGAGGTGGTCTATTTCTCTACAGAAAATCAACTTCACAGTGGAGCACTGACCTGGGTTTGCCCATGCTAATGTGGATAGACTTTCCAGGTTTTTTCACTTAGCTGATGAAGACTACTCGGGTGAAGGTTAGTGACCTCTCACCTTTCCTTTGAGGGGCATGTTAGAAAGTCACCCTTTTTTCCTGTTCCTCCCCTCATTTCTGGTTGACACTGATAGTAGCTGACTCTGACTGTGCCCTGGGCTCTGCCTGCCAGTCCCAGGACAATTTCTATGTTAAACACAAACACATGCATTGAGGCACTCTTATAATTGGCATGACCTACCCTTTAGGTCCCTAGTAGATAATAGGGTATTAAAAGCTACCTATAAGTCCCTAGTATATAATAGGGCATGGCAGTTTAGAGGCCAGCAGCCTATGTTGCACTTGCACATGTGCACTTCTGAGAACCTGGGGTCATTTTAAAAGCGGCACTGTGTTACAGTACTGCTTTTAACAGTACAATTTACTTCAAACTCGACTTTGGTGGTATGCGCATTTTAAAAGTGATAATCTACCTTATTTTTACCTCATGGGTACCCCCAAGGTCTCCCATAGGTTTTCCAGCGGTGGGGGGGTGGGGTCATATAACTATAAGCAGGGTCCCTATAAAAGATGTTTTGCCAACCCTGGTGAGTGAAAGCTGCCCAATGTATTTTAGCCCAGTGTAGGAGGCTCACTACAAAGTTGACTTTGGTGCTGTGCGCACTGCGAAGTCATAACCAAAATTGTTTTTGCATATTAGGAACCCCCGAGGTCTCCCCTAGGTGTTCCAGAGGTGGGGGTCCTGTAATTATGAGCAGGGACTTTATAAAAGAGATTTTATAAACCTGGTGAGGGAGAAATTGCACATTTCATTTTCCCCATTGAAGATAGTTGGCCTCGTTGGCTAACATGGCAATATTGTATGGACACATAACAATTGCTACGTATGTATGAAAAATATAATTTGAAGACTGAACAGAATGGTATGAATACATCCATCAACCTGGCATTGTCGAATTTATCATAACTTGTTACAGAAAATAAGTTATAAGACTTTCTTTTCTGTAATCCAAAATCCAGCCTCTAGCTCTCTTCCCTGATTAGTCAGTCCTGAGAGCATTAGCCAAACTGCCTTGATTAGGTGATAAGTGGTCTGGCCAAGCACAGGCTTTCTGATGGAGTGAGCTCTGTGGGCCACAGAAATGCCAAAGTAGGGGGATGGGCCTTAAAACGTCAGCTTCAAAGGAATAACAGGTCAAACCAGCCTATCAGCCAGGGCCACCCCTCTCCCTGCAAGATGGGAGGCTTAAGGAAGATATTCACAGATGTGGGTATGGAGAGTTTATGGATATAAGCCATACTCTGAGTTTGGTTTAGTTAGCTCTTGCTGGTCTGTTAGATATTCAGCCATGATGGATTTTCAGAGAATAGTGCTTTCTGGGACAAGACTATGCCACACTTTGGAAAGAGTTGTCATGCTTTGGGGTGTTGCCCTGCATCTCATTGGGCAGGGGTACTCCCCTGCTTGACATCAGAGAACACTGGATAAATATGGGAGAGGTGCAGAGTTCTGCTGACTGAAACTACAAGAAGAAGGAACATGGTCCTGCTGGAATCCTCAAGTGCACCCAAGGGTCTGCCTGGTGAAGGCTGCACCTGCTGCATTATCTGAAACTACAGCTCTGAGGACTTGGTCTTGCTTCAAGATGGAGTAAGGAGTGGCCTCCTTGCAGCTACAAGTTCTCCAGCCAGAGTCCCCCTCCTGGAGTGTGTCCCGTGAAGTTTTAGGAGGTTAACCAAGTGTATTAAGTCATGAAGTCCAGGCCTGCCAAGGACCACCTAGGATATTCCAGAGCATTGAATTTGTGTTTTGGAAACTTGGAATCGACCAGGAGACCTTCTGGAAGGACCTCCAGAAGTTTGGGAAACTTTTGGGAAAAAGCTCCAGGACGTGACCGACTCGACCCGAGAGCCAAGCCAGCCAGTTTCAACGTGGCCCAGCCCAGATTGCAGATTTGCCCTGCTGAAGAGCTCCAGAGGTCTGACTTCCAGTGTTTGACCAGGAACTCTCTGAAAGTCAAGCCGGCGAACCCTCACCAAATCTTGACTGCCGGAAAGCTGTGAGGGCCATCAGCAGGAAAAGGTCCAGAAAAGTTTCTAATTCCAAAAGGAAAAATGTTGACGGAGGGCAACCGCATGGGGTATCCGAGCAGGGCTTCATCAGGGACAGCCTCAAACTTTGACTTTGTCCCGGTCAAGTGCGACCAGATGTCCAAAAGAGGGGCACTTGGATTTTATCATTTTAACCACTAGAAACTGTAATTCATATCTCCGGTTCCCTACATTGGATTGTCAAAGTTTTGGTGTCATCTTAAAGATACAAATATTTCCTAATTTTATAAATTAGTGTGGGATTTGTATTGTGTGTTGTGTCTTACCTATTTACTTTAATGGTGATTTCAAATGCTTTACATGCCTGTCTCCTTGGTCAAGCCTTACTGCTCTGTGTCAGCTACGAAGAGTTGGGCAAAGGACTCATTTATAGAGACACTATTTAGGACCCAGTATCGGGTTAGTGGCCTTACTGCTGGTGTTAGGTCCTTACCTATCACTTCTAATAACCCACCTCCAACAAATATATGTTATTAATTGTGGCAATGATGGCCGACACGATTCAAGACACTGTTTATGATCGCAACAAACTATTGATTGTTGTTGGTTAATCCTGATTTATTGTCACCAACTCGCCACTAAGCCTTATCTGTTTAGGTTATGTAGTATTTAATTTAATATCATTTGCTATTATTTATGTTGTGAGGAAAGGCAAACACTGAACATTTATAACACAGATAGGTAAACAGGAGACGTTCCAAAATGGCTGACCGATTTACATGACAAGAGGACTACATTACATACATTGTCTATGTCAATGTATATTGCACTTAAAAAGTAGCCGTAACAAAACTTGCCCACCCTTAATCAAGGCGTGGTGACACTGAAATGCATTGGATTGGATTCTGGCAAGTCTGCATGAATAAACAAAGCATAAGTCTTTAATCAACTTTGGAGTTATTGATGCATCTGAGTGAATGTTTCCTAAAGTTGGCTACGATTGGAATAGGATCTTAGTATGAATCATGTCCCTCACCCTAACACACACCACTACCATGAGGATCCAGGCTACGAAGGTCAGTGAAGCTGATATGTGAATATATATATATATATATAGAAACACTGCAAACCTCTGCAGTAACAAAGGAATGGCACTCCCAGCACAGTATAAACCCTAGTGTATTTTAATATGGCTGATACAGCAAATTGTTTGGTCACAAGCTATACAGATACATATATATATATATATGCCTACATGCACGTATCTGATTGTATGCATTTATGTCTGTCTTCTGTCATAAACATGATCAGTTCTCTCTTTAAAAAAATGTTGGACTCCTTTATTATGTGCTTTTGTTTTTACGTCGAGTCTAACATCGCAGCGCATGCGCTGCTTGCTCTGCGAGGCATATTGTAATAGGGACAGATGTGGAAGTGTCGTAGAAGCCCCGCCAATATTTTTAATTGGCTGGCGTGATCGTCCATGGTAAATGCTGGTTTCCAACTGAAATTGAGTCTTCTTAGTCCCTCCTTGTAACCACCCTGTCTCCTTTTGTGACCACTAAGCAAGGGCTGAAAATTCGTTTCGCTGGCGGAATTTGCGGATTTTCTGCGATTTCGCGTTTTGCGAATCTCGCGAAATCGCGGTAAAATCCGCGAATCAGCGGGGACGACTTTTCAGCCAAGCACTTACAGGGTTACAGCAGCAGGTGCAAAAGTTGAAGCTAATTTTTTGTAACCTTTTACAAAAGGGTCCCAAAGAAATTAACTTCAACTTGGGCACCTGCTGCTGTAAGCCTGTAAGTGCTTCCTGGCGCCTCGTTGCCTACTTGCAACTATTCTCTGACCCTGCTCTGACCCTTGAAGCAGGGTCAGAGAATAGTTTCAAGTAGGCAATGAGGCGCCTGAAACGAAAATTAAACCTCAACAGGAAGCACTGACAGATATAAAAACAAGCATTTGCAATGCAATAGGTCTCGCATTACGAAAGTTTGAGCTATTGCTACAATGCCAATAGTTATAACTTTCGCAAATGTGACACCTATAGCATTTGTAATGCAACATGTTTTGTATTTACGTGACTTAGATGTATTGATATTACAAATTACAATGGCTTTTAATTTTTTTAAATAATTAAAACTTTAAAAAAAGTTATTTTAATTTATAATGGCAATAGCTTAAACTTTTGTAAATAACTTTTGTGAAGAATATGTTCAGTGTATTATTTGACAATGCGGCACACCATGTGGCAAAAACGGCACGGATGCGTAAAGCATCTGTGCCGTAAAAGCAAGCGCGACGCAGCTGCAGCAATGCTCTGGGGGGCCCTATCTCCCCAATGCTGCGTCAAGCCTTGCGCCTGCTTCAAGCAGGCGCAGGGTTTTGACGCAGCATTGGCCTAAAAGTGACTGAGTGAAACCTTGTAGATTTCACTCAGCCACTTTTAGGAGGCGTTCCTGCGCAGGAACGCCCTCCCCTGCACCGGAACGCCTCCTGATGGCGCAGGGCTTTACAACGTGACGCATCTCTCAGCTGCGTCACGTTGGTAATACCCAGCACCATGGCGCATCTTTTGTGCTGCTGCTGCATCACAAAAGTGATGCAACTGCGGCGCAAAAGAGGCGCAAGCGGCTTGTAAATCTGCCCCATAGTGCTTTTACTACACTGTAGCTGCGTAAAGGGCCAGAAGATGTGTCTCCAGTGACCATGTGTGCCTGTGCCGGTGTTACAGGCACACATGGTCACTGGAGACACATCTTCTGGCCTTTTACGCAGCTGCAGTGTAGTAAAAGCACTATACATTTACCCAATGAGGGAGCACTTACTGGATTAGCTTCGCAAATTTCGCCCATGCTTAGTGACCACCCATCCAGACTGGATCTTTTACTTGAGACGTTACACTGTCTCCTTCATAAGTCGGTAAGCACTATGTTTTTTTAGTCACTCGGCTTTCGTTGCCATCCACTCCTGTCGCCTTGTTTTCTCTCCCTCTCTGCTTTTCTGTTTCTGTGCACCCACCATCTTCTCCCTAAGTGCCTACTTTTCACAGACTGTCTCTCGCGCCTCTTTCCTGTCTCACTGATAGCCGGGTTGACATCTCACTTCAGGGGGAGAACTGCGCCACCCTGTGAGAGCTCTTTTATGCTTGTTTGAATCTTAAGACTGGTTCAGTGTTTTACCGTTCACACTATGTATATTTCATACTTCCTTCTATTGCACTTCGAATTAAATAACTGTACTGAAACTTCAAGAGCAATTGTCTTAATGTCCAACACCAATGACAGAGAGTGTATAAACATTGGTGCGCTTTAAGACGCGGGAATCAGGGTTGCGCATTCTTTTGAAGCTGGCCAGCCCTGTTTCCACCAAGAGGTGTCTTGCAAAGTGTGGTATAAAAGGGCATGTGCTGTATCGTCAGGTGCAGCAAGGTATTTCAAGCACACTCGTGTTTCACATTGTTATATTTGGGGGTCTCTAGTTGGCACAGGTAGGTACTTGTGACAAATAGGGACCCTCTCCTCTAGTCAGGATAAGGGGATTACACTCCTAAAATTACCCCTGCTCACCCCCTTGGTAGCTTGGCACGAGCAGAATGGCTTTACTTCAGAGGCGTTGTAAGTTAAGCAGTTGTGACCACATACAGTAACCCAGTGACAACACTACAAAAGGACACCACACAGGTTTTATATAAAAAATAAGTAGACTTTATATAGAGTTACCACAAGACCATAAACGACAAAAATACACATTATGATTACTTTAAGATGGTAGATTTAAGTGTAGCTCAGTTCAGTTCTGAGATGCGACACTGCGTCAATGTACCTTAAGTTGCATTGCTCTTCCACGACAAGCAGTGTCGCAGCGATGGGAAATGCGGAAAAGTTCAGATACAAAGAAATGAAGACGTGAAGATCTTCCAGATGCGGCATGCTTCTCGGGGATGCGAGAAGCTCTCTGTTCGATGCGTGGATAGCAGCGGAAACACCCCTACGATGCGACAACAACAGCTCCAGCGGCAACTCTCTTCTCCCACGATGCATGAAGCTCCCGCTCGATACGACAGCTACAGAGGTGACATCCAAGATGCAACGGCAGCAGCTCCGACAGCGGTGCACTTTTTGGGGATGCGAGGTGCTCTTAGTCGATGTAGTGCAATGCGACAGTTCCAGCGGCAACACCCTCCTTCGGAGTTGCGACAGCAGGCACAGCAACGGCAACACGCTCCGACCTCGTTGCGAGATTCTTCTCCTGATGCAGTGCAGTGCGACAACTACAGCGGTGACACCCTCCTTCGGAGTTGCGACGGCAGCAGCAGCAACGGCGATGCGCTTCCTCTTTGTTGCGACACGCTTCTCTCCGATGCGGTGCAGTGCAACAGTTCCAGCGGCGACACCCTCCTTCGGAGTTGCGACGGCAGGCACAGCGACGGGGACACGCTTCTTCTCATTGAGTCGCGCTTCCAGCACCTCGCGACACGCAGTTCCTCAGAAGGCCCAAATCAGCAGCAGGCATTTCCAAAGAACTCTGGGTAGCTGGGGGGTGAATTCTGTTGTCCCTGAGACTTCAGCAGGAGGCAATCTATTTTCCAAGCCCTTGGAGATCCTTCACAAGTTGAAAGCAAAGTACACAAAGATCCTTTCTCCTTTCTTTGGCAGTAAGGCAACCACTGCAGGCCAATCCCCCAAGCAGCACTTCAGCTTGGGAATAGCCTCTCCTCAGTTTCTTCAGATTCCTCTCCTCAGTAAAGGTTTGTTCTTGTAGTCCAAAAGTGATCTAATTTCATGGGATAAGGGTCCTAATATTTTTACCCCAAAATCCTTTGTTCTCTGAGGGGAGAGGGGCCTTTGCCCAGTCCAAACCAGTTCTGAACCACTCTGTTTATCAGACTTCTCCTTTCCTTTCACAGTGCAGGGCAGGCACATCAGACGCCCCACAGGAGGTGGAGCCAGCATTGTGAAAGGCAAGTACAGTCCTGGAGCACTTTGTTTACAGAACTCCTTCTCTTTTTTCAGTGTGCAGGGCAGAGACATCAGCCGCTCCCCAGGGAGTGGAGCCAGCATTGTGGAAGGCAGGCACAGCCCTATTCAAGGTTCAGGTGCAACTCATCCCTCCCATCTAGATGCAGATCTCTCTATTCACCACTGGGTGACTCAGCCTGTCTCCTGGAATTCCCCAGCCCTGTCACTCACAAAACCAGACATAGGAATACACAACGTAGCAGAGGCAGATTTGAAAGGTTAGACAAGCAAATACCTACTTTCTAAAAGTGGTATTTGCAAACAAAGAAATATTAAAATAAACTTCACTAAAAGATGTACTTTATTATTCTGAGTTCAGGCATACTAAACTCGAATTTCTACCATATTCTCTGAGACAGTTAGGATTATAAAATGTAATAACTCTAACAGCCCATTCTGGCCTATGGAGAACAGGTAGCCTTGCAATAGTGAAAAACGAAAATGGCTGTAATTCACTATTAGGACATGCCACACACATCAGGCCTTGTCCTACCTTATACTTACAATGCACCCTGCCCTTGGGCCTATCATAGGGGTGACTGATATGAAGAAATGGGAAGGTTTAGGGACTGGGAAGTGGGTGCACTTGCCCAGTTCAGCATGACAGTACCAGACTGCACGCAGGCTCTGCAATGGCACACGTTTGACACATTTTACAAGGCTGTTTCTGTGGGTGGCACAACCAGTGCTGCAAGCCAACCAGCAGCATTTGGATTTACACCCCCTGGGCACACTCAGTGCACTAGACTAGGGTCTGACAAGTAAACCAAATAGTCAATCATGGAATCATCAATTAATACATTCATTTACAATAGAGAGAGCATATGCACTTTAGCACTGGTTAGCAGTGGTAAAGTGCCCAGAGTCGTGAAACCAACAAAAAATGTCAGACAAAATACAGGAAGAAGGCAAAAAGTTCAGGGATGCCCCTGCAAAAAGGGCCATGTCCAACACACAGCCACTACTCCACTTTTTGAAGACAACAGCCTCTAGGCGCTGGTTTCGTGACAGCGCTGTGGGCATTTGTAGGTCGGAAATCGAAGAAGCGGAAATAAGGGAATGGAAAGTCGGTAGTAGAACACAGTGTTAACTGTCTCTTAAATGCAAGTTTTTAAAGGTGTGTAAAAAAAAACTATGGGAATCCTCAGGCGGCTTTTAAGTGTGGCAGGGCCCCATTGTAACACATGCACAGTGGGCTGGGGAGGCATGGGGCTACTGTAAAGAGCTCCAGACCTTCTTGTCCATAGTAATGCAGCGCTAACTACAGTTGCAGGAGAGTAAATATCACTCATTTAAAAAAAATATTATTAGATGTTAAAGCTAAAAAGATAGCCGATATTTCCATCCATTGTCCCCTACAGTGGGGAATGTGAGATAAACATGCAATACGCCTTTCATTTGTGGAGGACTATATTGTGCTGTGCAACTATTTTCCTCATTCACACCACACTTCTTCCTGTTTTACCCTGCGTGGTATCTCTGATCTCCTATTAATACTGATGCAGCTAACACGGTCTCTCACTCCTCCCTGATACTGAGGCAGCTCAAACCTGGTGTAGCCCAAAATGGTGGGAGGAAGATATTGAGGTTGCACAAGAACACATGGAGGATTTGGAATTGTTTTATTTTACAGAATAGGGAACTCAGATATTCACTCTATTCCATATGTACCCCCATACAGTACAAGGTGCAAAGAGGAGATGAGAGGCTGAACAACTTGGTAACTCCTAAAACATGCTAAGAGGGTGTAGAAAGAAATCCTAGAGAAGGAGTGCCTGACAGAAAGGGAGAAAGGTCCAAAGTCCTTTATTCCAAGATACCCACTGATTCAAACTCCCCAATTTTCCCAAAGAGATATTGGAAAAAGTGGACACTACAATAGCGGAGTAAAGTGTGACTGTTTTTTTGGGGGGGGGGGGTTCGGGGAAATAGAGGCAAGGTGATCATCACAAAGGTGCTTGCCCAGAACAATCTTAAACATCTCACCACTCACCTTGAAAATAATGTGCCCCAGATAAAAGTGAACTAGAAGGCGAGGCCTTGTTCAACTCAAGCTATCTGTACAGAGTTCAAGTCCCAAACAATCCCACTATAAACAAAAAAACATCTGACCCAACACACTACATTATACTTCTCCTAAAAGGCTTAGAGTCTATTTGAAGCAGCCAAGTAATTAAGAGGAATATCATATCATGCATTCATAATCCTCCTTCTAATGCCCTTCCCATTATAATTGTGTGGAGAGCCCTCATTGGCTTATTACCACTTGAGACCTTTGTACTATCTTGTTCAAGCAAGCAGTAGCAATATAGATTTATATTGACCCTTTCTCAGTCGAGCCTGGGCAGCGTGCGCTGCTCTGCGAGGCATGCTGTATTCGAGTATGAGCTTGAAGCTTCACCCATATTTTTCATTGGCTTGTGTCATTGTCCTTTGTGGATGCTGTTTCTTCTGATTCGTTAATAGGCTTGTTAGTCCCTCCTTATTACCGCCTTGTCTTCATTTGTAACCTCCCATGAGGACTGACCTTTTTACTTCTGTTGTTACACTGTATGTCTTATTTAGTCTGTAAGCACTATTTTCTTCATTAGAGTTTCTCCTACTGCAGGCACGACATGCTTTCCTGCAACATTCAGCGTGCCATGCCCGCTTCCATTTTCCAAGCAGCCCGGGACAAAGGAGGCCCTTTCTTTGAAGTGAAATAGGTCTTGCATTTACAAGAGTTTGAGCTATTGGCACTGTAAATGACAATGCGTTTTATTTATGTGTTAATTATCAAAACAGATAAATAAAAGGCATTGTCATTTACAATGACAATAGCTTAAACTCTCACTAACGCGAGATCGATTGCATTGGAAATGCTTGTTTATAGATATTTATGTGTACTTTTTTTGAGAAAATGTATGCTGAATAATTTAAACCAGTAGTATTTAATTCTACCAACTAAGGGCCTCATTAGGATGGCGGACGGACCTGCGTCCGTCCGCCACCCCCGAGATGGAGGAACCGTCCGCAGGGGCAGCGGCGGTCCCTCCAGTGCAATTAGGATGTGACCGCCACCCTGGCTATAATATAAAGCTCTCACCATTATCACTATATTCAAATTGTGGGATTCATTCAAATATTTTGAGGTCTACAGAGAGTGCCCCTCTGTGAAAATAATAGTGTTTGCACCACCGAGCCAGAGAAACTGTGGTGGGTTGCATAACAATTGTTTTGGTTTATTACTCCATGCAGATTTTTATTCTAAGTGCCATATTAACAGGTGCCACTGTAGCCCAAATCAGAAGTGTTAAAAGAAATGCTATATTGTAAGGGAGGACAATGTACACATCTAGGTGATAACTATACACATGTGGCTTTCAAAAGGAAATTCTCTGAGATGTATTTTTAACGGAGGGTGTGGAGGAAGAAGGTGCAAGGGTAAACCTAATTAACAGTAGGATGTTCCTTTTGTGAGCCTGAGTTGAACACAGGGTCAAGCACAGCCCTCCAGACCTGTGGATCACCAATTCACATTACCAGCAGGGCTGAAGATCCCTCTGAAGTTGTGTAATAGCAACTTTCCTTGAAGCACTTAGAGACTATTTAATTTGTAGTGTGAGCTGTAAATATGCATTAATAATAGTGGCACTGGCATCAGTACAGAAGTAAAACGAACAAAGGGCTCCTACTTCTAAAGGGGATTAAAGCAACACAAATGACACCTCTTGCACCCAAGCTTGTCAATAAAGAAATATTTGTTTTCCACAGGATGACTTGTACCCATTTTATCACCTGGAATCTTTGAATTACCTAGCTGTACTTCCTTTAATTCCCAATGAAGAGACATAAAGACAATCTTGTCACCAATGTATCAACTAAGAGGGGGAGGTCAGGCGTAACGCCGAGTACTTTATACTGTAAACATGCTTTCTTTACTTTAGTCAAAGAATGCATTAATAATATGTACAAGGAAAGGCTACATTGATAGCAGCCTTCTCTACAGTCCCATATCAATGTTATCTTTCTTACTGTTTCTTGCATTTTTCTCTCACACATTCTCTTTATGTGTCTCTCCATTTCTGTTTCTCCTTTTTCCAGTCTTTCTTTCTCAAACTCTTCATCATTGTGCTGGCATCTCTCATTCTCCTCACTCATTTTCACATGCGCTCCTTCCCTCACTTTTTCCCTCCCCACTTTCATCTATTTCTGTCATGTAGTCAAACCCTCTCTCCGCCTTTTTAACCTAATGAGCTGTCTCAAGAAAGCGTGGTGGAGAGAGGGGTTGTCGACGAGTAAAAGGAAAGAATGTGTAAAGCTGCAAGAAGGGAGAAAGTTAACAGAGAAATGAAGAAAAAGGGAAACGTGATAGTGGGGAGATCAGCTGGGGAAGAAACCATCTGAGATAGATGGAAAATGCTGAAAGAGGAAGAGATGAGGGATAGGGCAGCATGTCAATAAGTGTGGACATGTAACATAGGATGATGGGGAGAAAACACATTGTGTAGATGAGAGAAATGAAAAAGGGGGCCAAACTAGAGTGGAAGGATTACAGAAAGGACTGCCACCTACACAATAACAGAATGAGATTTTAAATGCTGAATCCTTATAAGCCAAATAAGCAAGATGGACATTTGCAATGGTCTAGAGACCACAAGTTCGAATCCTGACAAGGCAAACACAGAACCCCACCCTTGTAAGGTTTCTCACAAATGGCAGAAGGGAGCATCGAGATACCTTCAGCTGTCAAAATTAGTTTTGCTTGCTTGTACATTGACCCAGTGTTTGTTGTTGGTTGAATGTTGCGGTAAGGACTCAAAGATGTATTAGATATAAGTATCCTTTTTTTACATATGTACACCTTTAAATATTTTTTATTTTTTGTAACTTGCAAAGGTTTTTTAAATCAAGTATCCAATTGTGTGTGAATGTGTTGGTATGTGTTTGTGGGGGGTGTTTGGCAGTTTGAAAATAGACTAATTATTTAGTACTCATGGGGCATCTTTCAGCTTGTTTCTTGCACATTTTCTTGAAATTCCATTCAGATCCCCCCATTCCATGGCTATGCTAAGTCGTGCCACTACTCAGATCTTGAATTTTACCCCCTCTCCTTTTCAAATCAACCAGCTGCTACTGCATCACTTACATTGCAAGAGAGCCAAGTGCAGAAGTAGTATTACCTGCTTCCCCAAGCAATATGGTGTACTGGGAAGGAGTAAATTATGGTTGATAGCTGAATACATTAATGGATGATCCAAAACCTATTGAAGTATGTATGTATATAAACATAATGCAAGCAAATAGACCTCCCGCAAAGCGACTGTATCTTGTCCGATAATATATATATATATTTCACAGAGATTAGAAACATAGAAATGTCTTGGAAAAATATTTTTATTGCAATGTCTTCTATAGAAGCATGACAGGGATACTCTTCCAGGATAGCAAATATTCTTTATTACCCAGGGATAAAATACAGTTTTGGCTTTTGTGACTACTGCCTTTCTCTGTGGTTTTACAGTTTTTATGTCTTTTATAGACTGACTTTGCTTACTTTTTGGCTCTGTTCACTCTGACACAGCCATTGTCACTCACGGTGCTTGTGCATTGTCACTATAACATGAGATAAAATTGGCTGCACCCGAATGGTTTAATTAACATTTTAGTAAGGTAATAAGCCATGTTCACCTACAAGTAAAAGTGGAAAAATATTAGCTCCTGGATTGACAGTGTGGCTTGACTGTCTGCAACCTGAAAAACTTCTGTAACAAATGTTGGAGAAAAGTGCTGTGCCATGTAGAGTGCCTACATTAATATATTAGGTTAGTCACTCGTAAGTGTGGTCTCTGGGCACAAGATGGCTGCATGGTGAATATATAAAAGGGGCATTTGCTAAATATTAAGGAAACGTATGTCTCTAGCATGAGCAGCGACTAAATGCTCGTTTCACTCTATAGCCAATATGCATTTTTTATGTATAGAGTCTCTGTTACGAATAAATGTTTAATGTTATCATTTCAGCAAGGAAAATGCTAAAAAACTCACTTGAAAGTTCCTTTTAAATAATTAACAATAATTTAATTGCACGGCGAATGTAGATTTTTGATAACTACATTGGAAAGCTAACTTTTAAAAACCTATTTTGTGCTGCCTCAAGCTGCAACAGTAATTAACTCAGATCTGTAGGGTTTCCCCTGAGACTGATTAAAGCTTGATGGTGTATGAAAACCTCTTCTGACAGTGGATCATTAGAACTGACTGTAAGAGTAGGAAGGCAGGAGGGAGAAATGACTAATCACTTTTCTTTACCTCTTAGGAGTGGGCATGGTCAGGTATAAAACAAAGGGCCAGGGTGAGGACTATTATTTGGCTTGGTTGTGCCTCAGGGGAAACCAATGGGGTAAAAAGCTGTTCGTAGTGCAAAAAAAAGCCGGGTTGAAGGACTGGGTTCTTTAAGACCCAGCGGTGCCAGGGCACAACACCTGAAACCTTCGTGGGTAACCTGCTCCGGCGTACGAACCACAGAGACACGGGGCACTTCCTTCGACGTCAAAGATTCAAGGTTTATTTGCTGCAGGGAACACAGAAGTCACGACAAGTACACCACGTGCAACTTGGGGAGACTGCTTCAAATTGGTTCTGTGGATCGCTCCTTTTATACAGTTTTTACCCATAGAGTTACATGATACACAAAGGTTTACAACCCGGTTCCCACCATAATCCCCCAGAGGGGTCGCTTTGGTCACTTTGAAACACATAAGGTCCGGAACATAAGTGCGGAAACATTTGGCGGTTCCCAACTGTAAAAACCATCTTCCCACTATTAGCAAATTCCAATCAGCAGTAAAACAGATCGAAATAGGAACAAGGACAGGTGCAGAGGAAGACGGAGACAGTGGGGAGATCGGAAAGGGTGTAAAAGGGGAGGTATCAGGAAACACGAGATACAGGCATCAAAGGGACGTGCCTAATGAGATGCACGGCTGAGACAATAAGTCCGTGCGGCAAGATGAGCCTCGAGCGGCGCCATCTGCCCTACAGCAGCATCCCCCTCGTCATAAAGACACTCACAAAGAACATGTGTCTTCCGCAAATATCTTGGGAGTCCCAAGGTCGCGAAGCGGACAACGTCCGTTCGCTGGCTACTTGAGGGCAAGAGACAAAATGGATGCCGTATCTAAGATGGAACCCGTGGGTACAGATGAAAAGCCCACATAACAAACGAACGGTTTAAGTTAGCACAGCGAAACTGCGCACACTTACTAAACTCGTCATTTGCGGTTCATAGATACCAGACTCGACCATATTCGTGCGAGTCGAAAACACCACTGACAATTGTCACGGAACCTCAGACGCTCCTTTTGCCCTCATGTAGGCAAGCACTAGTCTGAATCATATTCGATATTCATCAAACCATCGAGATGTTGCTGTAGCATAGCTCTGTCCAACTGAGTCCCCTTGGTAACAGGTGGTTGTCTCATACACGTTGTAGCACAGAGGCCACATAAGGCAGGACCACACTGCACACAAAGGCAACACGTGAACAGGAACACCACAACGACTCCGATGATCATCAGAATTTTCCAACCCCAAGTCGACATCAGGCCCCAAAACCATCCAAGTAGCGTCCAATCCCCTACATCCACGTGTATGGATTCGGAGATCTTATGCAACCTCGAGATGGCTTGATAGACAGTAGGAGCATTATCTGGAATGAAAATGCAGCAGCTCGAATGGATCACCTTGCATACCCCACCTCGATCTGCTAAGATGACATCTAAAACCATACGGTTTTGTAACGTCATAAGTCTCTCCGCCTGAAGTTCTGTGGTGATATTACCAAGGGCACTGGCAGTAATATTAGCTGTCGATTCTACCACTCGAGTCAACTGTCTCAGGTTCCTACTATTAACCATAGGTCCCCAAAACGGGAGGAAACCCTTGAAAAAGTCTCCTGCCTCTTGACCGGCAGTATCCTCTTCGCTAATTACGCCTCGTACAACTCTAGTCTTATGATAATCGGCATCTACAGTAAACGTCGGAGGCAACAGATTTGCAATAAAACATGAGCCCATGAAGTCAGCGGGCAACCATGCATATGCACGATCATAGCAGATAAAGTATGTACCCTTGGCAGCCAGAAACACAGGGGACGAGGACATCGGCAGAATGTAATTTTCAGTGCAAGCACTTGCTCCAAGTCGGGCTTGTGATCTTCGGCCACGACCCATAAGACAAAAATTACCAGTGTGGGGTACGACCCATATCGGAGGCGAGCTTTTAAGCTGCTTTTCACTAGTGAACGCACTATATTCACCTCTACTTAGGACCCTATAGGCCTGTACCTCTTCTTCGGGAATAAGCGAGGGATCATAGATATCACTATCTAAATCCTCTATTGCTATCGACAAGGGTTTTTGATACGAGGTAGGACCAGAGTAGGGGGAACGTGGTTCTCGAATGGGGTGGAAACCCAGTGCGCTTCGAAACATTGTCTGAAATGCTCGAGCTGACCCTTGGGAACTGTATGGTAACACCAGATATGGAATTCCCTTATCCGTCGTATGGGGCATCAACCCACACACCCAACAATTAGTAGTGTTAACCACTAACTGATGCTGATGGAGGAGCTGAATAAAGGAATTGTTGCGGAATTCTACACGTCTAGCCTGTTCGTGTTCCGGTAACATATGAAAGGAATGAGGAGAAGCAGTAGAGGTAAGATTAGAGTAAGGAGTAGGAGTAGGTGTAGCAGGTAAGAAGTAAGACATCGTATAATACACCCCACCCGCCAGTAATGCAGAAGCAGTCAAAAACAATACAAACAGTTGAAATATAAAACATTTGGTACGACTGAGTTGCTGCAGCTTGAATCGATGAACTTGAGCTCCCTCCAAATCATTCAGCTTCGAGAATGCCATTCCCTATGACCGTCCGCAACGTTTCTTGACGCACTTCGTTCTGTGTAGCAATAGTCAATCCCTAGGAGTTCCCAGGAACCGACGGCCTTTAACCTAGCGTCAAGACCTACTATCCAGAAGGAAGTACGCGCGCGGCCCTACGGCCTTTAATGCACAATATGTATATATATGCAAAAACAAAGTCTCTCAGCTGTGGAAGCAAAAAGCACAAGGAATGAAGCTCAATATAGGCACAAAATAATCACAGTAATATGAAAGTTCAAACTGATCACGGAAAACGGGATAATGCAGTTGTCAATTCAGCAAAGCAAGATTTTTTATTTGTCCTTAGTGCGAGATCGAAAAAAGTATCGGGTTTTCCCAGGACGTGTCTGCTCGTCAAACAAAGGATCCGTTGAAGAGACAGCATCCTGCTGATCAGTTGAGTGTTGTGGTCTTGAGTCTTGTGATGCTAATTGTTCGACAAGGTCTTTCTGCTGCGCTGGGGATTCTCCAACGGGCTGTGCGTCGCTAAAAGGCACAAACGCCGGCAATGTTTCTGTTTCAGATGACGCAATGCCTTTCCTCACCCACGAGTCTGCTGGCAACGGAATGGGGACTTTCTTGGTGTGCGTAGCATGCACCCAATTCTTCCGCCCCTCAAGACGAACTGCAGTCCTCGTGGCAAGGAGCACTTGGTAAGGTCCGGTGAACCTCGGGTCCAGATTATTTTTGCGTGAAAAGTTCCTTGTCACCACCCAGTCTCCGGGCTGGAGCTGGTGGCCTGGACCCTCCGTCTGCGTCGGCAATGCGTCGTGAACCTGTTGGTGAATTAACCTCAGTTTAGCAGTCAAGTCATGCAGATAATCGATCAACATTGGGTACTCAAGATCAGAAAACATTCCTGGCCTAGGAACCCCCCACACATTCGCAGGACGGCCGAACACTATTTCATAGGGACTAAGCCCTACTCGGGAGTGTACAGTCGCCCTAGTTGACAGTAATGCTAAAGGTAAAGCGTCAGGCCACGAAAGACCAGTCGTAGCCTGAATCTTCGCTAGCTTTAGTTTAAGGGTGCCGTTGTACCCTTCAACCAATCCAGCTGACTGGGGATGATTGGCGCTATGGAATTTTTGATTAATTCCAAGGCCCTTACACACACTCTTCATCACACTTCCAACAAACTCACTTCCGTTATCTGACCACACGACTCTAGGCATTCCATACCGAGGAAAGTATTCCTTCAGTAGGATTTTCGCAGTAGACAAAGCAGTATTGTCTTTGAGAGGATAGGCCTCGATCCATCGGGAGAATGCGCAAACCACAACTAAAACGTATTTCAGGTTATTGCATCGCTCCATATGGATGAAGTCCAATTGAATCACCTCAAAGGGATATGAAGGGGGAGCAAAACTGCCAGGAGGAGTTGGGGTTCCTTTGCCAGGATTGTACATCATACACACCATACAATTCTTCACCAGACGTTCAGCACCTTTCGTAATGCCATCATTCTTCCACACCGGGGATAGCAACTTACAAATACCTTTCGCGCTAATATGTGCTAACCCATGCGCCATTGTCACAACGGCCAGCACATACGCATCCGGCAACATCCATCTTTTCTGATCCGACAAATCAATCCAACAACCATTCGCATCCAACTTTCCCGTACTTTCTTTCCACTTCGTCTTTTCAGTCTCGGTGGCCTCATTCTGAATTGCTTTCACACTTTCGATAGTGTCCTCACACATACTCGATTCTGTAGGCCACCTAACCGAACTCGTCACATACATTCGAGTGCTAAGGTTCCGGGCAGTCTCCTTAGCAGTCTCGTCCGCAAACGCATTACCACGACCAACATCATCCGTCACCTTACGATGCGCACTACATTTAACAATCGCAACTTGCGTAGGCAAAGTCAATGCATCCAAAAGATCATTCACAAGCTGGCCATGCTGAATCTTCGTACCGTGCGACGTCAAGAAACCTCTCTCTCTCCACAATCGTCCAAAGCTGTGAGCAACACCGAACGCATATTGGCTATCAGTAAACACATTCACACGTTTCCCTTTCGCTAACACACATGCTCTAGTAAGAGCAATCAGCTCCGCAGCTTGGGCAGAATTCTGATTCAACCTTGCAGTCTCAACAACAGTATTCAACGTTACAACAGCATAAGCAGTAGTCACATCGCCATTCGGCAATTTAAAACATGACCCATCCACATACAAGGTACCATCCGGATCTTCCAATGGGGTGTTTTTAAGGTCCACTCGACCTTTTGTTTCTTCCTCTGTCCTCAAGTAGCAGTCATGTTCTGCTACTTCATCTGACTCTGCGCTAATTGGTAACAAAGTTGCCGGGTTCAAAACGTTACAACGTTTTATCTGAATGTGGCTTGCCAAGAGCGTCAACTCATACCCAGACAACCTCGCACTCGTCAAGTGCTGAGTTTTCGTACGATTCAAAAGAGTGTCGACTGCATGCGGAACCATCACCGTAAGCATATTATCCATGACCAATCCTGCTGATTGTCGGATGGAGACCGCGGCTGCCGCTGTCGCTCGTAAACAACTCGGCAATGCTCTAGCTACCGGGTCCAAGGTCGAGGAAAAATATGCACATGGACGTTGCTTACCACCAAAAGGTTGCGTTAAGACACTCAAAGCACAACCTTCCCTCTCGTGAACATATAACGTAAACGGCTTACTGTAATCAGGAGTACCTAACACAGGAGCCGAACACAATGAATCACGTAATTCAGAAAAACTTTTCTGGCATTCCTCCGTCCATGGTAAAGGAGTTGAAACATCCTTGCACGTAAGAGCCACCAATGGTTTCGCTAGCAATGAAAAATTAGGAATCCATTGCCTGCAGTACGACGTGATAACTAGAAAGGCACGCACATCTCTTTGGGTTTGTGGCACAGCCATTCGCGCAATTGCTGCAATTCTCTCTGGGGTCAATCTCCTTCCCTCCTTTGACAATAAGTGACCTAGATAGGTTACTTCTTGACAACAATATTGGAGTTTAGAAGGTGACACCTTGTGATTTAACTCACAGAGATGTTGCAGCAACGACACTGTAGCAATTTTGCAAATGTCCTGAGTATCAGCAGCCACCAATAAGTCGTCAACGTATTGGATCAAGGCCGCACCAACCGGCAACCTAAACGCATCCAGTTGACCCTTCAAGGCTTGACTGTAAATAGATGGACTTTCACAGTAGCCCTGAGGAGCGCGTTTGAACCGGAAGCTACATCCACCGAGAGAGAAACCGAAAAGGTCCCTGCTCTCCTCGGCAATCGGGATGCTGAAAAACGCATTTTTCAAGTCAATCACCGAAAACCACGACGCAGAAGCTGGGATCAGAGTCAGTAGCGCCGTGATGTCAGGCAGAACAGGAAATTGAGGAACCACAATTTTATTCACCTCCCGTAAATCGATAACAAAGCGATAAACAGGCGGCTTTGAAGGATCTGTACGTTTAAGAATGGGCAGCACAGGGCTGTTGCACACGTTTCCCCGAGTCTCTTCGATAACATCTTTCTCGATCAGATCATAGATGATCGCTAACAGTGCTCGTTCACCATCAAGGGAGATACGATATTGGGGAATACGTGGCAGTCGCACATTAGATTTCAACTGAACAACATAAGGGGAGATATCAAGCAGGCCCACGTCATTTGGACCCGTTGCCCACAAAGATGCAGGAAGAGAACTCAATTCCGGTGGAAGCTTATCGAGAGACAAATACATAGGAGAGACAACCCTCTCCCCTAACGTAAGCTTTACACCCGCAGGAGAACAATACAAAGTCGCATACAAACGTTTAAGCAAATCCAGGCCCAAAAGATTTTCACCACAACCCGTAGTTAGAATCAACGGAGCTTCTAGTTCACGTGGCCCGATTTGAAGAGGCAAAGGGCGTGAAACTGGATTGCTAACAGGGGCGCCAGAGAATCCAACGGATACATTTGTTAAGCCAGACAAAGGTGCGCCAGGGAGTTTCGAATGCATGATAGAACTTTTCGCTGCACCAGTGTCCAACAGAAAAGGCTCAACGACGCCCGATGTAGCAACTGCGACGTAAGGCCCTCTCTGATCAACCGGAACTGATACCACTCCCTCCCCTTGTCTTCGGCTGTCCTAGTAATTACTATCGTCAGTTCCCTGATCGACGTAATAATCGTCTACATTGTACTGCGCAGATCGTCCTTGCGATGATCCACGTTGATCGAAACAATTATTAGAATTGGATGAGTTATCTGAGCGATCGTTCTGAGCACCACGACCTCTACCACGTGATGCCTGCTGCGAACCACCACGACCTCCTCTAGATGAGTTACCATTGTTTCGTTCATTCAAAACAGGGCAATTGAATTTAATGTGTCCCTCCTGTCTACAATAAGCACATTGATTGTACCCTAACGAGGATCTTTGGGAAGAGGAATCATTACGCGACTGCGATCGATTCGGTTGCGACTGCGATCTATTCTGTTGGGACGCATTCCGATTAGAACGCGGAGGATACGCTTGTTGCAGCAGCACTTTAGTTTTGAGCTCTTTCGTCTTTTTATCAGCACGGTCATTCTCTTCTTTCTCTCTATTCTCATAGTATTGTGCCGTAGCCAATATCTGAGCCGAAGTAGAAACGGCCCATGCACTTTCCGAATTCTTTAACTTATTGCTCAAATCGGGCAATAAATTCGAAACAAATTTATCCACAAACAATCTCTGACCACCCTCAGTACCCATATCCTGTCCACTATGATCGATGAATGCTTCCTCGAACCTCGTAAAGAAGTCGGAAACACTCTCATCTTTCTTCTGCTTGCAAGCTGACAATTTGTCCCAGTTTACCCTCATAGCTGGCATAAGAGTTTTCATTAATGTTATAATTCTTTGAGGAAGGGCAGTAATCAACTGTTCAGGCTTAGCACCACCAACTTGCAACCCATCTGCCGCTACAATGGCCGCCTAATCACCACCTAGTTCGTTTGCGTGATCTTCTTGACGAATCTTAGCCCATACCGGTTGCGGTACGACATTGCCAAACAACATATCGATATCAGCAAGATTCATTATCGTAGCGTCTACGAGCTGCGATAATTCCTTATAATACCCTGCAGGATTTTTGCGAGGGTCAGGCAAAGATTGCTTCACCTGTAACACTTCTGAGCGTTTCCACGGAAGATGTATCCATACTCTCTGGAAGTGCGGCGGAATAATAGGAATAGCAGTAGCATCACCTGGCATCCACACTGGTGGAACTTCGCGCATAGGATATTGGCCAGACTCGTCTGGTTGCTTTTCAATATCCTCAACGAACAATGCATGAGGTATTGGAGCGGGACGAAGAGATAGCAATCGTTCAACAGCACGTCGAACGTTGGTATCCACTATCAGCCCATTTGCGAACTGAAGCTGAAGATCAGACAGGGCAGTCAGCACCTCGTCAGGCGCATCGGCCGCTATTTGATCATAAAGGGACTTACACATTTCATTAAACACATATCTCTGGGTTGGTATATTGAATTGACAAAATGTATCGAGGACAACACGGGGTGGACATCTAACAGGATTTACCATCCAACCCATCGCCATATTATATAGCGCAACACGTTCTCTGTTTCCAGGAAGCTGACTACGTCTCTGAGGACCATCAGAACCAGCGGACCCATGAACAGGTCCGAGCGAATAGAAGCTAGTCGCAAGAGGAGAATTACGACTACGAGTAGAGGGAGAAGAATAAGACACAGGACTAACAAGAGAAGGAGTAGAAACAGTAGCAACAGCAGGAGTTAACAAAACAGGAGCAGTAGCAGTAGCAGTAGCGGGAGCAGGAGTATGTGGAAGCGGAGGAGCAGTAGGGATAGCAACAGGCAAAGGAGCAGGAACAGTCGGAAGAACGGGTGCAGGTTGAGGAACAGGCTGAGGAGGAATAGGCGGAAGAATAGGTACAGGAGGAACCGCTGGAGCTGCGGTACCCTGTACGTACGGAGGTGGCGACTTCATAAGATAAGACATTAAAGGATCCTCAACTGCCTCTTCCTTCTTATCCGACTCCGTAGGCAAAGCGGGATAACATTTATCTACGGTCATACGCTGTAATCTATCAAACACTTCCTTATCCTTAACCTCCTTATCTCGCTGAAATTGCTCTGCTTTCTTCACTATGGTAGCAACATTATCTCGCTGATTACGTTTAGTCTGTCTGATTTCTTTCTGTCGGGCTTCTTTACGCCACAACCGAAAGGCATCAAACATGGCCGGCCTTGACTTTCTTTCGAACAATTTAATCTCTAGATTATCTAAGATCGGCGCCTCGAAGCTACCGTGAGGTGGCCAGCGAAGGTCGCCGTCCTTTTTCGTGTATTTAATCCAATAGTCGTTAAAGGTAACTGGGCCTAGCCCATGTTTACTGTAGAGCTCATACGTGGGAGTTCCAACCGGAGGTATCGGACATGAGTCCTCCAGTCGGGAATCCGTACCACAAAGTCTAAAACAACTAAACAAAGTACTGCGACCAGGCATCTTGCACACTAGCCGAGTTTCACAAACTTCAAGGGTTACGGGATTTACCAAGTCCCAGCAAAGAACAAAACCCTCGGTCTTTGGCGGCTGCAGTCGTCAAACAACACAACAAAGTACGCTAGCAAAGTGTCACCGACAAAAACACTCACACAGCGTTTCACAACAAAACACTCGCTAAAGTGTCAACAACCAAGAACCATGGGAGCGACCCACAAATACTTAACTCAAAAATCGATGGCGTCACCAGGAAGGCCCGTCAATCGTCTCGCTATACCAAGGTCTACGCCAGGCGCCAAAACAGGTCTACAGTCAGGGCAGCAGTCCGTCGCAGCCGTCCGGAGGCGGGAATCTTCGCGGGAAAAGTCTTCGGGCCACTGGTTTCGACAACAGGATCGATGAAGCGGAGTGCACCTTCCCTCGGAGATTTCACACGAAGTTCCTCACGATCGTCGGGCTTGGACCGGTACCACTGATGCAGCCCCACGTTGGGCGCCAACTGAAGGACTGGGTTCTTTAAGACCCAGCGGTGCCAGGGCACAACACCTGAAACCTTCGTGGGTAACCTGCTCCGGCGTACGAACCACAGAGACACGGGGCACTTCCTTCGACGTCAAAGATTCAAGGTTTATTTGCTGCAGGGAACACAGAAGTCACGACAAGTACACCACGTGCAACTTGGGGAGACTGCTTCAAATTGGTTCTGTGGATCGCTCCTTTTATACAGTTTTTACCCATAGAGTTACATGATACACAAAGGTTTACAACCCGGTTCCCACCATAATCCCCCAGAGGGGTCGCTTTGGTCACTTTGAAACACATAAGGTCCGGAACATAAGTGCGGAAACATTTGGCGGTTCCCAACTGTAAAAACCATCTTCCCACTATTAGCAAATTCCAATCAGCAGTAAAACAGATCGAAATAGGAACAAGGACAGGTGCAGAGGAAGACGGAGACAGTGGGGAGATCGGAAAGGGTGTAAAAGGGGAGGTATCAGGAAACACGAGATACAGGCATCAAAGGGACGTGCCTAATGAGATGCACGGCTGAGACAATAAGTCCGTGCGGCAAGATGAGCCTCGAGCGGCGCCATCTGCCCTACAGCAGCATCCCCCTTGTCATAAAGACACTCACAAAGAACATGTGTCTTCCGCAAATATCTTGGGAGTCCCAGGGTCGCGAAGCGGACAACGTCCGTTCGCTGGCTACTTGAGGGCAAGAGACAAAATGGATGCCGTATCTAAGATGGAACCCGTGGGTACAGATGAAAAGCCCACATAACAAACGAACGGTTTAAGTTAGCACAGCGAAACTGCGCACACTTACTAAACTCGTCATTTGCGGTTCATAGATGCCAGACTCGACCATATTCGTGCGAGTCGAAAACACCACTGACAATTGTCACGGAACCTCAGGGTGGTTCTACATTTCTTTGGGGTTAGACCTTTGAGGGCTTATAAACTTTTGAGAGGGGAGCCTGACTTCTGCTATTTTGGGGGAACAGCGTTTACAATGCAACTTTTACCACGCAGTACCTTTACCACGCAACTTTTACAACGCAAACCGTTACAATGACTTGCGCTGGGGGGCGCTGTAGGATAGGGAACAGTTTAATTTACTATCCAAAACCTTCCCTACTATCCACCGGGACTGGAGTTTGAATAGAAAATTAAACTATTCACTATCCTGCGCCCCCCAACGCAAGTCATTGTAACGACTTGCGTTGTAAAACCTGCATGGTAAAGGCATGCGTTGTAAAAGCATGCGTAGTAACGACATACATCCGCTATTTTGTATAAAAACATCTTAATTTGTAGATATGCAAAATAAGAAGTGCGTCAAAAGTGGGATGGGTAAGGGTGGGAATTCTGCAGACACTGTCCCAGAACATGGCACCAATATCTGGCCAGTGAATTAGTTAACAATGGTGCCTCGCCACCAGCTCCTGGAGAAATAGTTTGTGATTTCTTGTCATACTTAATCTGAGTGATAAATGCTTGCCCTTGCTACACATGACTAGTCAAAAAAAGAAAATATATTTTTGCTATCGATTAGAGAGAAACAATACACAAAGTCTGGAACAATTGATAAGTGACAGAGATATTGTCCTATTCCTTCTTTTTTTAACAGAGTTTTATATAGCGGGAACTTCAACCCAAGGTATCGGGTATCAGAGCACTTTACATGCGAACACATTCATTTTTAGGTCTCGCCTATGCAGTGCGCAGGCTCTGCATAGGAGAGAGACCTAATGCCATCAGCACAGCTTTGGGGGCAAAAACGTGCACGCGTTGCATTGCTTGCAATGGCTATGCGTGCACGTCTGGCGATCTCCTTGCGGGAGCGCGCAGCGCCCTATGGTGGCACCATATGGTTGCACTCTCCCGCAAAGGGAATTGCGCTGGCCCCCTCCCCTGCTGCCGCGCGAGGCACGCGCTTGTTTATTAAGTGATTCGCCCACAATAACAGGACGAGATTTAAACCTGTTTCTCCAGTTTTAAGCCATCAGCTCTAATATTAGCTCCACATCTTCACCAATAAAAAGGCAGGTGAAAGGTATTTTTGTTTTAATCTCATTTTAATTTAGTACAGCTAACCCGTCTGATGGGGACCGAAAAGGCTTTATTTATTTGACAGCTTTGTGTATTTTAAATGCTTACCGAACAGCATTAGCTGTAAGGAGCATATCACCTAAGGAGATTGCCAGCCACAATGTGACTAGTTGCATTGTTGTAAATGTAGTGCGTGACACTCACTTCAGAAGAAAGCCTTGGGTACTCAGTTGTGCTTCCAGGCTAATTGTGTGCGGGTACGTCTGGCAATGTGCTCCCTCCTCCCTTAATCAAGATCTGTAGTTCAGAATGGTTACCCCCCCCCCTCCCCCGGCCTCCGCTGTGTGGTGGGCTGGTGATGGAATATTGCAGCCGGCGGGTAGTTCACAGGTGGCTTTGAAGATGCTGGCCAGTGGCTAGTGCAAAATGCTTACTGGGGCCAAGCGAGACCTGGTGGGTGGGAGAGGGGGGTGGAGCCAACGGAGACCCCTTAATGGAGGCCCTTGCCTACTGTGCCTAAAAGGCTGTTTAGATACATCTTGTATTAATATCTTACAGGCTCCAAGCAATCGGATGTAATGTCACACAGTGCTTGGAGCCTGGAAGTGTGCTTGCTAGCGCTATATGAAACCCCTGAACAAATACACACCTCAGGTCGTTATGGAAGGTGTTTCTGTGGTGATGTTCAGTCAATTTCTTGGAGTCTGATTTCCGGGAGTGTTTCTGGTGTTTGTCTGGTGCACTGGGGCCTGTCTACCTGCCCTACCCCCGTACACGCAGGCCTTGCTTGACAGAGGCCCCTTTAGCCTGTGCTCTGTCACCAGCGCCTCACCCCTGCGGGCTCTTTCTGCCCACACACCTCTGGCACATCACTGTAAAACTTTCCATGATCACTGCATTGACATCACACTGACGCACTCGTCCTTCACTGCGAAATGACAGGTTCACCTGCATGGAATTCCGTACATGGAAATGTTTAACACACATCCAGCCCGAATGATATTTTAGTGAGAAATAAATTGGCCATTTTATCCCCTTTTACTTCCGGAATGTTTACAGAGAACACGTTCTACTACAGCAGGACTCCAAGGGCCTCATTTATGAGGCTGTGCGTCACTTTTACCCCGCAAGTGCGTCACTTTTTGTGACGCACCAGTGGCGTAAAAAATGCGCCTTGTTGCGCCTTATTTACAAAGTGACACATGTAGGTAGATGCGTCACTTTGTAAACCCCTGCACCACGTTATACCTGCGCCTGGTACAATGTATGCAAGGGGGCGTATTGACGCAAGGAAGGGTATTGTATTGTATTATATTGTATATTGGATTTATATAGCGCTTATCACCCAGGGGTCTCTAAGCGCTTGCCTTGGGAACCCGTCCTGGCTTTTCCCTGTGAGATAGCCCCTACAGGGCATCCCCAAGGTGAAAGCCAGGCATCCCGCCGCGGGGTGCTGTTGTGGAGATTAAGCAAGCTTAATGCCCAGAGTTGCAGAGTGTGAACCCATGATTAGGTCAGGCACCGAAACGAGAATTATCGAGTCCGTGGACATTTGAGCTCAAGACCCTGCCGCGTCGGGAATTGAACCCTGGTCCCGGATCTGACCTCTGCTTCAGGGTCTCTCTGCTCTAACCAGTGAGCCACACTTCTCCTCATAGAAGTGACGCAGTGAATGCATCCGTACTATTCCTTCATGGTTTATTACCCCTTGGATTATTTGTTCCCCGATAGGAGCTGGTTTGGGACATGGCTATGACGGGTTAAACCTTCCATACAAGATATGACGCTGAATGTAATAATCTAGGGGCCTAGACGCATACCCTGCTCGAAACCCCGGACTATGTGACATACTGAACGATACCACGCTATCTCAGTTAGATACCAATTGGACACACGTAAGGGACACGCTTACATGCCACCTCCCATAGGACGCCAATACACAAACTCCTGAGAACATGTAAACCTACAAACGGGGACACAAAAGACCAACACAATACTGCATCACCGCGGAACACAACTGCTCCAGCCTAAATGCTATAAATCCTGATGTAAGTCACATCTTCTCAGTATGCAATTAGGCTATACCATTTATAAAATGTTACAATTTACCTACCGCATTGATCATTAGTAGACGCACACCATTCCATGTAGGCGATATGTATCACTGTACGGATAGAGAGAACTCATGTATTAACGAATTCTATCTACATGACACACTCACAGGGTCTGTCCACGACAACTATGAATATCCGTACAGCAGATACCAGTACGTTACCTTAACGATATAGCGAACTTTCAGGGACACACGGATAAGAACTGTTGAGTTTACAGAGTTAACTTTTCTTAGTTATAAAAAGATAAAACGAGACGTCATTTGAATGTAAAATTGGACTGTGAGCAGGCTAGAAGCACACAATGCAATATATGACAATTAACCTGGTGATATGATCAGATGAGATATGTACACTTACTACTTTGTTCCTTTTTCCCTTTTCTCAGTACCTCATTTTAATTTTCTTCTATGCATTGAAGTGTTGCAGCCGGCCCCCTTCGGTTGTAGGCTCCGCATTGTGTACTGCTCTATGCTACTAATAAATGTCTTAAAAAAAAAAATAGAAGTGACGCAGTGAAATCTATGAGATTTCACGGCGTCACTTTTAGGACGCCGTTGCGTCAAAATCTTGCGCCTGCCTCACAGCAGGCGTAAGACTGACGCAGGCACTTTCACATGGGGCTTGCCCCAAATGAAAGGACGCATTGCTGGAGTTGCGTCACTTTTGTGACACACTCCAGCAATGCGTCACTTTTGCGCTTACAGATACGTCAGAAATACTGACGTATTTGTAACTCCTTGCGACATGATGCCTCATATATTAAATATGACGCATCAGGAATGTCGCAAGGAGTGCGCACTAAGAAGTGACGCATCGCTGCTTTCACGCAACAATGCGTCATTTCTCATAAATGAGGCCCCAAGACTCTTCTCATGTTGACCGTCGTTACCTCACCCACTCACAACCATGCAAAACAAACGAAGTAGCCGCTAACGCAAGTAGTAGAAGTGCTTCGAGGCCTCCCCAGGATGAGGTGCTATGACAGCGCTACAATAAAACAGCCTCCTGGCACATAAACTGTATTCCCTGTCACCAGAAGAAAGCCAATTGAAATCACCAGTCTGCTGCCGCAAAATGTTCCGAATAATCCTGGGTAATCCACACTTTGTACATAATCAACCACCTGCTGCTAAATGTGAAGAGTTAATAAAAAATGGTTTTCAGCTCAAAAGAGATCAAAAAAGTTTTCTTTTTTTTAAATTGGCACACGTGGAACTACGGAATGGCAGACCCGCTACAAAGATTGCTGTGTGTTGAACTGGTACTAATGAGACATAAGCTTTGCTCAGACAGTATTAATGTATGTAGAAATGGCAATCATTTAGTAAACTCTGCCGCATAATTCGGTCATCCATTGCCACATAGTTCCAGTGGCCCTGCCTATAACGCAAAGATCACCAGTACCTGGTAAATGCCTTAAATCACCTCATACCTTAAAGTCACACAGCACCTGGTAAGATTGCCAAGTCATCGCTTATAATGTACACCAGAACAACACCCAGTCAGTGAGTATGTTAAACTACAGCATTGTGCATAACGCCCACGGCCAAGGCACCCAGTAAGTGTGTTAAATTACAGCATAATGCACAACGCACACTGCCATGGCACCTAGAATGAGTGGTAAACTGCAGTATACTTCATACTGCACATGGCCAAGCACCTGACGTGTGTTAAACCACAACATTCTGCATAATGCACACGGCCACAGAACGAGTTAAGCCAGGTCGGATTTTAGATCAATTCCTCTTATTGGACTTCTGTGATAAGGTGTCCTCTCTGCTGTGGTTTTTCTCGACGTCATTTTCAGGAGGGACGTGTTGTTTACACCTATAAAGCCAGTTTTCATGTCTGTTGCTTTTAGTTTAGAAATATACCAAGCAGCTCTTGAAAATACTGAGCTCTCTTCCCTACACAACCATCACAAGCATTTGCAATGCAATATGTCTTGCATTTACGCGAGGTTGAACTATTGGCATTATAAAAGTCAATGCCTTTAATTAATGCCAGTAGCTTAAACTCGCGTAAATGCGAGACCTATTGCATTGCAAATGCTTGTTTTGTTAGGCACGAGGAGATTAAGTGATTTGCCCAGAATCACAGGATGTTCAGTGTTGTTGCCGAGTGTCAGGATCCCTCCTTTCAGCAAGCCTAATGCAGATTCAATGTGCTTAAAGACAAGAAAATGGCGCGCCAGCCGAGACTTCACTTGGTCCGAGCTGTGGAATGCGCGGAATGCTAGGTTAGCAGTCTAGCCTTCCCAGCGCGAGATCGAGAGTCCAGGTGCAGCGCGCGTTCCTTTGGAACTGCGCACTTCACCGAGGAATCCAGTCACAGTGGTCGCGTTAGAGTGTGTCTTCGGAAAATAAGCTAAGAAATGATTTCAGCCAGTGAAGAGTTTTTTCAACATTCATTGCCTTGACCTTGGGTTCACGCAGTCCAGAGTTTACAGAGTGTTCAAGCAGAGTTCGTGTTTTCAGAAAAGAAACCGGAGCCTTTTAAACAGCGTGTCAGAGAAGAATCTTTCCAAGCAGAGAATTCCTGTCATTTATTCACGGAAGCTGAAGGAGAGAGACTCATTCGAAGTAGCAGAGAAACATAGAGCTAAGTGGAATGTTTCCTGTATTCTGTGCAAGTTCATGAGACTGTGTAAATATTGTATTTCAACTTCATCAATGCATGGAAAGATTAATGAACATTAACTGAGTGAATCAAACTCACCAGTGCTGAATTTCGTCCTTTTAACCAGTGCAAGACAAAGACTTCACGTTATCTAGAAAAGAATAGGGACAGTGTTAGAGAGGTTGTTTGAGTACTGTGAAAGAATTTACAAGCAGAAGAATAGGAAACTTACCTGGAGAGTTGAATGAAGTTAATTCATCTATTCAGGAGAAGGTCTCTGTACAAGAAGAAAACAATATAAGGACAACATTTTAGACTACACTGGTAGGTGGGGAAAACAAGCAGCATTATATAGAGCAAACACAGAGCAGTGAGCAGAAAGTAATAACCCTAATGTCATTTGCAGAAGTAGGAGGAAGAGCTGTCATCTGAAAATCCAGATTAGGCAGATCATTCACCAAGCTACACTTCAGTATAGAAGAGCGGCAGGTCGTTACTGATTCCTGGTATTCCTAGGGTTCTTTGAGAAGCTGATTTGCAAGCTGATTGAAGATTCCACGGAACTCCAGAGGATCAGGACCAGTCTCTTCTCTGTTTTATTTATTTCGTTATTTTATCCAATTTTCCCCTTCCCTCTATCTAATCAGTTAGAGTCAAGATATATTCTGATTCTGATTGGTTGGAAGGGGGAGTCGGAAAGCTAGCATCTTCTGTTCCTGTGCAAGTCTTCGAGAGGAAAAGTTGGTAAGAAAGTGGACTCTGACAGAGTGAAGTGCCCACGTTGTAAACTTGCACCCGAACAGAATGGTTGAGGGAATTAATTTGCAGACATTGGGGGCGGTTTTAGATACTATACAAAAGGAGTTAGTAGCGGTAAAAGAAGAAAACCAAAGGTTGAGACAAGAGGTGATTAATTCCAGAAAAGAAACCGCAGAGTTAGCGCAGCAAGTTGGGCCATCACTTTTAAGAAATAGGGAGACTCCCATAACATCTACAGGGGAAACTAGCAAATCAACCACACAGGTCATACATTCCTTGTCCCCAGTCATACCCCTAGCGGCACCAGAGAGATTTAATGGGGATCCCCAGAAAGCACAGGTGTTCATCACACAATGTTCCTTGCACTTTATGTGTCGCCCTTCTATCTTCCCTGACGCACAATCTAAAGTGGCATTTATCTTATCATATTTGAGTGGGGATGCGGCCGCATGGTCTATGCCTTTGGTATCAAGAGATGACCCTCTTCTGCAGAATTATGACGAGTTTAAAAAAGAATTTTTGCGAATATTTGACCGAAGAAGAATCTCGCAGGCAGTGGACAATGAGTTGTTGGATTTGAAACAGGGCAATAGAGACTTAGTAGCGTATTTGGCCCAATTTAACAAGTTAATTATGGAGACTGATTGGCCCGAAAGTAAAAGAACTGCAATATTCTATCGTGGCCTACGAGATGAATTAAAAGATGGGCTGGCACAAATACCTAATCGACCCACAGAGATATCTGCCCTAATAGACCTAGTATTGGAATTGGATTTCCGTCAAGGGGAACGGAAGGGAGAAAGACGACGTGAGTTTCGAAGCACAGTACCCCGTTTTGATAGAGCAAGGTTTGAACCAGGAAAAGGTACAGAAGGAGGTAACAGCTCAGAACCCATGCAAATCGGAACAATAAGGGGACCGCTTACTAAGGAAGAAAAGGAGAAAAGACGAGCCAGCAATTTATGCATGTATTGCGGCTCAAGCGGACATTTTGTGAGGAATTGTCCAAAGAAACCCAAAGGATCTTATAAGCCGAAGGAAAACTAGCTGCACCACCTGTAGAAGGAGTTGTACAGGTGGATGCGAGTCAAGAACCAACTCCACAAGAACACCAATTGGCTAACACCCTACAGTCGTCTTCTCCACATCTCATATTATCAACGACCATCAAATTCCGTCAAGAAGTGCGAGAAGGCATAACAGTTATGGTGGATTCAGGGGCAACTGGAAACTTTTGTGATCTGAAATTCGCAAGTAAGATTGGATTGAGAGCCATAGCCAAAGACAAGAGTGAATCAGTCAGAGCCATTGATGGGACGAATTTGTCTTCTGGCCCTATAGTAAGTCACACAGAATTGGTGCAGTTAATTCGAGAGGATGGCCATCAAGAAGACATTCATTTTAATTTGATCGACGCCCCTCAGTTTCAGTTGATTCTTGGGCTTCCTTGGCTCACTGAGCATAATCCAACGATAGATTGGGCTGCCAGAACCATAGAAATGACTTCAGATTACTGTAGGAACAACTGTTTCGGAAACCAAATAGAAAACCATCGGGAGAATCCGGCCCAAGCCTTATGTTCAGCTGATGCAACGGTGTGCGTAATCAATACCCAGACGATACCCCCGGAATATCAAGATTTTAAAGATGTGTTTGATGAGCAGGAAGCGGAACAGTTACCACCGCATCGTGTCTATGATTGTAAAATAGACCTTGAACCAGGGGCAAATATGCCGTGCAGTCGGGTTTATGCTCTGACTGAGAAGGAGCATGCTCATTTAAAAGAGTACCTCAACAAGTATTTAGCAAATGGATTCATTCGTCCTTCTCAATCCCCAGTCTCCTCGCCTCTATTCTTCGTGCCGAAGAAGGAAGAAGGCGAGTTGAGGACTTGCATAGACTATCGCGCAATCAACCGAATAACGAAGAAGAATAGATATCCACTTCCTCTCATTTCCGTCTTGTTAGACCAGGTGAAGGGGGCACGAATATTCACGAAGTTGGATCTAAGAGGGGCATACCATCTCATCCGAGTAAGGGCTGGGGATGAATGGAAAACGGCGTTTAGAACCCGTTTTGGACTGTTCGAGTATCAGGTGATGCCCTATGGGTTGTGCAACGCCCCTGCTGCCTTTCAGCATTTCATCAACGATGTTCTCAGTGAATACATAGATCAATGTGCAATAGTTTATATTGACGATATCTTGATTTACTCTGTCGATGTACAAGAACATCGGAACCAAGTACAAAAGATTCTACAAAAGTTGAGAGAAAACAGGTTATTTGTCAAGCTGGAAAAATGTGCCTTCAATGTCACGGAAGTTGAGTTCCTGGGTTTTGTAATTTCGCAGTCGGGAATTCACATGGACAAGCGGAAAATTCAGGCAGTGTTGGAATGGAAGTCCCCAACCAGTGTAAAAGAAGTACAAGCATTCATTGGTTTTGCAAACTTCTATCGTCGGTTCATTAGTGAGTTCTCCCGCCGAATCCTTCCTCTCACTAGGCTGTTGAGGAAAGGGGTACAATTTGAATGGTCAGAGGAAGCAGAATTAGCGTTCAAGGCCTTAAAGGATGAATTTACTTCAGCTCCGATCCTTCTTCATGCAGACCCATCTGAGCCCTTCTATGTTGAAACGGACGCTTCTGATCTGGCTGTAGGAGGTGTACTTTCTCAAAGGAACAAGGAAACTGGTCAACTACACCCCGTGGCCTATCGTTCACGGAAATTGACTCCAGCAGAAATCAACTATACAATAACCGAGAAGGAACTATTAGCAATAAAAGACGCCTTCAAGGAGTGGAGACACTACTTAATGGGAGCTCATCATGTAGTTACAGTTTACACCGACCATCGTAATTTGAAATTTTTAAAATCAGCCAGGACCTTGACGCCTCGGCAACTTCGCTGGTCATTGTATTTCGCCGACTACGACTTTGTCATTACCTACAGACCTGGAGCTCAGAATGGAAAAGCGGACGCCTTGTCCCGAATGGGTACAGGAGAAGGAAAAGAGGAAATTAAGACACAAGCAATCATTCCCAATTCAAAAATCATCGGCGCAGTAGATTCTTTGAGTGTTAAGGAACAAATTCTCCAGGTCATGTCGCCTGAGAAAATGCTGGAGTGGGTGCAGCAAGGAGATGGGAGAGAAGTCATTGATGGTTTACCCTATCAGACTGAAGCCTTATACTTACCCACTTCTACACTACAGAGACAAGCGATGAATGAATGCCATGATCATCTGTTGGCAGGTCACAAGGGAGAATTGAAGACTGTGGACTTAGTTAAAAGAAAGTATTGGTGGCCACACATGAATAAGGACATTGAGCAATATGTAAAGACATGTGAGATTTGTGCGCAGGGAAAATCAGAACGGCAAGCACCTAAGGGTTTATTACAACCTTTGCCTAACCCTCCTTCCCCCTGGCACACAGTCACTCTAGATTTGATAACTGATCTTCCCACTTGTCAAGGGTTTAACACCATCTTAGTGGTAGTGGATACATACACCAAAATGGCACATTTTGTAGCATTGAAAGGAACTCCAACTGCTAGGCAGTTAGCAGCTCAATTTACTGCTCAGGTGGTGAGATTACATGGAATTCCTGAGGTCATGATATCGGACCGAGGAACGCAATTTGTGTCTCATTTCTGGAAGGCCTTTATGAAGAGACTTGGGGTTGAGACACGTTTTTCCACCAGTTTCCACCCAGAGACTGATGGACAAACAGAACGAGTGAACCAGGAAGTGGAGCAGTATTTAAGGTTATTCACGTTGAAGCAGGGTGGGGAATGGTTGGACTATTTATGGACTGCAGAATTTGCCTATAATAACGCAAAGAATGTGTCCACGGGTTATTCACCATTCTATTTGAATTATGGCAAACACCCGAATTCCACAGTGCAAGATGTTCACATCTCTGTCCCGGCAGTTCAGGATTTGGTAACTCACTTACAGCAGATACATGAAGAGGCATCCAAGAATTTAGAGCAGGCAAAAAGCAGGTACAAGAAGTATGCTGACAAAAAGAGAAGAGATACCCCAGATTTAAAAGTAGGTGATGAGGTTTGGTTAAATACTAAGAATCTTCGATTAAAAGGCAGTAGAAAGTTTCAGCCTAGATTCATAGGACCATATCCTATTGCAGAACAGATCAATCCAGTAACCTTTAAACTAACTTTGCCCACAAAACTAAAAATACATCCAGTTTTCCATGTCTCCTTATTAAAGAAATCAGTTGAGGGGTTGCGGAAAGAAGGAATTCCACCTCCCATTCAGTTAGAAACTGGATTAGAATTTGAGGTCAAGGAAATTGTGGATTCAAAACGAGTAAGAGGAAGACTGTACTATCTAGTGGACTGGAAAGGCTATGGGCCAGAGGAAAGGTCTTGGGAGTTGGAGTCGGATGTTCATGCTCCTAGGTTGGTGTGCCTCTTTCACCAAAGAAATCCTACCAAACCTAGACCGGGAGGACCCTCCTTGGTGGGGGGTACTGTCAGGATCCCTCCTTTCAGCAAGCCTAATGCAGATTCAATGTGCTTAAAGACAAGAAAATGGCGCGCCAGCCGAGACTTCACTTGGTCCGAGCTGTGGAATGCGCGGAATGCTAGGTTAGCAGTCTAGCCTTCCCAGCGCGAGATCGAGAGTCCAGGTGCAGCGCGCGTTCCTTTGGAACTGCGCACTTCACCGAGGAATCCAGTCACAGTGGTCGCGTTAGAGTGTGTCTTCGGAAAATAAGCTAAGAAATGATTTCAGCCAGTGAAGAGTTTTTTCAACATTCATTGCCTTGACCTTGGGTTCACGCAGTCCAGAGTTTACAGAGTGTTCAAGCAGAGTTCGTGTTTTCAGAAAAGAAACCGGAGCCTTTTAAACAGCGTGTCAGAGAAGAATCTTTCCAAGCAGAGAATTCCTGTCATTTATTCACGGAAGCTGAAGGAGAGAGACTCATTCGAAGTAGCAGAGAAACATAGAGCTAAGTGGAATGTTTCCTGTATTCTGTGCAAGTTCATGAGACTGTGTAAATATTGTATTTCAACTTCATCAATGCATGGAAAGATTAATGAACATTAACTGAGTGAATCAAACTCACCAGTGCTGAATTTCGTCCTTTTAACCAGTGCAAGACAAAGACTTCACGTTATCTAGAAAAGAATAGGGACAGTGTTAGAGAGGTTGTTTGAGTACTGTGAAAGAATTTACAAGCAGAAGAATAGGAAACTTACCTGGAGAGTTGAATGAAGTTAATTCATCTATTCAGGAGAAGGTCTCTGTACAAGAAGAAAACAATATAAGGACAACATTTTAGACTACACTGGTAGGTGGGGAAAACAAGCAGCATTATATAGAGCAAACACAGAGCAGTGAGCAGAAAGTAATAACCCTAATGTCATTTGCAGAAGTAGGAGGAAGAGCTGTCATCTGAAAATCCAGATTAGGCAGATCATTCACCAAGCTACACTTCAGTATAGAAGAGCGGCAGGTCGTTACTGATTCCTGGTATTCCTAGGGTTCTTTGAGAAGCTGATTTGCAAGCTGATTGAAGATTCCACGGAACTCCAGAGGATCAGGACCAGTCTCTTCTCTGTTTTATTTATTTCGTTATTTTATCCAATTTTCCCCTTCCCTCTATCTAATCAGTTAGAGTCAAGATATATTCTGATTCTGATTGGTTGGAAGGGGGAGTCGGAAAGCTAGCATCTTCTGTTCCTGTGCAAGTCTTCGAGAGGAAAAGTTGGTAAGAAAGTGGACTCTGACACCGAGACTCAAACCCAGTTCCCCAGATTTGAGGTTGACCGTCCTAGCCGTTAGGCCAACACTTCTCCCCTATGCATGTACATATACCCCCTCTTTTTCCCCAGAACCCAGACAATATCAGGGAGTATGCACACACCAGCAGAGAGTCTTTGCTATCTATTCATTTAAACAATGAGTGTGGTAAGGTACCCTTGATTAGTGCATGGTGCCACATGGAGGGGAAAGGAACCCAACAGCGAAGGCAGACAGATATGTCAGGGACTAGAGATGTAAGCTGGAGCTCTTGCTAACTCTAATTGTTTCCTCAAGGATGAGGCCACTCAGTTGCTTGTTAAGGCTGAAACAGGTTGATCTTGGTTATTCTGCCGGCTTCTAATTTTACATAAGGGGCACCTTCAGTTTTGCTAATAACTGAAGCAGGAAGGCTCTTACTTACGAGGTCTCCACCGTGACTGGTAGTGCCTGTGCGATCCTGTGCAACTGCTGCACCCCAGCACGCTGGTACCCAGACCCATCCGGCACCCAGCAGTGATTGCCCGCCCCTGCGCACCCAGGCCTCACTGCTCACCTGCAGCCAACAGCATGCCTCCAAGAGGGCTTACCATGTGCTGGTGCAATCTTCAAGCCCGAGGGCCACAAGCTTGGCAGCCTCCTCAGCTGATTGCTGGCTTCTGCATAATGTCCCCGCAGCGCACCTAGTGGCACCGCACTCTGGAGTTCTGTGTGAGATGACTGCTCCCTTCGACCTATACTGCAGTCCAGCAGGTCTCACACAAATCAAATCCAGTCCAGACCTCCAGGCCTACTGCATCATTGCAGGCTGCACACCCTCTCAGCTCTTCAGGTGGGTCTACCTCAGTGCACCACAAGTCACCATCCAGCCTCCATTCCACGGCATCATTGCAGGCTTCACACCCGCTCAGCTCTTCGGGTGCCACTACCTCAGTGCACCGCAAGTCATCGCCATGTGGCGGTAGGCTCGTGTCGGACACAGTGCCTCAGGTGCCATTACCTCTGTGCACCGCAAGTCACCCTCCAGCCTCCAGGCCACTGCATCATCGCAGGCTGCACACCTGCTCAGCTCTTCCGGGGGGCCTAGCTCAGTGCACCGCAAGTCATTGTCCAGTGGGGCTACCGCACAGGTCAGCCTCCAGCAGCCAACAGCATGTCCTCTGTAATGCCACTTGAGCCCTTCACAGTCAGTGGACCACCCTGTTCCAGGCAGGCCACTGGAAAGCCTGAGTGGAACGTCTGGAGACGTACTCCGAAGCGCACAACAGCCCAGCGCAGCCAAGGTGGCCCACGCTTAGGCGTGTGAGGATTGTGAAGAAATGGCCCGGAGCATGGTTCAGTTCTCGGCTCAGAGCGTGGTTCAGTTCCAGGCTCAGGGCGTGGTTCAGTTCCGGGCTGGCCAAAAAAGAAACTATGGAGTTTGTCTCTGTTGTAGTGTCGGTACCACCCTGCCCTTAATCGAAAATGTTGCAATGTAGCATGTACCTGGAGGGCGGGCTTGCCTGAATGGATAAATAAAGGAGCGCAAGACCGCTCGGGTCTTGGCTCATACATGGCAACTGTTGTGTGCATCTTCATAGCCGCGACATAAGACAAAGGCCTAGCCTCAATCGCAGCGCGAGTTCAGCCAGGCCTCAACTTGACATCTGTTTCCACCCTATCCTTACCATAGGCCTACACACACGTGTCCGCCAACCTTCAACGGCCAACATTACAGTGTTGTTGTCAGGCTTGCGGACATGAGCAGAAAGGCATGACAATGGTGTGCCGTAGGAGTGTAAGTGGTGCAACCGCGCAGCGCACACAAGTAAATAGGTTCGGGGGTAGGGAGGAGCAGATGTGAGGCTACCAAATACACATTGATCCCACACATTTGCCAGAAGCAATACATGGCAAACATGAATCCCAAAGTCGCACAAATCACATGCCGCAAAACTTGTAAGTCTGCCAACACAGCATGCAGAACCACTAATTTACACAAATATCACTTACCTCTCACAGAAAATCCACTCTGCCCGTGGATGATGACACCCTTCCGAATCCCTAACACCCTGGCCCAGAGACATTACAATGTGGCCCACAAACGACCAGGGGCATTGTTGAGCACACATTTGGTGTGTTAAAGTCAAGTTACACGTGCCTGTACATCACAGGTGGAAGACTCCTGTACAGCCCAGAAATAGTGTGCAAGATGATCATTGCATGTTGTGTATTGCACAACATATGAGTACGCACCAATGCCCCATGGATCCAGGTGCCGGCTGGTCCAGACAATGATGAGGAAAATGAGGCAGGTGAACCACACCCCACTGCAGCTGCAGCAGGAATAGCCCAAAGGGACACAATAATTAACAATTTCTTTGCATGAGGATGTCACATTGTGACTGTCCTTAGCAATCATGGAACAGTACAATATGTGCACATACATTCATTGCAACACACACTCTCTGTGTGCATGTCAGTCCTCTGCATTAGCACATCACTCTGACAAGTGTAGGTGCAGCATTAAATGCTAAAAATCTCACGAATAGCAAATATATGGTGGGTATGTCACCTCTGTACGGAGAGGCTGTTAAGGGTGTCACTTATTCGAAATGCCATTTCAGGGTGTCAAATGTAGGACGTAATCCCACTCATCAGCGTATCACATGTGTACAAAAACATGACATGAAGGTTGCCATTGCTGTCTGAAAAAACACAACAGGGCGTCATTTGGGGTCAAATATGACATTTCGGGTGTCCATTGGGGTCAGATATGAATCAGCCCGATGCAGAGATGCACCCTGTGGCTCAAGTCCCACAACATGAGCAACATGGATGTAAGGGAGGTGAAGTCAGGGGTTGTTTGTGCACGTGGATGTGTAAGAGTGTGACCTGCTCCTTTTCCACACTCAGACACCTCAGTGCCGTGACGTGCACCATGTCATGATAATTGGACTGCAGCCATGCTAATCGTCATGCAGTGTCACTGACATTGTCAGTGTGGCTCATGGACCAGCAGCTTTGCTGGGTTCAGCACATGTGTATGGGTTTGTTGTGAGATTAGTGATGTGTGGGGAGGGCCCCCTCTGGGCACATTGTCGACGGAGGCCTACTTGCTGTTTCTATGTGTCCTGCAGTATGCCAAGGACATCAGGGACATGATCCAGAGTCATTGTGGGTGTGCACTGTGCTATAGTTAATTGTGCACGTGTGCCATTGTCCCCATCTCCTCACGTCCCCCCAGTCCCTGGTCATTACTCACGCTCTTGCTGTTGGGTCAGATCATATTGAGCAGTGTCTGGTCCCCCAACTCCTGCCACTGTCTCCCCACTGATGACTGTGGGCATCATTTCCTCCATCTCATCCAGCACCTGCTGTGGCGCTTGACTCCCACCTCCAGTCTGCATTGCTGCTTTCGGGTTGTTAGCAAGTTTCAGCTTGGTTTTGCGCTTCACATCATTCCAGCACTTCTTGGCAGTTCACTCTGACTGCACTCACCTTGGACAAGATGGAGTCATATTGCATTTTTTGTTGCTAATGACACAGTGGAGGTGATAAACAGTTGCTGGTGGTGTTCTATCACCTCCGTAATCAGGATCTTGTTTTCCTGCGGACTCAATCGAGGATTTCTCTGATTTTTCTCCTTGCCCTTCTCCTTCCCTGAGGTCCCTGGCTGGTCCTCTGGGGGCATTGTGGGGTTCTGGTGGCCTCTGTAGTTGCTCCAGCTTCCTCAATGGTGCTTCTCAGTAGTTTTTACATTTTTTTATTTGCAGCTTTTATGGTGATTTTCTCGCCTGACGTGAGAATAGCAGGCCTGGTGCTGCTTATCGCTGATGTTTTTATTGCTGTTGGGCCCATCACAACATTTTTCACTTTCGGGTTTCCTTTTCTATCATCGTCCCGGTAATTTTAACGCGGACATTTGACGCGTTATCGGGAAACTATTGCCTGTTGCCGGCATGTTGAGAATACACGGCTGTCACAGCATTAGTTTCCGGCGATAGTCGGCATAGTGTAAAATTGTGTTAACCTAGGTTGGCGATGACTATCGCCCATTCTTGATAATATCCCCGAAAATGTTCTGGTGAACACTGCAAACTATGTGGCAAGTGTGGTAACCCTGTGATCATGTAGTAAAAGCCACAGAATCACATAATTTCACTGGTAATGAACATTGTTTGCATTTTCATAAATAATCTGTTCATGAACGGTGAACAAACCTAAACATTCTTCTTCAAATCGATATTGCTAAGGTACAGATAATTGGGGTGCTTGCTGGGAGCCTAACTAAGCTCCTCTGGAACTTGTTTTCCGTTTTTGTTAAAGTGGCAATAGTCTGAAAGACCCACAGTTCTGCCCCATAAACGGCTGTCTCCCCAGCTTTTACATTGTACAGTTGCAGTGCTGGGGCACAATGCTTAGTGAATGAGGTGGAGTGCTCTTACGGAATGGTGCCTACATCTTGCTTGTGTTCAGTGCTGCTTGACCTATGTGTATCCTCCACGAGAGTCTGGGTGTAATCCTGACGCCCAAATAATCAAAAGCCTCCACTCTCTCAATCTCAGAGCCTCCCAGGAGCATCTCCCCCTAAAGGATATGTGTTATCTAATAGTCATAAACTTCGTTTTTGAGGTGTTCACAACCAGTCCTTGTTGGGAACAAAATTCTTTGAATCAATTTAACAATTGCTGAATACCAGTAGGTATCTGTGAAATGAAAAGGGTGTCATTGACAAAGAGTTGTATAGGGGTTCTAAGGCCTCCAACACTGTTGCTGGCAGGATGATAGAAACGGAGCAACATCATTTAGATATAATGAAAACAGGATGGGGGCCAAAACGCAACCCTGGCTGATGCCCTTCATGATTGGAAATGAATCTGTAAGCTGGCCATGATCTCCCCCGCACACTCTGGCTTGGTTGTCCTCATGTAACTGAATGAGGGTAGTCAAGATGTTCATTAGCATACCCATGTACTTCAATACTAACCAAAGCTTATTCGGGAGACTAGGTCGTAGGCAGATTTCAAATCAATGAAGGCCATGTAAAGGTGGCCTTCGCCATTTGTACCGTCTTCCAACATATTTTGAGAAATTGAAGGACCTGAACTATGGTGCTAGTTCTCTTTCTGAAACCAGCCTGCGTTGATGAAAGTAAGTTGTTCTCTGTTATCCAATCAAAAACTGAACCCACAACCAAGTGGCAAAACACTTTTTGTATGTTGTCTATCAAGCTGGTAGGCCTGTAGTTTACTGGCAAACATTTGTCTCACTTCTTGTATATGGGCACAACCTTGGCCGCCTTTTAAACAGTTGGAATTGGTGCACCCTTCAGAGTAGCAGTTGTCAGTGCTACTATGTACCTTGCCCAATTTGACCTATCACTGTGGAAAGTATCAGCTAAGATGTCATTAGGCCCTGGTGCTTTGCCACACATAATGGCATTGAGAGTCAGTTTAACATCACTTAGGTAGTACTCAAGAGCTTCTTGATGGATGTCCTATTCTGCTGCATCCAAGCTGTCAGTAAAGTCAAATGGGCTAGCAGAATATGTTTGAGAATGTTTAAGCCAAGTAGTTAGAGGGACATGTTTGGCTAATTGTTGAATAATTCCACAATCTCCCTGAGCTGCAAGTTTCCAAAGTTTGGAACTATCTTTAACTATACATGAGCTGAGCATTTCCCTCCATCTACTATCGCTCAAATCCCTTTTTGCCTTTGCTGGGTATCTTTGTAGGCTTTGCAATCCATTTTTATCAGCTGTAGATTTTTGTCTACAGGCCTTGTTGTACAAGCCAAAGGCTAATTTACCCTTTTTAGTCCGAATAGGATGCCGGGGCACAGGGGCTAGAAAGATAGTAAAGATTGATTTGAAAAAGCAAGCAAAAATACTACTTGCCTCCTCAATGTTGACATTTGAGGCAAGGATGCAAAAAAGCAAATTGCGATGGCCTTTGCAAGGTGTGGAGTGATAGCATAGACTATACCAGAGACTGTATCACAGTGAGCTACAGCCTGGTGCCATTTGAGAGTGTGCCTATTGTTAATTAGCTGAAGAAGCTCCGTAGAAATGCGAAAGAGCTGGGCCGTTAGTCGATAGCACTGTAGATATATTGGGCTGTGATCACTCTGCAGCCTTGGTGTTACTACCATCTCAACCACTTTCTGCCAGAGCCTTAATTCGATAACTATATCATCAATATGGCTCTCCTGGGTAGGCCTGTTATAAGTATGTGCCCTTTTACTATCCGATTTTGTCCTCCCATTAGCAACCATAAATACATGCTCCAGTGATAGAGACATCAACTGAAGATCTGTATGGGCCCACCTTTTTATAGGCAACAAGTCGAGTTGGGGGAACCACATGCCTTTTCTTCCTCCTGGGATAGGTCTAAACCATTATGATCGAGGGGCTTGAACTTTGTGTTGAAGTCTCCAACGATTACCACCATGTGAGCATTTGAAAGGTTTGTTAAGATGAATTGTGAGGAAGATGGGTACTTGAGCAATATTGATTAGGAACTGGGGTCGTCGCACAGCCTATCCATTTTGTCTTGGAACGTTAATGGATATAAAAGAATATTGGTACAGGAAAGTTTTAAAAACATCCTTAAGAAGTCCGATATTGTTTGTTTACAGGAAACTTGGCTGTGCGACAAAACCGCTGTTATCGAAGGCTTTACTCACCATGTAAAACTTGCAAGAAAAAACATAGTAGGTAGGGCATCAGGTGGGCAGATGGCGTTAGAACCCCTTGAACTTAACTGTAACTGGGCATTAGGTAGTAGAGTGCGGATATTAAATTTTAACTTAAGTGGGGAAAGTCTATGCATTATAAATGTGTACATACAGAAAGGAAAAATAAATGAGTATAAAGCAGGTTTGGAACGCTTAAAAAAGGACTTGGAGGGTTTATGCGATACTGACCCGAGAGATGTGCTCCTGATACTGGGTGATTTTAACCATAGAATAAATCCCCCAAAAATTGACTCTTGGCAGGGTGATCTATTAGGAGTATATAACATAGAGTTTGCTAAGTTTCCTAGATGCAATATCTCAACCCAAGATATCGAGCTTAGTCAGCTATTGGGGGCTATGGGCCTGATCTGTACAAACGGGAGAAAAGAAACGGATCGGCCCACTAAACGCACCTTTAAAATAGGGCAGCAAAAGTGTCCTATAGATTACGCATTTATCCAGGCATGGAGCTTTCATGTAATTAAAAATGTTGAAATACTTAGGGTGGAGGGCAGTGACTACTACCCACTGCTGGTAGAATTAAGGTAACCAGCGCCCCGCAGAGACAAAAAGCATTTCAAGTAGAGGTTGAATACCCAAAGCGACTTACAACCAGGATTAGTGAAGAATATATGAAGAAACTGAGCGCACTCCAGTTAACAGTCAAGTTAGACAACCTACTAGCAGGAGAGGATGTATCCTGGTATGAGGGCATTATAAGGCAACTGGTAGAATGCCTCAGGATAAAATCAAACGTGGTAAACACGAGGTAGTAAGTAAAGCTAAACTACATCCTAATAATAAACCGTGGTTTGGTGATGATTGCCAGAAAGTAAAGGCTGGCATTAGGAAACAAGAGAGATGCCTTAGAGGCAGATACAATGAAGTAGCACCATCTGAACTTAGGAAATGAAAGATAAAATATAAGGCAATTAATAGAGACAAAAAAAGATCCTATAAGGATAAATGTTGGGTGAATTTACTCGAAGTAATTGAAAAAAAAATGTGAAAGGCTTTTGGAAATTAATACAAGAATGTATGGGAAAAGTTGTAGGGAACCTGCAATGCTCTGTCCCAGAAGATAAGCGTGTGGTCTATCTAGAGTAAATTTATGGTAAATGGCCAAGGATGGTGGAAATAATACCCAATAGTTTGCCTGGAGTTAGGGAAGAAGTAAAAGAGTATTTCTTCCCAGGCCATATTAGGAGTATAATAGCTAGGCTAAATTTAACACGAGCTGCCGGCCCAGATAATCTAACAGCAGTTATTATAAAAACAAATCCGGAATGGTGGGCCGAGTTCTTCTCAAATATGTTCAAGGGGATATTAAATACTGGAATTATGCCAGATAGTTGGAAAGGGGCTATTGTGAGACTAATACACAAAAAAGGTGACGTAAATTCCCCTAAAAACTATCGTTTGATAAATCTCCAGGACATAGGTGAAAAGGTATTTTCCAAAGTAATTTTAGGTTTGCTAAAGGATCGGGCAGATGACAAACAGATAGTACTCCCAGAACAGGGTAGGTTTAAAGAAGGACATTCAACGGTGTATCACTGCTTTGCCCTCTGGTCCATTGCACAGAAGTCAATAGAACAGAGGTGTAATTTTTTTTGTTGTTTTGTGGACTTCCGTGCGGCATTCGATCTTGTGGGCAGGGAGCAGCTGTGGTCAACTCTGGTAGGGTACGAAATACATGAAATGAAATGAAAATTGCATTTATATAGCGCATAAGCTACCCTGAGGTCTCGCAGCGCTTTGTCTGAAACCGAAGGAAATCAGGAATTACGTGCTAGCAGATTGTACCAAATAGGTGGGTTTTTAAAAGTTTCCTGAATGCCAGCAGATTATCAGTCCTTCTAAGCAGGAGAGGAAGGTCGTTCCATAACTTTACAGCATTAAATGTGAATGAGCGACCTCCCCAACGAGCTCTGTGTATCTTGTTTGAGGTAGCCAAATGGAGTTGGCTAGAGTGCAGGGCTCTGTTGGGGAGGTATGGGGTGATCAAAGGATGCATTATGGTTGGACCCGTCTTCCAAATTGCTTTATGTGTAATGCACATAGCTTTGAACTGGATCCTAGCTGTTATGGGCAACCAGTGTAGTTTCTTAAGGACCAGCTTCACAGATTGCCTCCGTGGAATTTGATATAGCAGCCTTGCGGCACAGTTCTGTGTGACCTGAAGCTTATTACATGGTGATCTATTGGCCAGCCCTGATCCAAACCTTACATACTAAAAACTGGGCCCAAATAATCATGGATGAGGAGGGAGGATTATCTGAGAGGATCCAGACTGGTAATGGCTTGAGGCAGGGGTGCTTGCTTGCCCCTTTACTCTTTTTCCTGTTCTGAGCTGACCTGCCTTTAAAATTAAGAGAGGTTAGAGGGCCTAGCCCAACATTGGGAGGAAATAATACATCCTGCTTATTATATGCAGATGACCTGGTGATTATGGACCAGACGGAGATGGCCTCCAGAGAAAATTAAATAGGTTTAAAGAATACTGCCTAAATAAAAAATTAGTAGTGAACATGGAGAAGACTCAAATTTTATGTTTCTGGAGGAGCTAAATAAAGTTCTCCTGGTATCTTGGCACAGAATTGCTCGAGAGGGTAACAGAATATAGATATCTGGGAATGTGAATTTCGAGTACCCTGAAATGGTATACCCATCTGGAAGCTTTAAAAATGAGTGTATCAACTTCTGTGAAGGGCCTAAAAAGATTTAACAGTGTTTACAGAGAAATGTCGGATAGGCCGGGTATAAAGACCTACCTAACAATGGTCCCTCCACAATTTCTGTATGGGGCAGAGGTACTTTACTGGCAAGAACTGCTGGGATAAAGAGAAGGGAAATATCCTAAAAAGCTTGTTCTTGCTGCCCAGATCATCAATGGTTCAGGCAGCAAGACTTGAGTTGGGAATTACCTCCTGGGCTATAACAGCCTGTGTAGCCCTAATACGATTCTGGCAGCGTCTAGGGTCAGGGGAGTCGCTTAAAATTTCCCAATGGTGTAAAGGTGAAATTGCCACTAGTGAACTGTCCTGGGCAAAAGATACAAGAGCCTCAATAAGTGAAGCGTATGAAGTGCTTGGTTTAAGGCTAGGCCCTCAGCTAGGCCATGTGTTAATAGACAAGAAAGAACTTGGGTCACTGGGATCTGATATGTCTTGTATACATGACCGTGGCCCATATGACCTTGGCTTGGAAAAATTATCAACATTCCCGATATGCAGACCGGCTACCCAGCTATCATTTAAGGCGGGAAGTATTAAAAATACGAATTGGGAGAAACCCCTGTTATGCGAATAAAGGGGTTAAAAACTTTATGATAGATAGTAATGGTAAATGTACTTGCACGTTAGGTACCCCCTGTGATATTTTACATATTTCATTAGATTGCATGAAGATTATAGATATACGAAAGGAGTTTTTATGTCCGATTTAAAAAAATATAGGATTAACAATCGGACACAAGCTGTTAACCTTTTGATGGAAATGATGTGTAGTGTAGTTCCTATATTCCCAATAGTCTCTGTGCATTGGAATAATATATCCTATAGATTAGACGTAGGGCTGAGGTCGACTAGGTCTCTATCGAATATACTAGACTTAATTGTGTGTACCAGCTAGCTCAGAGGTCACTTGAAACATTCTCGAATTCACAAGAAGGGATTAGTCTCTGATAACCGCATAAACATGACAACTTTGTTTCCCCAAGACAAAACTTATCTTTAGAGTCGTGGAAACAATAGATAGATATTTCGCTCAGTCAATTGTGCATGCTTCGTTTCACTAGAGGTGCAGAGAAAGTAGAAAGACGGGCGTTTTCAATAAAAGGATTCATTGAACAGTCTTCTTTCTCAAGCATAAGTAATGAACTGCTACAATATTAAAACTTTTTGTAAAATATAATGCGTACCATATAAATAGTAGAATAAAATAATACTGTAAGAGCATTGTATGGTTCCTAAACCATATATAAATACATACATAATTAACAGAGGCTAAAAGTACTCAACTGGTGCTTCTAAAATACGCTCCCCCTGTGTACCTAACCTAAACTTAGTGCGAGGGAAGAATAAGTGAGGTGTAGCATAAATGTAGTATTCTTTTGCCAAGAATCTGCTCAAGATTTCTCTAAGTGTCTAATCAGCTCCGTACCTTAGTTTAGAATGGAGAAGGTCAGTCTCAGGACTTGATTTCCCAACAACCCGCAAAGGTAGCTTGAAAACACTGGAGCTGGATTTCTCGGCAGGAGAAAAGACAGCGTCTCTCTCAGTGCATCTGCTGGAGGGTCGGCTTCCTTCGGCACTTGCTGTAGCAGAGTGCGTCGGGCAAGTAGATAATCGAACTGCTCCAAACCACTATGTGTTTCCTTGGGAGAGTGTGGGCATATTTATACCTTAAAGGTTCCGACTTTGATGTACAGTTGGACATAATAACGTCATCAAAGAGTCTCAGTTTGTTGAAAACGCCATGAGTTCTTGGACAAATCAATATTCAAGCAAGGGGAAGTCCCTGGCTGCTGAAGCTGAATTTTTCAAGAAATCGTTGTGGATTTTCGGAACTAGTGGAAGTAGCCCTGCCATATTTGGACTGCATGAGCTATTCCTAAGTATGGTTATGATTTCTATGCCTATATAAGCATATGGTGATGTATACCTATATAAGGGCATGAATCGGGAAACTTAGAATAGGGTCCCAAAATGATACATAACAGATGAACTTAGATATAGGCTGTGGTATGGGGTAATTCATGAGTAAAGTTAAAGTGTTCCTCAAGTTCACAGAGTAAGCTTCATAAGTGGTTCCCTTAGGATAATGCGGGATTGTGCTACTAAGGGATAACAGTATTTCTTCCCATATAGCGGAATGATTTGATGTATATGTATGAATTATTTGATTTTAACAATTTTAGGATGATATTTGACTCTTATTTTAAAGGGAATGTGTTAATTAATGTGTGATGAATAGGTGGCACATTTTTTATGATACTGACGTGTTTATGCTTTTTAACGGAATGATAAGATGTAAATTGTATACTTTTCTGGTTGTAACAAACCAAATAAAGTTTTGTTTGACTGACTGACTGACTGATAAGTTCTCCCTGTGACTTCCCAGGATATCTAAAGTTGTTGACCTTTAACCACCTCTCATCCCTTCAACACATATGTTATAAAGATCAATTATAGTTCCTCCTCTGAAGCTGATCCGAATTCTCAAAATATCTGGGTGATCGATTGGTAGCCTTTGTACTGAGCAGTTTAAGGATATTCTTAACCATACGAGGAGGCCTCCAAAAGATCTGCCACAATTCTTTATTTTAGTTGGAATCCTGTGGTATATTTATCTTAATTTATACACCACAATGAATGGAATAGCACGTATAAAACTGGAGTTATAGATTCTTGCTGCAATAAAAAATCTGTGCAAAATAACACAGTGAAAAGGTTTACACTGCGGGCCATGGGAAAAACCACTAGTGAGAATTCATCACTTGCAGTTGGAGTTGCTTTGTGTCCTTGCAGGGTATAGATAATGCAGGTCCAAGGACCAAGCCACAAGTCAGTTCAATTTTAGCTGGCCCGGGGAGCCAGGATGCAGAGTTCTCCTGGTTGTCCTTGGTGCAGATGGCTATGGATTCTTCGGATCCAGAGAACTGTTTGCGGTTTGCAGTGTGCAGGGGACTAGTACCACTAGTCCAGGTGATTCTGAGAGTGCTTAAGGCTTCCACAGGGGTCACTCTGTCTGGGGAACCAATAAATAGCCTAGGATGAGTCTCAATCAGGCAGTTGCAAGGACATTGGCACAGGTGCAGGGTATCTATCTTTTGCCTGTTGTCAGCAGGTCGCTTCTTCTGTCCTCTTTGATGCAGGTTGTACAGAACTGAAGTTCTAGTGTCAGGAGGTCCCTTAAATCCTAGATTTAGGGGAGGTATAGGTGTGCGGGAGCTAGTACCCAATGGGCAGCTACTCCCTGCTGCTATTCTGCTCCTGAGGTGACTACATCTGGGGGTGGGGGCCACTGTTTCTACCCAGAACTCTCTATTCTGCCACTCCTAAAGATGACAGAAATCTAATTTTAGTGTACAGATCAGGTTGCTCACCCTGGAGGTGTGGCTAGCCTTCTGGGGATGTACTCCTCTCTGCATAACTAATTTCCCATCTGCTCAGGTGCAAATGTGAATGAGGCAGGGGAGGGCTGTTTTCTCCACTGGGAATCAGCCTTGATGCATATCAGAGGCAGCACAGCCATTGAAGCTCACCACTCTGATTCGCCACTGGACTTGCCTGCTTGGGAGGAGTGTTACCTCCTTCCTGCCCAAGTCTTTGTTCCTGACTCCTGAGAGTGATCATACTGTCTGGTAGGAGGTCAGAACCCTGTCTTGGTGGCAGCAAAAGCATGAAGCATGGCCTGGCCAGCCAGAGCACAGAGAAGCTGGGGAAACCTGGTGGCCAACCTCTAAGGTAGCCACCTTGATTCACATCACCAAGAGCACGGGATTCACGTCAGGGGTAAGAAAATACATTGTTTGATACCAAACATGACGTATTTTAGCAGTACGATAATGGAGCTGCCAACCTCGAGAATGCCCGGGTGGTAGCCCAAGTTGTCCTATGGACCGCTAACATTTACAATGGTTTCCAATGGGGAACACCGCTATAGTGGAGAAGTGTGGCTCAATGGTTAGAAGCGTCAGACCTTGATGCGGAGCTCTGGCCCGGGACCAGGGTTCGATTCCCGCCTCGGCGGGTCTCGAGCTCAAAAACTCCTTAGACCTGATATTCTCGCCTCAGTGCCAATTCTAATCATGGGTCCCACGCTGCGACTCTGGGCAATAGCTTGCTTAATCTCCATGTCGGCCCCAGCAGCGCAAGGGATGCGTGGCTTCACCTTGGGGGTGCCCAGGAGTGGACACTTCACATGGAAAGCCAGGAAGGGTTCCTCTGCGGTATGAATTCAGCGCTACGAGGCCTAAGGGTAGAAGTGCGCTATATAAATACAATTCATTTCATAGGGACAATTAGGCTTGTACTTCTATGTCCTCACCTTTAACATAATGTACCTTGCCTCCAGGGCTCTGGAGGCCTTCCTTAGAAGTACCTGACATGTATTCAAAATATTGATTAACTGCGACACATGTGGTGAGGGCACAGTCAAGTTCGAGAAGTTTCCACTGCTCCCGCCCTCTTCAGTGGCAGGCCTGCTGTCAGTAGTTTACGTGGGTCACTCAGGGTGGCACACAACTGTGCTGCAGGCCTGGGGACCCCTTTACCACCTGTTCCCTGGGTAACCCTGGTACCATATACTAAGGACTTATAAGGGTGTAAAGTATTTGCCAATTTTGGATTACCAAGTCAAATATAACTGTTTTGGGAGAGAGCATAGGCACTGTTTTCTGGGTAGCTGACACTAGGGCAATATCAGAGCCATAACCACTAGCATTTGGAGCAAAAAGTGGGAGGATGACCATACGAAAAAGGTCTTTCTTATACAGTATGTTCAGCATGTTCTACTAGTCAGTCACTGAGGGCTAGGGAGATGTGGTATGCAACAACCATTTCCCTTGGTTTTACAGGATTAGGACATATACACTTTGTTTACTGTAAGAAGGTTAGTGAGTTTGATATCTTTCATCAAATGAACAGTGCACAATAAACAATTATTGTGTCAAAATTTAGTAATCTGTATTAATATTACATAATTGAACGTGCAGACTGAATTCCTTAGGAAAACACATACGTATTTTGTGTGGCCAGACTCTAGACAATTAGGCCATTACCTTCAGTCAGAGCACCAGATGTGGCTGGGAGACCTGCTACAATGAGCAAAAGCAGAGGCTGTTGTGCTTGCCACCTTCAGGACAGGCGAGGAGGATGGGCAGATGAGCATACAGTGAGATAGGATTGTGCTGCTGTTGGATGCAAAATCGGACATGGAACAACAAATTCCTATACACTAGCCTGAAGTGGCTCAGCCAAAGATAGTGCTTCCTCTGCCTGAGATCGGTGACTGGTAAGGAGTGACACACACAGGTTCGATTGTATACAATACCGAGCAAAGGTTGGCACATGGTTGGGTGGAGAGCGACATTGATGGGAGGGTATAATGGCAGATCTTCAGTGGGAAATGTATGATCAGAGGAAACATACTGGATGACAGCCTCTATTTAACGTTTACACTATTTTAAGTAATTTTTAACTCATCAAGTAATACACAGAGTGATGATCATTATCATTGCTTTGCTGTTGTTCCTATTTGTGCTCAAAATGATGCTATGTCTATTCCAGACTATGCATTCAGTTTACATTCCTAATATGTATGAGTGCATACTATGCTCATACTTCTTTTCATTTATATCCACTTTGAGCATAGATGGTTGGGGTAACTTAAAAGTAGACCAACGAATATCCCATTGTAAAGTGGACATTTCATGTAACATTGAGTGACCTGCACTCTGTCATTATTTGAAAGTTGAATATAGATTAATTACAAGCAAAATCCTTGACCACTTTAAACTCCAAATTTCACTAAGTGTCAAGTCATTTGAATTCACCCTGGACACCAACCTCACCGTCAAAGAATACACTGCCAAAAATGCTGGGTACCATCTTTCCCTTCTAAGAACGTCAAACTGCTTCTTCCAGAAAGCAACTTCAGAACTACTGTTCAAGTCCTCATACTCTCGAATCTGGATGGAAGTAATGCTCTGCTCCATGGCCTTCTAGACTCAACACTGGTATCACTTAGGGGCATCCAGCACGCTCCTGAATAAATGTGATCACATTACCCCCATCCTGATGGAACTCCACAGGCTCCCCTTGCCAGCCCACACCATCCTCAAGACAAACTTCATCATTTACAAAGCCATAGCAAGCAGCATCCTTTCTTATCTTACAGATACACTCACCATCTCTGGTGGTTGACAGCACACCTGCAGCCCGAACACCATCAGACACATTTCGCAGTGTAAAACGTTTTTTACAGAGCAGCTGTGTACACAAAATTAACATCGCTGCATCCATCAGGACTGCCCCCATTCTGCTTCAAATTAGAAAAGAGTTCACGACTCACTGCTTTAACCCCTCCCATGCTCGTGACGGAACCGTTCCATCACAAGCCTCGGGCGGGCTGTGCTGGTGACAAAACGGTTTCGTCATGGCCCGCTTGCCGCGCCTGCGCGGCGCGAATTTCGCGCCTGCGTGGCGCGAATTCCACGCCTGCCCTGACGTTCTAAAGAACGGGCGGGGCTGTGACAGAACCGTTCCGTCACAAGCACAGCTCACCCGCGGGCCGTGACGGAGCCGTTCCGTCACGAGCAAGGGACCACCGCGCGGCCCCGCCTCCCCCTTAGCACTGCGGCGGAATAGCCGCCGCAGCGAAGGAGTTAAAGAACACATCCCACATCACATTGCATTAACTCTTTACAACCCAGATTTCTTTCCTATTACTTGTCTATATCTTTGACCATGTACAGCTCTCCGCTGCCCTCTGGTTAGGTTTGCGCTATAGAAATGCCATATGAATACATACATACATAGTGTATGTGTGAAAATCAAACTCTGTTTTTGCCAGCTGTAACTGTTGCACACAGCGCACGAATTAGGGCTTGAGATGAATATTTCTAGTTTTTAGTCAGTGCTCACAATGAATTCTACTGGTTCTCTTTTTATCATCGAAAGAATTTCTGTTTGTTTTCTCCCAGCCCATGTTTACATGTGAATGAATGAATGAGTACGCTCTTCTATAGCGCATGGCTACCCTCAGGTATCCCAGCACTGTAAGACCCAAGAACAAATGTAAATACACTCAATGGAACAGGAGTGTCTTCAGTAGCTTCCTGAAGGCCAGATGATTAGATTCAAGCCTGATGTTGTCAGGTAGTGGTTTCCAAAACTTGGCTGCTTGGAGAGAGAGTTGGCGACCGCCCATGCATGCCAGCTTCACCCTCGGGACTGCCAGCAGATTACGCTGGTTGGATCTCAAGGCTCTAAGAGATTGCTGACGGCAAAACAGGGGGCGAAGAATGGCCGGGCCATTATTGAAAATGGACTTGTGCGCCATGCACATGGTGTTAAACAGGATCCTTTCCTGTATCGGTAGCCAATGGAGAGACCGAAGTGAGGCCTTCGCCGAGCTGCGTCTGGGAACATTCATGAGTAACCATGCTGCACTGTTCTGCATGGGTGGGATGGGGAGTGGCTGGAAAATGGGGAATACTGGCTATATAAAGATAAGCGTTGAGGCGAAGGGGGTAAAGGAGGGGTTTAGGGAGGTACAAACACCTTTTCAGAAAAGAGCAAGTCCATTGGCATTCACAAACTGCACTTCTAAAGTTAATGAAGACAAAAAAGACAATTTTCTTCATCCTTTTGTTTGAGTAAGAAGCATCCCTGACTATCGCAGCATTCCTATTTTTGGGAGGACTGCCCCAAGTCATTTTGCCCTTACCTGCAGGGCAATAATGGCTGTTAAATAACCCACTTTGTTATGCAGCTTCACCTGTGGGTCAGTCCCACAACTGCATGAATGGTAACTAAACGTCCTAATTGCCCGCAGGTGTAGGAGAAATGAATAATTAACATGGGGTTTACAAAGGGAAAAGATCTATACAGCTGTTGTTGATCGTTTATGCCCTCCTTTTAGCATTTTTATTAAATGTTGCTTCGGCAAAAATCCACAATACAGCTTGTTATAATAAAATTTACATTTTAAAGGCACTTGCAGGTAGATTCATGAAAGGAAAATCGTCTCGCAAAGGGCCAGATTCTGCGAATCTGGCCCTTTGCGAGCTCAATTTTTGCATTTGGGATTCATCATCCCAAATGCAAAAATCGGTAATTGCGAAATCGCATATTTGCGAGGAATTGCATTTAAGGAATCTCTATTTGAGATTCCTTAAATGCAATTCATTAACCAATATTTATTCGCTATTCCTGGCCGCTATTTACAGCAAAGTGTAACTTCGTGGTAAATAGCGAAAACTTAGAAAAATGCACTTTAGTGCATTTTTCTAAGTGGTATGTTACACACACACATGTCCTTTGGACATGTGTGTACGAAACATCAGGCTACATGTACATTTCAGGGGTGCAACAGGGAGTCCATTGGACACCCCTGCACCCTTGAAATCGCAAAATCAAAATGCGAATCGCTAATAGCGATTCGCACATTGATATGTCTTCCCATTCATTCCTATGGGCCTTTAGGCCCATAGGAATGAATGGGGAGTTATTCCTTATTTGCGATTAGCAATTAGCTAATCGCAAATAAGGAAGCTGTAGGAATCGCAATAAATATTGCGATTCCTACATGAATCCCGTTTTGCGAGTCTGTAATAGCGATTCCTTATAAATCGCTATTACAGACTCGCAAAACATGCCGATGATGAATCTGGCTGTTGATGTGTAATAGGTTAGAGATAAAGGAAAGAGAGGAAGGTAGAAATAGATCTGGATAGAAAGAAAGAAGGAGAGAAATAGAGAGAAAATAAGAGAGAAACACAGGAGAAAAGGGTGTACAAAGAGAGAGAGTCTCAGAGAGGGTCCTATAAGCACAGAAGTGTTGCTAACTGCTGTGCTTCCATCCTACATAGCAGTAGTAGTGATGCTCCCCTTTGGCACCTGCATCCATTTGCAATATGGGCACAATTACAACCTGACAGGTAAGCCAGCGCCGGCCTCCCCACATAAGGTTTTGATCACTCTGACACAGAATGCAATATTGACAATGCCACTCTGTCAGCCGAACCCCCATAAATCATATAAAAATCATTTACTCCCTCCTGAAAGTCCATTTGCAACACTTCCAAACACTCCAGATTTACCGTCCTAGGATCAACAGGGTCATCATTTAGAGAATCTCCTGGTGGACTCGAAGAGTGAAGGGTTATTAAAGGGCAGCTGAGCTTCGGTGTCGAAAATAGGTAATAGGAAGCAGAAGTATGCTGGAGTCCACATACCGTGCATCAACCTCAGGGAGATTGACAGGGTGCTGGAGCAGGCTCAGACAGTAAGAGTGTGTTACTCTCCATCAAAGGGCGAAAATGTGAGCTCAAACCTAAATGTTCCTCCTGTCTTCTGTAAATATTTTTTTTTGATGGGCTCCTGAAAACTGCTATCAAGCATCTTCACCTGCACGACTATGACGAATGAGAAAAGGCTATATATCAGAGTACAGTGTAGAACATGTGTTTCTTTTAGTCAATCCTTTTAAAAAATGAAATTCAAACGCCATTGTTTGTTAAGACGAACCTATAAATCACCCAACATTGAAGATAAAAACATGTCTTGAAAAATAAAATAAAAAGAACAATCAGCAATAAAATGTAAAGTTGCATTATTTTCCCGGGAAACAATCACTACATTAAAAGAAATTCATGGCATGCTGTTTGTCACCTAATTCAGACTCTACAAACATTTCTTTTTAAACAGTGTTGTCTTTTCCCTTTAGAAAAGCTTTTGGTCGTGCTCTTTCTTTTGTTTATTTGTGCTCACACCCTTGAAAACAAGGGTCCCTGGCTTTATATTGTGAGGGGATAATTAGAGCACTTCAATATAAAGCAAAATATGAGTCAGTGCTTTCGCTCTCACTTTTTCCAGTTTAGTTGCAAATAGCATAAAAGGACATTCTTGTTCGACTTAGTAACACAATGCCATGTGATTCCTTTCAAATAATTCAAAGCTATCTGATTCCCACTGTCAATGGGTCTTTTACATTTTTTCCTGCACCATAGAGGAAACTGTTAATGGAACCAGTTCTCCTTTTTTTGCTATCCTAAATGAAAAGATTTGCAGTATTCAGAGTATTACTCTCCAATTTAATTTCACTTTTTTTTCTGCAATTCCTTTCTCTAATATCACCCTGATATTTAAATCTGTGCAGTGTTGTTTCGCACTGAAAAAGGCCGTGGTATTGGATTCTTTTCTTTGAAACATATTTCGAAAATATATTTTTCAGTAGGATAATAAGCGGACTCCCTTTAACTGAATCATCCATCCACGTCCATGCTCTGAATTCTGTTTTATTTGCGTTAGGTCACTGCCAACACACTCATCTAGCAAGTGCTTCATTTGTTACGAAATAAGCGCTAGGGGCCATATGTATTAACAAACCCTTTTGCGGGTCCTAAATAGCGATTTTTAAGAAATCGCTATTTAGGAATCGCAAAATGGTATGTATGAAGAAATTCGCTTTTTTTTGCTATTCCTTAATCTTCCTTATTTGCGAATTCGCAAGTAAGGAATAATTTCCAATGCATTCCTATGGGCCAGGAGGCCCATAGGAATGATTGCGAAATAATTCTCAAATTGTGAATTCGCAATTTGCTAATCGCAATTTGAGAATTATTTCAAGGGTGCAGGGGTGTCTCAAAGACACCCTGCTGCACCCCTGAAATGTACATGATTGTGCATATGGCGCACATACATGCCCTATGGGCATGTGTGTGCATCACATGCCACCTTCAAAAATGCCAAATTGTGCATTTTTTGAAGAATTCGCAAGTTACCGTCAACTACAAGTTGGTGGTAATTTGCGAATTCTTAACCATAATTCGCAGCCCAAAAATGCTACATACATAGCATTTAAGGAATCGCAAAATTGCGATTCCTTAAATGCTATGGCAAAATAAGGAAACGCAAATCTTTGCTGTTCCTTATTTTGCTAATATTTCATACATACCAAAACATGCAAAAAGGCCTCTGCGATTCGCAAAAGACTTGATACATATGGCCCTAGGTCTCAAGTTTCTTTCAGGACTAGGTGGAATGTTCATTTTGCCCGCGTAATATGGCATAATTTCGCATTACTTTTGCTACGTGAAATTCGCGAAACCACCCTATTGTATTATGCCATGTAATTATGACCCAATCTTCTTAAACATTTTAACGCAAACTTGCCATTATGGTAAAAATGCACTGCAAACACATGGGAGCAACATAACAAGAGCTGCAGTTTTTTGTGGTGCTTTTCATTTTTTGCACGACTTTTTATTAGAACAAAACGCAGCCTCCTATCCAAAGTGGACGAAGGATTCATTTTGCACTAAAATACTGCACCAAACGCCAGTTTTGCATTTCACATAATTATGCATAATTTTTCTAAATTTGGCACACTCCTACTTTTTTCTTGGGAGACTGCTTCCGACTGTCATGGTTAACCAGGAACTAGGTATAATTTCAGTATGCCTGCGATGGAGTGTACGTCACATATACCAAGTGGTACATCCTAGTCAAAGATTTTTCTTCATAACTTAGTTAAAAGAAATAGCAGCAAATTTCCAAGGTTGTAACCCTTGAAATTAAATACAACTTCATTGAGCTGAAGTCTTTGGTTTTTGCACCTAGAGCTCTGAGTAAGACTAAGCCAGATTCAGGGGTGCAGAGAGTGCTCAGTCACTTGGATACATTTTCTACATCACACAGGTATAAGGTTCTACCTTAGGACTAAATAAGTATTTTGGAAGTTGAAATCCTCCAACAGGGCAAGGCTGAGGTTGCAACCATGCATGGCTCTTTGTGGCCAGATTCTTTTCTCCTGAAGTCCTGCTGGATCTGTTTCCAGCATGGCAAGAATGTTGTTGTGCAGACCTTTTTTTCTTGTCCACCTATGGGACACCTTCTTTGGGCAGGCCCCAGCAGTTTGTTCCAGTCCTCTGGAGGTGGGAAAATGTTTAAGCCACACTTTTCTCTAACTACTGGAAAAGTTACTTCTTGTTAGTCGTGCAGCCCTTAGCTATTAAGGGCAGGAATCTAGGAGCAAGGTCTCTGACCAAACAGTTCATCTGGAGGGTTCAGTCATCTTTGGTCACTGTGGGCCTCCAGGAAGTCAGGATCAGGAATCCTTCTTTTTGGCTTCATGAGGCAAACATACTTAGAGAGTATGAACAACCAAAGAAGAGGACAACCGGACCAAGGTTCAGCACAACCAAAACATTAGTTCACGTTAAAGTTAAATTGGTGCAGCACACTTCCCGTGCCCATTGTCCCCAGGCACAAATCCGGTCAGTAAATTGTGAACAAAAGGTGGGAGGCGCACCCAGTAAGGAATTACATAGATTCTTATAGTCCAAGAGTGTTTTCTTCTTTATTTAGGTAATTTTACCCAGAACACATAAACAGCCAACGCGTTTAGTTACTTGTTGTCATTTCGTCAGGGCATGCGCTCTACTGTTTTATTTCAAACAGAGAGCCGGTTGTAGTTGAAAAGTGGACGAGATTTAAGAATTCACAAAATTCCACACAATGCAGGAAAATGCCTACGCTCTCTTGTAGAAGATTAATCTAGAAAACTGAGCGTCTAAACAAAACAGTGACGTGAAGGGGCTTCATGAGCTACCAGGCTACCTTGGACAGACATGCCTACAATGCAAGTCTTGTGATTTCACAGCACCCAGACCCTGTCTACCTGGGCATAGGTTAGACTCCCCCAAACAAACTCCTCTTACTGTTTTCCAACTAAATTTTAGGTCTCTCGTAAAACACTACTTAGAGGTAAACACACTCCTCCTTGATGAGAATCCTGACATTCTTTTTTTATGTGAAACGTGGCTTCGCGATGACATGGCTGGTCTACCGAATCTCACGTTGCCAGACGGCTATTTGATTAGGACTTTACACAGGGACGCTAGGGGTGGCGGCATTGCAGTTATCTATAAAAATCAATACACTTGCTCCTTTACTAAGGAAGATATTTGGGGTTGCGAAAGCGCTCGTTTTAAGATAGCTATAGGCCCACACTTTGTTTTGTCAGGGCTTTATATCTATCGACCCCCTGGATCTGCTTCTAAGTTCATTGAAGCTCTCCTTGAGGTGGCCAACTCTTTGGTTGTGGGTTCGGCTAACTTCAGAATATTAGGAGATCTAAACCTCCACTTTGATTCGACTCATGAGCCTACCATCAAAAATCTCCTGGCGGATCTTGCAGCCTTACAACTAGACTCTCTAATCCAGACTGCTACGCACTCGGCTGGGCATGTATTAGATCGTGTCTTTACTAACTTCGCGGGGTTAGGACAGATGCGCCCAAACCTATGGGATGGACAGATCACTATTTAATCAAAATTACCTTGACGGTCAGGGAAAGGTTCAACAAGGATGAGCCAACCCAGCTCTTCAAGAGGCCTTGGCATAAACTTAAAACTAATGACCTCCACACTAGCCTAGGAGCATTCCATTGTGAGGACAATATGGACATCGATATGGCATATGCCGCCTTCCATGACTGGATTACCAGAGGATTAGATGCCCTCATTCCAGCTAAATGGACCAAGGGGCGCAGATCCCCCTCCAACCCATGGTACAATGACACTCTGAGATCCATGCGGAAAGACTGTAGGAAGGCTGAGCGAATTTGGAGAAGGGACTATAAAGATGGGGATAAAGTACTATACCTGGCCAAACAAAAACGTTATCACAAAGCAATCTGCTCCATGCGTGCCTCTTTCTACGCAGAAGAAATTAACTCCAGCCCTAACCCCACCAAATGTATTTTCAAACTGGTGCAAGAACTCCAGAGTAGTAGAACCCCTGTCTCCAGCATCACCTCCGCGCAGCAGTGCGAGGACCTTGCCGTTTTCTTTGTAGAAAAAGTGCAAAAAATGTATAGGTCATTCCCGCAGCACTCTTTTGACCCACTCAACTCCGCTAATTCCAACACTGGTGACACCACGCTGGCGTTCATACCAGAAATCTCGTACGATGATTTAACTAAACTCTGCAGGAAAGTCAAGTCTGGCTCTCCGGCAGATCCTATGAGGCCGGCTCAATTTATTGAGTCTTTAGCACACTTCCTACCATCCCTGGCCTCTATACTCAATCTATCCTTCTCTTCGGCCAGTGTCCCTACTGTCTGGAAACAAGCATGGGTTTCCCCCATTATTAAAAAGCCTACTCTGGACCCTTACAAACTAGAAAACTTCAGGCCCATTTTGCTGCTCCCATGGGTGTCTAAACTTGCGGAGACCCATGTAAACAAGGTGTTGTCCCAATATATGCATCAAAATAACATCCTGGACCCATCACAAAACGGGTTCAGGCCGGGCCATAGTACTGAGTCTGCCCTACTGTCCACAACCGAACACCTCCGGACGATCCTTGATGCCGGTCAGAGTGCTGCGCTGATTCTGTTAGACCTCAGCGCAGCCTTTGATACAGTATCACTTGACATTCTGTTACATCGTCTGGCGACAGTAGGGATTACCGGTTCTGCCGTGGAATGGTTCCGCTCATTTTTGAAGGACAGATCCTTCCGGGTGTCAGCTCCCCCGTATCTTTCCCAGTCCCATTCCATCAGCCAGGGAGTCCCTCAGGGCTCTGCCCTCAGCCCATCCCTCTTTAATCTCTACGTGCAGCCACTCGCGGCAGTGACTAAAGAGTGGGACCTTATGCTGGTGTCATATGCAGATGACACGCAGCTGGTCATCATTCTTACCAAAGGGCCATCTACTTCGGCCTCGACATTTAGGAGTGGGCTGGCTGTAGTAGCCCAGTGGATGATGGACAATTGCCTGCAGCTTAATGCAGGCAAGACGGAGGTGCTGCTTGTCGGGAAGAATACCATCTACTGGAACGAGCACTGGTGGCCCTCTTCTTTGGGCACCATTCCACCGCCCAAATCCCTGGTTAAAAACTTGGGAGTCTGGATAGACTCCTCACTTAGCTTCCAGACCCACACTAAAAAATTGGCAGATACCTGTGTGGGCCTGCTGAGGAGTCTCAATCCGATACTCAAATTCTTTGACTCCAAAGTCCGGCAACTCATTGTACAATCCACAATCCTCTCTCGTTTGGATTACGCCAGTGTTTTATTTCTGGGCGCCAATAAAGCGGAGATAGCGCGATTGCAACAAGTTCAGAATTCGGCGGCAAGATCTCTGGTGGGTCTTCCCCGCAGATCCTCTGTTAGAGCTACCATTAGAAAGCTGCATTGGCTTCCCATTGAATCTCGTATTCAGTTTAAAACTCTCACCCTGGCATTCAAGATCCTCAAATCCAAGTGTCCAGAACTTCTGCGCCCGCTCCTGAAACCTTATGTGCCACAGCGCAGTTTGCGCTCATTAGGCCAACACCTAGTGACTGTACTCCACACAAAACTCTCTCGTATTGGCGGCCGCTCTTTCAGGGTGCTGGGAGCTAAGCTCTGGAACTCCTTGCCAATGAACATTCGCTCTATGAAGAACCTATCTGCCTTCCGGAAAGCCGTTAAGACCCATCTGTTCCCCCCTCCCTAGGATTTCCTGTCCCCGTTCTTTTACCTCTATTGGAATGGCACTTTTTAATCCTCAGCGCCGGGACGCCTCTTTGCTGGGGCAGCTGTTGCGCTTAATCAAATTGCTAACATAACATAACATATGTCCACAAAATATAAGGAAGACACTACAAATAAAAATGCCAAATGCTCTAATAAACCGAAGAGCTGAAAATGAAGGGCGTGGTCTTGGAGGGGGAAGACACAGTCCACTGACCCCTCCGGTATTCGTCGAGGGAGTTAGTAGCAAAGTAAGGTCTTTAATTGGTATATGTTTTCTCCTAGGCCTGAGTCTAAATCCAAACAACAGTCAACGGACCTTCAAAGCTTCTGGTCAATAATAACGATCCAAACGTTTGGATCCACTAAACCCGGTTACCATACAAGGAGGTTGTTATTATTGACTAGGAACTTTGAAGGTCCGTTGACTGCTGTTTGGATTTAGACTCAGGCCAAGGAGAAAACATATACCATATAAAGACCTTACTTTGCTATTAATTCCCTCGACGAATACCGGAGGAGTCAGTGAACTGTGTCTTCCCCCTCCAAGACCACGCCCTTCATTTTCAGCTCTTTGGTTTATTAGAGCATTTGGGATTTTTATTTGTAGTGTCTTCCTTATATTCTGTGGACATATGAAGCCTCTTCACGTCACTGTTTCGTTTAGACGCTCAATTTCCTAGATTAATCTTCAACAAGAGAGCGTAGGCATTTTCCTGATTGTGTGGAATTGCAACTTCTTAAATCTCGTCCACTTTTCAACTACAACCGGATCTCAGTTTGAAATAAAACAGTAGAGCGCATGCCCTGATGAAGTTACAAGAAGTAACGAAACGCGTTGGCCGTTTATGTGTTCTGGGTAAACTTACCTAAATAAAGAAGAAAAAACTCTTGGACTATAAGAATCTATGTAATTCCATACTTAGAGAGTATTTCCAGTCCCTGCAAGATGCACTTCTTCCAGCAGTAGTCAGGAGTTTTCGTCCAGCATGGCTTTTTTCTTCAGATGGAGTCTTTACAGTCCAAGAAAATTCTGTGATAGTGGTTGAGCTGCTAGATTACTTGCGTGCACTACCCAGTGAGTGGAGAAATTCTGACACCCAATGCCAACTATTTTATCACAACCTCCTTTTGCCACACTTCCCCCTTGCCTTATTTTAAAAGTTCCCAGGAGCCCCTGTTTCACCGCAGAGGACTCCTGGCATCAGCCTGGTCTGTCTTCAGCTCTTTCTTCACTCCCCATTAAGATAAGATCTCCTCCCACCTTTCTCTTTTCCTTGACATGTGTTACTGTAGTGCCTTTAAACTGCAGCCCAGCCATAGTATCATGGTGCTCTTTTCAGACCTATACGTTTTTCATATATGTGTGAGATACAAATATACATTGTAGACCCCAAACAACATTTAACCTTTGATGCCACAGGTGCATTTTATAACCATTTACAATGTATTTGTAGGGGAGTTAAACAGGTGAAATAGGGAGTTCCAATTGAGCAGCACATGTTTTAGGGATGAGCGCTGGTGCTTATTTACTGTTTACCAGTGGTAAAGTGCACAGAATTCTAAAACCCACAACCTTACAAATACCCTTTCACAGTCACTGATACTAATCGGAATATGTATTTAAAAGGCAGTAGGTGTCAATTCACAAAAATGCAACATGCAACATAAATATAGCAAATATATCCACTTCTACATTTTTCTTACTTTTTTTCACCCTGCTCCTTAGAAGTAGATTATCAATAATATTACCGGAAATTAGATTACTGTCTAAGGGGGCTGAAACCCTGCTCAAGCAACAACCACAATTTTTGTCAGGATGAAACATAAGCAAACGCCAAATTAATCTGTGCTCAACCCTCTGGTAGGATATCACAAAAGCAGTCAGGCTTAACTTAGAGGCAATGTGTAAAGTATTTATGCAGCACACAAACCGTAATAATGTGAAAACATAACACAAGAAATAGCCCACACCAATTTAGAAAAATAGAGCAAAATGTAACAAATTATTTGACAGCAAATTGACAAAAAGCAATTAGGAGAACTAGAGAGATTACATTTTTAAAATAATGCTTAAAAGCACAGAACCAACTGTGGAAATCTGTTTGCCCCAGGTCAGGACAAAGTCATGATTTCAGGTTGACTGTGATGGAATGCAGGCCAGATAAAGGAACACTGCTAGTCCCATTGAGAAACATAGCTTAAATCTGGGTTGCGGAGCCTTTTGCCGCACAGTGGCAGTCCCTAGAAGTGATTTGAGGACTGCATTGAAGATGGCTTTGATGAGCTGCGAGGGCAGCAATAGAGGTTTGCATTGAGGCTGCTTTACGCTGCATTGGTTCTGATAAAAAGTATGTGAAGAGCGTATATCGTAGGTTTTCCGCAGCGGCATATCCAATGATCTTGCCCGGCTGCAATGTCAGCTTGCATCAAGGCTTTTAGGAGTTGCATTGGGCTTGAGTCATGCTGTGTTGGTTCTGATGAGACTACAGTAGGCTGGCAGTGCACCTTTAGCCTCTGTTTCAAGGGTTCAGACCTGGAGGAGCAACACTTGGGGGATAGGTCTCACAGTAGGCATTGTCCAGGGGCAGGGCTCAAGGGGGTTTGAGTCTTTTCTGTCCATGACATCTGATTTGGAGGCCAGCAACTAGCCTTTGGAGTCACTCCGGTGGCCCTGGGTTGAAGGTGCTGGTCCATCCTTATCACTCAGGCAGCAAAGTAGCATGGCAGATGAGCAGTTCCTTTTTGAAGCAGAGCAGCACAGTAGTCCTTCTTTTGAAGTCTACCACAGGTCCAAAAGTGGACAGAGTTGTACTCAAGAGTTGGGTCTGAGGGTCCAGTATTTATACATGGTGTCACCTTTGAAGTGGGAGAAGCTTCTAGAGTTTTCCACCACCAAACGTGTCTGAAAAGTCTGTGCTCCCTGCCCAGTCAGCGGTGGGGCCGGGTGGGTAAGAAAAGCTAGTGTGAAATGCTTTGTGAGTGTGCTGAGGCACAGTCCTTGTGATGTGCAAGTATGGTAGATGGCAGGTCCTACCCCCTCATTCTGACAGCTATTCCTACTTTTTCTCACTGTCCGGGAGTAATACAACTGCCTGATACTCCAAGATACAGGCTCCAGGCACCAAATGGTTTGTACAAGAAAATGGCAACTTTCTAAAAATGTCATTTTTGGAATTGTGAAATAAAATTTACAATTAATGAGGGTTTTACATTTCAATGTTTTAGACACCAAACTCAACTTTCCTACCTGCTCCCAATTGAAAGTTATCTCTTATTAAATGTCATAAGGTAACCTAATGTTATCTAATGGGAGAGGCAGGTCAAAAGTGAATTTAACAGATGTTCACCACCAGTACATGGAAAACGTAAAGGTACATGTGGTGCTTTTCAAATGCATGGCACCCTGCCATCTGGTCTGTGCAAAACCTACCCTAGCTGTGACTTACATGTATTAAAATGGAAGATTTAGGCCTGGAAAAGGGTTTATTTTGCCAGGTTTAAATGGCAGTTCAAAACTGCACAGGCAGGCTGCAATGGCATGCTTAAGCCATGTTTAACAGGCTACTTAAGTGGGGGGCGGGATTAGTGCTGCAGCCTCACCAGAAGAATTTAATTTACAGGCCAGGGGTACATGTGGTACCACTTTACTAGGGATGTAGAAGTAAATTAAAAGTGCTTATTCAGTGGAAGCCAATGCCACCATGTTTTCAGGAGAAAGCACAATCACATGAGCACTGATTAGCAGGTGCAAGGTGTGCAGAGTCCTAAGGTCAGCAAAAACAGGAGGATGGAAGGCTAAACATTGTGGAAAACCACACCAAAGACATCAAGAGAAGGTAGATCTTTTTTTTGCCTCCCTCAGTTAAGGTGATCTGCCAGTACCCAGAGATCTGATCAACTGTGCTGAGGAACCTGGCAGCAGCGAACTGATCAATATGCTCATCATTTGGGGGAAGGTGTTAGTGTTAGCCTTAATGAGTGAACTGAGCACTCTCTAGTCCACACCGAATAAGAGTTTGAGGTTAGTTCCTGGAAGGGCAGCCTTGGAAACCAGCACCACTGGGCTAGACTGAGGGCAGCTTAAGGGCTCATATAACCCATTTGCCACATTTTGGAGTCTTCATCCTTTAGGCTGGTTCTCACCATGTTCAAGAGTCTATAGATCCTATTGTTCACAGGCATACTGTCCCCAATGTCGATATGATGGGTACACTATGTAGTGAGCCCGAAGGTTAGGAAGAAGAGTGAGGAATACTGCCCTCACAAATGGCAAAATTCACTCAGATGCTCTAGGATCAGGATAGGTAAGAGGCTGACACCCCAACTGACCAATCCTGCTGCTTGGAAAAAAGGATATCAGGAGAGGTTCATTCTCCTCCACAACTCCATCACATGTTACCAGGAGCATGGTACCCTCAGGCCTCTCAAAGTGGGTTCAAGGTCACTGACATGCTGGACCCACAAAGCGTTCCTGAGGGCCCCGAAGTCCACCAGGTAGATGACCTCACCCTTGCTCTCCTTTGCCTCATAGGGCCAAAACCATCAGTATTGTAGGGCCCGGGGCTCCACAGGCTCGATCACCCACACTTTTTGGCCAGGCGGAAACTTGACCAGAGAGACCTTTCTTGTCATACCATCCATTCATAACATCTTGGCTGGATCCAGATTCTCATTTGCCTTCTTCCAGAAGTACCTCCCTGTAAGCAAACTGTAGGCCTGGCAAGAGGACAACCCACTTCTGCCTCAAGAGTTCTGACAGGCCCATGATCATGCCTTTGAGGGTCTTGTTGAACCTTTCAACAAGCCCAATAGGTTGGGGTCGATAGGGTGTGGAGAACTTGTATGTTACCCCACACTCATCCCATATGGACTTCATGTACGCAGTCATGAAGTTGGTACACCAGCCAAATGCTACCTCCATGGGGAATAACACTTGGGTCAATATCCCCACTAGTGCCCTGGCCACTGTTGGTGCAGTCACTGTCCTCAGAGTTATAACTTCCAGGTACCAGATGGCATGATCCACCAAAACCAAGATGAACCTATTGCTGGCTTGAGGTCTAGATCCCCAACATTGTTGACACCCACCCTTTCAAAGATGGTGCCAATAACTGGAAGGGGAACCAGGGGGTCCTTGTTCTTCCCTACTGACTTCCCACAACCTTGTCAGGTCACTTTCATCTGGGACCAATAATATTGGGTGTCAAGCCTGACAAAGGTCTTCTCTCATTTCCTAGATGACCTGCCAGGGAAAAAGCGTGAATAGCTCCAGTAAGAAGGTCCTGTAGCAATGGGAGACCATCAACAAACGAGTTGCACCAGGCTCAGAACATTTGGCTTACTTTATAGGAGATCATTCTTTCAGTAAATCAGGTGATCACCAAAGGTGTTGCTAGTTGTTGGGCCTCGGCCTGCCACTGTCGGCCCTCCAGAGTAGGACATCCCTTCTGCGCTCAGCAGAACTGCTCCCTGGTGGGACTTCCTTCCTTCTGTCAACTAGCAATATCAAGTAGGGTGTATAGAGCAGCAATATTGTCTCATGCTTTAAGTTCTGGGGAGTCACCCATAGCCTCCTCCCTGGCCATGGGAGTTTCAGGAGCAGGTTTCCTGTACTCCATGCCCTTCCTCTTTTTGTCAGGTACTCAAGTCATATTTCCAGGCTTCAAGACCCCTTGATTACCATCTTGGGTGGCCATGGATTTAGTGGTCAGGCAAATCCACTTAGACAACCCCAACATCCCAGAGGTGGGATCAGAGCTTCTCTTTCCAGATGGTGTGCTCCATGTAATTTCTGTGCAGACATGGATGGACTTACATCTACCCTCAAGGAAACTGAGACCCGCCCATTCAAAGGGAACCAGAATCCCCGCATAGTGACTCTCCCATGGTTGTCAGCTACTTGATAATCCTTCACATCACTTCCCTTGACCCAACCATCCAGTGCCTTGAAAAGGTAATCCACACAATACACCCAGAACAGATGAGGCAGCTTCAGTTTGTCCCTAAACCTCTGTGCTTTTCTAGGGTGAGGCTATACTTTCTGATAAGGGTGTCCAACATTGTGGGGTGCCTTACCCTGCCTCCCTTTCCCAGAGTCAGAAGGGCAGCCCTCCCTTCACTAGGTATGTACCTTCAGAGACTGGCAACCCAATTCTCTTCAGGGACCTATGAATCTCTAGAGCAGCCTCATACGCATCAAGATACTTATTAATATCATCCACTCACAACAAAGCTAGTCACCAGATCCCTTGATTTGTGGGCCCTCTTGTCTCCAAGCGGCACTGTGGGTATGCAGCTACCATTACTGCAGGACCTTGCCTTTTATGTTCTGATGTCCAGCACCATGAAGCTCCTTTTCTGAGCCAGTTGCTTCAGAGCAAGTGTTTTCTCAATAGTAAGCTTCTTTTCAGCTAAAGCCTGCTCAGCCTCAGCATAAACTATAGTCTCCCTCCAACAAACTGACTGTTGCTGCTTTTAATATTGTACCTCAAGAAACAACAAAAAATTCTCAAAACAATAACAATCTTTGAAAAGGTCTTTCTGAAATGAATTGAATTAAATCTGCTTCACGACATGGTCAACAAAACAAATGAAAAACTGTCTCAAATTAGACCTAATCATTTCTTCTTCCAAAATTAACTTTGAGCAGGCAATTTGATGGACTTGTCACCATCTCCTAAGATGAAAGACAAAAAATGTAACCTCACTTTACTGGTAATGACACTTCTAGTTGGGTGATGGAGTCTCGATCCAGACCTCACAACATGGGGTTTTGGCTCTGTTCTGTGAATAGATCATCTTTCAGGCCCTTCTGTGGGAGATCTATAGTCCTAATTTAGAGCTTGACAGATGGGTCACTCATCACAAATGTGAATGCTGTCCCATCAGCTGTTTTATAAATGCCTTATTTTACATGGCACTTGTAGTAAAATGGATTGGATATCCGTGACACTTGTGACAGAGTAACCCATCTGCTAAACTCTAAATCAGGTTGTTTATAGCTTCCATTACTGTATGTAAGAAGGAAGTCAATACGTCTAATAATCTAACATTGGACCTCTTAAACAACAAAGAAACCAATTACATGTTGCACAAACTGCCGATTGCGTTACTTTCCCAGTTAATGGTTACCTACCCATTTTGAGCTCTACATTTCAAAACAAGGCAATAATAATGAATGTTTTCTTACATTCCAAGTCGCACAACTTGGAATGTGAAGTTTTTCTCCACAAAAGTTGTCCAGATTTCAGAGTTTAAAATGTGCTCAAGAAAAGTCTGTGGTATTGCTACACATGTTGGAAAGAAGACCTAATTATTAAGCTCCTAGGAGAGAGATTTAACTCTGCTTTAAGGCCACAGGACTTTAAGAATAGAGATAAGTAATATGGTATGTGCTTAGCAATATCTAATTTAGGGCATCATTTTAATTTAAAAAATAAAATTGACATTCCTCTTCCAGGTCCCCAAATAAAAGCTGCATATGGGTCAGGTCCCAGAGGCCATGGGAATGGTGAATGCTGAAAAATGCAAAAATGCTTCACATAGCATTGTCTAGTAAATACATCGCATAGTAGTTGTGAACAGATTTAAAATATACACGTACATGGATCACCTTCACCGTGGGGGTACAAAAAGTGTGATTAACAATACGTGTGCTTTTAATTGGACCAATGATTGGATTATATTTCACACAGTCTACAGTCATGACACAGAAAGTTATTTACACTGGATCAAACCTGAGAAAATTGGCGTCCTTAGCGAGGACTCTGATGAACCTAGTTTGACTAATTCCTATCACATGCACTAGTAAAGTCACACTAATGAGGTAGGGTTCCTATGAGCCAAGTTTATGAATGCTAGATGGTAGGAAGTTTGTGGATCCCTGAGGTTTCTGGAAGTTTCCTTCACAGACTGTGAAGAAAACATGTGTTTTTAGCCAAATGTCAGAGGTTTGCAAGGGCTTCTGGGTAAACATATCTTGTGAAATTCACACAAGTGAAACCATCCTTGACTTTACCAGGTATCTAGTCTTCAGAAATGTCCGGGTTTGGTGGGTTTCCCTTTGTGGGGACCGAACCCAGTCCAAAATCCACAGAAAACCCCATCACCAATGTATCCAAATTGCGTTTTGTCACCGTTTGTTTCAGGGGTGCTAGGCCAAGCCACACAAATAGGAAAGCATTTTTGTAATGAGAAGTGTGGAAACACTAGGGGCCCCATTAGGATTGTGGGCGGATAGCCCCCGCCTGGCCAGCGGTAATCACCGCCCGCCCGGCGGAAGTGATCCTCCCGCCATCCCTGCAGAAAACACCCCCCACCATATTACGATGGCTGGGGGTCCGCAGCCAACGGAAAGACCGTCTGCCGCTTTTCCGCCCGATCGACAAGTCGACCGGGCGGAAAAGGGTTCCATATGGCGGCGGTGTCTGAAAGACACCGCCAGCCTTATTAGAATGTGGCAGTGAACATGCCTTACCGTGGCGGCATTGCCACCACGGAAAGGCATGCAGAGTCTGCTTGGAGAGCCCGTTGCGGGCCCCCAGGGACTCAGGGGGATGAAGGTGCACAATGGGGATACCTATGGTACCGCCCTGCCTTTCAATGAACAACGTGGCAGGCACCGCGCGGTGCCTGTCACATTGTGCATTGAAACACACAACCTGCCTCTGTGGCATTGTGGCGGGGGGTGCTCTCTGCACCTCTCGCCGCAATGTTGCAGATGCCCAATGCGCCCACCAGTGTGGGGGGCGCATGCTAATGGGGAGTGCAGGACCGCGGCACCCTCAGCAGGCGGTCCCTGTTCCCAAGGGTATGTCCGCCCACCATACTAATGGGGCCCTAGGTAGCAGGAATTTTTGTTTCCGTCACAAACATGTGGAGAAAATGGATCACTGACAGAATATCGAAGGTCAAAATATCAACCTAGGAAAATATTGCAGCAAGAATATTGAAGTCAAGAATACCGGGCCCGATTCACAGAATGAACTTAAGACTAAATCCTAAACTTACTACTATTTGGTATTCACAGAATGCACTTACTACTTTCGGGATTCACAGATTAAACTTACTACTTTCGGGATTCACAGAATGAATTTACTACTTTCGGTATTCACAGAATAGATTTAAGACTACTAACTTTACGTCCGTACTCGGGCCGTAAATTCCGGCCCGGAGGCGGAGTTTCCGGCGTGGGGGCGGAGCTTACGGCCCGGAGGCGGAGCTTCCGGGCTGGAGGCGGAGCTTGCAGCTTGGAGGTGGAGCTTCCGGCCCAGAGGTGGAGATTTCAGCCATGGCTAAATACCCACCTCCGAGCCGGAAGCTCCGCCTCCGAGCCGCAAGCTCCGCCTCCAGCCCGGAATCTCCGCCTCCGGGCCGTAAGCTCCGCCCCCAAGCCGGAAACTCCGCCTCCGGGCCGGAATTTACGGCCCGAGTGCGGACGTAAAGTTAGTAGTCTTAAATCGATTCTGTGAATACCGAAAGTAGTAAGTTCATTCTGTGAATCCCGAAAGTAGTAAGTTTAATCTGTGAATCCCGAAAGTAGTAAGTGCATTCTGTGAATACCAAATAGTAGTAAGTTTAGGATTTAGTCTTAAGTTCATTCTGTGAATCGGGCCCATCAACATCCTATCTACTTTATGGTAAGTACAAAAATATCGAAAACAAATATTGTTGTCAAAAATATTGTTGCTAAAAATATCATTTTTTTAAGTTGAAAAAATAATGTAAAATAAATTAAAAAATACATATAATTAAAATAAACAGTTAAAAATATTTTAAAATGTTTAAAAATTATAAATTATATATATAATTTATAAATGCATTTAATATATACATATACTATATATTATATACACTTGCTTATTAAACATGTGTTAATATTTATTTTAATAATGTTATTTAATGTGTATTAATTATGGATACATCTAGACACATAAAACAATCATATAAATACAAATTAAATAAATATGTGTAACAAATTAAAAATAATGTTTTTAATCTTTTTAAAAAATTAATTATATACTACATTATCTAAAATAATTAAATAAATATTAGATAGGTGAGGGAATAAAATTACTATTCCAACTCCAAAGAGTGAAACAGTAGGGTAAATTTTGGATAGCGCAGGTGTTAAATTTACTATTCCCACTCCAATGAGTGCAACAGTAAGGAAGTTGTTGGATAGCGTAGGGGTAAACATTACTATTCCAACTCCAATGAGTGCAACAGTAGGGAAAGCGTTGGATAGCGTAGTGGTAAAAATTACTATTCTCACTCCAGTGAGTGCAACAGTAGGGGAAGTGTTGGATAGCGTAGTGGTAAAAATTACTATTCCCACTCCAGAGAGTACAACGGTAGGGAAAGTGTGGGATAGTATATGGGTAAAAATTACTATTCCCACTCCAGTCAGTGCTACAGTAGGGAAAGTGTTGGATAGCATAGGGGTAAACATTACTATTCCCACCCCAGTGAGTGCAACTGTAGGAAAAGTGTTGGATAGCATAGGGGTTAAAAATAACATACTTTTTTAAAATAAATAATGTTTTAATTACTAAATACCAATAAACTAATTATCAAAATCAATAAATAATTAATAAAAAATATTAACCAATAAAATAATTTTCAATACCCCAAAAAATACTTATTAAAAAGTAATAACCTATTAATAACTAATTAACAAAAAAGCAAATGATAAATACAAATAAATAATAATTATAAACAAATAATTACCAATTAATAATGAACAAACATTAAATTAATTTTTAATAAAAACAATATTAATTATTTAAAAAGACAAATAGCCAAATAATAATTAATAGAAAATAAATTAATTATCAATACACAAAAAATTATTAATACATACTTAATTAGAATTAAATTACTCCCCACCCTATTCCCCTATAAACTCACAACCCACCCCAATTATAAATTAATACACTTAATACTATCAATTAATCAATTAATAAAAATCAATTACCAAGTAATACAAATTCATTACAAATTAATAATTAATTAACAATAAATTAATTATCAATACCAATAAATAAATAAAAATAATTATTTAATTACAATTAAATTACTTCCCATCCTATTCCCCTATAAACCCACTAACCGCTACAGAACTAAAATGCAAAATGTAATTAAAAATAATGAATAATTCCTAAAATTTATGAATGAATATACTATAATTCAATTACTTCCCACCCTATTCCTCTATAAACCAACAACCTGCTACAGTACTAAAACGCATAATTTACTTTTAAAAAGCATTACTAACGTCTAAAAATTAAATGATATAACTAAATTTAAAAACAAGTACAATACTTAACAAAAAATATATACCAAATAATTATAAAATACGTAATAAACAGCCGCGGTTGGCAGTAGGAGTTCCTGCAGGGCGGTGACGTGGGGAGGGTCAGGGTGGGGGGTAGTAATGTATGGATTATGGAGTTTAACAGGTAAGTAAACATATAAATAAATAAAACGAATTATATTGCGTTCACTGCATCACCAAATGCGATGCAGTGCGGGCAACAACATTTATTTATATGTTTACTTACCTGTTAAACTCCATAATCCATACATTACTACCCCCCACCCTGCCCCTCCCCCTCCCCACGTCACCGCCCTGCAGGAATTCCTACTGCCGACTGCGGCTGGTATTAAAATACATAACACTAATATAAATATCAATATTAGTAACATCAATTTTTTTGCTTTCGATATTACTAACATCGATATTAACAAAAACAATATTTCTTACCTTCAGGTCGATATTCTGGTCATCGATATTCTTTATTTCGATATTCTGTCCCTACGATATTTGCAACTCGATATTTCTGTAGGTCGTTATTTAAAAGTTGATATTTAGACAGTTGAGCTGTGCTGATGACGAGCTGAGCTTGTCATGACACCAGCAAAATGGCAATTTTCAGCACAGGAGGGGGAAAACGCCTAGCAGCCAAGGTGTTAAGTTTAAGGGCCATTCGCACATATTTCTCGTCCCACACACAGTGACATTTATACCACCAGCCATGGGCCCAATACAGCACAGCATAAAACTCACTTCAGCCTACCATTGCCATTTAAGGATGCATCTTAATCATGCCACAGGTTTGACTCTCCAATACACTACATTTCCCCCAGTCATCGCCCAACTTGCATACTAGCATGCTGCAAATCTCTGCACATATACCACCAAACACGTTGTGAGTCGGTTCCTCGATGAGCTTGAAAACATCCCAAATGAAAAGAAACTTAGACTACGTTTGTACTACCTGTTAAGTATCTGCCTCCCTTGAAGTCCCAAGTGATGCCAGACACATGCTGAGTGAGCCTTTACTAATGCCTCCCTTGACAGTCAGCTGAGGCTCAATAAGACATGTCTTCATGTGCCTTTAGTGCACTTGCTGTCCTAATCCACTCCTTCTATTTTGTGGATGTAAGTTGGGCATATTCGAGGCTGCCTTCAAGGCTTGGCCTACAATCCTGGAAGTGTGTGAGCATCTCTGTCTTTGAAACTAAGGTACGCATGCTGGGGTAGTCGGTCCTAAGTAACCTTTGGAGCACTTACAAAATTGCTGAGGGCTTTAGGTTTTGGTGCGCTTGGCACTCAGTAAAAATGTGACTTATATTCTGTCCACAGTTATATGCACTGCTATGACTGTAATGTGCTTGTCATTTTAACGAACATAGCTTGAGCCATGTACTGACTCTGGATGAAGGTGACAAGCAGGCCATAAGCAAGATAATGATTTTTCTTCAATTAGAGTGTACAATGTGGAAGTCTGCTAGCCCAGTCTAGTAGCGGGCCAGAGAAGATATAAAACCTGACACAGACACTGAAAAGTACATGCTACAAGTAAGACAGCCCCACTTCAGTCAACCCCCCCAAAACTTCGCTTTTGTTTGGTACCAAGTAAAGCAATTTGGAAAACATAGGTCTAGCTGAGAAAGGCACTAGGGACAGTAATTGTGACTCTCCTGTCTCTTTCATTGCTAAGAGCAAACACTGCATTAAAGACATGGTCAACTCTTTCTCTCTGTTGAAGGAACACAGTCTGCAACGTGTCAATCCTGTGGCTTTCCAACGTCCTCAACAGCAGATGAATTAGAGACTGCTGCTTCTACAGCAGTAAGACCTAAGCATGACCAGGAAAGTTCTCTCATGATGGATTGTAGTTAGCACCTATGCATCCCACCTACCTGGGAAATTGACTGTGAGCAGTTCATGGAATGCAATGCAATGAGCTGTGCTTTTTAGAGCTTATTTTAATCTCCTGCAGGAATATTTTGTGATGACATCACATTCCACAGCATTCCTCCTTTGTACAGTTTGCTAAACCGCTTGACTCTTGTATTTGAATTGTCCACATAAAGGTTATACCATTTATGAAGGAGAAACTGGACAGTCACCTACAATATTTTAAGTGATTCCTAGTTTGGAAGTGAAACGAAAGGACAATCCTTGAGTGGAGTTCTAACTTTTTGGACGCTTTGTGTATTTCCTCTGTTCAGCAGGGGTTTTTGTATTGGAGGAAGAGTAAAGAACTGTGCAAGAATCTAAATGGGAAATTACACTTCTATAAACTTCAATACTCTGGCCCTTATTTACAGTTTCGCTGACAGAATATTTAGTCTCAAACATGGCAGTTGTTCAGTCCACTATATTTAGGTATATTTAAATCAAAGCAAGTGTAATGCTGTGAGCAGTCTTTTCCCCATTTTTGGACTGAGTCTCTCAGCCACCAAATTCTAAATAAAGCCCTCTGTCCCTTAATATGCTGAATCTGATAACAGATTTAACTTCCTTTCCCATATAAATTAGTTTCCCTTACCTTTCAATAAATGTTAACAACTTTTTTTGCCAAGCTCAGTCCAGCCAAGTATCACGCATCACGTGTGACACTAATGCATTTCAGTGTGGTGATCCGCATCACCGCACTGAAAAGTATTGTCACACATATATAGCACCTACTCAGCTGTTAAGCAGGAGCGCTAGTAACCATGCACCACTGAGCTGTACTGAAACTAACGCTGGAGGGAGGAGTGGCAGTGCGCCCTCGCTCTGCTCCCGGGGTCCGTCTCGGAGTCTGCAGCTATGGCTGCTAAGTCTTACAATGTAACATTTATACTAGAATTGACCACTGGCAGCAAAAGGGCATAATTGCTACATTCCTAACTTCCGTGACTCAGAGTCAGGAGGTCAGGACGAGTTTTGTAGCACTGGCATTCTGCTGCCGCCAGCGGCCGGAGTTAAAGTTTCGGCAGGCTTGCACCGCGGTTAATTTAACCCCTTCCACGCTCATGACGGAACGGTTCCATCATGAGCATAAGGTGGCCTGTGCTTATGACGGAACCGTTCCGTCATGGCTCCATAGGCCCAATGGAACGTTCAGCACCGGGGGAAAATCCGCGCAGCACAGAAGGGGTTAAATTAATACAAATTTTTGCTCTAGCACTGGAGGGAGATGGCTCACTGCACTGGGGCGCTGGCGGATGAGTGAACAGCCCGGGCACGCTTTGCATTGGAGTGAGTTGTTCAGCAGATAAGGCGCACCAGTCTCTCCACACAGCTGCTGAACATCAGAAGACAGAGTCTTTGAGGCCACGACAAGGGCAAAGTGAGTGCAGTCTGGAGTGTGAACTCTTTCTTACTCTGATTATAAATATGCTTTCACTATATAGCGCTTTCTGCACCCTGACTTCCTCCTTCAACCTGCCTAACAGTCAACTTGCCATCCCAAGGGCCCTTGCTAAGCCACAGTGTTGTGGCCAGTAGCTATCGCTTGTACACCAGATTTTGGTCCCTGCAAGTGGCCTAGCTCCCAGTTCACTTGCCCACGTTTGGCCTCAGCTCTTTGCCCCTTTTTCCCTGACTAATGGCAGGTCTGACACCGCGACCAGCCTTGGGAGCCCCACCCTAAACAAGACATCTGGGGACTAACTTCTATCATCTCGGAAATGCTGGGCTCAGTTACTGGTAGAGTGGTGACAGGAAGAGTATGGTGTGGGAATATAGCAGCCAGGGGTGATGGTTTGATATGGGTCAGGTGTGCGAGTGGTGGCAGGAGGCGACACTTCTAGAGGCTTTGCTGTTCAGCGATTCACTCCACTCATTGACCACAGCTCAACGTGATTTAAGAGGCTTGCGTGAATGAGGAAGGGCTTTGCTGCATAGTGACCAAGTGTGTGTTTCTGTCCCCTCCTTTACGTTTGCGGTTTATTTCTCGAAACCGCTCGGGGTCATTTAAAACATGTTTCTGACAGTCCTAAATTGTCTGCCATTTTGCATGAGTAATTACTGCGCCAGCCTCAGCCTCAGCCTGTGAGGTTAATGCAAAATGGTATTTGACAGCCTGTCTTCTGCTAGTCAGCTGGGTTCTGTGTGACTCTTAGGCAGCTCAGATGCCACCGTATGTAACATGTTCATTTTGGGCCCTCACATATACTTCCTGTTGGGCCGGGTCCCACGTGGAAAGAGAGGCCATTTCTGATGCTTTGCAGCAGTTTTAAAATCTTCTTGGAGTTTCTCGTTGCTCAAATGAGTGTAAATTCTGATATTTATATGTTTCCCTCGTCTACATTGCTTGATTTTGCTCCCAAGAAAGTGTCACTCATAGTAGTTTAAATGTCACTCATAATTACACTGAAAATATGTATATGTCACACATTGCTACCTGAAACCTTGGCAGCTATGAAAGCTTAAAATGTGTAAAATAGCTATCTTCAGAAGGGGTGTGACAATAGATTTATAGAAGCACACATCCCTAGTTAAATGTGATATTTCTTCAGTTTTTGAAAGCCTAAGCTCTTAACCATCTTTGCACTTGGGAATGCTCTAAAAGATCCATAGCTTCACCGTGCATGTTTCATTTAAATTATGCTTTAACTCCGGGATCCATACTATAGATAGCGTGCCCAGCTCTGGTTGGTTCCAAAAGGCACCTCTATCTGGGTGTGCCCGGTGTAGTCCTGGTCATCGCACCCCAACACAATGAATGCCCTGAGGGCAGCAACTCAATCAAAGGTGGACCTGCTGTTGAGGTCGTCAGTCTGCGTTTCACATTGAGGTGGCAATGCAGCCTGCTTCTCAAATGAGGGGGGTCAATTATCCCTCAGGAGCTGGGTTCAGTGTGTGGCTGTACCCATGTACAGGAGTATGTCTTGGGGTGTCCTTAGTACCTCCATAACCCTCTGCCAAATGTAAATGTGGGTGTACTTGTAAAGCTCACTGCGACTCCAGGGAGTATCCTGGCGCTGAAGACCGCTGGGGAACCCGTCCTGGTTTTCCCTGTGACATGGTCCCTTTCTGGGTATCTCCAAGGTGAAACTAGGCATCACCGGCGTCTGTGGGGGGCCGTTGTAGAGATGAGGCAAGCTTAATGCCCAGAGTTGCTGAGTGTGTCCCCTGGTTAGAGTAGGCACCGAGGCGAGAATTATCGAGTCCGTTTTGACCCTGGTCCACGACCCTGCCGCGTCCCTGGTCCACGACCCTGCCGCGTCAGGAATTGAACCCTGGTCCCGGGCCGTTCTCTGCTTACGGGTCTGCCGCCTCTAACCAGTGAGCCACACCACTTTTGAGTGAACACTGGTGGTGTTCCACCTCTTTGTGGTGCATGGTCAGTCCTCCCAGATGGCCTCTCTGCCTCTGAGCACAAGCCGGTTATAAGGCGCTAGCGCATGAGTAATGCGCTTTCCTATTTGTATGATGCTATGCCCCCATGCACCTGAGGGAACACTGCCATGGGATCGCACCAACACTACATGTACACACACGTGATCTGTATTACAGAAGGTGCTGCACAAGCCTCTGTGGACCCTTGTGCTGCGAAAACCGCTGGGGGGAGCAACAAGTGGGGGTGCACGTGCTGTTTCACCACATCACGTGCTGTTGCACCACCTTGCACTTTGGACAATTTTACCCCTGGAATCTGGGGTGATGTCAAGATCCAGTAACTTCCATAATAGCTTGAATCGTATTTCAAAGTGTAAGATTATTACTTGCTCCATCTGAAAATAAGTTCTTTCAAACTCATGAAAATGTATGGTGTGCAAAACTGACAAGAGTCATCACCATAAACGAAGAGAATGCACACTGAACTCTTTAATCTTTTTACACTTAATTATAACTTGTCAAGCACCATATTTTGCTGTAATGTATTTTTCATGTGGTTTAAGAAAATAATATGCTTATTCTCAACCTTCTCCTGTCAAGCAGAAGCTCATGAAGAAGGGGCACTTGTTTGTGAATTATTAAAACTACAGACAGCATTTCCCATGTAGATATTATGAAAGGCTAAACTGCAACTCTTCATTATTGCTCATTGACATTCTTCAAATGTAATCTAGAACTCGGAGACCACTCAACTATGAGACCTAATCATGCACAGCTTGAAGAGAAAAACAGCCACCATCTGCTGGATTGGTAGATGTGTGCAGGAAAGTACTTGTTTTATAATCGACTTTCTTTCTTTCATGCCTTTTAAATGTCTTTACATTTTATTGAGCACATTCTATCTAGACACAGAGGTTAATGCACAAAAATAAATAAGAATTTTAACCATAGAGTATTAAATTGCAATTCAGAATTAAATAAATATCTCATCCATTGTCAGAAACAGAGTGGAAAATCAGCTGTAGGCCGAATTCACAAATGTCTTGTAGGAGTAAGTCTGACTTCCACCTGTAGTAGTCATAGCTTTCTGGTGAATTTAAAATGTAAGCCACAAGATGCTACTCGTGGAATTGAGGAGTACGAAAAAGGTACTTCACAGCAAAACCTCTGAATTTGGCCCAATGTGTTTATCTATATTGTGAGGTCTTGAGACTCAACAGACTCATTCTGAGTTAAGCATAGCTGCCGAGTGTTGGGATTGTTTATGTGTGACATTTCTGTGGTTTTAGGGGCTTCACTTTTTGTGATGCACCAGTGGTACAGGAGCCTGCTCCGTATGTACCAGGCAGCACTAAGCCACTTTTTTTGGCTTAATGCTGCCTTACAAATATTTTTCCCTTTAGCGGAGTTTTCTTTGTTAAAGGGATGCGCAATAGGTGTTGCTGGGGGCTTTCCCAGCAATATCCATGGCTTTTTTAATCTGCCCCATATTTACAAAAAATCATAACTCCGAGGCAGCGCCAAAAACATACGCCTCCGAGGCGTAAGGGAAGCACAACAAGGAGAAATATCTTGATTTCTCCTCGTTTTTCCTTTTTCTATGTGTGCTGCAGAAAAACCCTCTAGTATTTGTTTTGGTGCAAGAAGGTATCCATACCTGCAGAAAAATAATCATCCTGTGAACAAAGGCATCCTGGCACTATAGTGCCAAGGTGGCTGCATGACCTCACGGAGCCCATTGCGCCCCAGTGCAGGGAAATGCTGTTGTTAGGGTGGAAGGGGCTTTCAGAGGGTGTTGCGGTGGGCGTTCGATCGCAAAACCCATTGAGTTTGACGCTACCTCCTATTCACAAGGGAAGCGTAAATAGGAGGTAGCGTCAAACTTAAGACAAGGAAAAATATGGTCTTAAGGTGGCGAAACGAGGAGAAATGATTTATTTTTCCTAGTTTTTGCTTTTTTCCATGTGTGCTGCCTTTGTCCAAGAAGGTGTCCCTTCCTGTACATAAACAAAAGTTTTTTTAAATGCCGTTTTGTAACTTACATGTGTGCTGCATGAAGCAGCACACATGTACGTTACAAACTGGCATTTAAGGTTTGTTTATGTGCAGGAAGGGACACCTTTCTGTACATAAACAGACCTCCCTGCTTGCAGACACCCATTCACTCTGGTGCAAGGGTGCCTGCGTTGGTACTAAGTTGTGAAACAGCGCCATCGCAGGGGGAAACGGAGGCTGCACCATATCCTTGAGAATAGGGTGCAGCCTCGCGTTTCCGTGTGGCGGAGAGAGGCGTTAAGCCAAGAAGGCTGACGCCTCTCTCCGCCACTTCCTTGAGGATATGGCCCTCTGAATGATACTCATTGCGACTAAATTGAAGCAACGAGTGGTATTGGATAACTTTGAATTTTCCATTGTTGTAACCAGACATACAACACCATAATCAAATATTTTTTCAATAAAAAATTACTGAAATAGAAAAAAAAAAAAAAAGTTAATAAGGTCTGTTTTTGGGAAAAGGCCCGCAAGTGCCGAAATCGGGGGCATTCTCCCATTCAGACTGACCTGTGCAGTGTCTCACTCTTTTAACCACATTCCTTCTTTCTCTCTCCACACCGTTCTGAAATTGTCCATATGCATATGTCCCATGTCAGCTGGATCTCCTTCCTCCCTGCCCTAATACTCTGCCCTTCTGCAGGTACTTCCTTGTGTCGACCCCCTCTCTTCACCACGGTGCCGCTCGCGCACACTGCCCACTCTCTCCTCGACTGTAAACACATTTCCTTTTCTTTTACAGCTGCTGTCAATATCTCAACAGCTGCTTCCCTCCTCCACACGCTTCCATGTGTGTGATAATTGCTTTGCTCTGCACAGGCACAAAGGACCGGACGAGCAGGTAGTCTGAATGCAGTTATGATCCACCGGTCGGAAAGGGGAGAGACCAATAATGTTCGGAGCTCACATTCGTCATCTATCATTAATACCCACTTTCAACCTAAACTCGCTCACGCACCCGGAGGCGACTTGGTTGAATGCGGTGTATGCTTTAAAAAACAACAACTGAAAAACAACATTTGCTAAAAGCAAATAGCCTTTGGGGTCAGCCGCGGCCGGTGGTGGGAGTGCCTGCGGGTGGTGACGTGGGGAGGGGGAGGGGCAGGGTGGGGGGTAGTAATGTATGGATTACGGAGTTCAACAGGTAAGTAAACATATAAATAAATAAAACGAATTTCGTTGCGCACACTGCATTGCATTTGGTGATGCAGTGCACACAACGAAATTCGTTTTATTCATATATATGTTAACTTACCTGTTAAACTCCGTAATCCATACATTACTACCCCCCACCCTGCCCCTCCCCCTCCCCACGTCACCGCCCGCAGGTACTCCCACTACCTGCCGCGGCTGTTCAGGGTTGTAAAATGAAGTTCAACGTGTGCAATGTAAACATGGGCTGCAAAGATGGCGTGGATCACCTTTTGGGATGTTACAGTTATCCTATAGAAATCATACAGCACTCCTTTGGCATTTTAGCTTCTTCGCTGTGCTAGGCCTGCTGCGAAAACTGCAGAGTAGGCTTGCCTCGGTGCACAACGGCCTCCTCAGACAGAGGCATAGCCTGGTCAGTAAGGTTGGGCGTTGGGGGCTGAGCTTCCAATTTTCCAACAATCACACTGTCCTATAATGTTAGAATACGGTATATGACAAGCAGGGGGCGTAAGAGGGCCTAAGGGACATTGGGGCAGATTTATAAAAAAAAGGACGCATCTGCGGTTGCATCCGAAAAAAGTGACGCAACCGCAGCGCAAAAATGGCGCAAGGGGCTTGCAAATCTGCCCCAGTGAAAAAGAAGAGGAATGCAGGTTGGAAGGAGTGCTAAGTGTGACAAAACACATTATTTCGTAAAATAGCCTACATTTTTGAGGACTTTCAAAACATTTAGGGAGAGAATGTGTCTGCATTTATGTCTGTGGTATGTAAAAATTCCTGGCGAAATCTGACAGATACCTCACCATATCCGACTGAAAGCATCTGTACCCAACCATTTATCCGAAAATAAAAAAAATTGGTGGGGGGAGGGGTAACGCCCCGAACATCCCCCTGAAGCTACGCCCCTGCTCTCACAGTCCGTCTTCACTAATCACGAAGGTTGTTGATGGTACTTCTACAGCCGCCTGGGATTATGCCTGGGGGCTCCACTAGCTGCAGAGGGGCCGTTCAGGACTTGTGACAGCCTGAAAACAACCTCTTGCCACCAACATTTAATTTGTCTGGCTGAGGGGCACAGCAACTCAGTAAAAGAAAAAGCAAAGGTTGCTGCAGCCATCTGGAAACATCTTCTGCTCTACCTACAACGGTCTGTTCTGCCTTGCTGGAATTTTAAAACAACAGAAGGCAAGGTGGCATTAAATCCTGGGCCGGAATGGGAACCTAAACTGGCCCTGGAAACTGCTCGTCCAGCCCCACTGGGGGGATTAGGTGGGGTGCGGCTGAGCTGTTTGCTTAGGCCGGTTCCGGACGATTTTGTTACATAGGGCCGATATTGCCACTCCCGGTAACAAAATCGGCCCCCCAGGGGCCCAGAACTGGCCCCCATCCTAGCAGCTCACCTGGGAAATGCCTACTACTCGCTACTGCCAGTCCGCCCCTGGTAGGAGCCGCAGCCAGTGCCCCATCCCGATAATGATCCAGCATCTTTCTCATTCACCATCACATGTGGCTGGCCACATAAATTGCCCAAAAAGCCTAAGAGACAGAGAGGCAGTGGGCTTGATTGATCGCAAGTCCTGCCTCAGCTATATTTTAACCCCTTCGATGCTGATGACAAGCTCAGCTCGTCATCAGCCACGGTGGTCGTGTGCGGATGACGAGCTGAGCTCGTCATGTAACACGGCTTTTGGAAAAAAGCCGCGTAGCGCAAAAATAACCGCCGCAGCGATGCGGTTAAAACAAAAAATAAACCTGCCAGCACTCACCCCTCCCAGTTATTTCAGGTCAAATCTTCATCAGAGGCAGTGCAGCAGCACCACATGAGGCAGTTGCCAGTACTAGAGCAAGCCAAAAATGTGGCGGCAGCTTTTGAGACTTACAGCCAACCCTTTGGAGTGCTTCATACGGGGTGGGCTACGGAGTGGGTACTCAGAGTGACTAATACATTTTAGGGCAGTGATGAAGACACCAGCACTAAAATGTATTATTCTAACTGCTGATGCATGATTGGTTAAGCAATAACTTTGAAATGGATCACCATCAGTGCTTGCAACCAGTGATAAATCATGGGTACTTGTGCAAAGGTTTTTGGTAGTTTGCATATCACAAACATGTCCCAAGGGCATGACACTGCATCAGGTAGGTGTTAAACAGGTGGAATTCAGACATTCCCATGCAACCACCAATTTATTTTAATGAAAATCCAGATTTAATAAAGACAGTAAACCTGGGTTTGCACTAAAATGGTGCGCTTACCTGAGAGAGGCATAACGAGGAGAAATATCTTGATTTCTCTTCATTACTTACTCCTTCCATGTGTGCTTCATTCTACAGCACACATAGGAAGAGGAATATTCCCTGAAGATCTTTTATATGCAAGAAAGTATACCTTGTAGCACAAAGCAATCCTGACCATAATGATGTTATGGAAGGCACTTGTGCTGGCGCTAGGCAGTATACAACCTTTAGCACGCATTTTTTACAACGCACTACCATAACCACGCATCTTTTACAACGCATGCAATTACAACGCATAGCGCTTTGGGGCGATCTGACATAGGGAATGGATAGTGAATAGGCTAATTTACTATCCAATAACCTTCCCTAGTGTCCACGGGGACTGGTGTTGGAATAGTAAATTAAACTATTCACTATCCAGCACCCAAAGCACTATGCGTTGTAAAGGTATCGTGTTGTAAAAAATGCGCGGTAATGGTATGTGTGGTAAAAGTGTGCGTGCTAACATCATACATCCGCGCTAGGCAGCCAATAGTGCACTAGCCAAGGGAGAGAGCATAACAGCACCATATGTTAGTAAATTTGGTGCTGTTCAGCTCTCTTCCATTCATGCAAAGCAGCACAGCAACTTGCCTTGCTGCATTGCGTTGTGTGAACTTTTAGTAAATCTGCCACAAAGGGCCTGTTTACGACTTTGGTGATGCGGCACCAAGTCCACTCTGTGCCACACCACCAAAGCCATGGATGAGAAGCCCACCAGAGTAGGAGTTTCTTCCTGTCTGTCAGGCTTTTTGGCATTTCCAAGGCTGTGCCTCTAAAAGTGGGAACCGCAATGGGAACGCCAAAAACAGTTCCTGCGCCGCCTGGACTGAAAAGTCCATGCTATGCAGGAACTGGGCTGCATGAACACAGGGGGGCACATGTTGTCGCTCCCTCCTTGCACCCCAGGGCGCAGAGGCACAAGGGGGCTCTGTAGGGCTCCCTTTGTTTCCTCTCCGCCAGGGTTTACATGGAGGAGGAACTGCCATGAAATCCCAGGTGGAGAGGAAACTTTTAATAAGTTTGGCGGGACCAGAATGGTCCCGCTAGGCATATTGATGCCTCCTAATCGCCACAACACTGCAAGGGAATGGTGGTTCCCTGGCGGCTGTGGGAGGGCAGCGGCAGTCTGACTACCCTAATTGTAACAGGGCGGTCGGGAGACCGCCCTGCCCCCACGAGACTGGCGGTCGGTGGGCCACCAGACTCGTAATCAGCCCCTTAGTGATTTGACCAGGATCACAGTTTGTTGAACTGAGGGTAGGACTTGAACCTAATTTCACAGTTGTAAGATCAACAGCTCTGACCATTAGGACACATCTCCTTCTTTTTGGCCATACAAATATTTCCAGGTAACATCTGATTTAACCCCTTCCATGCTGGTGACGAACCCCAGCCGTCACGCTCTGCGGCGCTCGTGTGCTGATGACGGCTGGGGTTCGTCATGGCCCCGCCCTGTTCTTTTGTTTACCGCACAGCGGCGGAAACGGCCCAGCATGGAAGGGGTTAACATGCTCAGTCAATGCTCTGTGTAATGGACAAAAGCTTGCTAATTGTAGTAGCAAGATTATTATCACAAGTGATTCCCTACTGCAAGGGAGAAATCTCCCAAGTGGGTTAAAAAACGAATCTAATGCCATGCCCTAATGGCAAATCTACTGGGCGGTGTTTGTGGATGATTTTATCCTGGTACATGTAATGAAGGCCTTGATCCGGTTAGCTAAGGAGCAAAGGATCACTTAAATCATGATTTAAAACAAAGAATTTGATTTTTACAAATATTCTTAATGCATGTTTCATACCGGCTTGCGTAATATAATCATAATAATATTTTAGTCACTTAATTTCCTAGATATAAGCACTGTGAGTGAAACATTAAACTGAATAGCGTTTCTGTCCAATTTGAAACATCAGATTCTATGCAAATTGCTCTCTGTTCCAGTACTGTTCCCTCCAGGTGATACCTGTGTCATGACCTGCCTCAACAAAATTTAATCAAACATGGCACAGACTCCGCAATGAGAATGAAAGCAATGGAGGAAATGAAGTCATTTGACACAATAGCCTCAGTCTGGGTGCTATGAAACACCAAGAGCAAAAATAGATGGGGAAATATTGTTATCAATTTAATAATAATCTGTACCAGGGAAACAAAAGCAAAAAAGCTCCTTGGGGGAAATCGTTGAATAAACACCTGACTGCCCCCTCCCTAATTTTTAAAGACATGAATCTTACGAGTGGGAGGTGAATGGTTCTTTCCTTGCTTATGAATTTGGGGCTACTTCATTTAAATGGAAGACATATGAACAGTCAACAGGCCAAATCAACTTTTAAGATAAGAAATACAACATCTGTTATTGGCTATACATTTAGTCATGTAGTTGACTTCAGGACCTCTCTGGTCTCAGTTGTGGCTGGCATGTCTCAGGGGTGGGGGGTTGCGCGGGGAGGGGCTTTAATTTAACAACAACATTAAAATTAGACTTACCCTTCCGCCAGCCGGGCCCCACATCTTCTCGGCTCCGGCTCCTGCTCTCCTGCCTCTGGCAGGAACAGGAAGCAAGCAGCCAGGCTCCCTCTGTACCCTCCCCTAAGCCAATCACAATGTTGCAAGCAGCGTTGTGATTGGTGGGGTTGCCGCACAGCCAGGGGTTTACGGTGAGGCCATGTTGGAGAAGATCAGAGTGCGCATGACTGGTTTGGGTGGCCCCAGAGGACTGACTAAACAGTCATTGTGCCCTCAGGAGTGGGCAGACCACTCCTCCCATGGCGGCTCGCAGAGCAAAAACCCGCCCACCCGCACCCAAACATAAAATGGCAATAATTTAATGCGATTACCATTTTATGTTTCTGCTTCTCGCACTGCGAGAAAGCTGTGGGACGATGCTCCTCCGCCCTAGTGGTGGAGCAGCCCCTGTTGGGACTTCAAAATGATACCTTGATCATAATCCCCAGCATGTTAGTCTTAGGGCCTGATTACGAGTTCTGGTGGTCCTGGAGTGGGCAGCATGCCACTGCTCAGCTCCAGCCGGCCCACCAGATTCTGAGTAATTTTGTGGTCTGGTGCACAAGCGGTGTGGCGGTCCCACAATGGCGCTGTTTAAAGAGTCATTGTGAACCTTAAACAGTAGAGTTGCAGGACCGCTAGTGCAGGTTTGTGCATGAGAAGGAATGCACCATGTTGTGCATTCCTTCCTGTGCAGTGACTGGGGTTACAAGTTTATAGGGGGGCATAACATGTGCCCTCCTGCATGCACCCCATGCAGAACGGGCCCTGTACCCCATGCGAGAGGGGGCCCTGTAGATGCCCCCTTTCTTTCCTTAGCACCAGCATTCACATGGAGGAATAACCTCCAAGAGACCTCTGGTGGTGAAGAAAGTCATAATATGATTGGCGGTGCCTCAGGCTACCACCAGGAATATTGCAGCCCTCGGACAGCAGCAGGACTGCCAGGGAACGAGGTTCAATGCAGTACATATGCGGTTAGACTTTCAAATTCCTAGTAGGGCGGTCGGACAGCCGGTGCGGCGGTGACCAGACTGCTACTGCTGCGCCCCCCCGCCAGACTCATAATCAGGGACTTAGGGGCCCATTAGGATGGCGGGCATACTTTGTCCGCCCGCCATCCCGACGTAAAACGGGACCGCCCCCCATAAGGGCGGATGTCCAATGGGGGCCATTAGGATGCGTCTGCCACACTGGCGGGCGCATCCCTCATTTTTAACATTGCGGAGGGCGGTGCTGAAAGCACTGCCCGCCGCAATGCAAAAAATGCACGTCGCGCACTTCAATGCACAACGTTGTACATTGAAGTGCAGGGGGGTACCATAGGCTATGGTACCCCCCATGTGTGCCCTCCTAATATGGATGGCGGTGTCTAACAGACACCGCAACCATATAGAGCCCTTTTCTGCCTGGTCGGAAAGACTATCCGCCGCGGACCTCCGCCATAGTAATATGGCGGGGGTAAATTGGTGGCAAGCGGGGAAGGATGTCGGGCGGATCGCCACCGCTCACATAGCGGTGGTGATCCGCCCGACATCCTAATGGGGCCCTTGCCCATCTGGGAACACTAAACCAGAGGTATTCAAATGTTTTACTCTGAGCCTCCCCAATCGGGACCTCTTCCAAAACATTATGGTAAGAATTGGGGGAACAGGAGGGCAGGGCCTGATATATGGGGTGGGGCTTATCAGATCATTTCTGGGGTATTTTTGCTATAGCTCTTAATCGCAACTAAGAGCCTCGTTATAATGGTGGTTAGATGAGCATCTGACCGCCATTGTATTGGGATGGTGACCATCTGACATGTAGTAGGTGGCTCCACCTGCCTTATTACGATCCGACCGCTGTGGAGGTGGTTGGAAGCAAGGCTTTTTCTTTTGCAGCTTGTGCTGAGGACCATAGCAAGCCACAATTGAAAAAGGGATGTTTTTAAACACCCATGCACCATGTACCAGGCACCATCATGCCTGGTACATGGTGCATGGATGTTTTGGGGGCACAACATGTACCCCCCAGGCCCCATAGTGGTGGCGCATGGGGGAGGAGTCGGTGCCATGTAAAGGCAGAGGGAAAGGGGACATTGTAATACCTATGGCAGTGTCTCCGCAGGCACCTCTCGCATTGTAGGATTATGGTTGGACCAACGCTTCGATGGGCTCCTTGAGCCTATCGGAGGCGTCAATGGGTCCCTCCAACCACTGCGATCTGATGAACTGCATCATAATGTGGTGGATGGAGCACTATCCTGGCTGTCGGGCGGACTGCCACCGGCGGTCAGTCGGTAACGGTTCACCTGACATCCTATTCTGGCCATAAATATGAGATTTATAATAGAGCAAACATATTAAACAAAAACACAACTGTTTGTAAAATAAGACCGGCATTACTGTGATGCAGTGGGTCTCTCACACCCGTGAGCCCCAGTGTCACTGTATACCCCTAACTAATAATAGCTGCTACCTTGTAAAGCAGGCAGTTTTGTCAGCCCTTTGTTAAAAACATGGAATCCCTCCATCTTGCATCAGTCCCCCTCTGTGCCATCTCTCTGCTGAGGCACAGCTAAATTCTCTCCTCTGCTTCAGTTTTCTTCTCTTTTGGTCAAGTGACCCAAGGCGCAAGTAACACTGGCAGAGCAAGGATGGATTGGGTCCAAATGCAAGCAATAAAGAATAGTAAAAAAGTTATAATTTGGGGTTTAGTTGGCCTCTCACACCGTGGTGCCATTACAGCTGCGACACCAAAGATACCTACAGTAGAAGCAGGCTGTCTCCTGTGCCTACTCCAGTAGGCACAGGAGACAGTAGGCCAAACTCTTTTAGGCCTGAGGACTAAAGCGGGCTCTCTTGTCCCTTTGTGTGAATGAAAAAAAAAGGGGGGAGGGCCTTACATCTCGCCCCTCTTTTGCGCGAGCGGCCCTGTTTCCTTCATTGCACCATCAGGATTCAAGCAAGCCGGGCCGAAGAGGCTGAAATGCCAGAAACCGGTCCCCGGTAGTTTGTTCCCTTCCCAGTGTAAGAATTGGCTTTTGTAGTTTGGTTTGCCCTGTTCCCATCATGCACTGGGACAGGAACAGACTAATTTGCATACAGCCAGGTTCTGAAACTGGGATGGTGCAGTGAGCTAAAAAACGGTGTTGGATCTAGCCCTGATCTCTTGACTGGGTGAGAGTATTCTGTTTAATTCAGAGACTCTGTCCCTCACCACCCCTTGTTGTAAATATTTTTGTCCACCCTAAGCGTGGAAGGGTATACTCAGATGTGAGTCCCTTGCTCATTGCACCATCAGGATTCAAGCAAGCCGGGCCGAAGAGGCTGAAATGCCAGAAACCGGTCCCCGGTAGCTTGTTTCCTTCCCAGTGTAAGAATTGGCTTTTGTAGTTTGGTTTGCCCTGTTCCCATCATGCACTGGGACAGGAACAGACTAATTTGCATACAGCCAGGTTCTGAAACTGGGATGGTGCAGTGAGCTAAAAAACGGTGTTGGATCTAGCCCTGATCTCTTGACTGGGTGAGAGTATTCTGTTTAATTCAGAGACTCTGTCCCTCACCACCCCTTGTTGTAAATATTTTTGTCCACCCTAAGCGTGGAAGGGTATACTCAGATGTGAGTCCCTTGCTCATTGCACCATCAGGATTCAAGCAAGCCGGGCCGAAGAGGCTGAAATGCCAGAAACCGGTCCCCGGTAGCTTGTTTCCTTCCCAGTGTAAGAATTGGCTTTTGTAGTTTGGTTTGCCCTGTTCCCATCATGCACTGGGACAGGAACAGACTAATTTGCATACAGCCAGGTTCTGAAACTGGGATGGTGCAGTGAGCTAAAAAACGGTGTTGGATCTAACCCTGATCTCTTGACTGGGTGAGAGTATTCTGTTTAATTCAGAGACTCTGTCCCTCACCACCCCTTGTTGTAAATATTTTTGTCCACCCTAAGCGTGGAAGGGTATACTCAGATGTGAGTCCCTTGCTCATTGCACCATCAGGATTCAAGCAAGCCGGGCCGAAGAGGCTGAAATGCCAGAAACCGGTCCCCAGTAGCTTGTTTCCTTCCCAGTGTAAGAATTGGCTTTTGTAGTTTGGTTTGCCCTGTTCCCATCATGCACTGGGACAGGAACAGACTAATTTGCATACAGCCAGGTTCTGAAACTGGGATGGTGCAGTGAGCTAAAAAACGGTGTTGGATCTAGCCCTGATCTCTTGACTGGGTGAGAGTATTCTGTTTAATTCAGAGACTCTGTCCCTCACCACCCCTTGTTGTAAATACTGTTTCCTTCCCAGCATTGGTGACAATGCCCTATTGATAGCAAGGAAAATGAGTCCCTGTCCTCCCTTTTGCTAGTAGGACAGCCATAAGTGGGGTGCAGTGGATTCTCACATAACTGGCCTCACCTGCTACACCAAAGGCAATGAAGGCTTTAACAAAAAAAAAATCACCCCACCTTCCTCATGGCATCTCTCTGAAGAAGCTTCTCTGTTCATTTGCAAATGAAAATATTAGCCCCCACATCACACCCACTCCTCTGGGCCATCTATTTGATACCATTACTCTAAGGGCCCCAGGGATCCAGACGATCAGGGCTATGCATCTTAATGTCACCCTGCTGACCTCCTCCCTGTCATTACATCAACTCACCAGAAATTAGATCTGAACAGAGGTCTAAGTGTGATTCTGGTTGGAAGGAAGGGAGAGCAGGGGGAATGATTACCTATGCTGTGAAGCTGCCGAAGGAGGGACTGAAGGAAAGAAGAAACAGGCCTTCTCATGTCAGTGCCTGTGACTTGAAATAAATGGAAATGTGTGCAAATCGTTAATCACCAAATGTAAATACTGCTTGGGAGCCAGTATATGCTTAGATGGATGAAGTCACCAGAAACTTCATAGTGACAAAGATGTATTCTTTTTTGAGTGGTAATGTAAGGGTGTTATCAGGTGAACTCTGTAAAGTGTACTTTTAATGGACACTTATAAAAATGTTTGCAGACAGACAGTCTGCTTACCTACCACTAAAATACATACTTTGAAAGCACTTGTTTTGTTGTAAACACTGAATAATGTTGTGTCAGCATATCTTTAATTGTCTTACATATTTAGAATGCTTTCTGCTGCAAGCTGGAGCCTCACAGCACCATAAATACACAAGCCACTATTTTCCACCTTGCCAATCAGGAATCAATTTTGTGACTCTCTGATCACACACAGACATCTGTAGTGATTGCATTAACCAATATAGATTTCAATGGTAAACGAGTGGCTTTTCAACTTCTTAGTTTAACTTGCATTCATTTTTATTTCATGGGTTATGTGTTATTTTATATGCAGTTTCCTTGTGGAGATAAACAACAAGACACTAACTGAACATTTTATTCATTTTAGCCACATCTTTGCCACCACAACAAACAGTATTTAATTTCCTATGCTTAAAGCACTTCAACTCTGCTTGTAAATGAAGACAGCCTGGAAATGACTCAAATAAACCTCCAGGACCTCTACATTTACAACTACTTGCTCAGGTATATTTTGCTATGGGAATGCAGCAAGCCATGTAAGTGAACCGGCAGTGTGTGTGCATTCAGCTGCTCATGGGCTCATATACAACTTTACTACTGTATGTTGGGAATTGCTTTTGACATCGGCTTACAGCTGGTAGAAACATTTGGAAGGCTTCAATGTGCACTAGTTAAGGTGCATGCAGTTTAAAAAAAAGTAACGCTGGAAAGGGGTGGAGATATTTGGTGTTGATTTGCTGCAGCGCCTACTGTTACGTTTTTGCGGTGATGTGCAGCTACACACAAAGCATGTCGGCATCTCCAGGGAGTGGATTATTGTGGCTGTTGGTAGTGATATTTTACTGTTTGTTGCAACATGCATGAATGAGCCATATTCCCTGGGGACAGAGTGGGTGATACTGCTGAGCACATTGTTTAACACAGTACAAGGGAGTAGCACCAATTCTATTATAGAATCAGCAATTTACTGACTGTAAGTGGTAGTGGTAACTGTCCCAGCAATTTTTAGAACCATGGCAATGTGGAACCCAAATCACATTTCAGGTGAGAAACCACTCACAGGTGTTGGAGAACATTGTATTACCTGTCATGGTCAGGTTTTTATGTCAATGTCAGTTTGAGTTGCTGCCTATTTAGATATTCTATGTAATTCGGAGTTTGTTGCCCAAGTTTATAGGTGTATTGAGCAAATATGATGTGTTGTATTCCCAGTAAATTTTTTGGTTTTGAGGAAAGTTGTTATGCAGTTCTATGCTAGAGTCACATGTGCTGAGTGGCATGTAGTGTATTGTGATTAGTCTACCCCGTCCCTATTGCGTATGCATAAGGGGGAGAGTATGTTGAGTGACATGTTAGTGTTGTGTGATTAGTCTTCCCAGTCCTGTTGTGTATGCACAATGGGATAAGAATGTGAATTATCTGGGTCCTGCAGTGGGACTGTGTTTGACCATCCTTCTAAGGGGTTAAGGATGTATGGGAAATATGTTAAGCCTGGAGTTTTAGAGTTGACCATCCTTCCTAAGGGTTTCAGGATGCAGGGGCAGTGTGTTAAGCTCAATGTTTTAGGAAGTGTGTGTTACATCCCAGAGATATATGTCAATACTTCCTAAGGGGTTAAGGATGTAGGGGCCGTGTCTTAAGCCCAATGTTTTAGGGATTATCTTGGTGCACCACAATGCAGTAGTGGGTAGGTAAAGCCCTAGCCATTCTTAAATGAATTGTTAATGGAGTACGAGGGTTACACCCAATGAAGTAGAGTGTGAAAAAAGCTCTGGTCCTCTTTGAGTGTTTGTGTTGTGGAGGGTAACAGGTAGGTCCTGTTTAAATGTATGTGTTGTGGAGAAGAATGGGTAAGTAGTTTTCCCCGAAGGATAAGCAGAGAAGTTTTGGGCTATCTGTACACTTGTATTGTAAATTTGTGGGACGTATTTACTGCTTGTGGATTTTACCATCTCACATTCCATTGGATTTTCCACTGTCTGTATAAGTGGGGAGATGTGTTGTGATCTACTGTTTAGTATAATGCATCCTCCCCATTGACGTTCATTGATGTTATCTTTCCTGTTGGTTGCACAGCCCGTGTGTGGGGTCATTAGAATGTTGGGAGTGTTTGCGTTTGGTTTGAGAGGATGGGCTGAGCAACATGGATGCTGCTCCTAGAAGGGCTTTACCTGTAACCTGTATCCAAGTTCAATAAACCTTTATTCATAACCTACAAGGATCCATCTTCATTGTAACAAAATCCGCCTTTGAGGATTTGTTTGCCATACTTGTTTGTTCTCATTATATATTGCTCAAACGATGTGTGTTAGGACCAATTTAGTTCCTCATTCCCCCCCCCCCCACACTTGTTCTAGCTTGAAAATGTCTCCCTGATTTGGACCCACCTCTGCTAACCGTCAATGCATGCATGGGCAATGATTGCACATAAATACCCCAAGTTTGGTATGAAATGTTGAACATTAACACCAGGACTGTAGCAGTAAGAATGTGAAAACTCAATATAACATTATTGCCCTTTCGCATGGGCTGTAAATAGGGTCAGAGCTGTTATTATCAGATATAGCCCAAGGCAGATGGACTATAATGCTTTTAGGACATTCCATCCAATGAGGGTATATGCTTTAAGTTAAAAAAAGGAGAACCAGAAATACAAGCATTGGAATGCAGAAGTACAAGACCCACATGAGCCATTATTGTTACTGAACCATTCCATTGTTTTTAGTGCAGTGCTCAAAATGTCAGTGTTAATATTAGATTTTTGCTCTGTGCTATTAAAAATGTAGTGATGGCACTATTTTATTAGGATAACTATCATCAACAATACCAGCACTGTTAATGCTGTAACATTTTCGGCAATTTATGCTAAGCCTTGTTACACTTCCTGCTTGTAAGGGTTGTATTCACATCGCGTTTGATTGTCGCAGTTTCAAATTCTCTTATTGTAATTTAGTAAATTTACAAAATCTGTATGTGAGAATATTACCAAACCGCTATTTGGAAATTAGTATGCTTCGATTGCAATTATTTGTTTATCAGCTAATTATAATTTAGCCTTTTTTGCCACATGCGTCATTTGCAATCCAGAGCCTATCATTTGCTTCTATGTGTAATTTCCAAATCAAAATTAAAAATGTGAGAACATCAGACCCTATCTTCCCTGCTCTTTTATTTAGGCATCTGAGAAATAGAGCCAGCTGCATTTTTCTTTGGTACACATAAACAGAGGGGCCGAATGTACATAGGTCAGGTTGTAAAGCAGTTAATGTTTTTTGCACTACATATGCTTTTTCTCCTGACCTGACATTTGTGTTGCAAGTAATGTGCCCATCAGCGGAAGATCAACACCAAAATCAGGAGGGAGTCTTAATAATTCTTGGTTTATTAATGTGCATCAGGCCAAGAGTCCATTTGCAACTTCCTGTGATTGACTGAGTATGCCAGGATTGAGACCTGGGACAGAGCAGTCCGGTTTAAAACTGTGAAAACACCACAAAAAAAAGATTCCACATCCGATTAGAAAAATAGCTCTTAATTTAATAAATAAACAAGCCAAAATGACAAAAATCCAATAAGTGAACATGAGATATGAATTTTTAAAGAAAAAACTGTAAAATAGCACTTAGAAGCAATAAGCTCTTACTTTGGAATCTGGTCACGCCGAACGGGGACAAAGTCAAAAGCTCAGGCTGACCATGATGGAGCGTGGGCAAGATACAGGGACCCAGTAAAGCTCGTGCAACTAAAGTATCTTGATCCTGCCTGTGTCAAAGATGCGGGCCGAAGTGATGCATCATTGTCGATCCAAACAGTGGGAGTGATGACCCAGTCCTGATCTGTATAGCAGCGACAATGTGATGGCTCCGATGAGCGAAGAGCTGCGATGTAGAGATTAATTGTGGTCGTCCAGAATGTCGTCGACGGAGATGCGGAGACCTTGTGCAGTGGTGGTTACGAAGGTGATGCGTCAGGCCAATCCATGCAGCTGAGGCGATTCACCAGTTATGGTCACATAACAGGAGTGATGCACCAGCTCTGATTCATGCAAAAGGCACCAATATGTCAGCTCCAATCCAAGAAACACATGTAATGCACCGGTTCCGATCAATGTAATAGCACTTATGCCAGGTTCGACAGAGGATGCATGGGTATTGCTGAAGAAAGCACCTTGGGTCTCACTTGCAAGGGTCCAGGACTAGGGTGGCCCCACAGTCCAAGTGCAGCAGCAGGTAAGTTGGAAGTCTTTTATGTCCCTGAGACTTTAGTTCAGGAGGCCAGTCAGCTAGCCCTTGGAGTCACTCTGGGCTCAAGGGATGTCAGTCCGGTTCTTCTCACCCAGGCTAGGAAACAGTAAGCAGCAGGCCAGAACAGCACGGGAGGAGTCCAACAAAGCGGCAGTTCATCAGAGTGGCAGTCCTTCAGCAGCACAGCATTCCTTCTTCCTTGCAGAGTCTTCACAGGTCCAGAAGTGTACTGAAATGGTGGTGTCAGGGGTCCAGTATTTATACCAAGTTGTGCCTTTGAAGTGCAGGAGACTTTAAATGCAGGTCTTTAAAGTGCACCAAGGTCCTCCCTTCGTGCCATGGCTTCAGAATTGCTACAGGGGTTATACAGCCCTTGTCTGGGGAAAGGACACAACCTATTCTGGTGTAAATGAGGCTGGAAACAGCTCCTCCCACCCATCCTGCCAAGATGGAGTAAGAAAATGCCAACTTTGTAAAAGTGGTATTTTCAGAATTGCAATTTAAAACCCGACTTCAACGTAAGTTTGGATTTTAAATTGTGATTCCAGAGGCACCAATTTTGAAAAGTCTAGCGTTTCACAATTGAATGACACTTATAAAATGAAAATAGGTAACTTCAAAATTATCCTATTGGAGAGATAGGCCTTGCAGTAGTGAAATAAAAATGTAAGAGTTTTTCACTGTCAGGACAGGTAAAACGTAGACATACATGTCCTGGCTCTAAATCATATTTCACTCTGCTCTCTGGGTTTTCTGGTGCCTTTATTAGGGGTGTTTTATATGTATATAAAAAGGGAAGATTGAGCCAAGAAATGGCAGTGTATACTGCACACACAGGCTCTGCAATGGCATGCCTGAGCCATGATTAGAGGTCTAATTAAGGGTGTGGCACAATGAGTGCTGCAGGTCCACTAGGTGTATATAATTTACAGGCCCTGGGCACATTGTAGTGCACTTTACTATGGACTTATAAGTAAATTAAATATGCCAATTGGAGATAAGCCAAAATGTCCATGTGAAGGGGCGAGGGCACAGGCACTTTAGCCCTGGATGGCAGTGGTAAAATGGACAGTGTCCTAAAGCCAGTAAAAATAAGGTCTGAAAAGTGGATGAGGTAGGCAAAAAGTTGGGGGGCGGGACCACCCTAAGAATGTCTAACAGGTGGTTTAAAAAAAATGAAATGTATTCATAGACATTAGATAGAGGGTGCATGAAGTAATACAGCCAACCAGTGCTTAATTTGTAAAATATGAAGTACAGGTGCTCACATTTTTAAAAGGCCACACCCACTTACCTGGCTCCACCCACAATCTCCAGTTGCTCCACCCACTTCCTTTATAGGCCGCACCCACGACCACAACCCTAAAGACATTAGAGCTACCTCCTCAAGTCTTGAGGTTCGCAAGAAGCTGAAGACCTAGTTCTTCACATAAGCATATTGAAGACCTTACACATACATACCTGCCCAAGGGCCTGGATAACCTCTTGGGTGATTAGTGTGCTATACAAATCAATATCACATAACATATTTTAACATTTGAGAAGCCTATGACAACAACTTAAAAGCGAACTCAAATTAGAAAATGTGTGTAAATCTCACAATATACCATTAGTAGGATAATTTGAGGGCCAGAGGCAACTTTATACACTAAAGAAAATGTGCTTGAACTGTGCTGTTTAAAAGATTTGAAGGTATGAAGGAAGGAATACATTAAAGAAGATGGCAACAAATTCAGGCAGGAAGGTGAGTACTGGAGTGAGGATTTAAATGAGTGATGGAGGAAACAAGAAAAGAATGTGAAAGGAAGGCATGAAGGGATAGAAGAAATGAGGGAGAAAGGAAGTGGACGGTGTGTGATGGAGGAACAGAAAGACGAAAGGAAATGATAAAGAAAAGCAGAAGGAAGGGTTGAAGATTAAAAAAAAGAAATTAAAGAATGGATGAAGGAAGGAGCAGACAAAAAAGAAAGTAAGGAATGAAAGGAGGAAGAGGGAATAAATGCACAAAGGGAGGGATGATGGGGACTGAATGAAGGTGTAAGGTAGCAAGAATGGAAAGAGGAAAGGAGGCATGGCGGGAAGTGCTGAGGATGAGAACAAGGAAAGAAAAAGATGGCACGAAGGAAAGAAAGGAGTTCAGGGGAATGGATACATGTTTGAAAGGTACTGTGTCACGGAAGGACATAGGAAATAATGGCTAGGTAATATTGCAAAGAAATTGAAAAACAAAATATTAAAAAACATATCGGTGTCCTTAACACACCAATTATGTTTGTAAAGCACATATTCACCAGAGGGGGCCTTGACACCAGATACGAATGTTATCCAGCTCAATGGCACTAATTTTATTGACCACAGAAAGAAAAAAGATTCAGTGACCACACAAAGATTTATATTTATGACCCTGACATCAAACACAGCTTCCTGGAGGGGATATAGATATATGCTCTAGAAGGAAAAACATAAAAGCGAGAGTGTGGAAGGAGGAGAGGTCTGAAGGCAAAGATAGATACAGTACACAAACAATTTGTAGAGACGTGGGGAAAGCAGAGATTGGGAGTGAAAGATTGAAGTTGAACATTATGAGAATGAAAAGTGGAAAGAGTAGAAAGGCAAGGGAAGAAGAGTAGACAGCTTGTGAAAGGAAAGTAGAAGTGAAAGAGGGGAAGGTGAAAAGGTGGAGATAGAGCAGATAGTGAAGGAATAATGGAGAGAAAGGAAGGAGTGAGGTGTGAACGGGAGAAAGAAAAGCAGATACTAATGGGGAGCACTAAAAGAGTACACCTCTGCTTTATTACCTATATAGTTGTTCATTATGTAAAGTTGAGGGGTGACAGGGCTGTATTATTCTTGGTCTGTCTCATCAATGCATAGCTGTGCTGTCCAAGACACACAATAGCAACTCTTTAACTGTGTTAAGGTTTTATGCCATCAAAAGATGTTTGGTGTCATCACAATTAGTAATCCTCATAAAAGTGTCAGTTAAAGGCCCAATTTCAGGGCTGGGGTGGCAAAGCAGAGCTGTGAGTGAAGGGCCACTGCCCAGCCAGTGAGAACTATGTATTAGGGGACAGCTGCACAGGCAGAGACGTGGGGATGCGCTGATGCTCTGGAAATAGCAGAATACCTGTGAGGGTTTATTGTGCTGTGGCTGTCGAGGAGAGCAGTAGAGCTAAGCTCGGCAAGGCCTTCCAACATTTTTTCACCAGTTTTGTGTAGATATGTAAATTAAGCTGCAGAATGCCAAAGATGAGAACAGGACTGCACATCCTGGGCACAGACACCCTTTGCAATATTATCACTTGGTACAATCCAGACTGGGCCCCTCCCACCCCTGGGCCCTGGTGCATTTTACCAGGTGTACTAATGGCCACTATTCCTCTATTGATCCATTAGAACCACCTTTTCTTGCTTCTGTTCCTCACTGTTTTGTTTGCTTGCTTCCAGTTCATATGTGTTTTTTTGTGAAACACATGTTCACTCCTGAGTTTCCAACTCAAGAATACTCATATTGTTCAGAGGAGGAAAGCCCGCAGAGCCTTGCCAGGTTTCGATCTTATGCTATGAGGCCAAACCCAGATTGATGCAATGAATGCACTGCTACACTGACTCACCAGACCTTGCACCCAGGCACTCTCTCCATCATCAAATACATTGAAAATTGCTGACTTTTCTGTTGTTTTCTCAACAGTGCTAGAATTATTTTGGGCTAATGGAAATACCACCTCTCATCTCTAGATTTTCCTTCCCAATCCACCTATCGGAGGTGTTTAATCTTTTCTATTACTTCCCTTGGTTTTTGAAGCTCACCCTTCCAAAAGTTGAAAGAATTGCAGCCTGCATTAAGGTTCACAGATTTTGAAAGTTTTGATTCAAATAGTAGGTACAGCGCATTCTCCTGTGTGGTATATGCCCTGCTTGTGCACCTTCCACATCGGACCAAAGAACAACCCACCAGCCACGGAAAGACTGTGTGTGGACCCTCTGCGAAACTTGCATGAAAAAGAAGGAAAAACACCATCCCTCCACGCAGCACCCTGACATGGCAGTTCTTGGATGCTCCCATTATCCATTTACCACCAATATATATCACCTTATAAGCAACACTCTTGACGCAGGACGCCATTCAAAACATATAGCGCTATGAGAATGACATTTTTGCCAGTACAGCTTCAAACTTGTGCAGTGAAAGAGACATCACAGCTGGCATGAAATGGTACCCCGGACCGTACAGCTCTTAAAAAGCATGCTGTAGTGTCTCAGAGGAACACTGGGCATGTTTTGGAGGATGGGAGAGGGTGGAAATAAGGGCTTCAGGCTCAAAACCTGCATTGCGTTTTTTCCCCTGTAGTTTTATAAAGCGCTATCTCGACTGAAGATATTGGAGCGCTTTACTTGAGTTTCCCTGGCTAGGCAATATTGGCCTCCGTGCAGAGGAGCATGCCAGCAATGATCAGCATTTAATGCCAGGTGTGAGTGAGCGCTTGTGTAGAACAGCTTCAGATTCTGTTCTCTGCTGTTCCCTCTTCACTGCATGCACTGTCCAGGGCAATGAAAATAAAATATTCTCAGACATGCCAGTGTGTGGGATCTCTGTTGAATCAGGTCAGGTGACTGTGAGTGAAGAGCAGAGCTTAGGAGGCACCGCTGGAATTCCCAGCCCAGTGATAGAGGGGCCTTTTTATCAACCCTGGTAGCTTGAAGGCCCTAACTGGCCCTGCTAGAGTAAATCTGAAAATATGCTTGAAATCCCATAATTTTTGCTATGTATAATCAGCAAATGGGATCCCACAGATTCCCTGAATTTCAGGTTTATGGGCCCGAGCAAAAGGCCAAAGGTCACACCTTATGTTAGCAAAATCCACTGGGCCTAAATCATTTTTAAAACGTGCCTTTCTAGTGTGCAGGACACAGCGAGGTAACTTGAGCAACTTTGGGAAAGTACAGTAGCCTTTCACAAGCGCCATTTCAAGACACCCCACTCTCACACGTACACAAGACTCAGCTGGTGCAGAGGCAGATTGACACATTTCAGGGACTTTCCACGGAAACACGTAAGTTCCGCTCGCACATATATTTTTAGAAATGTACAGGACAAGAAGTCTTTGTCTATGTTCTGGGGTCAAGCAGGGCCAACCAACCATTGGGACACCTGACCACCCCCACTGTCCTAGGACAATGAGGTCAAAGCCACCTGCGTCAGAAAAGGCGTCAGAACAGTGTTAGTTCTGCATTTTTCAGGTATATTAGATTCAGCCCGTCAAATCTGAAGCCAGAGCTCTGCTGATGCGACCTTTGCATGCAAGCTCTCCGGCTAGCCGATTGTCTGACTTGGGACTTCAAATCCTCTCTCTCAGGTGGTAGACTTCCTAAGCCAGATAATACTTTTGTCTTTTTAAATCTCTGTCCTTGCTCTGTATTTTCCATTCACACCCAATTCCTTGCATTTTTAGGTTCCCTTAAACTATTAGGCCCTGCTGGGATAGTCTCCATAGTTAAATTGCTTCAAGGCACTAGACTTTATAGAGTGTTCTGCTTTCCCTAACTAATTTCTATTGTGCCTTTTAAAAGATCTCAGTCCTTTTCGCACCTTGGATTTCTTTGGAATGTTAAAACTTGCATGGGTAATTCTCTTCAGAAAAGCACCTTTGTAGGCGCTATGGTTTCTTTGAATGTATTCTGAATGTGAACTTGCGTTTTGTTTTAACCCTGACAGATTAAAGTCAGACTTTCAAACATTTCATTGCTCAGGCTGATCAATTAATAAATGCATTTTCTGATGTACTTAAGACTTAACAAATAAAATGCCACTTTACATGTGATCTTTGTCATCTCATATCATTGCTCCTTGTTCCTCAGTGAAGTGTGCGTCGGTGACCTGTGACCACGGCTCATGACCACAGCAGGGTTGTTCGTAGGTTGTGACTCGTGACCACACCCCAGAGGGCTTTCTTTCCCCCTCAACAGCTGGCGCCCAACGTAAATTCGTACTACGTACTGTTTGCAGCGGATCCGGTGCACATCCACGACAGGTCCCTGAGGGGTCCGGGCTCCGCTCCTTTGCGGCAGAGACCACGGGTAAGACAAGGTTTTTTTTCCCTTGAATCTCCTGGGTCTCTGCTGCCTGAGGGTGCGACTGACTCTTTTTGGACTGTCTCTGGCTGCCACCTGTCCCCTGCAGCACTATCTCTAGTCACGATTTGAACCCTCGCTCTCTCTGTCTTTGTGAGGTCACGATTTGTCACTTTCTTGTCAGAGGCCAGTATAGGCTTTTCTGCTGCATATTGGTTCATAACAGTTGTGCCTTCGAGGTTGGGGGTTTTCCTGTTTTGCACTCTTGTTTGCCCTGCCGGTTCCGGTCCGGAGGGAATGATTATAGCATCAATGGTTCTAGGTTTTTGATCCCTTGACAGTTAAGGTCTGTGCGCAGGGTGTCCCCCGGAGCCTCTGTGTCCGGGGTCGGAGGTAGAGTCTCCCCTTCTACAGTTCAAATCTGTGGGCAGGTTTATGATCCCTCTCCAGTTCAAGTCTGTGTGCAGGGTGTCCCCCGGAGCCTCTGTGTCCGGGGTCGGAGTTGAAGGCTCCCCTAGTTCTCCATTGTTGCATTATGGTTTGACGTACAATTGCATTTTGTTCTTTGCCATGTTCTAGGTTGATAACACATTACTACTTTGCATATAGTATTTTCTTTTTTATTATTTTTTTTCTCTCAAAACTGTTTATTGCCTATTTACATAGCATTTTGTGCTCTTCCTCTGTTCTGGTCTGTTCAGTTCTCATCTTCGCACTTCCTTGTTGCCCATTCTTCTCTCCTGCGCCCTTCCTCTGCCACTTGTGCCCCTACGTTCTCATCCATGAGTGCTGCCTTCACGCCCTTCCATTGTTTACTTTCTTCTCCTTACGATCTATTTTAGCAAGGTTTGGGTGTCCATATCTTTTGTTCAGTTCCACTTTTAGTCTGCTTTACTGACTGGCTTTGTCAGTTGCTGCCTTGTTCTCTCGTTCCACGAAGGTACAGAAAGAGGAAGTCACTTGTGGTAATTTCAGATTCCCCCCTCCTTCCTCGCCCATTCTTGCGCACCATGGTGCTCCACCGTGTTTAGTGAGATTTAATATCTAGGTCCTTTTTACTGTGCTTTCAGTTTTTATGATGTATCTTCATATGTTTGTGATTTGTCTTTGAATATGTTGTCATGGTTGATATTTGTTTTTTGCCTTGCTGTTTGATTTGTCTTTGAAAGTATTGTCAAGGTGGATATTTGTTTTTGTTCCATGTAAACTGTCCATTGCTTTGCTCTGTGTAGTAGTTGTGCTTTGAAGGTGCTTCTCTGTGCGTCCAGTGACATAGCGTCTCAGTCCTAGTTGCACCATCTCCCACAGCCGCCAGGTGCCCTACTCGGCCTTCCCTTTCCCATTGCTGTCTGAGTTGTATCTCCCTTTCCTTATCGCAGCCCTGCTAGGTAGGTGGCTAGCAGTCTAGAGATACGCACTGACGTTGCTTCTCCTTTCCTCTGGAATAACGAGGGTTCTTGTCTATCATTAGCTATAGCGACTGATAGCCAAAAAGGGGGGACGTGTATCCAAGTATTCCTCCTAGCCCCTTGACGTCCTCATCACATCCTCTATATCCGTGATGTCCAACACCACCCCACGTACTATAAATTGCTCTATCCATCTGGTGCATGACGTCCCTACCTCAGTCCATAACACCACTTTTAACACGATAACATACCTTGATAACAAGAGCCGAGAGAGACTAGCTATCGCTTGGGAACTTCTGGGGTTCATCTTCACTCCAACACCCAGGTTCACATCTATACACTTTCCTTGACTGACATATTTGCTGCTACACATACATTATTCGGCCCATTATCTCCAGACACCATTTGCCCTGCCCTACTTTGGCCTGGCAACTCAGCCAACTCGTCTACCTCTGACGCCCTATCCACGTCCCACTCCACTCATTCGATCCATTCCGGTCTCTCAGACGGCTCAAACTCCATTGTCATCATTGATGGGGAAGACTCAGATTCATCAGATTCTACGCAGTCTGTTGTAAGTCCACCCATTCGTCACCACCAAGACAAATAGCCCCATGCGGACGCTTCAGGCAGTGTTTGAGAAAGGAACACTAGATCGATTCCCCAACTTTCCCAACATCTAGGATAAAGATACAAGCAGGGCACACCCAAGCAAGCAAATAACATTTCTCCTCACAGGCTCACAGCGAACAACACAGATACTAGTGTCCCTATGAATAAGATACTGAGTTCTACTATATATGAGAATACCTACTGACTTTGACATATATTTTATCTTAAAATTGAAAATTGGGAAAGACTGCTAGTTCTATCAAGCTTTTGAACAATATACCCATGTCAGTCTAAGATTGCCTATGCCAGTTGTGGCAGCCAGCTCCACTACCCTGGTTGCGCCGCTGCAAAGAATCAAGAATTATAAGACGGTATATACCCCTGTGTCATTAAGGGTATAGAAGAGGGACCTATACAAGATCTCAATTACAGCAACTAAGAAGGAAGAGTATAGGCAGAGAGTGTCACATCATAGACCCCCATTAAAAGATTATCCTGCATTTGTACATTTAACTGGGGGGGGTTAACATGGAATGCTTCTAGGTGGGCTATAAATAGCAGCTAATTCTTCAATGACCCTAGCACCAAGGAAATAGTATGAGGAATAAGACTCCCAATGCTGCATGATTTATTACTCTAAAATAAGCTTTACAAATATTGGCAAATTCAAAACATTACGCGTTTATAATATACCAATCTTTTATATCAAATATATGCGTTTCAATTTAGATATACATACATTAATTTAACAAAACACTAAATAGATTTTAATTTCGTAAATTGAACTACATACTGGAGAGCTACCAATAGCTCAAGAGCTACTGGTTGGAGAAGCTTGTTGCAATTACAAAGCAGTAGTGGTTGACATGAGCATGTAGTGTGTTTTTCATTGTAGGTTACATTTTTAAGTAGTTCCATTGCTTTAAAATATTATTCTTTGCATTTGAATGACTCTGATTTGCACTCTAGAGTGTGCATGTAAATGCCAAGACTTTGCCAAATGCCCAGTGTAATGTTGGAAACAGTTCTTCTACCATATAAATGAGATATTTTCTCTATAACGTGCACATCTATTTATGTCATAAATTTGCAAAGCACCCCCTCAAATAAAAACAGCCTTGGTTTAGTACCACAGGAACATGACAGTTCACCCTTTCATTGCATTTGTATGTGCTTTAAAGTTGTAAATTCGTGCACGGTTAAAAATTCTGCATTTAGGGATTTCTGACTGATTGCTATTGAACTTTTAAATAGTCATTCTAAACTAATAAGTTGTCATGATAGCTGAACCTGTCAGTCAAATGACGGCAGTCAATATACCGCCTGCGCTGCTACAACAGCTCACCATGCAATACATCCAGGCCCCATTACAGCCTGCCATATTATACGTAGCGACCCAGCCACAACAATATGCACAATACGTTCAGGCCCAACGACAGCCAGCTGATCAGTACATACAGCCACAGCACCCAGTACCATACATAGCAGCACAGCATGCCTACAGAAATGACCAACAAAATCATTATATAAATAACAGAAAGAATGCAACCAGAAAATCGGGTATACAGGGACGAGTGAATGGAATGGTACAACTGAGGTTCCAATCACAGCCAACACAGCGCACTTGTTATTATTGCCACAGAATAGGTCACATGCAAAGACAGTGCCGCAATAGGCTTCGAGACCAAAGCCAGCAACTTATGAGTCCAGCCCAACAAGGACTAAGCCCCTATGGCCCCTATGAATGTGGCCCAAGTCCAACAATAGTTCCTGTGAATGCACGTTCCCATGCAACAGCAACAATAGACACCTATACACAAAATGATGCCCCAAAAAGAAAAAAATCCTGCAGCACCCAGGTACTAAGTACACAATAATTTATTCTTACCAGCATCCGAATTCAGTCCCAGTTTAAGTAGGCAAGCAATGGTCTGAATGCAGGAACAGATCAGGGAGGGTGTTACAACAGGGCACTGACAGTTGATGTTCGCCATTACAAAATAGGGTTTGTGAAATTTTGGCTTGCGTTCAAGTTGAATGATGCCACTGGCCTTAGAGCAACGTAGATGTCGGAGCAGATAATAATGAAATAAAAGAATCTCCCACAATTTCTTATGCACAGAAATACTGAGAGAATAGGGGGATAAAATTATGGAATGGAATATACGGCGTTTACTCAGCATGCGCGACATACAGAGAACATGAGCCTGTGTTTAATGTGATGTTAAATATTCTGGTCAGCATAGCCTACAAATTAAAAAAGCACATGTTTTTAGATGTTACAAGGTGACAAAAGAGTTAACAGGCTTTCTCTGCCGTTGGAAGTAACCAGCCACAAGATTCTGGGCATTGAGCCAGGCAGGAAATACATTTCCTGTGGTCTGTAACGAGGCAGTTGGAACGTCGATGATCGCAGGATCACACAAAATGAGAAACATATACATATGTATATATACAAATATATATATATGTGCATAACAGAAGTAATATGTAGGTATATTAATAATTTTTTTCTAGGTTCTTCAAAATTGCAGGAGATACTGTACGGCGACTGTGCTAAAATGCTTTTAAGCAGTACATGAGCCAGGGACTAAAATACTGATTGTGCATTGAGAAAGACAAAAGGCTAACAAAATATTTGAGGCCTACTGGATTTGGCAAGGCTTGTTTATTTTTATGTTGCAAAGAAATGGTACGTTCCTGATTCAGGTAGTTTAGTGAAATGTTTTAGCATTTCGGTTTTTGAGCCTGGGGCAGATTATGAACAGGGGTCACTGTGACAGAGATTTTCAAACATGTTTGACGTTGAGACAAGCTATAGCCCAACATTTTTTAAAGTTCCTTTTTTTAGATAATGGATTTTTCTTTAAAGTATCAGATTCTTTCCTTCATTTGGAGTTCCCTCCATACCCCAGCTAGCCAACACACAACATACAGCAGTGAATAGCACTACTATTGCCAGGCCGGTTGAAGTACAGTTGCAGACTTCAGATGGTTGTACATATTTTTTACCTGCTTTAAAAGTTTAAATACCCTGGAATTATGACAGTATCATGTTTTAGGTGTTTAGTGTATTTCCCGGTCAGGGAACCAATGTTCTAAGGTTTCACAAAATTATTATGAATGCATCAACACAAGTGAAAAATCTTCTGAAATAATGAAAAATATTAAAAATAACAAAAGTTTGTATACACTAACATGCACTGCGAAGTTTCTTTCAAAGTCAGGTTTCCAGGAAGTGGGGCCACATCAGTTCTGGGCTTCGACATATGAATAATGGAACACAGATCTTGGCCCAAAGACTTTTGGAAATAATAGACTACTAACCAGCAGCTGTCCCCATTGCCAAGAGGAACGAAATAACAGAACAGACTTCAAGGTCAACTCTGCAAATCAGAGAAGACTAACTTGTTTCCATTTGACTGTCCAAGAGGAAGAAGGCGGTGACAGCTTGGTCGTTTATGGATTCAGACGTAACCACAACACCTGCCGCACAGAAGTGTCTTATCTAAAGTTATGTATTTTGTATTATAATATTTTGCAGTACTGGCAGAAGTGGAATTAGATAGATTGAATTGGTTTTGTTTAAATTGTGTTAATAGGAAGACTTGTATTGCTCATATCTTTGAAGTTGCCAATAGCAACAAAGTCACTTCCAATATATCTGTTAGCACATGGAGTAAATAGCCCTTGCAAGCATGCAGAAAGGTTCAACACCCCCTCTACTAGCACAGTTAGCACCCCAGATTAATTGTGTTTGCAGCATGTGTCCTCATCGCCCTCCTCTGATGAAAGTAATAATGCAATAATAAGAAATAGTGCCCAAGCAGCTAGACAGCATCCTGCTCACGATTCTCTGCAGAGTATGAGATACAGTCAGATGACAACAATAGGTAGACAGAAGACTAAGGCACTGTTACATGACTCATACACTCCCCATGCAGGGAGAACAGATAGATTTTCTCACCTAGGAAGATACGACCACAGACTATAGAACACCTCCTGCAGGATACACAAACTAATGTCAGATTATTGAGGCCACTGTCTCTAAAGTGTTTATACATAGAACAGGAAGGGACAACCCCTCCACCTCACTGATGCATGAGGTCATCACTGACACATGCAGAATGGAAGTGAAGACAACAAGGCTATTTCAGATGACTGTTCATGATATGGCCCATAGTGTAGTTTTTTGCAGCATCAATGGGTTTATGATAGCGGGTTCTATGTTAGTATAACATTGCTCCGTCCCCCACACCCTACATTGCCCATAACAGATTAGAACGGCGCTGTTGGTTTTCGCAAAATGTTACGCCCATGGCAAAATTCAGTGCCCGAGGTCAGTTAAGGTATAAAGAAGCGCTCTTAGGGCAACATAGGGTAGACTAGGATTATAAAATAAGATAGACAGGTTGTCCACTTGAGGTGTATAAAATAAAAATGTCCAAAAGCATGAACTGATTTCAAACTAAAAGACACCTCTTCTCTCTTTTCTAGAATGGCATGTTACCTGTGGGGCGACACTCAAATTGAAAACAGCAGTTTTTTCAGACAATAAATATGGCATCTCTGACCGAATTGACTTTTTCTGGGCCTGCAGAGAATGGCTCTATCTCCAACAGCCCTAACGAAGAAGCAGCCTGAGCTCACTAGGACATTGCACCAAGTCTCCATGATGGTTCCACCAGCAAATATCTCCAACATCGATGCCCATCTCTGGCTCTGTTATCTGGCTCCACGGACAAGAGCAGTGTGCTCAGTTCTAAGGGTGGACAGTGTTCAAAGTCCCACCAAAGGAAGTTTGCCGGTTGAGCAGAGTCCAGTTCTTTTCCCTTTACCATCATTGTGATGCTCCAGACTAAGGCTGAAGGACTCTGGCTTCGAAATACCAAGAGGAGAGTATGCCTTTGGATAAGGAGTGAGCTGTACATTACTAACAACGAAGAACATGGCTCAACTGACCAATGCCATCAACAACTTGAACAAGATAGAAAAGAAATGGATTGCTGGAGGAGATGCCATAGTAGAGAGCCACAGATTTGTTGAACTTTGACTGGATACCTTTGTGGCAGTTCTAAAAAGTTTTTATTTTTTGCTGTTTCTTTTTGTGTTGCATCCCGCAGATGAGTGCCATTGTAGGAAAAGAAAGTTAGCACCAAGATAGTGGGGACAAACTACACTAGCATAGGTATTTACAGGTAGCTGAGTATGAGGACAAAGATCGTGTTCATTGGGATGGGACTGGAATACGAATGGAGATGAGCGAGTTAGCAGCACCTAGCACCCACTATGGAATACAAACAGCTCCTCCACTTCTCCCAGGTAGAGACCGTCTGAGTAAGAGCCCAACAGCAGCCCAATATGAACGCCTGCGTAATGAGCAAGATGCAGAGTATGCGAAAATACTCATTAGGCCAAATGAAGACAAAGCCAACGAAATAGATCAACAACAAGGTAGCTTTAAGTGTTATGTTAATGACATACCCTGGATACAGCAACTGGATGAAGGGTCGCAGAGATAATAAGTTAAAAGAATGTTCATTGAATGAACAAGAGCAGGGAGATGATAGAGGGGCCTTTTTATCAACCCTGGTAGCTTGAAGGCCCTAACTGGCCCTGCTAGAGTAAATCTGAAAATATGCTTGAAATCCCATAATTTTTGCTATGTATAATCAGCAAATGGGATCCCACAGATTCCCTGAATTTCAGGTTTATGGGCCCGAGCAAAAGGCCAAAGGTCACACCTTATGTTAGCAAAATCCACTGGGCCTAAATCATTTTTAAAACGTGCCTTTCTAGTGTGCAGGACACAGCGAGGTAACTTGAGCAACTTTGGGAAAGTACAGTAGCCTTTCACAAGCGCCATTTCAAGACACCCCACTCTCACACGTACACAAGACTCAGCTGGTGCAGAGGCAGATTGACACATTTCAGGGACTTTCCACTGAAACACGTAAGTTCCGCTCGCACATATATTTTTAGAAATGTACAGGACAAGAAGTCTTTGTCTATGTTCTGGGGTCAAGCAGGGCCAACCAACCATTGGGACACCTGACCACCCCCACTGTCCTAGGACAATGAGGTCAAAGCCACCTGCGTCAGAAAAGGCGTCAGAACAGTGTTAGTTCTGCATTTTTCAGGTATATTAGATTCAGCCCGTCAAATCTGAAGCCAGAGCTCTGCTGATGCGACCTTTGCATGCAAGCTCTCCGGCTAGCCGATTGTCTGACTTGGGACTTCAAATCCTCTCTCTCAGGTGGTAGACTTCCTAAGCCAGATAATACTTTTGTCTTTTTAAATCTCTGTCCTTGCTCTGTATTTTCCATTCACACCCAATTCCTTGCATTTTTAGGTTCCCTTAAACTATTAGGCCCTGCTGGGATAGTCTCCATAGTTAAAGTGCTTCAAGGCACTAGACTTTATAGAGTGTTCTGCTTTCCCTAACTAATTTCTATTGTGCCTTTTAAAAGATCTCAGTCCTTTTCGCACCTTGGATTTCTTTGGAATGTTAAAACTTGCATGGGTAATTCTCTTCAGAAAAGCACCTTTGTAGGCGCTATGGTTTCTTTGAATGTATTCTGAATGTGAACTTGCGTTTTGTTTTAACCCTGACAGATTAAAGTCAGACTTTCAAACATTTCATTGCTCAGGCTGATCAATTAATAAATGCATTTTCTGATGTACTTAAGACTTAACAAATAAAATGCCACTTTACATGTGATCTTTGTCATCTCATATCATTGCTCCTTGTTCCTCAGTGAAGTGTGCGTCGGTGACCTGTGACCACGGCTCATGACCACAGCAGGGTTGTTCGTAGGTTGTGACTCGTGACCACACCCCAGAGGGCTTTCTTTCCCCCTCAACACCAGCCTGTGGGTAGAGGGCCTGGCTCTGCTGTTGCACATGTACACTTTTGTGTGTGCATGGTTCTTGGCAGTGGGGTGTCTGGTATTTCGCTCTTGCTTCACTTGCATAGTTCTTAGCAACACCAGTGCAGGGCCTCAGCCGCTCCTCTGGTCTAGGTGTTAGTGTTCTGCACGCAAAGCATGGGTGCTGCCACTCCTCCTGCCTCAGTCATCCAGTGTTTTCTTAACCCTTCCCAAGCCTGATAAAAAGCAAAAACAAGCCCAAAACTTACCAGAAGAGCCCAAAACAAGACAGGCCCCATACAACAAGGAGACTGGATTAGATTTGAAGCATTTGGTGTGCATCAAATTGGATTTTCTAAGTTGAATGTATAGGAATTATTAATTCTGCCCACTCCTACAATAGACCCAGCCCTGAAAAATAAGTGCTGGTGCTCAGCACCTGAAAGTACCTGCACAAGTTAAGCACTGCAGCCAACCATTCTCTGCTCCCTCTGATTACAAAACATGCATTAACAAGTTGGAATCTGTCCGGTGAGGATGGGATATCTTCAACTTGGAAGGCTTAATGTAGGTACTCAGGGCGACTCTCAACCCTTCAAGAGCCCCAACCCGTTAGGGACTCTCTTCATCCCAAGTTCAATCGATATCTAAGAGATATGGGAAACTCATGATACGCTATTCCCGTTCTGGAGGTGGGCACTGTGAGAAATAGTGTTATTGTTTGAGGGGGGTGGAAGCCCCACTCCGGCAACAACCACAATCCTTGTCAGGGTGAACCATAAAATTCACTAAATTAACTTGCGCTTAACCCTCTGATAGCTTGGCACAAAAGCAGTCATGCTTGAGTTAGAGGCAATGTGTAAAGAATGCCTGCAGCACATACACAGCGATAAAGTGAAAACACAACACTGGAAAAATCCCAAACCAATTTAGAAAAATTAGTATGTTTTATTTTAATAAATGAAATGGTAACCGAATGACAAAAATCCAATCAGTCAAACTGGAGAATTTTAAAGTTTAAGTAGTTGGTGCTTAAAAGCACAAAGCACCACTCACAATGATCTGGTCATGCTAGACTGAGAAAAAAAGTCACAAGTACAGGCCGAACACTATTCAGCAAGGGTTGGATACAGGGACCAGGTTAGTCCTGCTGAAAATGCTCCAGCACGAAGAATTTGTTTGTGGTGAAGGAGGCCGCGCGCAGCAGAGAGAGCATTATGTATAGTCATCGCTGCAGCAAGAAGGGCAGTCCTGGCATTGATAATGAACATCACTGGAGCATGAAGATCTGGTTAGGCATTTCAGATGGTCATTGCTGGAGCTTCGTTTTGGCAGTCACCATGGGCTGTCATTGCTACAGCGCAAAGAATGTGGTTCACTAGAGGTACGCATTGGTGGTTATTTTGAACTCCACAGTCTCAATGCAAACAGACCTGTTTGAGGTTATGATGAGCCCAAAACTTCAGGATTTCAACTTTCTTCACAGTAGGAGCTCAACTGATGCCAGGCAAGGGTCCAGGACCAGTGAGGCACCTCTTGGGGAAAAGGGACTCACTCCAGCAGAGGCCAGCAAGAATCTGGAAAATTGGGATGAGGTACAGAGCAGAGGGTCAACTGAGCAGTTGCAATGAGGCCTCTTGAGCATGTTCTTTCCCTGTAGCGTAGGCAAGAGGTCTGACAGCTGATCCTTGTAGTTACTCAGGTACCCTAAGATGAAGGGAGCAGGTCCAGTCTTCCTTCTCAGAGAGCAGGGCAGTCCTTAAGCAACAGACAGCAACCCTCTGGCAGTGATGGCAGACATCAAGCAGCAGAGTAGTCCTCAGTTAGCAATTGGGCATTCATCTAGGGAACAAGGAAGGTCTCATGCAGGAAGACAGTTCCTTGGGGATCAAGGCAGTCCTTTGTTTGCAATGTTCACAGCTCCAGCAATGCACTGAAGGGTGGCTCTGGAAGTTTGATATTTATACTTGGTGCCTGCCTTTATAGTGGAAGCATTCCCTATACAACCTTCACATCTTGTTCTGGAAAGTTCTTTCCTTTTCCTGTAGAGGCTCTGAGATGTCTGGAGTGACAAAAGGCTAGTGTGTGTGCTGTAGGAAAGCCCTTTGAAATGTAAGTGGGGCTGGGTACAGCTCTGACTTCAACGATCCTGGCAGGGTGACCCATCCTGTGTACAGATAATCCCCTTTGTGTCACTGTATGGAAGGAAAACCCAAACCCTAACAGCAGAGCCATTCACAGTATTGTGACAGATGACACTGGCAAAAGGCACAGATGTTTAGGACATGAAAATGGCGACTTTCTAATAGGGCCATTTTCAGAATTGTGACTTAAATACTGACTCAGCCGTTAAAGAGGAATTTATTTTAAATCACAATTCCTTTGAGTTTAAACAGCATATCTCTATCTCCTCCCAATCAAAAGGTACCACTTATTAAATGTAATAAGGTAACCCCATGTTAGACAATGGGAGAGTTAGGCCTCACAGTAGTGAAAAACGACGTTAGGAGTTTTCACTACCTGGAGATGTAAAACTTAAACCCCCATATCCAACTTTTTAAATTCAAGGCCTTAGGGGTGACATGTTTATTGCTTCACAAAAGGATTGGATCAGCGTGGTCCATTTGACTGCTGCAGGTAAACTCAGTTTTTTAGGCACTGATGTACATCAGTTCTAAACGCTTTGGTTTTTGGTTGCACACTAAGGTATACCTGCACACTTTCAGCTTTTTATCTTTGTTTAGTTGTGATTTATTAGATAAACATGTTGAGTTTAGGTTATACACACAAGGGCATATTATTTAATAATTTATAAAAATCTTGTTCATATAATTTATTTTGCATAAAATATATATATTATTTCCAATGTCTGCAAGTGTTCATTTAGCAGTCTTTTGTGCTGATTTCTTATAAGAATTGTGTCTACTTATGTTTTTCACATGCAATGGTATAATTAACATAGTAGTTAGTTTATGCTTATGCTGCTAAATATGTTTGCGGTCATCGTTGGTTCTCATGAGACCTTTTTCTACCATAGTTACCCCTGAAGAAGGGCAGATCGCCCAAAATGCATTGGGTCGACATATTCTAAATTTCATTAAGAGTAATGAGGAACCGCAATGTGTTCTGAGCAAAGCCAATGTAGGCTTCTCTGAGAACTTACATGTTGAAACTTGAAGTGATAAAAAGTGTGGCTAAAAAAGATGATTACTCATGGATTAAAATGGATTATAAAGGACAAATGTTTGGAACTTGTTGATTGTATTAAAGTATTTTCACTGGCTATGCATTTTGGGCCTGGAGGACTGGCGAGGCTCCTGCTTATAACATAACATGTGTATTTGTTATCGACCTCAGATGGATGAAAGGCTGAGTGGACCCACCGGGATTTGAACCTGTGACCATGAAGTTGAACACAAGCCCCTGCAGTTGATGCATTAGTCCACTGAGCCACCAGATCCAGCGAGGCCCCTGATTCTTTGTAAAAGGTTTATTTTGCCAGGTCAAAATTACAGTTTATAATTGCACCACAGGCTACGGTGGCAGGTCTGAGACCTTTTTTAAAAAAACGACTTTAGTGGGTGGCACAATAAGTGCCGCAGGCCCACAAGTGGCATTTAATTTACAGGCACTGGGTACATGTAGTACTGTATACCTGGGACTTGCACGCAAATTAAGTGTGTCAATTAGCGGTAAGCCAATTTTACAATGTTATAAGCAGAGAGCCTAACAATTCTAGTACTAGCTAGCACTACTAAAATGTCCTAATGCAAACAAATGCAGCTTCAGTAACAGAAGGCAAAAATCTGGAGTAGACCCTGCAAAAAGGGCTGGATCCAACTGACAATAGCATTTTACTTTACACCACTGCTACCATTCAGGAAGCTGGTATCAGAAAAATAGTATGTGACTCATCAATAGGAGGGATGCTTCCCTTTCACTCCCCTGCATCTGAGGATTAGCGGCAGCACTATGTGAACTTTGCAAATCAGAAAGTGTTTTGCAACTTTGAAAGCACTCTTTGGACATTGTGACTCCCTGCTGTGCAATTGTAAAGCCTGTGTTTTCACAAAGTTTAGGCTTTGCAATCCTAAAGCAGTTTAACACATGAGACACATAATTTAAACTTTTCACATCTATTGTTTTCCTAAAATATCAAACTATATGAGTTATCTTGTTTTCAAGTTTACCCAAACCTCTCTTTTGACACAATATTTATAAGCCAAGGAAACTTTGGCAACTGGAAAAGAATTCAGAGATAATTGGCACACATTACAATGCTACCTATTCCTACTGATGCTGATAACATGACTCCTTACTGCAAATTCAGATTCATTGATATGCATTTTCATCCTCCATTTTGTTTAATTAAACATTTACTCCTAATTAGACAAATGCCATTTGCCAAAGGTTCATGGAAACAAGAAACGTTTTAGATTAAAAGGCTTATGAATGTTCCAATATTGCTGTGGTGAATACCATAAACAATCACAACATGTTGTGCTGACAAAGAATGAATAGCCTCACACTTGAGATCTGTGGATGTGTCTTCCTTTCATGAAACAACAGCATGACACTGAAGAGAAGAAGTCAATGTGAGAAGCTCGGGTTCAGAATGTGGTTTTAATAAACTGATTTACATTTGCATGCATAATTAGGCTAGCGTGTGAGAAGGAAAGTTAGAACCGACAACTCCATTTTGTATAAGGGCAGAATTAGGGTGTAGAGAAGCAGCGGCCGACAGAGGTGAGTGAGGTGGGGCGGGGCAGGGCGCGGCAGTGGGGGTAGCCAATTGAAGACATAATAAGTATTAATTATTTATTTAATTATACCTATTCCATCATCTGTCAACTTCCCATCTACCATCCTGCCCTCCCTGCCCACCCTCGCCCCACCGTCTCACCACGTTTACCTGTGCCGGCCACCGCTGGTGTGGAGTTCCATGAAAACTTTGAATTGGTAGTTGATATGAAGCTGTCACTTTATAAAAATAATTGAACATTGGGAGGGAAAAACAACCATATGAATCGTTTGATTACATTTTCTTTCTCACGTACAAAAAGCAACATATCGACACTCTTTTGTAACGCCAGAATCCTCGATTCTTCTCTGATGCAACAAGACAAATGTGCGATTGAATATACAGATCCTACAGCAGGTCACCCTTACACTTGGGGGTATATTTATGGCATTTGTGGTGCAGGACAGCGTAGCAAGTCACCTTGCATTGCTGCCCTGCACCACATGGAAAGAGCAGAAATGCGCCTTGTTTATCCAATACAGTGCAATCCTGTCCTTTTCTCTTGCGTTGGCTGTCGTTTCCTGCGCAAAAAACAATATATTGTGAGTGTTTTCCCTCTTTCTATGTGTAATGCAGAGTGCACCACTCATGGAAAGAGGAAAGAAGGAGGAGAAATGAAGATATTCTTCCTAGTTACGCCTCTCCTGGAGAGGCGTGTCTTTTGGGGGAATTCCCGGGTTTACAAGTTCTTGTAAATATGGGAATGCATCAAAATCCATGGATTTTGAGTGGGAATACTCACACAACGCCCCTGAAAATGCCTGCCTGGCACAGAGTAATGCAATGCAGTGATTCACGCTGCATTACATCACTCAAGATTTATGAAGCCATGCAGGGCCACGCAAGGAGTTGCTTCATAAATCTCATTTTCCATTTGCTTCGCTCTTGCACCATGCAATGGGGCTCAGAAATATGTCACTTGTTATCTAACGAGTGTATTAGAATATCAAGTAACAGGGCTGCTAATACACTGATTAGGAGTTGCATAGTTCAGGAACATCGCATAGTAAAATCTGTGTGCACAAACGATACAAACAGATGTTTAGAGAATTAAGGGCCAGATGTATCAAAGGGTTTTGCCCATTCTGTGTCTATGGGGAAATGTGTTGATACATATGGCCCTAAGCTGCATACGTGAAAAGCGCCATTTCTGAAAGCCACGCGCATATGAATGAACATATGTGGAACAGGTTTTGCCATAACTGTATAAACTTTGTTAAAGTTGGAACATTTGCAAGACATTATTGGTTCTGTGACCAATGGACCATACCTGCAATAAAGTGGCAAATGCAGGTGTGTAATGTAATTGGCGACTCGTCTTTGTAGTTAATGAATATGCAATAATTACATGAATGACTACTTTCAATTTCCCGAAAGAGGAAAACACAGGAACAGGGCTGATTGTTGACAGGAGCATTACAGACGTTGACAGCCTTCATAAATATCCCCAGGTGATAATACCATATTTATGAGGTCCTATTCATTGCACGTCGTGTTCTTGAAGGAAAGAGCTAAGAACAAAGAATTGTAGATATATTGGTCCTCCATGTGCATATTAAGGAATATTTTAGTGAAGGTTTCACTGAAAAACCAGGCTGCGCTGCAATTAATATAGGCCCATTGGTATGTTGTAACTGCTGAGTGAGACAGTAATTATCGTTTGTATATCCAACTTTGCATTCAGAAAAACATGCATTAATGCTGAGGCATTTTGAATTAATGTATGCACTCAATACATCGAAAAGAGGCTCACAGACTTCTTTTGGGCTGACGCAGTGCAGACAACAGCATCATGATATAGCCCCTGAAGTCTAAAAACCATTTCACATTTATATGGAATTTGAGTAGTTAGCAAGTATGTGGATGCAGCTCTACAACTTTAAACAAATTCATTACAAATTGAAATTCATCTCGGCCATGGGCTCTGATTACAGCGGAGGTCTTCAGTCAAAGTTTAGGGTGAAAGGCGCAATCTCGCATTGCTTAATTTGAGCAGGTAGTTGCCGGTGGGGGCCACTGGCCAATCATTTTGGGGGGCTGCCACTTCTTTTTCTACAACTGACATTTCTTGTGAGCATGAGAGGGACACAGAAACACAGCGGAAAGACGAGGGGGCATATTATCTACAAACTGCGATAGATATCGCAAAACGCGCTTAGCGCATTTTACCAATATATCTAGATCTGAATTTCATCACTGTGTTAACAGCGTATTAGAAACACTTTGCTAACAGGTGAAGTGCATTCCAGCGATAGACTGCGATAATCCTCATTAGCGTGTGAAATCCAGCGATTACTTCACAGCGCTAATGAAAAGCTTGGTAATAGGGGAGTGTGTATTTAACCATGCAATTCAGCTCCTATAGGCAATAATGGTAAGTCAGGTTTTATTCTGGCGTTAGGATCACGCGTTAATTGGGGCTTAGCGTGCCTTTTCTCATCGCTACGCGGGTCTGGGGCAGCGTTGATAATTAATGCGAAGTTGTGTTTGCAACGTTTTTCAATGCAGTAATTGTAAGGAACACCTACTTTGCATCTCATTAGCTATGTATATCGAAAATTGGCTGCTACCATGCCCTGATGCATGTTAGCGCTGCCTTGTTAATAGGCCAATAAGAATATTGGCGCTTTAGCGGCAAAAAGTGCCGCTTAAGCGGGGATACTGTACTTGATAATATGCCCCTAGTTTGGTATTGGGAGTATGACATGTAATTGCACTACCCACTGGCTTCTGAGCAGAGCTTTGTGCACCAGCACTCTTTTTATTTTAGTTTTTTACACATTTAGCACTGGCGCAGTGCCACATTATTAAAGTGTTTGTCCTCAGTGAATGCTCTAATTCAGCATGGTTGAAATCAAGCTGGTGAAACTGCAAAACAGATATCTGCCACTCTCTGCTGCTGGGCAAGTTTGGTCATCTTCACTCTGTCGGTTGATGTAGTTGATGCAGCAGGTGTAGTAGCAACAGAAAAAAGGGGGTTGAGGACCCCTTCTTCCAGATGCTTCACTCATAGGTCCTCATTGACTCAATCAGGTTGTATTTTTATTCACATCAAAGTAACAATAGCAGAAATAAAAATAATAATTTCCTCAAATGTGTCTTCAGGACTACAGATGTTATAAACCAGGTTTTCTGATACATTCAAAAGAAAAATATGGAGCTTGGAGGCACTTCACATTTGTCCATTTATAAATATCACAAAAAACGATCCCCCCCAAAAAAATAGGTTATACAAATGACTAGTGTCTGTGTTACCCATTACGATTATGGAGCGCTGTCACTTTTTGGATCCTAGCACACTGACAGAGTCATTGCCAGTATACCAATAGCCTACATTTGAAGGGGCGCAGGAGTGGCTTATACAGAAGGGATGTATCCTTTAGCAGAGTTCTGTGCCATGGGATTCAAAGGTGGATTTTGGAACTGTACATGTTACCTCTCAAAGATCACTTTTGTCTAGCATTTGTTATGTGAAAACAGTTTGAGCATCATTCACCCACCCACCTCATCAATCTCCCACAAACCATCCAAAATACAGCTGCAAGAATCACCCTGGACCTGACCAAAACAGGCCCACATCACCCCCCACCTACATTGCCTGCACTGGCTCCCTATCAAGAAGAAATGCCACTTTAAGCTGTTCACACACGCCAACAGAGCTCTTCACAACACCGGACCAGAATACCTGAACAACTGCATGACGACCTTCCACCAGCCCACCAAACACGTGCGGTGTGCCGCCCCCGCTTTCGCCACCATCCCACGTATCCATCACAGCCAAACCGGTGGTCACTCCTTCTCCCAACTCCCAGCCAAAGCAGGGAATGACCTCATTATCCACCTCCGAACATCAACATCCCACGCCGAGATAAGGAGTGGACTCAAGGCCTGGCTGTTCAAATAGACTCACATCACGCTAGCTTCTGGATACCCCTCGGGGTGATTACTTCGCTATACAAAACTCCTATTGATTGATTAATTGATTCATGGTCTCTGTGCCTATGAATTTGTAAAGGAATATGGGCAGGATGTATCATTGGGCAGGATGCAAATTACTTGTGCAAACTGAACATCATCGTTTTGTAACCTGCCCAGCATTTATCAATGTGACTAATGTACTACTCATTTGGATCTTACAATGTTTATCAGCTGAGGGGGTTCCAGGTCTTTTTGTGATGCTCTATGAATAGTTGTGAACCCAGGAATTGAGGGGCACCAGAATCCCTCATCTGAATTTTCATTTCCAGTTTTTCAGTTTTTAAGAGTGCTCATGTGCCTTTAAGGGGCAGGTACATCTTTTAAAAAAAGACTTTCTGGGAAGATATTGGGAGGAACATGTAGTAGTCTCTTGGGTATCAGCTTAACTTCCCCTAAGGCTGCTTGCCACTATTCCCTCAAAATAAGTTACCCAGAAGTAAAGGGCAGCTTCACCTGCACAAAATAGTTACCACTCCGATTTGGGTGTGGGTACCTCATCTATGGCTTGTGACCACAATGATGGTTGCAAACCATTGATCAATCGCATGGCAATTTGCAAATGGTGCAGCAGCTTACATGCAAATTATTATTTGCAATTCAGAATGAGTTGTAAACTCACTTTTGTGAGTTAAAAAGACTTTTTGGACTCATAAAACTGTATTTGTACAATTTTAAAGGTTACTTTGTGGCCAGCAAACCTTGTAATTTTCCAAATCACTGCCTATCGAATACAAAACACAGAGTTGCACAATACAAAGTTTTTCTTACGAGCCCACTGTGTGTGCAGCCAACTTCAAGGTATGCCGAATACCAGGGATGCCTGTTCTTTATCCCACCTCATGCTTTCTTATTCCACCTTTCTACACGTCCAGACTCTTTAGGTCACTCTTATTGCTTTGTTTTCCGTCCTGCTTTTTATATCTTTGCTACAAACAGTTTTAGCTCTGTGTGAGCAAGACCTAGTTCATTCAGCCATTTTCTGCTCTTGATTTGATGTCATTCTGTACTATATTTGTGTTTGTCCAAGCCATAAACATTTCAGTTTCACAATGTTATGATTGGATGAGTTGTGTCCCTCCACTGCATTGCTGAGGGAACTCTTTTTTCTTTTTCACTGAACTCATTAAAGTGCAGGTGTTTCCTCACTCTCTTGCTTCATAAAGGGGCTGCACCTGTTGCTCCTCATTCCCTGATGCTCCCCGTTTTACATTTCAAAACTTATAATTTTTCTTTTTTCACGAGGACTGCATAGTACTGCCAGGCTACTCCCTTTGTTTTTGAGCCTTGCACTGACTTTTTTTTTAACACTTTATGTTACCAATTTACCATGGGCATGCAACATGTTAAAACAGTACTTTAAAATGGCCGTCAGACATCAAGACACATGTGCACCGACCCATCATGATGCTCTTGTGTGCATGACCTACATTGCATGCATCATAATGTGTATGCATGCATGCATCATAATCAGTGTGCATGTGTGCATCGCAAAGTACATGTGTGCATGTGTCACGATTCACACTTTTTACATAACACATCTGAATGCATTGACAGTCATCTTTTAATGTGTTTCCTTTCAAATATAATCCATTCCCAGATTGCTGGCTAGGGGTTCACATGTTTCATAAGGTATGTTCTTGCATGCCACTGCCAAAAAACATTGGTAAAGCCAATAGCTAGGCCTATTAAAGCCACAGTCTATTGTCTTTTGCCAGTGCTTTTTCACTTTGACATTGCCTTCCTCTCTTTCTCTGCCTCACTTTTCTCCCTTTCAGCCTTTTACCCCATTTCTCTGTACCAAAGTCTGATAATATATAACAGACCTTGGTTTCCAAAAATGCATGGCCTTGTTAACCACCTGCAATCACTTACACAAATTAAGCACAGGACATTGAACAGGTGCATGAGCAATGCATTCCCTAATTTGCATGGGTCACACCCTGATACCATTTATGGAACATCCACAGTTCATTAATAATTTGTCAGAAAGTTCTAAAGCTAATACATGTGTGTGTACCTTCCTAGACAAAGGACCATAATATGGCAGCAGAACATTAAACTGAATCTGACTCATATTCGCAAACAGAACCTTGGGCTTGTAGACTAAAAGAAATTAGAGGAGTACATTTAAAAAATATTTATGTGACTTATGTAGTGACATCTTGTGCCTTTGTTGTAAATGTGATGAGAAAATAAATGCAGCTAGGTTTGGAGAACTTAGACACAATTTAGCAGATCGTTGATGGCTGCAACCATGATGTGGAAGCAGTCCATGTCAGAGAAGTCATGATATCAAAAAGAGGTGCAAACATAGAAGTAGCTGCTTGTTGCATGATTCAAGCATGGTGTCCATTTAGTAAGGCATCTTAAAAATGGGGACTATGGCCTTGGTTAGATGTTGCAAACAAAACAGGTGATGGACCGAATGTGGATCAATGTCAGAGCTGATTTGCATATCGCCATTGTCTAACCCAGGGTGGTGTGGAGTGCAAAAAAACGATGGATTTGGGCCCAGATCTTTTGACTGGGGGAATGTGTGACATTGATCCACATTCGGTCCATCACTTGTTGTTTTTGCACTTGGTTAGATGTTGCCAATATTGGATTTGCAGTGCCACCACATTCAAATTAATAATTGCTGGCTGGAATAACAGAAATGTGTTGGAATTAAGTCTATCCCTCTCTGAGTTAGGTTAACCATATCAGTAAATGTAGACAGTTACCACAGCTTTTGGCAACTGAATCCTCCTTGTGAAAAATAAAGGTGTGCAATTCCAGTGGACCTGGCAAATCCTGTTACAGGGCTCAACAGAATGTATGGGTAATCAATAATAGAAGCCCAGGAGAGATGAAACTTGCGGTCATCATCATTGCCTACTGACTTATTCATTGAATAATCTGCAGTATGGGAGGACAGTTGCATGTAGCCGGGATTTGTATTTAGTGGACTGGACTCCTCAAGTATATTGAGCAGTTGCAGCATGTGAGCTGTGAAAGTGTAGGACATACTCATTTTTACAAGTATGACAAAGCTAAGGAGTAAGTTAGCCTGACCTCCTTAAGAGGGTTTCTGATTTCTCCCCTTTTGAAAATTTAAAACGTATGGTCAACCTGTGCATATTACAAAACAATTTGTATATACATCCGCTATATCCAGAGGTTTTCAAGGGCCAATAATGGAATATTCCATTGTGTCTGTGGTGTAGAAGACAAGCTTAACCTTCCCAGGATGTTCAGTACTGAGCTGCCAATATTGAAGTAATTAAAGGAAATATGCCTATTCATAATCAAATTGAATATTGTTTTTCCGAATCATTTTATAATTGTTCTTTATTTAATTTCTCTATCCAAACACATACAAGTAAATTCTGAGTCCTATCTTAAGAAAGAAACTCTAAATAGTAGGGCAGGGAAAACAAATTACTTTGTAACTTTTTCTTTATTGATCTAGACCTAGACCAAGATCAATAAAGCAGAATCTATGAGTAGGATTTAATCAATATATCAGTAGAAAGTATATTTCTAAAACTCTATGAAAATGTAATAATATAATAGCAAACTTACTCATTGGGGGAGACATCATAAAATTCATGCACATTTATTTTTTAAAAACAACAGCCTTAATAACACTCTGCGAAAGTTCTTCCTACAGCACAAATTAAAAGTACTTTATGTAAGTCCTGAACACCACATTAGCAGAGACAGTAAATAATTTTGTCATAGTGAGACGAGCCCATCTACCAGTTAACATCCTCAATTGGAGATTTACAAACCTAAGTGTGTTATTCTCCTAGTTTTATAGTGTCATTGTGATGTAATATAAGGTTGCACTTTCTTTTTACCAATGAACTATCTAAGACTGCTTTCAACAATTTTAAATTTAAGTAGTATTTACTGTCCAACTTGAAACTCCTTATGGGAATTGGCATTTTCAAAATCAGCCTCAGCTGTCAAAAAGGATATAATTGTCTGGAGTCAAGTAATTATTCAAACAGTTGTATCGCACAATAAATATTTGCTATAGAAGAACCATGATTACCGTCTTTGGACAAAGTTTTTATTTTAAAAGCAGCATCATTGATTCATAAGGGTCATAAGTCCATTTAGAACAAAATTGAATGACAACTGTTTATGCCTTAAAAAAAGTGCTTGACAAACCAAAATTCAAAGATGCAATGCTTGAATAAGAAGGGAAGGCCCAAATGTGCACAACTTGTGAATTATATTAATTTCATAATTATTTAAAAACAAACAAGAATTGGAAGTTAAGTATTCAATAATATGAGTTAATCTTTGTGTGGCTGTGCATTGTTTAGTACTACAAAGTAACACATTACAGCACATTGCACTGCTTTGCATTATCATCCTCTTGTGTTGGGAAGTCAAACCAGGGGCGGAGCACGGACATAACCTGCCTGGAAGGCAGGCACCCTTTCACCATGGTGACAGGTCAGGATGCAGAGGGGTGCAGGGGTATAGACAGGAGGCCGTAAAGAGGAGAGGACTGCATCACTATCTTCCCATGCTCTCACCTCCTCCTCTAAGCAATAGCAAATCACACATCCTCACATTGCTGCTGCCCATGCTAATATGATTAGCAGGTTATTGTATAACCCAAAATCCAGGATGACTCACTCTAAAACAGATGGGCTTATTAGGATGGTGGTTGGACTTTCGTCCGACCACGATCCTTTCATAGATGGGACCGCCCAACAGGCTGTCGGCAGTCCCGCCATAGGAATTAGGATGGGACTGTCACCACAGCAGTCACACTGCCTATGTTTTGCATTGCAGTGGGTGCTGCTGGCTGCATCACACACCGCAGTGCAAAAAGGGGATACATCACATATCCCTGTACTACGTGGCAGGCACTGCTTGTACGTGGCAGGCACCATGCAGTGCCTGCCACATGGTGTAGGGATATGCAGGGGGGGCAAATTCCCTTTATGCATGCCTTTTCATGCCGGGTTAACATGGAAAGGGACATTGTAATCCATACGGCTGTGCCACCATTGTAGGAAATACAACTCCCTCCGGTGCACCGGCGGGCTGAAGGAGCACGTTGGATGCCTGGCAGTCGGTCTTTCTGACCGCCACCCATCTGCTAGCCATTGTGATATGGCGGGCTGAAATCCCACCTTCATCGTAATCAGGCCCAGAGTTCTTCAAACTATGGAGGTGTCCCTTGGGTGGAAATTAAGGGAGACCTACAATCCTTTAGTCGTGAGAGCTCAAGACTGTTGCAATTCATTACAGGATAGATTTTCACCACAGAAAAGAAGTGACAAAAGAGAAAGAGGAAAGAGCTGCTTCTTTCTTATGGCCTAGGTTAAAGACATCAATGGACCAGAATGTTATATCCGCACTTTCTTGTGTATAATTTAGAGGGATAAAGACAGAGTGAGATTCAAACTGATTTAGATACCTGATCCTATATACACATATCCATCAACTATGATCCTTTGTTGTAATATGTTCAGGGGACAGTAACATGGATGCTATGGCAGGGAGGGTTGCACTACTGAATATCATTAATATCAATATCCTGATACAAGAATATCACAGACAAAATATGAAAGACCAAAAGATCCAAAGGCAGTGTATAAAGGGAAAGTACTGATTTGCTATTCCTAACTCCACATCTAAGTACCATCAAATTATTAAATGACCAAATTTTGTTTAAATAAAATACAAAGTGCAACTGAAAAATAAATGTGTGAGCTAGCAAAAATTATGAGAAGAGATACTGCGAAGTGTTATTGAAAACATAAATGTGCAATTAAAGCGCTATACAACATTGATAAGGCACGCAATGTTGTTTCGTCAAAGTACCATATTTATTTTCATTGTCCTGACAACTTTCCAATGCTTACTCAATATTTTTTAGTTTCCCAAGTCATTGTATTTCTACCCAAAGTGCATTCTGGTACATGTAGTTCAAGTGTCCTCATGTTTCGTCAGTCTACACCCGATTGTGCAGGGGGCTGTTTCTCCATTACGGTTCTAGGGCAAAAATATTAAATAGATCGATTCATTTAGGGCCATATGTATCAAGCTCCCCTTCTGCGATTCTCAAATTGCGATTTTTCGTGAATCGCAATTTAGGAATCGCAAAACGGTATGTATATAAAAATCGCAAAAAAATAGCGATTCAGAAGAATCGCTATTTTCATCGCAAAACCCCAAATATCGATTCCTTATTTAAAAAATCACAATTTTGCAAATTTCACAAATCGGAGAATCTGAAACTCAGGTGCAGCTTGATGACATCACAACCAGGAAGTGTGACTACCCATGCTGCACCTGAGGTTCTGAAGCACAGTGAGAGAGAAGGAGTGGTGGAGAGGGAACTCTGTAGTGCTACAAACAATGGAAGACACTGGAGACATGGCCAGCCAGGCTAGACAGCACCAGCAGGGGGTGACACAGAGGAAAAGAAAACAAAACTTTTCTGACGCTGAGTTGGAGGTCCTGATCCAAGAAATGGTGATAAGCCATGAGCACCTCTTTGGGAAAAAATAACTCCGGGTGCCTGAGACCCGCAAGCGGCGGATTTGGTCTGAAATCCAGCGCAAAGTGAACGCTGTTGGTGTCACACACAGAAGCGTAGAAGACTTAAGAAAGAGCTGGTACGATATGCGCCAGCGCTCCAAGGAGAAGGTAGCTACCAGGTTGGAGCAGGCCAGGACGACTGGTGGAGGGACCTCGACATCTGATGAATCTGATTCACTGAGCTCCGCCGGTGTGCCTTTCCTGCTAGCGATGTTGTTCAGCATGGCACATGCTACCACTATCTTGCAACAGGTCTGGGGGCTGTATTGTAGTGCCCCTCCACTCTTATGCAGGCATCTGAATCTGCTCTTGAGTATCCCGAAGATCCGCTCAATGGTACCTCTGGTTGCTCTGTGGGCGCTGTTGTACTACCGCTCCCCAGCATTGGCTGTATTCAGGTAGGGAGTCAGTATGAACTCACGGACCGCATAAGCACTGTCACCTGTGGGGTGGGATGAATTTGGTTAAACACTGTCCTGCACATGCTATCCTTGACTAGTGTGTCCTCTGTATAAATACATTTACCTAGTAGATATCCCTCACCAAACTCCCCACTTTGAGTTGACGGTGTATCCCACTGTGGCGGAAGATGAAAGCGTTGTGCGTGCTGCCTGGGTATTTTGCGACAATGTCATTGATGATGTGTTTGGCGTCACACACCACCTGCATGTTCAGGGAATGGTAGGATTTGCGATTCCTGAACACATACTCATTCTGGGAGGGGGGATATGGCGACATGTGTCCCATCTATGCATCTAATGACGTGGGGGAATTGTGCTATTTGATAGAACTCCTGCTTGGTCTCCTCTAGTGGTGTTGGAATATATGATCTAATCCCACAGCCTTTTTCTCCGCGGGGAATCACAACGCAGTCATTATCACGACCACGTTGTGATTCTACATACCATTACTCAGCAAGTCGTAACAACAACTTGTGGAGGGGGGCGCTGGAAGTTGGAATAGTATAATTTACAATTCCAACTCCAGTCTATGCAGATACTAGGGAAGGTGTTGGATCTTAAATCCAACATCTCCCCCCCTCAGTCGCAAGTCGTTGTTCCGACTTGCAGAGTAATGGTATGCGGAATAACAACGCGTTTGTGATAACGACCGCGTTGTGATTCCTTGCAGAGATAACGTTTCGGTATAAACTTTGTTTACCGTGCCTGTGGGGTGTTTGGGAAGTGGATGTGGTGATGCAGCCTCTGTACCATGGCATCAAGGAAGGTGTGGAAAAAGCGCGACAATGCACTCTGTGACACCCCTCCTGCTGAGGCTATCACCCCCTGGAAACTACCTGATGCCAAGAGGTGCAGTGAGCACAGGACCTGGATGTGGGTGGGGATGGTGTGTGTCCTGCATGTGGGGTGTTCAACAATAGGTTTGAGTTCCTCAATTAAATCTAGGATGCCCTCTTCATCCAGCCTGTAGTGTGTATGGATGCCCTCCTCAGTCCACTGGAACAGGGTAATGCGCGCACAGAATATCCTCTCCTGGCGTCTCCTCCTCTGTGCAGCAGCTCTGAGTCGAAGCCTCCTGGTTATCACATACAGCCCAGCCATTGTGGAAAAATGTGTTGCATTGTGGGACTCCTTAAATAGTTTGCACCTGGTTACCACCTTCTCATACTTGGTGGTAATTGCGATTCTCTAATTAGTGAATTTTGTGAATTCGGTAATTGCGATTTTTTCATACATTGCATAGCGATTTCTTAATTTGCGATATTCCGTTTGCGAATTACGCAAACTGAGGAAATCGCAAGATAAGAAATTGCTAGGGAATTCGCAGAATTCTAGTTCTCGCAACGTAAGGAATCAGTATATTTGCGATTTCCACTTTTGCGATGCGATTGTGCCTCATACATAGGAAATAGCGAATTTTTAATCAGAAAAGCTGTTTTTTGCGAATTGCAGCATTTGCATCAAAAAATTAGGTTGATACATATGGCCCTAAGTGATATGATTGTATCTCTAAACAAATCGATGTATTTAAGCCAGGGCTGAGTGTCCTGGCTCATTCTGAAGCAGAAGAAGGAAACCAAATAACAAACTTTCAGAACTGAGGCTCACGACACAGAGCTTACCTTTCTACAGCTCTTCTTTTCCACTGTGGTCTATGACAGTATCCACCGTAAGCCGGTGATGCTTTTAGCATCATGGTTTCAGGCATCAGAGTCTCAATCCCTGCGTGATTTCAACATACGTCATTCACAGGGATAGATCCCACCCTTTTCCATTCGTCACAGGTAGGAGTGGATTCTAGCACATGTGATCTGGTGCCTGTCCTGTGTAATAGTAACTGTTATCATGCTAGTCTTGGTTTATGTATATTGTGTTGAGACCCCTCACCATGATAACCTCCCCCACTGTGACATCCCAGGCCCTGGCTGCACGTCGCTGGCCCATTTAGAAGTGGAGCTGCCGAATTTGTTCTCTTGCAAAATTGGTCCAAAAGATAAGCAGGGTTTTTGTTCCCTTCCAAAAATGATTCAAATATCTTGAGGGCACTCACTTACGTTGCTAAATGCTTGTTATCTGTGGATTGAATTTGCCCTGAAATTACCCTCCTTCTATTTTATTGTTTGTTCTCTCTTTTAGTATGAGGCCCCCATTCATTAGGCCCTCCCTTGCAGAAGACATCAAGTTCAAGTCTGATTCTAGGTAGCAAGGTGGCCTGCGCAGAACACATTCCATGTTCAAATTAGCATTTTTGGTCAAAATGTCCTTTTCTGAACATAATTGTTGGAAATGCCTTTCTCATCAGCTCTTTGTTTTTCACTTACTAGGCTGCAAGGTAACCCTGGCTAAGCAGTGGTGGGGGAAGTTATAAATGGTTGCCGAACTTTACAACAGATTATGCATCATGTGATGAAATGCTTTTTTTTTAAGACGATTGTGGCTTAGTGAGTTAGACGTTCACCCCTTTAGTAATCTGCTGGTTCAGAAAACTGAAACTGTACACCGGGATAGGTTTACAGTGAAATAACAACCAAAGGTAGCTTAGAAACAAGGACCTGCCAGCCACAGAATGCTGCTGGGCAGGGACAATGGTTGGTATATCCTCAAAAATTAAGAAATGTGAATGACTGCCATGGCCTCACATTCTACCCCAGAAGTTATATAGTGAACTAGCAGAAGATGGATGCAGCATTTCCCTCCTTTTACCAACATCAGCTGCTTGTAACGTATAGTTAAAAGCAAAAAATACATATGTAAAACAGGACAGACCTGTCTGTAATCGTGTACACAGATTCATAAAACCAGTGTGACGTCAGTGTAGGGAATATCCAAATATAAAAGTCAAATGCAGAGGAATAAATGAGCTTATAGTACAGACAGTTATCAGCTGTATGGCAACTGACCCTATCTTCATGCCCTTAACATTAATGCCGAAAACATGGATTCATTTACAAACACATGCCAGCGATTTCACAAGTTTTTTCTTAATCTTGCATTCGCCAAGAACGTTAGATATTTCATCATGTTGTGTTTCTGCATTATTTTGAGCATCTTATTACTCTTGTATAGTTCATACTTGAGTCATGCCAGGTCAAGTAAATTAATGTATTCAATCCAAATTCAAAATAGATCATATAATTACTAACATACGTAAAAACATCTATTTATGGAATATGTTAAATACAATTTAAGAGAGTTGTGCCAGGTGTATATTGAGGGGCTTTGATTGAGAGCTCTGGTGCTGAGGCTAAAGGCAGAGCAAAGTGCATGTCAGTGGGTTGGCCCCACTGCAGAGCACACACAACAATGGTCATGTGTTCCAGACAGTTACAATTGAAATTCCATAAAAATGTGTGTGGCCAAGGTACACCGATGTCAGAATATTTTCAAGGCAAAAGCAAAAGGAATTAAAGTGTTGAAATGTGAGTGCAGTACATGTTTGCAAGTGGTGATGTCAGGGAGATGTTAGGAAGGGCATTCAGCGAAGAGTGAAACGAGGGTGCTGAAGAGGAAAGAGAAGCAGTTGAAGATGTGCACGTGGATGAGATGTGCAGAGAAAAAGGGCATACATTTTTAACATAAAGTGCACATAACTGAAGGCCGAAACTCCTTCCACAGGCCTGAATACTATTTAATTCACAGACACATTTTCAGAACTAAAATATTTCCAATGTTAATTATTCATAACAAATCATTATTGTTACTCATTTAGCTTAAACAGCGAACGCTAATTGACAAAGCCACACTGGCAGGTTTTAGGTCTATCTCATTTGTTGGGTTATATATCTGGATGCAATTACATCTCAGAGATAAACCAAAATAACGGCCGGGTGGCACACTATGGGAATCAGAAATGTATATGACATGTTCCCTTTTAGAGAGTCCCCACTATTTTCATCCCACTTAAAGACCTGTCTGCACATATTTCTATATGACTGATTGCAGCCTGCAGCTGTGGGTGCTTCCTGAAGCCTGCTTAGAGCATTTTCTTCCAAAGTTGATGCTGCATGCAGTGCAAGGCACTGGGCAAGCACACATTTTAAAGGGCCTGGAGTTGTTGTGCTGTACATTTTGCACAGTACATTAGCTCTTGAACATATTAATGCAGTAAAATATGGGGCAGTTTTAATATGTTTCATATTTCATGACTCTATGTTCCCGCTGCTTTAAAGGCCATACTTTATCACTAAATTAATATGCTTGAAAATGCACCATTTACCAGTCTTTTTAAAATATTATCGGGAGGAGAACCCACTCTGGACTCCACGTTTATCCATTAATCTTGCTTGCCTCTTTCGCTACATAAAGGTCACACCCAACTTTTACACCCACCACTTTCAAATGTCACCAGCCACTACAGTGATTTTGAAGAGCAGTGTTTGACCCAGTGTTTCAATCCAAAGTACATTCTGGTGCATGTTGTATGTCTGTCCACATGTTTCATTGCTCTGTATCCAGTTATGGTTCTAAAGAAAAGTGTGGTGCCGGATTTAATGTTATGCTTGATTTCCAATGTTATCTGTTGCTATCTCTGGTCACAATCTGTCTTCACCTTCCTGTTTATGATTTTATCCATCTTTATGTTGCGGTTTTGTCAATGCTACTCCGCATTTTTCTTCCTGCTGGTTTGAAACATGTCAGGATTTAAGTGTGTACATTTATGGGTGGATTACAATAAACCAATGAATCCTCTCCTCATCCTTAACGATGTTGATTAATATCAGGACATTCATGTGAATGGCACTGTCCAACTTAACCTGTTGTTGGATGAAACTCTCACTGTTGTCTCCTCAACACCCCCATTGGGTAAATCCATGATCACTGATGTGTGTTAGTATGCTTACTGTTGGACAAGCATTAGAATGATGTGATAAAGATGTTATTTTGTTGGTAAAAACTTGGGAACTTCCATGTATGTTGTGGAATGTATCATTTTTTAAAGGGGAAAATACAATTCCTCATCCTGATTGAGCCCTCTTGGTACCATAGTTCCTAGAGACCAGATGTGATGTGATTCTTCTATGTAATAATACTTTCTCTCAGTCACCTCTTCGCTCAGATGTATTTCTATGGGCAATTTTGTAGTACTTGAGTTCTTCCCAATTAATAATTTTCTTACATGTACCTAACTTCTGGATTTCTACCCAGTATAATATAGTACAACACCAGCTTTATTTTTGCCTGATGTGAAATTGTAGTAACACCTGGTTCCACATAAAGGGCCAAAAGTGGTGTATGTAGGCCGAGCCTTAACAAGGCTTTTAGGAAATTGTTTATGACTACTTGCAAGGTACGTAGGTTATCATACCCATAAAGCTGAGGCCCATAAAGCACACAGCCATTGCTTCTTGTTTATACATTTGGATTATGGTGTTCATACATTCAGAACCCACCTTTTGTGTACATTTTAGTATGGTTCCTGATGTTTGCAATAAAACGATACTAGACTACAACATCTGCTTCTTCCTGCTGAACTGCTTGGTAAAATTTATGCCCAAGTTGTCATGTGTGACAAAATTAAATAGATGCATGCATAATAAAAGAAAAAAAACGTTTTATTGCACAAATAAACATACATATGAAAAAATTAATTAATTCCTGAAAGCAAGAAGTGGCATGTTTCTCGGAAATCTGTTTTATTTTATTTATTAATAAAAACTCATTTGGTGGACCTTTATGAATGTTAGAAGTTTATAATCCAATAAATATCCACAGCCAATGAACCCCAAACCACTAATTCCCTAAACTATAACAAGGACGATTTAGAAAATGCTTATTCGTAGGATCAAGACAGCAGTAAAAAAAAATTAAAAGTCCACCCATGCCAGACATGCAGGTCTCTTAGATTATTGGAATTACATATATAAGTTTGCAGAAAAATACCTACCACACATCGCAGTGTAGCAAATAATGAAATGTTGGAAATTCCCCCTCATATTTGCATTCATTGCTATACAAAATGAAAGAAACTATAAATTCTTTACAGGTAGCCTGTAGAGCAAGTAATGAAAATTACAGTTATTGTGGTAAACCACAAAACGTTGTGAAGGTTTACTAAAATACTGTTCACTTTGAACTACACACTGCAGCACAACCCCCCCCCCCCCTAGTTTTAGACCAGTGTCAGTACATGCACTTAGTAAAATCTATGTGCCTGATTACAAATGTAGGCAGCGGCAGCTCCTCTGCAATGGCGGAGGAGCATTGCCCCCCCCCCCAGCTAAGAGACAGCTGAGGGAAACAGGAAAAATAGAATGATGATAAATTGTTTTTTTTAATCATTTTATTTTTCCCATTCCTTCTAGAACCAGCCAAGTCCAGATAGGGCGAAGCTTGACTGTCGTCAGAGCCAGCAGGGAAGGAGTAGGGCACCATGTAAGTGCACATGGTGGTTTGGCCGACCATCTTAGGTTGGGCAAACCATCACATGCACTTAGGTTCCCCAATTCAGCTGTGTTTCACAGCCAGGTTGGAGAAATACCACAGACTCCCAGGCACTGTCTGAGTGGCAAACTAAGCCGCTCAGACCAATCCTGCTGCTTCTTTCATCCTTTTGAAAGCAGCGCCGTAATTGCATGGAGGGCCTGTGCTGGTGTCCTAAGAACTGCTGGGACACCAGGAGAGAAGAGGGGAACTGAGGCGGCCAGCAGCATGGGAACAGGTACTTTTTTACCATTATAATTATTTCCCTAATCCTCATCTCGTTTCCGCCCTCCCCTACCCCCCACTAGAGTTTTTTGCAGCTGCCAATACTGAATTTAGGTACTATTGATAGCACCTGATAAATAACGATAACACAAGGTACTTTATTTATGTGGTGCAATAAATAACACCTATTAGGAGTTGGTTGGGAATAACGTGGATTTAGGCACCAACTCGTAATCGGGGCCTATGTGTGGTTGGAAACTTATAGTATTAAGAAGTATCTGAGTACTACTACCTTCCAGAAAAAATGCTACTTGAAGCCAATGTTGTGTGTTTTTGCAAACAAATGAGAGTATAAATCAGGTCAGTTTTGAGTCCGTTATTCATTTTGTGGAAATCAATGGGGAATAACTTTTTACAATTACTGGCCCACATGCATCAATGTCGTCTTTCGCGATTTCTAAATTGCGATAAATATCGATTCGCAATTTAGAAATCGCAAAAGGCTATGCATGATTATTTTTTTAATTTTTATGCAATTCGGTAGAAATCGCTATTTTTACCGAATCGCATAAAAAATGCGATTTTCAAATTGCGAATTCGCAATTCCTATTCATTCCTATGGGCCAAAAGGCCCTTAGGAATGAATGGGAATTCCGAATTCGCAATTTGAAAATCGCAAATCCTGATTGCATTTCAAGGGTGGTGAGGGGGGTTCAAATGAACCCCCCCTGCACCCATGAAATGCTGTTTTCGCATCATGTTGCACACACACATGTCCTAAGGACATGTGTGTCCGTAACATGAATGTTAAAAAAATGCATTTTCAGCCTAATTTTCACTTTTTGCAAATTTACCGAGCAGTTCAACTACTCGGTAAATTTATCCCTCTAATTGCGAATTCGCAATTTAAAAAGTATTCATGCATTGCTTTTAAGAAATCGCAAATTTGCGATTTCTTAAAAGCAATCGCAATTTTAGAAATCGCAAAAATGTTGCGATTTCTAAAATTGCTTGATGCATCTCAAAAAGCATTTTTGGAATCGCAAACGGCCGATTTTAAGGAATCGCACCGTTTGCGACTCCAAAAATGCTTGATGCATGTGGGCCACTGTGTATGATATTACCACAGCGGCACTCTTTTGCCTGTGAGATTTCCTAAAAGTCAATCTTCGGGGAAATTGTTCAATCAATAATCGGGAGAGGACACTGTTTGTGCTTATCCTTTAGTGAGCAAAAAGAGACAAACGAGTGCAAAAACATACTTGTGTTCATTTCATAGCTTCTGTTCGTTTCCGAATACGTTTCATAGTAAGCAACCACGAAAGGCTGTCCAGTTGACATTCTTTCCAAGGTCTATGCTATATTTATACGGTTATCCCCGAATTTCAACTCTCTTTTCTGTCTTAAACTGGTTTAGTATTACTATCGTTCAACATTGTCTTGGTTCTTCCTCTTGAAGGCTTTTTGAAAGCAATGAATAAAAAAAAACATAATATCAAATTAAAATATATATTTTATTTAAATATGGTTTTGTCTAATTAAATGCCATAGTATGTACTTTTAAGTAGACAATTAACACGAAAAAGATACAATAGCTAGTGTCAAAAATAGGATTTCCCACTGGAAACACATTGAGCTTTTCCAAATCATAATTTTAGTGTTTCTTCTACTTGAAATTCATTTAGTCGCACACGGTAATTAGTCATCAAGCACAAACATACCAGAATCATTCTGAACACGAATTGCCTACCCATAGAAACCAGAGTTGAAAAGCCTTCCACGAGATCGCATGGAGACTGCTTTTATTATTACCATATTTTCACATTTACATATTTTGTTGATTTCCCTCTAGATTCATTGAAACTTTTATCCACTCTATATACTTTTTTAACTAATATGGAGATCAATGGGGAATGTTTGCATTATAGGCGACAGGAAGCTGATTTCTGCTTAAACTCTTTCTGGGATTTATTTTAATACAACCCATGTAATTCAAGGCTGGACCATGTCAAAATGTCACTGGAATCTCTGAACCAGGTGTTTTTTCTTTTAGATTTATTGTATGTACACATATTTCCAGTGACTCTGCACAAAATGTTGTATAGGTCTAGTGCTCCTACCTCTACCCTGGATATCGTGTATCCAAGTAGTGAGTTTCCTGCCACAAAACTAATTTCAAAAGAAAATAATGCATTATTATTGGACACTGAATATATTTGGCGGACTGGTTCAATTTAGCTGTGTTTGTGTTAGGCTATGTTTTTCATCTCTACTCCAACACCAATGGTGATTTCAAGAAAGCCCATTTAAAAACATCTAAACAGTAATTCATAATTCGGAGGAATAATTTAAATGAGGGACATTAGCAAAGTTTCAAACAATAACTATTTCTTCTTAAAAAGCATATGTCGATTACTTTAACCCTTTCGCTGCGGCGGCTATTCAACCGCAGCGCTAACGGGGCGGGGCGGCCGCGCGGCGGCCGCATGCTGGTGACAGAACCGCTCCGTCACCAGCCGCGGTTGAGCTGTGCTGGTGACGGAGCAGTTCCGTCATGACCCGCCCCGCTCAATACAACGGCTGCGCAGGCGCGAAATCAGCGCTGCGCAGGCGCGGCGGCCGGGCCATGACGGAACCGCTCCGTCATCAGCACAGCCCAACCGTAGCTGATGACGGAGCGGTTCCGTCATCAGCAGGGGAGGGGTTAAAGAAAAGCCCTGATTACTTATCAGTAATCTTCATTAGTTCAACATTGATGTTTGCATTGAACTTGAGACCGGATTGCCAATCCCTACATAAAAAAATAAAGTATGTTTCTCTCTTCATGTCACACATATTTGTGGTTTCTCACTTTCCTGCACATCAAAAAGGCATATATGTTCTTGACTCTTCTTAATATAAACTGAGCTACCTGCAGTCACGAATAGTGTGGAATCTCAGAGGAAGGGAAGCTGTGACTGTGACCAGGAAGACCTAGACTCAGAGTAACAAAGATGACCTGAAAATAATAATGGCACTACCTTCTCACCTGTCTTCCTCATCCAAGTTCCAATGAAGCAAGGATGTACCCATGCATAAACAGACTCAAGCCTAGGCACGTTAAGCAACAAAGACAAACATGTACACCCTCTTTTAGATAAGAGGAACACGAAGACAGGAACTGAGAAATACGAATTCTAAAATAAAATAAAAAGAGGAGTGCCTCGTGTCACACCTTATATATAATTGTATCAAACTGAAAAAGAACAAAAGTGGAGGATAGAGCTGCACAAGAAACCTAGGAAAGATGTAACTTAAAATATTTGTCAAGTCAAAGAGCTTATGCCTAGATGCATCAAGGGTTTTTGCATTCGCAAACGGTGCGAATCGCAAAATTCGGCCGTTTGCGAATGCAAATCCCGTTTTTGGGATGCATGAAGCATTTTGCTATTTCCGCAATTTAAGAAATCGCAATTTTAATGTGATTTCTTAAATTGCAATTGCATTTAAGAAATCGCAATTTTGCGATTTCTTAAATGCAATGCATGATTACTTTAGAATTGCGAATTCGCAATTTGGAAGGGGTAAATTAGCATGAAGTTGAACTTCATGCTAATTTACAGAAAACTTTCAAACATGCACTAGTTGCATATTTGAAAGTTTTAATTTACACAAACACATGTCCTTGGGTCATGTGTGTGTGTAAATTTCACTTACAGTTCAATTTCAGGGGTGCAGGGAGGGGTTCTTTGAACCCCCCCTGCTCCCTTGAATTTGCATTCACATTTTGCGAATCGCAAATTGAAATTCGCAAAATGTGAATGCCTTCCCGTTGATTCCTATTAGGCCTTTTGGCCCATAGGAATCAATGGGAAGGATTTTCCTTAATTGCGATTCGCAAATTGTGAATCGCAACTAAGGAAAATTACCGAATCGCAAAATAATTTGCGATTTTTTGTTGGATAGCATTTTGCGATTTCTTAATTGCGATTCCTTCATTTTCGCAATTAAGAAATTGCAAAATGTTACAATGATGCATCTAGGGGTTAGAATACAACATGAACCTTTGGGATTACTAGTACCAATTCCAGAAAGAATACGGGAGAAAAAAATCCACATGATATTAAGATGCTGAAACAAGTAAAGTTCCTCCTAAGGCAGAGATCATTAAGTGCCTTGAAATTAATTTTCCCAGGGATGGTGTGAACACATCAGAAGCGGGAATAGTATCCCAAACATGGCCTCCTTAGTAATATGAAATAGAAGAGCAGTGGTACCATGTTCTATGTCTGCAATAGGCCTCATACTTGCTAAGTAAAACTGGGATGCTTCCCACTAGACCACTGAAACCTTTTTCTGGACCCTATCTTGCTGGACTTGAATCTCTCTTCATTGTTACCACTGCTAAACAGGATTAAAGTGCCAGTGTTATCCCATTAAACATTGTCATATAGGCTTATCCCTTATCAATTCATGTAATATATCTATAAGTCCCAATTATATAGTGTATGGAAGTGAATCAACACCTGTGGACTGCTGCACAAATTGTGCTGTCCGCTAGAGTGGCAGGAGCCACATGGCTTCACGCCTACCCTGTGTAGCCTGACAGCAGCAGTCTAAACTCTGCTGCACAAACATTTCAAAATCACCATTTTGAAACATAGAGAAACCTGATTTTAAAAACTAAATAAGTCACGTAAGTGTGCCTTGCTGCCCACAAGGTAGGATATGTAATATTTAAGAGTGACAGATGTGAAATCAGAAATGGCATGTTCCACAGTGACTAGGATCAAAACTAGGTTGTCGCTGGTCAAGCTGTAGCTGGCACATAGGAAAAGCCAAAGTATACATCATACACTTTACTCTATAGTCTTTGACCTGTACCAGCTACAGACTCCATTCCAAGACGTATTTTTATATTTATTAAAATCCAATCCAATCAGGTTTTCATTAAATAGATAGGAAGTGCAACGTTTAGACAGTTACCTTTACCCTGTCTTAAACTGCTGAAAGCTAATTTACATTAGCTCTCAAGCTACTGTTCAGCATGAACTAGGCCTGAACTAGGTGTGAAAACCGTTCACTAAGCTTGGGCAATGGCCTTGGTGTGAGGACATGTTTCCTTCCCCTTGCAAGAAGAGCAACTTTGGTGGGACCAGGAACTTAATTAATTTCCAAGGAGCCTGACCTGATCCGGGCACACTCTAGGTGATAACTACAGAGTAGGGCCTTCTCATTACCCTGGCAGCCTCTAGGTTGATCCACATGCTTTGCAAAAGAGGAGAAGGGGTTTTCTGTCTTGGATTTTGAGAGTGAGGGGCACAATGGGATTGTTTGCAGTACAGCAAACAAGAATTGCGGCAAAAGAGGGTAGCATTACCAACCCCCCCACCCCCATTTGCTTTTACTGCATTAACTGATGCCAGGCATAAATGTGCCCTCCCCCCCCCCCAACTATCCATCCCCAGAACATTTCCTGGACATGTCTGTAATTTGTGAAGAACCCTGAAGGAGTGGACCTGCTCCCCTTTGTACCCAGGACAAAGACATGGACTCAAAGGATGAGTTGGGTGGCATCCTGTGTGGCTACAGGAACACAACATGCAGCAGGAGGCCTTTTTCCTAGAAGCACCCAGATGATCTGTGGCAACCTGACCTGGCCTCTACCTACCCTGAAATCAGTACAGCAGTTTGACATTGCCAGATGGGTCAGCTACAAAAGGCCAGTGTATGGAATCTTTATTTTTGATCCAGTGAGGACCCAAGAGACCAAAATAAAATGCCCCAAAAAAACCTCTGAAGCTGGCGCATCTGGTAATGTCAGACTGCGAGATTGCCCAAAAGGCCAGCCCAACACTACCAGTGGAAACTCACTCCTGTCAGTCACAGAATAAAGGAAGCAATGAAAGTAATACAATAAGAAAGCATTGGTCAGAAAGCAGAACTTGACAAAAAAAACGATATTGCCCCATCAGATGCTGAAGACAAGGGATGTATCGATACTTAATTTTGCCAAGTAAAAACCATCTGCCGTCGTGTCCACTCCCCTAGAATGGAATGAAATGAAAAGGTAAAGAAGTTATTTTAAAAGAGAGCAATTTTTTGTTTTCTTTTAAATGAAAGGAAAGAGAAATCATTCATTAATTGTGACCACCTCTAGGTTTCACAATGGTAACCTGCAGGTAGATATGACCAATAATTTAACCTCTGTGCTACTTCGAGGCCCACACTTTGCTCTAATTACTAACAGATCTAGCCCAGCGTGATTCACGTACAAAAGTATTGCTTCATTCGGCGCAAACAGATGTTTAATCAAACCATGCAGCACACCTGAGAAGAAATGGCAAGATATCAACTGACGTTGACACTAAATAGTCAAGTCAGTCCATTTAGTGAATCTGAAATACTTTTGATCATAAAAGAACTTCTGAATTTCCCATTGTAAGTCATATTAAGTACAAATAGCCCATGATAGACATCCTACTGTTTTTTCAATCTAGATTAATTTCATTATCTTATAGGATGCCAGATAGGCAACAGCTTTAGCGCTCTAAAAACTTTGCCAAAGTAAAAAATATTTTTCAGTAATTGAGGAGTAAAGAACCTTGCCTAGTAATAGAGACAGCAACAAAGGCTACCACAGAACATCATGAAACTGTTCAAATCAGAGGCAAATGTGACATGACTTCTCCACTGAGGATGACCAATGTGAGCTAGATTTTTCTTTTTCCTTTTTTGTTGGATGCCCGAACACCCTCAACAAAAGTGAAGAGTTTTGGAAATGGTTTCCAAACCTTGATTTACACTAGAGGAGAAATCCTTGTAATATGCAGTTGGAAAGGCAATAGTCTAATTTAAAGCTAACATAAAAGAGGAAGAGGGAGGAGACACTCTTCATTTTGTAAGGACTAGAATGAAGAACATGGATGAGAATGGAATGATTGCATCTCCCAATATATTTCCATACCTAAAATTGTTATTCATCAGCCCCTGGGGAAATATACGATAAGTGAAAAGTGGATATCTGCATTCTTTCATCAATTATTTTATATTAATTTTTTTTTTTAAATCACAAATTAGCAGTATGTTACTAGATACAATTAAATACTTTTTCATAAATACAAATCAAAATTCAAGTATGACATAGTGACAAATGTTAGTAGTCCAAGATAAATCTTTAAAACATCTATTGATGTTTCTTGAGAATATATTGTTTCTGCAGCCAGTCTTCCTGCTCTCTATAAGAATTGGAGTATTAGTTGAGGGGGAGGGGTGGTAACCTACCTCAAATAATAACCACAGTCCTTGTTAAGGTGAACCACAAACGTAAATACCTGTGTTCCACCCTCTGGTAGCTTGGCACAAAGCTGCCAGGCTTAACATAGAGATACCAAAGGGGATGATGGACGGAGCGTTTGAGCAAATCAAACACTCACCCCCAGGCATCTGATCTGGGTTTAATCCATCACCATTATTTAGCTCACTCCACCACCCCAGTTCAGACATGGCCATATGCAAATCAGTCTGACCATGTGCCTCATGGGAACAGTCCAGCCTGAACTGCCAAGCCATGTCTTCTCTGCACCGGAAACAAGCATCCTGGGACCGGTTTCGGATTCATAATCCTCATCAGCCAGGCTATCTTGAATCCAGTGGTAGAGTGAGCTTTCTGTCTGTCATAACTAATATGCCCCCAAGATACCAGGTAAGATTAAAGGACATATTTTTCACAATTAGGAAAAACATGCGCTGTTATGAAAGTAATATCCAAAATGCGAATGTGCTTATGGCAGGGCAAGTACCCTGGTGGACTTATTGTTTAAACGCTTTCCAGAGTACTGTTTGATAATGTCTTAGTACACTCAAGTCTTACCAACCTAACTTTGGCAATGGATGGAGTAAGGACAAGAATCATTGTAATCCCACTAGGCTTCTTATATAGACCAATACCTTTGTGTGAGGCAGATTATCAGAAGGTTTCTTTATACTAGGAATAATTGTTCAAGGGTGCCAGACAATAATTAAAGGAGCTACCATGTAGGGAGAGGATTAGTGCCGCTAGAGTGTGAAAGCTCTAGAGCTGATTTTCTTGGTCAGGAAACATCCTAGGATCTTTTTTCAAGTATGCTGCAAAATTGTTTGAACACTAGTCTTCCCTAAATTATGAATGCCTCACTGTAATGAGAGATGATCGTTAAATTTCCACTAGCAATAATGGTGGGGCATTGCATTTAGAGCATGGAAATCCAGCAATCAGTGGGTGCATTGTCACTGGTAATGGTCTTTGGTAACATCACAGGACTGAAGGCTGATTTTGAAAACCAGGAATAAATTACTTGCATGAAATGGTTTATGACCATCACTAGGCCCATCAATTCTTTAAATTGCAATGAATGCATCTTTGCTCTTGATTGGAATCAAGGTAGACAGATGGCAGGCTACATTATGCTAGTCACCTAACCGCTCTTTTAAAATTCCTTGAATATATGTCCATAGGGCATAATCCTAACAAGCCTCTCCACTAGTGCTTGCAGGAACTTGAATATTGATCAGAGTATAGGACTAGGGCAAAATAGGTTGGAGTTTTCATGGATTGAAATAGGGATGCTGGATACTAAGGCTCTTGACCAGAGGTAAGTCTGATAGATGCATAATGGTCTGTAATTTTTATCTTGCTATGGTTTATAGTTTAAGTTTTGCTCAGAGGCTTGCAGCTGCAGCTCTGAATGGTCGGTCAAATGAATACCAAGGTTGCATAGTCTTGTTTCCACCTCATGCCTCTTTAATCCACCACAAGATACTCCCTGCCATATGTCACTTTTACAGGTTCTTTTTAATCTTTACTTTTTTTCACTTTGTCTCTGTTTTTACTTCGTTCCCTCCTTCATTCTTTCACCCTTGTGTGTTTTTCTCCCTCCTTCTCTGGATCAAAATGTGCAGAGAAAAATAAGTGTTTGCTGGTGCCCAAAAATAAATGCTGATGGGCCCCTCCTGTAATCATTGGCTCAAATTAAGCACTGCATGCACCAAGATATCAATATTAATCTTTGAAAGTTATGATGGTCCTATCTCAATCCTTTGCTTTGAAGTAGTCAACACTACTTTAACCTTATTTTGTATTCTTTGTTCACCATGAAACACAAGATAATGAATTAATCATTCCAGGTTTCCTAGATAGAAGTAAAGAAATGTCATCTTACTTCACCATGTGTCCACCAAAAGGTCACCTGTTCAGACTAAACGGCTCATGTAGAAAGACAGACTGGAGCTCCGAGGACCCTAAACATGTCTCTGTGAGTTACTGCAGAAATTAATCTAAAAATAAAACTTCTTCAAGAAAAGTGCTAATACCAGAAGGAGGGAACTTATGCTAGGAATGTTGTAAAAGTTTGATGAAGCTTGGAGAACTCAATATTCAAGAAAATTATGGAACCATACTGCAAAAATAGCTATGGCTGAACTACTAAGTGAAACTAGGAAGTTGTTGATCCCTCCTGAGAGAGATTGTACACTTGAATAATAGATTTGGTAATTTGGTATCCCTATGACCTAAACATTATAATATAGATGGAACAGATTCCCCTGATGAGATGATGACATTTACCTGAAAGGAACCATGTGATGTCGCCTATAAAAGTTCTCTTAATAGGAAATTGATCAAAAACATAGCCCGGTGGGCATTTTGAAACGTACTCAGGAACTTTGGTACAACCTGTCAATGGAGTTCCTCAGTGTTATTTGTGCATCACTAAAGTTTCCAGACTCTTAGAGCATATCAACACTTGTACAATAAAGAAAGGAAAAAATAAGAGAATTGGGAATTCAAAACATCAATCTCCTTAATATACTCAATGGATAGGTTAGCAGGCAGCATGTTAAAGGTGCATTTACTATGTTAGGCTACTAGTAAAGACATACTATCTGACACCCAATTTAGATTCAGGGAAGAGTAATGTCTCAGCCTTTATATGACTGTTAGCAAAAATACTTACCTTTCCCCGCTGATTAGATAGGGCTCCAGTATGGAATGTACTGAGTCCATTTGTCTAAGAAGGTGAGTACAACAAGGATGGGTGTAGCATCTTTCTGCTTTTCATTATTTAGCATTTCACCAGTGGAAGAGCAAATGCAAGTTCAAAGTGATGCCCTAAAAATAGATCCCAGGTCTCCTTGTCTGTCTTAGTCAATGATGCATTATTGAGTTTACAAACTACCAATGGTTTAAAGCATTTTGCATCATATGATTGTCATGGTTACTTTGGGTCTGAAAACATATCTTGATAAATAAGGAAATGATGATTGGCCCAAGTGCAACTAAAAGAAATATCATACATTTCTTGTTAGACTTGGCATTCTTGGCGTGGTTTACCCAGACATTTTTGCCTCTACCTCCTACATTTTTGACTGTGCGCTGGATTTCATTTTTGCTAGCTTAAATGATTTGGGTTCTTTGCCACTGCTGATCAGTGTCAAAGTGCAAGTGCTGTGGGTATACATTGTAATTATTATTGGTTATCCATGATTGGCATATTTGATTTATTGGTAAGTCTCTAATACAATGCACTGAGGGTGCTAGGGCCAATAAATCAAATGCTACTGGTGGGCACCTGCAGTGTCTGTGTGCAGTTTCAACTGCCATGATGACCTGAAAAGGGCACCCTCTTGTCAGGCCTAACCCTTCCCTTTTACTGCATGTTAGTCACCCTTAAGGTAGGCCCAAGGTACCCCCATGGGCGAGGTGCAGTGTATGTGTAAGGTAGGACATAAATGTAAATGTAAATGTACATGTATTTATATAGCGCAAATCACCCACCGAGGTAGGTATCTAAGCGCTTGCTTAGGGAACCCATCCTGGTATTCCCCTGTGAGATAACCCCGGCAGGGTATCCACAAGGTGAAAGCCAGGCATCCCACCGCGAGGGGTCGTAGTGGAGATTAAGCAAGCTATTGCCCAGAGTCGCAGAGTGTGAACCCGTGAGTCGAGTAGGGACCGGAGCGAGAATTATCGAGTCCGTGGAATTTTTGAGCCCAAGACCCGCCGAGGAAGGGAAATGAACCCTGGTCCAGGGCCGATCTCAGCTCCTGGATCTGCCGCCTCTAACCCCTGGGCCACACTTCTCCACATGTACTGGTGTGTGTTACATGTCCTGATGGTGAAATACTGTGCATTCTGTTTTTTTCACTGTTGCAAGGACAAGCTCCTCCATAGGCTATCATTGGAGCTGCCTTGTAACACTTTACAAATGTAACTTTCCATTGGGAAAAACTAGAGATTTGGGGTTTAGGCTCTCTGAACTCAGAACTTAATAATACACTTTTTAGTAATTTCTTTTTAAATTGTGTGTTTGAAAATGCCACTTTTAGAAATTGGAAATTTTCTTGTTTAATCTTGTGTGCTACTGCCTGTTTCTGTATTCACAGTCTGGTTTTGGAGTGACAGGCTGAGGATGTGTGTTCACTCTAGGCAGTCACAAAGGGGGTTGAGGTGTGTCCTGCCTTTTCTGAGTGACTCATAGCCAGGCTGAATAGATCTTTCTGCATTTAGAGTGGTGGAGGAGTTTTCACTAGAACTTGAATAGGCTGCGTCTGCTCTGCACAATGCTGTATCCACCTCCTGTTAAGAAGCTGGACCAGGCAGGACAGAACTGGTTTTTACTGAGCTTGGAGACTCTTGAAAAAAGACTAAAAAGAGAAAACGGGGTATAAGTAGTAGACCTTAAACCCCAGAACTTAAGACTACTTCTGGACTAAGAGGACCCATGCAAAAAAAGAGCTAAAGAGCTGTCAGGAGGAGTACTGCCCCTTTGCAGTATTTTGCTTTATTGGGTTGGCATGCAGTTGCTGGTTATGTCTGTGGGCAGTGGAAAGAACTGGACTTTTGCTTTGCTGTAGTATCCTGCTTAAGAAGATTCTCCAAGGGCTTGAATTAGAGCTTGCCTTCTGTTCTGAAGCCTCAGGGACACAAATACTTCAGCTGCAACTTGTTAACAGCACCTCGATTCCTCTGCTGAAGTCCTGATTGCCAAAGCATACCAATTCCAGATATTGGGCCCTTGTAATCGTGTGGATGGTGCTGCAATCCAAGAAAAACAAAACCGACATCGCCGCCGCCAGTGATGCCATGAACTGCACCGAGGCCTTAGGCACCGCTTGTGAAGTGCATGTAGGGCCAGACAGGAAACCGAAACCAGCCCTGGCAGAGAGCTTTGCCGGCCCCGTGTGGGAAGGGAGGGTGCTAGTGGAAAGCTTGCCGACTTTGCTGGGGCTGAAATTGCATATGCTGCAAAACCAGCCGGGTAACCAAAACAAGCCCCCAGGGTTCTAAAACCGGCACCCACCCTGGCGGCCAACCGGGGAAACACCCAGTGCCCGCTATGGCCAGTCCAGCCCTGAGTGCACAACACACTGCCCGGCCTGCACCTCATCTCCGATGCCTGTAAGTTATCGATCTCCCCGACACCAGTGCTCGCATCGACACCTGTCACTGCCAGCGTCTGCATCTTGTCACCGTGGAGCAGATATCCGATGTGGATGACTTCCTGAAATCATTACCCCGCACTGCAGAATGGAACCGATGCCTTGCTGCCGCTGCCTCACCTCCCCTGCCAGCCTGGGCTCGACGCCTCACCTCCTCTGCAAATCAACGTCTTGCCTCCCCTGTTTCAGGAAGGAGCTGGCCCTCACTTTGGCCTATCAACTCCTTACCTCCGTGACACTGTCTGTTGACTTTCTTATCCCAGGTACTGTTACTTGGGGGTCCGTGCGACTTCGTGGCTGGCCCACACACCTCGCAGTTGGCGCTATACTTGGAATTTGTGTCTGTCACAACCTCGTAAACCCAGGTTGAATCTATTTGTTTCTACAAGCTTTATTTTTGCAATAATCGCTCTAAAGCTGATATCTTGATATATGTTTGCTTGATTTCTGTTGTTTTTATCTTGTTTGGTTTAGATAAAGATACCTTATTCTTCTAAACTAGGGTGATGTCCATTTGTAGCGTTTTCACTGTGTTACTATGTGTGTTATGTAGAAATGCTTAACACTTTTCCTCTGAGATAAAGCTGACTGCTCATGCCACGCTATCATGGGGGTGAGAAGGGGTTATTTTAGAAGTGTAATTCCCCTTACCCTGACTAGAAGGAAGTGTCCCTACTTGGACAAAGTGTATATGTCTGCAAACTAAAGACCTTCCTTTCTAACAGGTCTGCACTATTATCTGGAGAACATGAATTAATTTATATATTTATTGCTAGGAGGAAACGGGCTGTTGTGCGGAAGAATCAGCCTACCTGCTGCGTTTCCATTTAATCGGATCCTAACCCCACGCCTCATGGCCCCCGCTTCGCGGGAGCCGCTCGTGTGCCTGTGACACTCCAACTGTGGTGAACTTGACGAACGGCGGACCAGGGAGTGAAGCCGTAATCCAGCAAGGCTTGTTGCGGGACTGCGAGGACCGGCGGGCAGTGCGCTAACCTGCCACATCTGGTCCTCTTCCCGCCGACTCCTCACTGGCCCTTGAAATTGAGGCTGGACTTGGGCTTTGTGTGTTCCTGCTAGGAGGATACGGGCTGTTGTGCGGAAGAATCAGCCTACCTGCTGCCTTTCCATTTAATCGGATCCTGACCCCACGCCTCGCGGCCCGCGCTTCGCGGGGGCCGCTCGTGTGCCTGTGACACTCCAACTGTGGTGAACTTGACGAACGGCGGACCAGGGAGTGAAGCCGTAATCCAGCAAGGCTTGTTGCGGGACTGCGAGGACCAGCGGGCAGTGCGCTAACCTGCCACAGCTGGTCCTCTTCCCGCCGACTCCTCACTGGCCGTTGGAATTAGGGGCGTTGTTTCACCCATAGGAACTATATAGCTGTACAACCATCACCGGCCCGCGGGACGCGCGCGGACGCGCACGGGCGAAGAGCGGGCCCGTTTGTGCCCGTTCGTGACCAGTTGTGACCGGACCGGGCCACCCCTCTATTCTTGTTTAGCACCCACCTGTTAATGGGACCATGGCTGGTAGAGAAACACGGATTAAATCTTCGATTACCGGAAGTCTCTCAACCGCTGGAGGTATGGAAAAATTCCTTATCAGGGCGAATAACATCATCGACAAAGAAATCATCATCCTGGAGAAACGTCTATCCAACGAACTTATTTCTCTTAAACGTTCTTCTATAGGGCCTCTCGCTAATGCCAAAACACTGGTAAGAAACAGCGAAAACTCTACCTCTATGGACGGAGTTCAGATCCGGATTCCCGAGGTAGAACCCCCGTTAAGAGTGGACTCTGATACTTTAGATAATACAATTGTTACTGTAGCGGAAATTAATCTTGCTCTTGATAGTAAGAATGTTTCAGTTATTTCTGTCCATGAAGAGAGTTCCGCTCACATTAAGATCCAAGGGGAGAGGGAAGGTGCAATTAGGAAACGGAAAAGAGTCTATAATAAAAAAGAGATCATATCCGGAAGATCTGCTAAATCAGCTAAACTGCGTGGTGATCTACTCCCGCCTAATAATACCCAAGTAGTTATTCCTCCTGGTAGAGAGGCGTCTATGGAGTGGATTGCGGCTTTATTAAAATCAATAGTATCCCCATTAGAGGCAAAATTGGATAGGCTGGACCTTAGAATATCTAACATAGAGAAAACCACTGCCTCCATCCTAGCTAATTCCAGTAAGCCCAACTGCCTTAACACCCCTCCAACTGTTCCTATCCCCTTGGTCCCCCTCCCACCAAATCCGACTCAACCTTCTATTCCTTCTCTAGTAAGCTGTCCACCTGCCATCTCCTTACCTAGCAAAGTAAACACCATAATTCCCTTAGGGAGTCAACAAGCCGGTTCAATTAATCCCCCGGTACATATGGATGAGGAGAATCAGGGGTCCCCAGTTAAAGATTATAAAACCCCAAGACTTAGAAGGCCAGACCTTCCGCCAGAAGCCAATCGGTTTATGGTCGTTCTAGCTGGAGTACCGCCACTAGAAAAAGGGGAAACAGAAACTTTTAGCTCCTTGAAAAGCAAAATCATCAAATGGCTTAACTGGAATAGACCTCTACCAACTCATTTACATAACGAAATTATCATGGTTAGGAAGGTTCCCTGGATTGGCAAGACTCCCAAAACCATCAATGGAGACTGTATTACTGTTAGTTTTAGAGACCCCCGTACGGTTTCTCACATCTGGGCAGGTTTCAACAGATCATTTGATTCCACTATTCAAACCCTTCCAGTTTCTTTCTTTTTCCCACCAATTAATAATCCTCATCACACTAGAAGAGGTGATTGGACTATAGTGGAACGTAGGGGTAGGCAACGACCATTTAACACCAGACCTCCCATGCTACCCCAATAAATTTAAATTTCGCGGTACTTATATAGCGCACGGCTACCCCTAACGGGGTGTCCCGGCGCTTTTGCATTGGGAACCCGTCCTGGCTTTTCCCTGTGAGATAGCCCCTACAGGGCATCCCCAAGGTGAAAGCCAGGCATCCCGCCGCGGGGGGCCGTTGTGGAGATTAAGCAAGCTAATGCCCAGAGTTGCAGAGTGAGAACCCATGACTAGAACAGGCACCGAAGCGAGAATTATCGAGTCCGTGGACATATGAGCTCAAGACCCTGCCGCGACGGGAATTGAACCCTAGTCCCGGGTCTGACCTCAGCTTCTGGGTCTGCCTGCTCTACACCGTGAGCCACACTTCTCCAATACATGTCTCAACCTAACCCTTTCTTTGATTATAATCGTTATGGCTGTTTAGAAGGCTTGGAGGGAGTCGATTGACTACCCCCCGATTTACCATCTCCTGAGTTGGTCCCTGTGATTGGAGCTAGGGAAGCTCTCCCTACAAACATTTCTCCGGACCAAAGTACGGTAGCTCCTCGTATTTTAAACATGATCCATATGACACCTGTCCCGTCCAGTGATCCGAAGGAGGTTTATCTTGCACCCCATATCCCGGGTCCATCAGACACGGGGTGTGCAAAGTCAGCATCTATAAATACCTCCATAGAACCAGTGCAGGCACCTAAGTCAACAGGATACTCAATGGCGAGCTGGAACATTGCAGGGTGGCGGCAAAAAGTTTCAGCCTTGGGATGGAGAGAACACATCATGGAGTTTGACATCTTGTGTCTGCAAGAAACATGGTCTGTTGAAGACATTCATTATGAGGGTTTTGTTTCCTATAACTGTCATGCCAAAGAATCTGTTATGGGGAGGGCAAAAGGTGGTTTATTGATTTTATTATCTGTACACCTCCCTGTATTTGTAAAAAAAAGCCACATAGTGGGGCTTCATTCCCAGGTGTTGGAAATAGTAGTTAACAGGGATAGGACTATTTTGTTGATTAATCATTATAATAACACTTTTGACCCTACTAGCACTTTTGTTGTGGAGGAACTAGAAGCAGTCCTGGACACAATCTGTTAAAAATCTACTATATCCTATGATATTATATGGGGGGGAGATTTTAACATCAGAACCTGTCCACATTCTTATACAACTGCCTGTGGGTTTGATGGGGACTCTGGGGAGAACTCAGCCCATTTCTTACACTCCCCCTATGGTATTTCCCTTAATAACCTTTTGCTAAAGTATGAGATGACCATTCATCAACATGCCCCTGATAATGATGGTAATATGGCTCCTACTTTTACGGGAAGGAATACCGCCTCAGTTATTGACTACCTGCTTGTCTCGACCCGGATTGTCCCGTTTTGTACGGTCCCGCTCATTCTGGATCTTGGCTTGAGTGACCATAACGTTTTAACTATGTCCATCCTTACCGAGAATATTAGAAAGGTTTTTACCGTAAGGGTAGTAGATAACATCATCCCATGTAGGCAAAACGGGATTCGGATTAAATGGACTGGGGAAAAATCTGAGAATTTACATCGCAGAGTTGTGAAAGCTGGTTCCAAAGCGATACTTTGTTGCCTCGAAATCGATGCCCCACCTGAAAGTATTATTAACGACTTCGAGGAACTTGGCATCATAATCAAGAAAACCCTTAACACTAATAAAGCCCCAATCAAACGGGAAATGTTAGGTTGGTTCGATCAGGCGTGTACAAGGGCGTTAAAAGCCCTTAAGAAAGCGCTATCCAACCTACCTAGAGACAGGGAAGTGGTTAAACATCTGAGGACCAATTACAACACCGAACTGCAGCACAGGAAACAAGAGCTGAGAGAACAAGCCTGGGATGACCTGAATAAAGCTGCAGCTCTCCGGTATAGTAAACTGTTCTGGAGTACTATTAATAGCCCATTCCTCCAGAAGGAAGAATTCCCAGTCCTTACTGCCCAAGTAAGTGAAGATAGTTGGGTCTTACATTTCACAGGGATTTTTGACCCAATCAGGGAGCCCCATGATAACACCTGTAACAACCCCATTACCTCATCTGAACCTCTGGGAATTACAATCCAAGAAGTTGACACTGCAATTAACAGTAGCAAAGGAGGGAAGGCCCCAGGACCAGACGGGGTACCAATTGACCTTTATAAATTCGATCTGGCCCTCTGGAGCCCATTGTTGACCCTAGCTTTTAATGCCGCTGTCAACAATAAGACCCCCTCAACCTGGAGCGAATCCATTATTATTCCAATCTATAAGAAGGGAGATAGAGGAGAGGCTAAGAACTACCGCCCTATCTCCCTTCTGGATTCCTCATTAAAAATCATGAGTAGGGTCTTATTGTTACGATTGGAAGAATGGGCCGAAGACAACAATGTTCTTGCATCATCCCAATATGGCTTTAGAAAGGGTCTTGGTACTATAGAACAATGTATTAACCTAAATCTTATAATAGGAAAATACACCAAGGCCAACCCGGGTTCTCTGTTCCTGTGTTTTGCCGATCTCTCTAATGCTTTCGATCTGGTCGACCATGCCCTGTTGTGGTCAACTTTACTGGGCATGGGTGCCCCCTCTGCTATTATCCACTTCTTAGCAAGACTCTATTCCAACTTATCGGCCCAAATCCATTATGGACCAGCGGGGGAGTGCACTAGAAAGATCAAGGTTAGATCTGGCATCCGACAGGGATGTGTCTTGGCCCCGTTGCTCTTTTCGCTTTTCATCAACTCAGTCGAGCATGAACTAAAGAAAATCCAAGCCGCTGCCCCACAAGCAGGAGGTCTACCTATACCGGTATTACTTTATGCTGATGACACTGTTTTACTTTCCAGAACCCCAATAGGCCTCCAAAAATTGATGAATTGTTTTTATGATTTTATCCAGGGGAAGAAACTTAAAATTAATAATTCTAAAACATTTATTTTGGTGTGTGGCAAAAAGGTAAAACATCTTAAACCTTTTTATTTTAAGGAAAACCGTATCGAGGTTGTTGATAATTTCTGTTATCTGGGTGTTACCTTCAACAACGGTGGCTCCTGGGTCCCAGAGCAAACAAATGTTAAAGCAAGGATGGGGAAGGCCTCTTTAGGCGTTTTCCGCTTTGCGTCAAAATTGGGAAGTCGCCGTATTGTAGATATGCTGAATATTTATAAACATAGGTGTGCATCAATAGCACTGTATGGTTCCGGGGTTTGGGGACACTGTAACGTAAGAGACCTGCAAATTATGGAAAATGTATTCCTTAAACGATTACTCTGCCTCCCCCATCCTCGGCATCCACTGACCTAACACACATTGAATTAGGCTTGGACTATTTAGCCGACCTAATTGGACTGAGACCATTATTGGTTTGGAAATCTATCTTTACTAAGGTTGAAACCGGCTTTACCAAAGAAATCATTGAGGACTGTTTACACTTGGAAAAAGTCTCTAACATTTCATGGTTAAAGTATGTGATCTCAACCTTTAAGGATCTGTTTGACACGGATATAAGTAAAGATCCTGTATGTATTAATTCTTTGTCTAAATAGGAGGTTAAAGGTGAATTTTTGAGGGTTAAATCCGATTTGCGGAAAGCTGAAACAAGAGAATATTCATCTCATGTTTTTTATTATTCTCTTAGAGATGATGCTCTGGTATACCATTGTACATTAATGCCATTAGTAGACAATCCCATCAATTTGTCCTCTCTAGACTAAGATTTGGCATCGTACATAATTTGGTGGCATTTCCCACGATGAAATGCCCTTCTGCTATCCCCTGTCCATGTGACGGCTTAACAAAACAAAGCACCTTGCACTTTCTATTAATCTGTCCATTGTATAAAGCCTTGCGTATTTTTTATCTTAAGCCTCTATTTGTGAAATATTCTGCGTATACTACAGGAAATGCTATGAAGTTATTATTCTCACTTGCTAGCCCGGACTTATGTTTTTTTTACTGCAACCTTTATTTTAAAATCTATTGCAGTAAGGAAAAGTATGGTCTTCCTCTAAATTTTGTCCAAATAATCACTATAGTCTACGATTTATCTATCAACTAAATTGTATGAAATGTACTTCCCCTGTTGTTGTAACCTCTACATGTGTAACGTTTTAATCTGTACACTTTTAAGATGTTTTATAACAATCGAATAAAGTTTATGAAACGGAACGAGTGGTATCTGATTCAGCGTTAACCAGGTATCCTCCCTAGACTACGAGCAGAATGCTTTCAACCAGGGTAAACTAAGACATTTTACTTTATTTCTCTTCTTTTCAACCATCTAGATGTCCTCCATTATATACTCATCATTAGGGAATCAACTAAACGCCTTGGGATAATCCTTGATAAAGACCTCAAGCTGTAAGCGCATGTCAGTGCAGCCACACGCAGTGTGTTTTTCCAGCTCAACTCCTGAAGAAGGTAAAACCGTTTATATCACCACCAGATTTCAGGATAACAGTACAGTCCTTATTCATCACCAGACTAGAGTATGACTGTGCGGCCATAAAAGATTCTCTTAAGTCAAGAATGGCACCACACATCCTGGCTCACAGTGCTTCAGTGAGACTGATAACAGGCGCAAGATGTTTTGACCACAAAACCCCTTCTCTAAGTCTTTCAACTGGCTCCCAGTTGAAGGCAGGACCCAATTGAAAAAAGCTTGCCAAACATACAAAGACATGCACTATAGTGAACTAAGCTCTATATATCACGGGGCAGCCACTCCTTCTGAAGAGCAAATTGCCTCTGGCTGAAACAAAAGAATTCCATACTCTCTTTCTTATGATCTGCCCTTAGGATTTGTAACTCTCTGGCTCCAGATATTTGGTCAAATTCATCGACCTCCATGTTCAAGAAAGAGGTCAAAATGATTCCAATAAGTACATTCCTACCATAATAAGAGTAACCAGAGTAGAACCCAGAAGGGAAACAGCCATTACAATGCCCCTGAAACAACGCACTACCATTGCAACGAAACTTTTACAATGCAGGATCCATTACAATGCATGCCATTACAATGCAGCTGCTGTTACAACGCATGCCATTACAACGTAAGTATGGGTAAGTATTTAATTACATTTTAACCCCTACACCATCTAACACTACTATTACGCCCCCCGGAGTTAGAATAGTAATTTTAACCCCTACACTATCCAACACTTACCCTAATATTACACCCCCCTGGAGTTAGAGTTAGAATAGTAATTTTAACCCCTACACTATCCAACACTTACACTACTATTACATTCCCATTAATTAAAAAAAAATACTTACCCATACTTACTTTATAATAGCATGCATTGTAATAGCAGCTGCGTTGTAATGGCATGCGTTTTAATGGCATGCATTGTAATGGATCCTGCGTTGTACAAGTTTCGTTGTAATGGTATGCGTTGTGAATGTATGCATTGTAGCGTCATACATCCACCCAGAAAGACTCCCGAGTCACCCTCTTGACTAAACTCAGACTACATGACTCGAGAACACCCCCCTCCTGTAGCACGAGTATGATCAATGATCATTGGTTCTTGTACCGGATCATACCCATTTCCTAATGGTTAGGGACTTGATTATGGATGTTTTGAGAAGAATATATTTAATGTATGGTAATAGGTTATGTTTATACTTTTATTTATGTTTCTGGTTTTCTTTGTACAATGCTCAGATATTTTAGGGTCATGTTTGCACTTTAGAAAACTCTATAAAAGAAACAAAAACAGCCAGACCAGCTTCTTCATCTAAAAATAAGGAGAAATACAGTCAGTTCTCAAAAACACACAATTGCCTTCAAATGTGTGCTCCTTCTGAGTATGTGTGGGCAGAGGAACAGGTATAGAAATGGTATGCTTCCAGTACAAATCCTACGATCGACAGCGCACACCCACCTCTGCACCATGCTTCGAGCATGAGTGTCATGCAAGGAAGCCTTATCAAAGTGCCAAGGCAGGAAATAACAGCATGAAAGGTGCTAATATTAATTGATAGGATCTATTTCTTCTCCTTTGTGCAACACTGCTCAGCAAATTTGATGCCCATACTGTGTAGCATTAAAAGATAAAAAAATGTTACCACTGTGTTTTTTAGTGGGATGTGTACATGTTTCCATTTCAAAGATGAATACTTCTCTACTCCATGACCCTCCTTCAAACATTTTTCCTTATATAAATGTTCTTGTTTTCCTAGCAAATGCAACCCCATGCATTTTATTTTCCTTCCAGTATACATCTTGACTTGTAGTCCAAACTTTGTGACCCTAAAGCAGCATAATTCTATACTTCCCCATTTGTGCATTTAATGAGTGTGGAGTAGGGGTCTGAAATGCCTACTTTGTGCCTTTCCCCATTGACAGCCCTCCACTAAGACAAAACCTTCTTTGATAGCGAGAGGTGCCGCACTCACTGATTTCAGTTCATCCCTCTGTGAATGATTGATTTGTAATTTGTGCCTAGTACATCTCCTGGGATCTGGGTGCAAATTGTATAGTGGACAGATGCAGTGAATTAGTGCACACACAGCTTATTTTGTACAGCTAAGGCCAAATTACAGAAGTGCCCCGGGGACGCAACAGGTGTTTGTGCCCGCTTTGTGTGCCCCTAGGGCACTTTGTTATTACAGAAGAGGCTGCAAATGCTTAGGCTACCGCTTCTGTTATACAGGTAGCATTGGCACACATGTACCATCACTGCTATCAGAGAGAATTCCCTCATTTGCATTAGCCATGCCTCCATGCAAATGAGGGACTCTCTTTGCCTTTGTCCCTGAGCTGTATTACTGACATGGGCGCAGAGGCAAACATCATGGAGGGATGGAGGGAAGTCCATGGACCCCTCAGACATCACCTTGCTAGCAGGTGCGGTGACGCACTGCACCCGCTGGCAATGGGATCTCTCATCCCTTTTGAAAGTGCAGACAGGTTGTTGTCTGTACAGAGAAAAACGGAGCGACTTTTAACTCCTTCCATGCTGATGACGGCCCCCAGCCATCATGCATTACGGTGCTCGTGTGCTGATGACGTGTCATGAACCCGCCCACTCTTCAGAAGTGCCGCACAGGCGCAGAATCGCGGCCACGCCCAAGGGGTTAAACAGCTGCTCCGTATTTCTCTTGAATGTGCTGCCCTAGGGGCAGTACGAGTTTGCATCTGCCCTGAGGCAGAGAATTCAACATAATAGAGCACACCATTCCTATTTGCACCCGGCGCACCGGCTCAAAGGTGCTCTGAGGCGCAAACAGGAAAAAGCGCCCTATCTGTAAAAGGGCCCCTGCTCTTCTCATTACAACATCTACAGGCACTTGTGCAAATTGCAAAAATAAAATTACATCGAGATGCCCATTTTGAGCAATTACATTGGTTGTTTTAGCAAATGTATTACAAAAACAATCAAACACATACATATGTCAAACAATCACCTTGCAGTCTAGACTGAAGGAAAGAAAGGCCTGTTTACAAAGATAAAGATCACTTAAAAAAAAAATTCTAAGTAACCCGAGAAACAGTGAGGCTTTTTATCTGGGGGATGAACCACTAGCGGATTAGCTGAATGATGCCATTGAAGCTTTGAAAGAATTCACTTCTAGCCAAGCACATCGAAGTGATATTGATAGACACTTGAGGCTAAAAATAGAGGTTAACTGTCTAGATATCAAAAGCAATGAGTGTGAAATCTACTGTGTACAGTAAAAAAGTAAATTGGGGCTGCCTGGCGATAATGAAATTGGCTCCGCTCCCTTTCATAAAGAAGGACACTGCAAAAAAGCACATAAAAGGAAGCCTTGAATTAAAGTGGGTATACCTTGGAGGAAAACAACTGGGTACTTTTTGTTCAATTATTATGATTATTACTATATATTCTTTTTTATATGATACCAGTGGGACAGTCGAATGCTGCATCAAATGATACCACAATTCAAAAAGTACATTTGTTAGGAGGCACAATACTTATCTGCAACTTCAATTTAAGATAGTACATGTGGGTGTTTTAGATCAACTTTAAAATTAGAATTAAATGATTAGCTAAAGAATTAAGGCCCAATTTACAAAAGATTTTAGCATGCGCTAGTATGATACAAAGTGGCACAAAATGCAACTTTCTGCAGGAAAACTTTTGTTTTTGGCACCGAAAGTCTACATGAGGGCAGTGCTAAGTGGAATTGCATCACGTTGGGAGAAAGTACGGATACTTTATACACAATCAAGGGGGAGGGGGATTGAACAAAAAATCATACAATCAACCAGTACCTACTAAAGTCACGCAAAGCTAAGCAATCTTGCATTGCACACAATACTGGAACAAAAACAATTATGCACAAATGATGGGTAAAAGGTGAAGATGCGACATTCCATACCAGGGCCCATATTACAGACGTGCCCCAAGGCACAATGGGCATTTGCACCCGCTTTGTGCACCTCTGGGTATTTGAGTATTACCGTAGGGGCTGCAGATGCTTGTGTGCCCCCTTCTGTAATATGGATAGGGCTGGTGCACATGTAGTGCCAGCCCTATCTCGAAAGGGCGTTCTCTCACTTGCATGGGTTTGTGGCACCATGCAATTGAGGGAATCTCTTTGCTCTGTGCCTGCGCCGTATTAACGATGTGGGCACAGAGGCAAACATGCCTTGCACCACAAAAAGGTGTTGAACTTTCAGTGCGCCTCCTAAAGGAAGCCCTCTAGAGGGTGTCATATGGATACTTCATTACATATATTGCGTTAAGTTAGCATGAGTGTATTACATGTTTAAACAGCCGTTTTTCCTTCAGGCTTCAGTTTTGCACACGACACGTACTTGTTGTTGTAGCTTTCAGCCTAGAAGTGGTGAGGTGTTTTATTTGAGAATAATATGTTATTCCTAAGCTATCAGCTTTGCCTTGTACACTTGGTACAACTGTCTGCACACTGAGAGCTGCACACTCTAAGATTAACCTAACACAAGGTTGCTGGGAAGTCTGATCCTCGCACCACATTAGACATTAGACATAACACAAATAATGTTGATGCCAACATTTTGGGCTCTACGCGGGTTTAAGATGGAGTTACACGGAATGAACGCAGACACTTGGTGCTGCGCATGAAGAGAACTGGTAGATGCTGATGTGAACTGCTCCTACTGACATTGAGAGGTATGGGGTCGCCCTGCTAAAGCCCGAATGAGACCTTCTTAGATATAATATAATATGCTAGATAGGGTGCGCGAAATATAGGTGATATAGATTTCTATAGAAATTGCATTGTAACATGCTAGCACCTTTTGCTTACTATGGATTAGTGACTATGCTGCTGACTCTGAATTTTATAATCTGCATTTTGGTATTATACAAGATACTGCGTTTGAGAACTTTGCATTGAATAATAAATATTTCAAACTTGCACTTGTGTTCTTTGACTCTCAGTTTTGGTTTGAAATGATTATAGAACGAAAGAGTGTTCATGTGTTCCACGACTCCTGAGGTATTCTAAAGATCATGTTCTGGTTTGTCTAATACATGTATCATTCCATAATGATCCATGAGACACTGTAGCTAGCTAGGTAACTAGATTTCTGACACTGAGATGAGTTTTTGGATCATCCTAACTCACTAAGGTTCTAGATCTCTATGCACAGTTCTGTGGGAGAACGGAAACCCTGCTACATGGCGCCCAACGGATTGGTTGGCCGTATTTCATGACACTCGAGTAGTATATCATTCAGACCTTGACACCTTCATTCCCGTTTCCGGAAAACGGTGGTGTCGGAAAAACCTACCTATTTATGTGATAGGTGTTTTCAAGCTTGAATTCTTCTAAAAAACGGTTTCTTTGAATTACTACCCAGTTGTGCTACACTCAGTTCTTTGTCTGGTCTTTCATCTTCCTGTGCTAACATGGCAGTGGAAATAGCGCAGCATAGCCGCGTCGCGGTTCGCGATCACTTGCGGGGATATAATGTACCCGCTGAAGGCTTAGCTGTGGTTCTAGTTGTGAGTGCGGAACATGCGTACCCGTACGAATTGTTTTATTCCTGGGTGACATTTCCGGAAGTAGACGCTAATTCGGGTGTCTATCACACATACACTGCCTCAGCAGTACCGGCAGCTTATGCTCCGTACAGGGCACTGGAAGTACCTATTGACGCTTGGCAGCACGGTGTTTGGTTTGGTGGCGCCCTACCCCATTCTTTGAACGCTACGAGGTTAGGTCCTTTGTCCATTCCGGGCACAAATTGGCCCGCCTTGGGTGGATTTACTCCTCATCCTAATCGCGCCACGTGTAACGTAGCCGACCTGAGACGTCTACATGAGGTCTCGGTTGAAGTGATTAGAGCGCTTGTTCATTACATTAGTCGTAATATTCAAGGCGCAGCCCCCGCAGGTGCGCAGCTTCGAGCAGAACAGGCTGGTTTGAAAATCAGTCCTGTCTTGGTGAATTCCGTTATGGGCAGAAAGCCAGATAGTACGGATGAATTTCCTTACTGGCTAGCCGAGAAATTCGACCAGTTAGAGGCTGTGTTTCCTAATACGACTCCGAGTGAAAAACATCGGATTCTTACGCTTAGTTTACCGAAGGAAATAGCCCCGGACCTTGCTGACTGTGAGACATGGGGTAAGACTTTTGCAGCGGTTTACTCGAGGTGCTTTGGCACACCGTCAGTTTCGAACCTGTCTGCGATCCTCAAGCGTGTTCAGGATGATCACGGACCTGAGTCGGCGGTTGAGTTGGGTATGCGCCTGAACGGTTCATTTGAGACAGTTTGCGGTATTATCCTTGCCAATGTAAAAGGGGATGCAATGAACTTTCAGGTGGCCAATGGTCTGGCGTTAGTACCCGATGCCGAGAAACCCCGTCAGCTGGCAAAAATTATTGTGGCGGCTTATAAAACGGTTGGCCGCAATTCAAGGGGTGCGAAGGTTTTTCTGGAAAAAGAAAAGAAGCAACCCCAGGGGCAGTCTTCGGAAAAAGGTGGACAGCCCAAGTCCAAAAAACAAACTTGGCCGAAAAAGCAGAATAGGGGTAAACAACAGCAACAACAGACACAGGTCTCTGGTCCGACACCTTCGCCACCTGCGCAGTCTGAGCGAGTTTATGAATTGCGCGATCGCGCTACGATTAAATCGCCTGACAGATATCAGGCAACTGACCAACGCTCTCCTCGTTCCTTTCAGGACTCATCGGCTCCATCATCCGGTGGTGGAGGGGGCGGCAGGGGCAGGGGTGGTCAGCAAGGACGTGGCCAGCCCCGCACGCGAAGTGAAGGGGACAAGCGGGACGACTCTACGCCAAAGAGACCGCAGTTTGCCAAGAAGAAAGTCGCTGCCTTAACGGCGCATCGATATGCCCCAGATAGTGAGAACGCGGCTTCGGAATCTGACGTGGGCTCTGACCTTGCTGGACAGCGCGGCGGAGATTACCATAGTGAGAGAGGCCCTCCGTCCACTGTTGAAGGTGACAGCGACTGACACTTATGTTGTAATCGAAACAGCTGATACACATGTTGCTCCCCCTGAAAGGCTTTTTGAAATTGTCCTGTTAATTGAAGGTGACATGCAGCGAACTGTAAAAGGGGTATTTTGGGAAAATCTTTCGGATACGTATGACATTTTGCTTTCGGAGGCTGACTGGCCCCCACCTTTTGTTCTCGAAGCTCCGCGAGGGGAGGAGGTAATCCTCCCCAGTTTCGCGCACACTGTACCGAGAGTGGAAGCGCTGCATTTTGCAGAAGAGTGGGCTCTGGCGCTTGCGCCGGCTGTGTACCGAAATCAATGTGGCTGGGATAAATTGTCCCCTAGCCATGAGATTCCATTACGGTCACAGCCTCAGCCACAACCCCAGTACCCCATACGGCGTGAAGCTAAAGCTTCGGTCGCGGCTATCCTTGAACAATTGGAATATCAAGGTGTAATTGAAACGTGTGTGTCACCAATGAATAATCACCTTTTTACTGTTAACAAGCCGGACGGCTCATATCGTCTAGTTTTGGATTACCGGCATTTGAACTCGCATTGCCGTAACTGTGCAGTACAGAATACTCACGGCTCTGCCCTAGTGAATAGTCTTGAGCGTAAACGGTTCAAAACCACGCTTGACATTTCCAATGGTTTTTATGCACATAGATTAGATGGTCTGAGTTCCCAATGGACCAGTTTTACATGCGGCGGCGTACAAAAAAAGTTTAAACGACTCCCAATGGGATACAAAAATAGTCCTGGAGTGTTTTCCGCTCGCATTGTCTCTCTTTTGGAGAGTTTCGACCCAGTTGCATGTTCGTATGTGGATGACATTTATCTCACAGACGACGAGCTTTGGGTGCATCTGTGTCGAGTAAACAGCATAATTTGTAACTTTGCAGACATGGGTTACAAGTTTAACTTTGCTAAATCACACATTGCAGAGTACACAGTGTTGTTTCTAGGTTATGAACTTAACCATGAAGGAAAGGGATTGGCTCCTCACTTCCTGGAGAAGTGCGCGCAGTTGCGCTCTCCGACAACACTGAAAAAATTACAGTCTTTACTGGGTTTTTTAAATTTCGGGAGGACATACATTCCGGAATATGCCCAGCGTATCAAGCCTTTATATGCCTTGGTACAACCATCTTTTTCCAAATCATGCTGGCTGCCTGAGCATTCAGCCATTCTGCAGTCTTTGCAGGCTGATTTGCTCACTTCTGACTACTTACAGACCCGTGATAACAGGACCAACCTGGTGATAAGAATAATCCCTGGGACGGTGGGTTTCACGTACCTGACTTTTAATGAGGGGGATACTGTACCTATTGCTTACAAATCACACTTGTACACTTCGGCTGAACTGCGTTTTTCCACTGTGGAGAAAGTGTTAACGGCTGTGCAGATGGCAATTCTTAAGGAACGTGCCCTGTCGCAGGGAAAGCGCATGTTGGTTGTTACCCCGTGTCCTGCCTTGGAGGCGGTCACGAAAGCCAGTGTACCTAATTCTAAAGCTTTGCACCCTCGGTGGATTCAGTGGGCTACTTCCTTGACATCTCAGGATGTCACGTTTATTTTTGACGCCGCTTTACGGTCGCAGGAGTATTTACAGTATGAATTTGTTCATCCTGCTCCTTTAGCAATGCGGCCGTTGGAGGATTTCCACTGTATCATTTACACGGATGGTTCGGCGCAGGTTGCGCATGGCTCTAAACATGCCTACGTTTCCGCTTGCGCCATTGTGGTCGGTGCCATGGTGAACGATGAGTTCAAGTCCAGTGTCGTGCACACGCAGACACTTGGAGACTGCACCGCACAATTAGCAGAGCTCCGTGCTCTTATGCTTGCATTGGAGTACGCAGATCCTAGTGTGACAACTTTAATCGTAAGTGATTCTTACTACTGTGTCCAGTCTTACAATGAGAACTTGTTCTTTTGGATTCAGAATGATTTTCGTGATTCCAAAGGTAGCACAATAAAACATAAAATGATCTGGGTCCGAGTGGCGGAACTTAAAGAAAAGCTGCCGCTCGTGTTTGTAATTCATACTCTCGGCCACCAGCGCGTGGGAGTCCACGCTGTTGGCAATTCGCTTGCTGATGAGGCAGCGAAGTCTGCGGTATCAAAATACTTAGTTGCAGCGGTCACGAGGTCCAAGAGCAAAATAGATGACGACATCTTGGCGGCTGTTGCTGCCACGGCGAAGGGAGGTAAATATCCTGCGGGGTTCCCTTCGAAATACACATACCACTTAAGTCCCGATAAGGTTCCTTATGTGAAAATTCCTGAAGTTGGAGAGCGTCTGATTCCCAACTCGGATCGCAGAGCTTCTCTGATTACAGTGGCTCATGAAGGTGTGGCGTCTGCGCATGCGGGCGTCTCAGCCACTGTATCACAGCTACAACAGAGGTTCTGGTGGCGGGGACTGTACAAACAGACGCGCGATTATGTCCTTATGTGTGACATTTGTCAGCAGATTAAGCCTTCTACTGCTGCGCGTCCGCCTCAGACAAAGTTGTACATTTCTAATAAACCGCTTGGTTGTGTTTATTTGGATCACTGCGGTCCTTTCTCTTCTGATACTACGTATAAATACATCTTAGTAGCAGTTGACTCATGCACACGCTTTGTGTGGTTATGGCCGCATCGCAGCGCTGATTCACGGACTGTCATTAAGGATTTGCGTGTCTTTGTGGGAATCTTTGCTTGTGGTGCTTTCCATTCGGACCAGGGTCCGGCTTTCGCCTCTAAGGCGTATAAGGATGCTATGGTTTCGTTGGGAGTACAGGTGAAGTTTTCAAGCCCCTACAGGCCTGAGGGCAATTCTGTGGTAGAAAGAATGAACCGCGACTTAAAGCAATCTTTGACAGCCCGAGTTATAGGCACTGGTAGAAACTGGCTGTCCCACCTCTATGGCGTGCAGCGTGCGCTTAATAATCTCCCTAGAAGGTCTCTGGGTGGGCGGACCCCATACGAAATGCTCTTTGGTATCAAGATGTACGTCCCTGACCTTGATGGTGCAGACTGCCAGGCCCAGGCCGCGGCCTTTGACGTAGATGAACATTGCAATGTTTTACAGGATCTACAAAAGACCAGAGACAGTCTTGCAAAGGAACACTTGCCCTCCACGTCGGATGACGCGTTGCAGATCCCGGTAGTTGGCTGGCTACCCCAAGTTGGAGAACTGGTTCGAGAGAAGATCGATAACAAAAAGGAATTTGGTCCCTCATATCGAGCGCCAGTTCGGGTCCTTGGAGTGAAGGGCACAAGAACAGTCATTTTACCACCACTTCCAGGTCGTAAAGAAAACAGATTTATTTCTATTGACAATGTCAAGACACACAGGGTGGCCGATTCTTCATAGCATGACACCGGCTGTATCCTGTCCTTCTGTGGTGAGGCACTCTGTGCTGGCTATTACATCCGGTGCAAATCAGGAGGTGTCCCTCGAGATGCCTGCCATGACAAGTCCTTTATTAAATACTATTCCTGTTACTAACATTGATGAGGTGACCTATGCAGATCCTGCTGATTTATCCATGTCCGATTTACATGCACGTTTGGCTAACCAGTCCAGATTCTCTTTTGACTCTGTTTCGGAACTTTCAAAAAAACCATCAACTATTGCAAAATATGCCACGTTGTTTAAAAAATATTTTTTAATTCCGCCTTGGACATACGTTTGGCTGATACTATTTTCGTTTTATCTTTTTATGTCAATTGGTTTTGTGTTTTATTTTTTCCGCCTGATTGATGGCCATTATGTGAAAGAAAGAACAGGAATTCGGTACCTTAATGGAACATTGGCCCCTCACTCCTCCTCGCATTCGGCACACAGACTAAAGAGAGACTTACATTCAGTACAAATTACTGCTTGGCCTGTCCTTGATGGGATTGTGTGGGATGCGGTTAGGTTTCAGATACATGGCCCCACAGAAGTTATTAATGTTCCTAATGTGCTTAGAGTAAACATGGGAGATGTGATTAAGCAAAATATTCGTTCTGATGATTGGGATCTTCAGGCAGTAGAAGCATTATTCTCTGATTTAAAATATTATGCGGCTTTTGATGATGAGGATTTATATTTAGATTCTGTCAATTATGGTGATTTATTTTGTTACCAACATTATGGAAATCATTTCTTGCACAAGACAAGTTCCAGGCGGGTTCCTGTGAATTACACTCAGTGGGAACATTGCCCTGCTCCTTTACAGGGGAGCTCAAGTACTTTTTTGGGAAAATACTCTTATTTTACAGATTTTAATCAATCAAATCCTGAGTCATTTTACTTCAAGGTGAAACAGAAATCAATGCCAAAAGTTAGACTGACTGACACAAAATTGTTGTATTCAAAGTCCTTTCTAGAAAGGTTATCTGTGGATGGCTATGAGTTATGGAAGGATGTTATTGACCTTAAATCGGTTTGGGGTACCAAAGATTGGCAGGTACAAGGCACTGAGGCTTTGCATCGTGCATGTCTCATCCCAAATCACATGTTGTTTTTAAATTCGACTATTTCCCAAACAACGTGTTTTGGATTGGCTACATCTAAAAAATTAAATACCCCTACTATCCCTGATTTGGAAGAATATTCGGGTTGGAGTAATTTCACTACCTTGTCCATAAATCAGATACAAGCTCTTTTGCAAAATTCCTCCTTTAATATTTCCAGTTTTGATCCGGATGGGTGGCTTTTATGGCAAAGAAGCTCTGATTCTTGCCAAAGTCGTTTTTTGGGTTTGTCTGAGGGTTTTACACACATCAGGCCAGATCCCAGGTTTGACCAAGATCACACTGTTACAACTTATTCAGTAGGCAAATTGTGTCAGAACTGGTTACAACATTCCACTTTAGCTGCAGTTAAACTGCATTTGTCCCAGTTGAATGAAAACATAGAGTTAAATGATTTTATAAAAGGCCCAACTATGGGTAGGTCTAAACGCTTTATTTATGCTATTTACAATGAAATTTGGAAATTTTCAAGAGTCGAAGCAGCTAAACGCCTGAGGGCTATTGATCAAGCCAATTTGGAAAAAGTGCTTGCAGTAGTTGATAATAGTATTAACACGCTTTCTTCCAGAATTTACACATTGGATAATATTGTTTCTTCTGTTGTTGATATTGTACATGATGAAGTGTCCACGTTATACCATGGTCAAAATCAATTACGTTCTGTAATGCAGTTTGCCTGGACTCTACAGACAATTAAGGCTGGTCGAGTTCCCTGGACCTCATTGAACGTTTCATCACTTTTTGCCCCTTTTAATCTTACTGATAAACAACGCATGCTTTCAATGCGTGATGCATCGTTTTCTATGTTACATATTGAGAGGCTAGAATCCTTACCTTTTTCTGTTGCTGAAACCACCACTGCCACGTGGCTTATTCATGGTTTAATTACATTACCATTTCCCTTATATAAATTTACTAACTGTATGCGGTATATTGCTATAGGACGATATGAGCCACTAGGCAATGCATTCCTACATGAGGCTTGGTCATTACCATACACATACAGATGTCTGAAAGATGGAAAAGAAGTGAATCTTAATGGTGAGGAATGCACACAGTCACCTGACCATTCATTAATATGCAGACACATTCAGTTACACGGTTCTTGTAATCAGGACCGCCCAAATTTAGCATGTGTTTTAAAAGGCACGCCAGTTCCAGCAGTAGTGCCCACATTTACATTATTAGCTAATGGTAGTTATTTGCTTTTAAACAATGAATTATGTTGTGGTTTATTAATTGGTGTGGCTTATATAGTTACTGTATCAGAGCGTGTAGTGTGCTGCAAGAACGTTCTATACCCACCCACGCATGGCTCTTCAGATGTCTCCATCTGGCCTCGGATCCCAACCTTGGAAGCGAAATTCAATGGTTTAAGCAGAATAAGGGCTCTTTTGTCTCAAAAACAAGTGACCCTGAGTTCGGCCCGGGAAACTTATGTCCTTCACATAGCTAACACCCGCACAGAGGTGCAGGCGCTTTTAAACACTGATTTGCCATTTCATTTCTGCGAGCTGGTACACCAGATTTTTAATGCTTCTTCAACGACTGGGCTGGCGCATTTTTTTAAACTAGTAAGCAGTGGACTCGTGACTACGTTTGAAAAAGTTTTTGGTATCATTCCCACGTTTTTCCACACTATTTTTGGGAGTTTGTTTGGTGGAATACCTGTGTTGCTGGCTGTGGCCGCAGGCTTTCTGTTGGTGTTTTACTTCATAAAACATGGATGCCCATCCTGCGCAAGACGCCGTTCAACGCCTCCTGACACTGTGCCGTAATCGGATGCTCAATTACTATGGAACTTTGCCGCTTGCAGCATTAAGCACGGCCTATAGATTGTCATTTCGGTTCACCGACTTCACGTGTGTCCAACCTGTGTTTCACTGCCTAAACTGCGAGTTCGATTGGGCCATTGATTTGTGCCTATGCTTGAGGACTGCTCCTGACGTCGATTTTGATCAGCTAATGCGTCCCGTTGTGGCTCACGAGCTGATCTGTTCTGGCGAGAGAGTTATGGCCTTGGCAGCGATAAATGGAGTTCTGGGCCAATGGGAGATCTCTGCAGCGGCGAATGCCTTTCTGACACACAGCGTTCTGGTGAACCCACCGAGTTGTCCTCTGACGTTGCAAGAGGATCCGATGCTGGAGGAGCACGTATGTTCTTTCCCATTGCTAAATTGGATGGCTGAACTATTTTCGGATGATGGCAGTGATTTCATACTGGAGGCTGTTGCAACTTTCTTTGCATATACTTTCCAATCGTGAGATGCCTGGAAGGAATGCTTTGTTGTGAAATATGACTTTCCCCTCGCTGAATTGGAGGGATGGACTATGTTCAGCTGATGGAGAGTTCGCTCACGTGAGGTTGCTGGAGATAACGTCTAAGTGGCACATGACTTTGGATATCGGATGAGTGCCTTGGTTTTTTCTCTTACAAACATTTGAATGGAAGCGACCTGGTCATACATTTCATAATTTTTTGAACCGGGCGGAAGACTTTTGGTTCAGGACTTTTGATATTTTTTAGATTTGATGCCACTGTAGGCATTCATACATATTCATTCATACATATTCATTCATACATATTTTTAGCTTATTTTGGCTCAAAACTATTGAATTTTGCTTTCAAATTGTGTATCTGATTTAGTATTGCCTTTTCCCTTATGATTGGCGGTGCTCGGACCAATGGGGGGGTGTCATATGGATACTTCATTACATATATTGCGTTAAGTTAGCATGAGTGTATTACATGTTTAAACAGCCGTTTTTCCTTCAGGCTTCAGTTTTGCACACGACACGTACTTGTTGTTGTAGCTTTCAGCCTAGAAGTGGTGAGGTGTTTTATTTGAGAATAATATGTTATTCCTAAGCTATCAGCTTTGCCTTGTACACTTGGTACAACTGTCTGCACACTGAGAGCTGCACACTCTAAGATTAACCTAACACAAGGTTGCTGGGAAGTCTGATCCTCGCACCACATTAGACATTAGACATAACACAAATAATGTTGATGCCAACATTTTGGGCTCTACGCGGGTTTAAGATAGAGTTACACGGAATGAACGCAGACACTTGGTGCTGCGCATGAAGAGAACTGGTAGATGCTGATGTGAACTGCTCCTACTGACATTGAGAGGTATGGGGTCGCCCTGCTAAAGCCCGAATGAGACCTTCTTAGATATAATATAATATGCTAGATAGGGTGCGCGAAATATAGGTGATATAGATTTCTATAGAAATTGCATTGTAACATGCTAGCACCTTTTGCTTACTATGGATTAGTGACTATGCTGCTGACTCTGAATTTTATAATCTGCATTTTGGTATTATACAAGATACTGCGTTTGAGAACTTTGCATTGAATAATAAATATTTCAAACTTGCACTTGTGTTCTTTGACTCTCAGTTTTGGTTTGAAATGATTATAGAACGAAAGAGTGTTCATGTGTTCCACGACTCCTGAGGTATTCTAAAGATCATGTTCTGGTTTGTCTAATACATGTATCATTCCATAATGATCCATGAGACACTGTAGCTAGCTAGGTAACTAGATTTCTGACACTGAGATGAGTTTTTGGATCATCCTAACTCACTAAGGTTCTAGATCTCTATGCACAGTTCTGTGGGAGAACGGAAACCCTGCTACAAGGGGAGAACAGGCGTTGCCATGGACCCCCCTTACATCCCATTTAAGGCGGGTACAGTCACTCACCTTCTGCAAGGGGATCTCTCTTCCCTCTTGAAGGCGCAGGTGGGTTGCCGCCTGTACAGAGAAACATGGAACATCTTTTAAACAGCTGTTTCGTATTTCCTTTCAATCTGCTACCCTGGGGGCAGTCCCAGTTCACGGCTGCCCTGAGGTCAGTGAATTCTTCCTAATAGAGCACACTTTCCTGTTTGCAACTGGCACACCTGCTTTAAGGTGCGCCATGGCGCAAACAGGAAAAGTGCACCCCATCTGTAATAGGGGCCCTGATTACTTAGGTTTTGGGTGAGTGTTGACACAACGCATATCAACACAAACAAAAGCTCTAAATACCTTTCACATGCAAAATGCACCTGTAACATGGCTGAAAGTCTTTACAAGCACCACAGTGCTAAATGGCATTGCATGGCTTATCACACCTCATGGAAATAGCCATATGAGTTAATGCAAACTCAAACCTACGAAAGGAACACAGAATAGGACAACTTTGCAATGAAAGAAATACTAGTGTTAAATGAAAAAAAGGCTTAAATTATGGTCAAATATTGTGTGGAGCGACATGGCAAGACTTTTCTGTGCATAAACTGTGATTGCATCTGTAACCTTGATTGGTCGTCTGCAGGAAGATAATTGTACTCCAGGTTATGTCACAATAGATACCCATAAACTTTGCACCATAGGGCAAACTTAGATCACTGCACTAAATCTGTCAGTTATTGAAACACAGTGTAGCTGGCTTTCATTCACTGTAGGAATCTTCATAGATCTTTCCCCTAGTGTGCTCAAGCGTAACATATGACAGCTGATTGCTCATTCTTTGAATAGGAAATCTGCTAATATTCAAAACACAGGCATCCATACCAATGAGCAAGCACTTATTTGAAAAGGTGTAGTACTGCTACAGCACTAAAAATGTGCAACAAAATGTTGTTCACAATCTTATGATGGAGACATAATTCATCTGCCTCACCTATCTTTTTCTGTACAAGGGTCTCCACACCCAATTGGGGAGTCTTACCACATGTAAGTATACATTTTAGCAGTAAATGTGGGAGGAGGAGAAGGGAGAGGCTGTAAATTAGGGAATGCTCACGACTAAAGGGGAGTGGATTAGGTAGGAATAAGGGGAGATTTAGGGAGGTTAATTAAGGGTGGTGTTTAGGGAGGGACATTTACCCACCCACAACAGTGTAAACCCATCGCTATTCACAAACTGTACTTCTTTAGTTACTACAGACAAAAAGGAACCTAAATTAACAGTAAAATACTCCGGTGCAGAGCTCGTCAGTCCAGCACCACACATGGCCACCTACTGGTACTGCAACACCCTCCTATAGCAAATAATTAAACAAAACCACAAAGGAAAAAATGTTAAATGAATGTAAATAATGTAAAGTAGTTTAACACAAAAATAAATGTAAGTGAAAGTTAAAATTGCAAAAAATTAAATTTTTATTTATTTCTAGCATATTTTAACAATTTTTTTAATTTTAAAATTATTGGGACATTACATTTCAATAACATGTAAATATTATTTATACTTTTTTGCATTTAACAATTTTATCATTAGCAATACATAATAACATTTACTTTAGGTGGAAATTTATTTTAATTCCTGTGGTTGGTAATCTTGATCTTATGGACCATGTTTCTTGGATGACCTTAATTTGTTTTGTCTACATTTTGGATGAGCCACTGACAAAGTTCTGGGTAAGAGCCATTTGGTCCATTGTTATAAGTCAAATATTGAGGAGTTCTTTCGTGACAATAGTGAATTCTTTGTGTTTTCCCTGCTAATCAATAAGGAAGAGTTATGAATGCATCTGACATTTCAGCACCAAGTCAAGATGTCTCTTATTAAATTATTATGATGGATTAAACATCCTGGAAGACATTTAGGAACGTTTACATAGAAGACACCCTAACCAAGAGTGGCCCTTCCTATTCCCCCATTTCCACATAACGCTCAGCCAGTGATATTATAATGTGGGAATCAAGGGCCAGATGTAGGTAATTCATATTTACCGACTCTTAAATACCGAATTTTACCGATTCGGTATTTAAGAGTCAGTAAATATGAAGGGGGGAGATTTAGGTATTACAGATTCTGTAAATACCGAATCGTTAAGATTCGGTATTTACCGAATCTGTAAATACCGAATCGGTATTGCCCATTGATTCCTATGGGCCTTAAAGCCCATAGGAATCAATGGGCAATACCGATTCTGTAATTACAGAATCGGTAAATACCGAATTTTGCAAGGGTGCAGGGGGTGTCACTTTGACACCTTCTGGCACCCTAAAAATAGGCATGTTGGCCATGTGGCAACCAGACATGCCCTAAGGGCATGTCTGTCTGTCACATGGCTAGGTGTGCATGCACACATGTGCATGCACACCTGAATTCGGTATTTTAACACCCAATTGAGTCCCACCTACATCTGGGAATTACCGAAACGGTAAAAATACCGATTCGGTATTTTACAGATTCTGTAAATTTACCGATTCGGTAAATTTACAGAATCTGTAAAATCTGGCCCCCTACATCTCAAGATGCCAAATACCGGTCGGAAACGGCCGAATTCGGCCGTTTCCGACCGGTATTTGCCACCTACATTGGGCCCCAAATGCCTGCTTGGGAATGGTGAAAACGTATGACTTTGAAAGCAGCTAAACAAGCCGCAGGTTAATTTTTTTGTTGATTGGTTTGTGGATATGACATGGCAACAATTCCAAATGTGTGTACTGCCACTGCACATCTCCCACCCACTTCAGATCTTTGCACCAGTTACAGATGATTCCTGACCTGTGTGATTTAGATCGTTGCTGTGGAGCAGAGCTTATGCTAATGTACACCAAACCTGCTGATCCCTAGACCAGGTTTTCAGTATGTATTGCCATATTTTCGTTAAGGGATAAAGTGAACATTTTTAATAGGTTTAGAATTACTCAATGCAATCACCTCTTTGTGATCTCAGAGTCCTAAAATCAGAGACAGTGCCTCTGGGCTCTGCACCTTGTAATGTGAGAGGTCAAATAAGTATGCAGGAGCCTTTAAGAGGCATATCATGCATCACTTATGTGAGATGTGATGATACTTCTGTCTAACAACAGAAGATAATAAAAAGAAAATACCCGTCTTTATGATTATCTGTGACTCCTCATGTTCCATTAAGTAATGTGCCTATATCCATATTGTATGTTACATTTGCTAGAAAAGAAATAACACAACGTTCTGAACACAAATACTTTGACGAAGAGGACCCCATGTGATAATCTCGTTTACCAACAAAACTGTAGTTGGATATGCACTTGAAGAAACATGATAACTACAGGGACAATCAATCAATTAAGCCGCATTTGTAAAGCGCAACACTATCACCCCAGGGCGAAGGTGCTGTGTCTCCTTCGTAAAGCCAGGTCTTAAGCTTCTTTCTGAAGTCTGCTTGGGAGGATTCGTTCTTGGCAGCAATGTAGGAGAAGGAGCGTCCACTGTTGTAGTGGATGCTGGTGGTGTGTGTGAAGGTGTGTGAGGTGGAGTGCAGGTGCCTTGAGGGCTTGTGGAGATAATTCAGTGGTTGATGTAGGATGGTCGTTTGTCATAAAGCGCTTTGTAGGTGTGAATGAGAATCTTGAACTGGCATTTCTTCTTGATGGGGAGCCAGTGGAGGTTTCTGAGGTGGGGATTGATTCAGGTCCATTTGATGAGGTCTAGGATGAGCCTGGCTGTGCCGTTCTGTATGGTCTGGAGTCTTTTTAGGAGCTGGTTGGAGATTCCAGCATAGAGAGCATTGCTATAGTTAAGGCCGCTTGTGACGAGGGCCTATGTGACAGTTTTTCTGGTGTTGCTTGGGATCCATCTGAAGATTCAGCAGAGCATGTGAAGGGTGTCAAAGCAAGAGACGGGGACTGTGTTTACTAGTTTCATGGTGATGTAGGTGTCAAGGATCATGCTGTGATTGCGTACATAGTCGTCCGGAGTTCTGCTGGCAAACAGCTGTGATCTCAAATGGAGGTGAACCATTTTCTCGAAGAGGAGCTTGAGGCATTTGTCTGTCCTCCACTTGGCTATGTCCGTCATGGTGTTGTAGAAGTTGATTTTAGCGTTGGCGGAGTCCTCGGTGAGTGAGAGGATTAATTGAATGTCATCTGTGTAGGAGATTATGTTGACTCCATGGGATCTGATGATGTCTGCCAGGGAGTTCTTGTAGATTTTGAACAGGATGGGGCTGAGGGATGATCCTTGTGGTTTATGATGCCCTTGGGTGTGGAGGGGTAGGGGGGCAGTTGTGTGCTCTGTGTGTGTTCTTATAGAAAGAAGGCGATCCACTTGAGGGCGTTTTATTGTATGTCTATGTTGTAGAGTCTGTTAATGAGAGTGTGGTGGGTGACGATGTTGAATGCAGCAGAGAGGTCGAGGAGGATCAGGGCCACAGTTTTGCCATTGTCGAAGAGAGTTCTGATGTAATCTGTGACAGCGATCAGCATGGTCTCCATGCTGTGTTTGGCATGGAATCCTGATTGTTGTCTCTCAAATCCATCAAGTTCCATTAAAGAGACTCAACAATTGTTTCTGTCCAGGTTATGCAACGTCACAGGCACACATGCTAGAAAAGACACATTGTTTAAGGAAGACAAAGTCTTCTGTGTCAGAAAGTAACTAAATACAAGTGGGAAACATCATTGTGGACAAGAGAAACCAGTGGCCCTACCAAGTACCAAACCTCCAACTGAAGTGATGTTACAGAGTGAAGAAAGCAGTCACAGCACTGTTGGATACAGATGAATGAGATGTTAATGAACAAATCCCATTGGAGGAGAATAAACCTTGAGAAGGGACATGCAACACTATTAAAAACTTGCGATAGAGAAGCCGAAAGTTTGGTGCTAATTCCTAAAATAAGAGTAAAGCTACTGAGCCATGAGCAGTCAGCCACAATATATAGTAAGCAAAAGAGGTTCCAAGCACTGTCACAGGTACATGCAATAAATCGTCTAATGGTATCCGTACTTAGTTAAGTTGACATATGGTTGAAGGTTAGTCAAATACAAATGCATCATTAATGACCCTTGAAATGTTACCGGAAGGCAGGATATGGTACTGTCTCAGATGAACAGTTTGCTACCAGAACTTTTCCCCCCACAGTGTCATCCACTTCAACAATACAAAAACTCACACAAGTTTCTTCTCAAATGGTAGCGGGTATTCTGTATGAATGGCACAATTTTCAGTCTCCCCCAAAAAAAGACACCAACAAAGAAAAACAAATAGTGAGCCATTATGTTTAAGATATTTATCATAGTGCATTTGAATATTATTTGAATGTAATTGTACCTGTATATGTTACTTTTTAAAGTGTATTGAAGCACTGATTGCTTGTGTACATGTACCTGTTGACGAATCAGTTAATAAACACAATTTACATTGAGTAATGATGTTGAATTACCGAGAAAGTTGTAATTGACATATTTACATACAAGTTGAAGTCATCAACATATGAGTATAATGAGAATAAATATAGTTCTGCAAGCAGTAGTTGTGTGAGTCTGTTTTTCATGATTAAAGGCCTAATGAACTAAAATGCATTCTGTGAAAGTGGTTGGAGTTTGTGCACTGACGCAGTGGCAGCTCCTCATCTAAGGTGGAGAAGCGCCGTCCCACTGGTCCTCAGCAGGAAACTCTGTAGGAAGCTGGCTCTGTATTTACTATACCAAAGTAAGGTATAGTGTGCAGAGAGTCCAGTGGAATCCCAAAGGTAGGCAGAGGTTAAAGTACATAGTACCTTGCTCTCTATTTGTGGTAGTGTGGGTGAGGTATGAGGCCTTATGAGAAGGTGGTGCTAAGCATATATTGTACACACTCAGGCAAGCAAAGATTACATATGTTCAATGACTAAACTCTGACCAATTTGTTTTATATAAAAATATTATTTAGTTATGTTTATTTTCTAGAACCAAGCCAGGGCTGGTACAGGTACGTATACAAATAATTTGCAAGCATAAGCAGTTTAAAAACAGTGTGAATGCAGCGAATCGGTTTACAGAATAATTACTTTGTATTCACAAATAGTCAGAGTTCATTTTCAATTTCTTTTCTTGTACAGCCAGGTATCTCTAGATACAAGGGTGGTACATTTCCTGTGGGAGGTAAGAAAAAGAATATAATGACATTTTGCAAGCTCAGTACAGGTTTACAATATTACTCACAAGCCACATTTAGTACTGAGAAGACAGCACTGGGTTTACGGGCCAGTGGGTAGGATTCGGCCAGATAGGCACTCAAGTCGCACCACCAATGGCTCGGAGGCAGCCAGGTGAAGAGTACAGGGACCACACATTAGCCGATGGGCTGCGCACGGTCGTGGGTGTGGGGACTGCGGCATTCAGGCCACCAGGTTGGGAAACAGAAGCTTCTTGGACCAAGGTCAGTATGGTAGGGCCAAATAGCAAAAACAAGAACTACACCGCCAGTGGCCCAGAGGCGGCCGAGTGTATGACACGGTCTTGGCTGAAGCTGCAGATTCCGTTGAGGGTCCCTTAGAGTCAGTTAGCGGCTGATGAGGAGAATGGGGCCTTTTGGAGTTGTCATCTTGTGACCACAAGCTTTCGGAGAAGGAATCGGTCGAACAGTCACAGTTGGTCTTTTTGTACTGCTTCTGTTACAGGTTTGGTCAGGGGGTCGCCTTCGGTTGAGGGAATCCTCCACTTGTTGGCTGCAGATTTGGTTTAGGAGTTTGTAGAGTTTCATGGTACAATGGGATCCAGGCTAGGATCACCACTGGGGGGACCTCATGAGGATAGTGGGTCACTCTGGCTCAGGGCGCCGGGACCAGAGTGTTGAAGACTCCCTGAATCAGCCAGAGTCAGAGTCGGTTAGTTTTGAGCAGGTCCAGTGCTCAAGGGAGAAAGAGTCTGTTTGGTTGCGAAGGCAGTGCAGGTCCTCCAGGCTGAGGGCTGATTGCTGCAGGACACACCAAGGTTCTGCTGCAGGAGTCTGAGGTTGGGACAGGCCAGTAGGGCTGAGGACAAGTCAGAGGGTGTTTTCCTCTCCTTCTTTCAGCACGCTATTCGGTCCTTCTTCCTGCTTCTTCTTTTCGGCTCAGGTCTGAGTAAGCAAGGTTCCGGGTTGCCTCTAAATACTAAATTTAGGGGTGTTACAGGTAGGTATACATCAGGACCAAAGTGTCCCTTCCTTGGATTGGGTTCACCCCCTATTATGACAACCTCCAGTGGAAGGGGGCCATAAGCCTCACTTGGGTTGGCTGGGCCCCCCCATCTGCAAGATGACGGGGACTGAGAGTTGGGCTACACCTTGCCTCCCTCACCTCAGGGGTGGGGTTGGCAAAGGTGGGCACACCTCTCCTCCTAACTTTGGTCTTCCCGCTGATTCATCCAACCAAAGTGGGGGTCAGAACCGGTGGGACCCAATTTCTGGTCTGGGGGAGGCTTGGCACCTCGTCCAAGGCTATGTTTTGTTTCAGGAGCCTGAGAGCAGCAGGCTCTCGACCCAGGGATCCAGAAACATGTCCGGTGGGGACATGTGTTGTGCAGCCACTCAGCCAGGACACTAGAGTTAGGTCGTTTTTCAGGGGGCACCTCTAAGATGCCATCTGAGTGCATTTTTTATTAAATCCCATACTGGCATCCGTGTGGGCTTATTGTGCTGATATGTTTGTAACCAAACTTCCCAGTTTTCAGTAAGGCCATTATGGTACTGTTGAGTTCGTAATAAGAAACTCCCATACCATATACTCTTTATGGCATTACCAAATTTACAATGTCTACAAATGGACTTAGACACTGTAGGGGTACAGGGGTCATGCCCCTGTGCCCTCACCACTGATATAGTGCACCCAGCTAGAGGGTGGCCTAGCTATACCAGGGCAGTGGATTGTAGGCATGGCACACAGGGATGTGGATCACGGTGACTCTTCAATTTGTTCTGCAGCAAGACACGCAGGCAGCAATGGCAGTGTGTGTGTGTAAAGGTACAGGGCATTTAAGGCTGGCACAATAAGTGCTGCAGCCCTTAGAGGCCTTCCATGGTCACAGTGCACTCAGTGCCTAGGGTACCCTTTGTAAGGGACTCACGTGTGGCCAGAGGGTTGCCAATTGGGTTTTTCAACATTGCAAGTTTAAGGAAAGAACATAGGCCCTGGGTACCTGGTTGCCAGGAACCCAGGGCACACTCAGTCAAAGTACATCAACATAAAGCAAAAAGTGGGGGCAACCAATCAAAAAGGGGCACTTTTTCACAAACATAAAATGATAATAGCTTGTGTTTTTATCATTTTATGTTTCCTTCTCCTGCTGCAGCTTTCTGGGCGGGGCGGAACTGCTCAAAGAACAGAAGAGCATGGTAGGAGTGGTTTGCCCATTCCTAATGGCACATGACTGTTTGGTCAGCCCTATCGGGCCGTCCAAAACAGTCATGGGCACTCCCCATATTCTCCATACAGGCTGCATTGCAGCCTGTATGGACAACATGCCCAGGCCCCCTGGCTGAGCACCGATCCACATTGCAGAGTTGATATTGGCTATCGGGAGCCTGGAAACCAGGTGCTTCCTGCTACTTCCTGTGTCCTGCTACAGGACTGGAGCAAAAAAGAGCACAAAGGAGAGGAGCCTGCCTGCTGGCTGGCCAGCAATCACAGTTGTTTAAAAAAAAGTTTTGTACACCCCCCCTGGCCTCTCTCCCACCTCACTACCTGAGTGCGGTAGCAGCCGCCACTGCACAGATGTTTACTGAATGCATTGATATTGTGAAAACCCTTTTGTGTACTAACAGGTTGGCTCCCAAAAGCCTGAATCGTAGTGGGTTTCAGTTCAGCCAACCTCATGAATATTAATAAGGTGGTCGAAAATCACGATCCATTATGATTTGTTTTCATCACCTGATGGGAACAGCAAATGACCATGTCTTTAATGGTTTTTAAGTAAAGCAGTCTTTTTTTAAATGCAACCTGTTTTCCTTTGAGGAAACTGGGATTCAAAACCAAACAAAAACATTGTACACACATTTTTTAGGACTAGGCAGTGGTCCCAGGGATGAGTGCTTGTTCCAGAAAAGTGTTTTTATCAACATTCACCAAGGGAAGACTGTCCCTTGGTGACCTCTTCCCATTTGTGAATGTGTTACCAACTCCTTTTCGGTCACAAAATATTAATACATACCATAAGGAATTGGTATTTGGAAGGGACACTACTACACCTCCCATTTCAATAAGGATTCAGTTTGGTTTCATAAACTCATTTAACAAAAACCTTTTCCAAAATGTTACATAGACTTTGTGAATTTAAGAAAGGGTTTTAGCGGTTGCAAACCCGAAACCCATTTAACAAAAACCTTTCCCAAATTGTTGCATAGACTTTGTGAATTTGAAAAAACGGTTTTAGCGTTTGCAAACCCTCTGAATAACCAAATCAGAGGTTTGCAAATGCGAAAACCTTTTGTACAAGAAGCCCTAAGTTCTCTCTGATGTTATGTGCACTGCCATTCGGTTGTTCAGCACTGCTGTTCATGATCTAGATCGTCATCACCACTCATGTTAACTCTTCTGTCCATGTGTTCAGTCAAGGAAATGCAATCCAGGTTATGTAACGTAGTGTTGATAACAATTACATGACTTAAATTAGCAAGCATGTATCCTAAGGCACCTCGAGCCCTATGTAAACTTCTCAATTGTCTTTTTTACAGACCTAATGTCCATCCAACTGTGTTTCAGGTCCCAGCATCCGCTTAGTTTTATCATTGTTCATGTACTTCGACTGGGTCTAATACAGGTATTATTAGGTATGACTTCTGATGCTATACTACGTCACTAAAATGAAAGGTTCACCAAGTATCAATGTTGATATACTTTCATATACAGTGCACAACAGCTTCCTTTATAATTTGATCATCAGGTTTTTAATGTCGATTCCGCACAGTCAGACTAATGTTGGCGTATGTTCTTAAGGTGCCTACTAGCATTCATATTTGGACATGTTGCATCACAGTCACTGGCTTATGTATGTTTACTCATCTACAGTATGGGCATGACATATAACTCCTATTGTATAAGTAATATTGAATATACTTATGTTCTTATAATTACTTAGACACATAAGTCCCAATCTCTCAGCACAATACGTAGATCATACGTAACTGTAGTGAGTATGTAAAACACTAACCAAGTGGCCTGGTGCAATGTAGGGAGTATCTTTCTATGGTATCTGGAAGGCAGCATTGGTGATGTGTCATGGCATCATTACGTCATCCAGGGCACTTAGCAAAACATTGGGAAAGCATAAATCCATGGCACAAATCATCTAAACATGTATGGTATGTTACATCTTATGATTGTGGTACATCTATGCACATGCACTTTATCCAATTAGCAATGTCTATGGCCTCTGGTATGTTTGGAGATCCAGATGTTGCATAAAATGTAGCTTTAATTGCATTAGTTATACATGACTCAAGGGGGGAATGCATTGCGCTGATCTCTTATATTCAACAAAGCTGAAACACTTGATTTAGGAGTTTTGACAATGTGGCTTGTGACATTTCATGAACCATTGACACTGTGTGCCGTGTACTAACTGTTGTAAAGAATACAAAGACTACCAATATTTTCAAGGAGAAGAGACATGGCAGTATGTATGCCAGTGTTGGGATAAAAAATATCACCCAGTGAGTGTAGAAAAGGCTGTGTGGTTTCCATGTCAGGTTTATAGATGGTAAATACCTCAGCTCCTGTCCAGTTCAGTGGTTCTACCACATCCCCTGAATCCTTGGTGCACTTCTAGATCTTTGCCTCCATGGACAATGCAGCATCACCCTCCTTGTGTGCGCTGGTGCATGGCATGCTCCTGAGGTATTGGTATCTAGTGCAGCATCATGAAGTGTCCCATTAGCAATGCATCCATTTAGGTGTAACCATAAAACCTGCCTTGGTGTAGCTTTTTTGTAGGCACTTAGTTTGTCTCACCAGTGCCACTGGTTGGTTATGTGAATCGGGGTACGTGATTGTAATGTGGTACTTATTAAAGGCTGTTTTAGTGATGTATTGTTAGAAATGGGGGTCTCTAGTTGGCAGAGCTAGGTACCTTTGTCCAAATAGTGACCATTGCTTCTAGTCAGGGTAAGGGGGATACACACTTTAGATGACCCCTGCTCATCCCTTGGGTAGCTTGGCACGAGCAGACAGACTTAACCTATCCCAAAGGCAATGTATAAAGTATTTTTACTCAAAACACACAATAATGCAGTGATAACACCACAAATGGACACCACACCAGTTAATAAAAATAATGTAACTTTATATAAACTCAACAAGACCAAAACAACAAAAATCCAAAATATTTGTAATAAGAATATGATTAAAAAAAGGTTTCAAACAACTTGGTCCATAGAAAACTATGGATGCATGATTTCTCACAAAGTACCTGTAGATGCGACAAAATTCACAAGGCCAAACAGCCGCAGAGATGGGAAGCATCCACAAATAAAGAGATGCATCAGTTCCTGAGAGCTTGGGGGAGGGGGGGGGCGATGCGACAGTTCTGCTGCACCCAGGAGAAGTGATGCATCGTGCCCAGTCTGTAGGGGGAAAATATGTGTCGACTCCAAGACGATTCTGGTCCACGCTTGATGCATCGGGAAAATGTTCCACACAGGTGCAATGCGTGAAAATCTGGGATGAGTCGGCGATCGATGCCATAGAGTTGAGCAGTGCTGCATCAGTTCCTTCAGCCGCGATCCCTCGATGCATCAGTTCTTGCAACGGCAAAAAGAACTGCATCAGTTTCGGCAGCGGCTCAGCAATGCATGGAGATTCTTCTCGCACAGTGGTGCTGCGTTGGAAAAACAGCTGTAAGAATAGTGATGCATCGATTTTCGGTGTTCTTCAGGTTTCTTCGAGTTCCCAGCAGCAAGCACAACTCCAGAGACCGAGAACTGGAACAGTCACCTCCTGGCAGGTTAGAACTCTCAGCAGCAGAGCTCAGGGGAGCGGGTTGAAGTCTTTGTGGCCCTTAGTCTTCAGAACAATGGCCAGCACACACAGACCCTTGGAGTTCTTTTTCAAGCAGGTTTAAAGGTATATATGATGTTACAACGCAAACAATTAGAACACATGATTTTACAACACAGTTTTTACATCTCAACTACCATTGCATTGCATGATTTTACAGCGCATGCCATTACAAAGCATTTTTAGAAACTACCATTACAACGATTCCATTACAAGGCATCCCATTACAACGCATAATACTTTTAGGACAAGAGTAGGGTGAGTGCTGGATAGTGTAGGGATACAAATTACTATTCCCACTCCAATGAGTGTAACAGTAGGGAAAGTGTTGGATCGTGTAGGGGTAAAAATGATTATTCCAATCTACCTCAAAACCCATACCCACCCTAAAACAAAAAAATCTCTAGTACTTACCTTACAATGCGTTGTAATGGCATGCGTTGTAATGGTATGCGTTGTAATGGCATGCGTTGTAGTGACATGCATTGTAATGGCATGCGATGTAAATGCAGTTGCATTGTAACAGCTGTGTTGTAAAAGCAGTGCGAACTAACAACTGCGTTGTAATGGATGTTTCCAGGTTCAAAGCAAAGTTCTGGTCTTTGTCCTCTCCTTGGCAGAAACCGCAACTGCAGGCCAATCCCACACAGCACACTGCAAAGGGGCAGTCCTCTTCCTCACAGCTTTTCAGCTTTTCTCCTTCACAGAGGTTCCTCTTAGTTCCAGAAGTAGTCTAAAGTTCTGAGGTTTTAAGTCTAATTCTTATACCCCAAAATGCATTTGTTCTCTTTTCACAAGGGTCTCTGAACTCAGTACCAATTAGTTCTGTCCTCACTGGTATAGTACGTGTAGTATTCTGCAATGGAGACAGGCCCTATTCATGTGCAAGGAAATCTCCTCCCACTACTCTAAATTCAGCCAGGGTCTATTCAGCCCAGCTCTGAGTCATCCATGAAGGGCCAAGCATACCTCAACCCCCCAGTAGTTGTCTGCAGTGAATGCACATCCCCAGCCCCTGTCACTCCAAAACTGACAGTCAATACACAAACAGGCAGAGGCACACAGAATGGTTGAACAAGAAAATGCCTATTGTCTTAAGGTGGCATGGTCAAACACACTTTACAATTTAAAAACCATCTTTACTAAAACATGTGGTATTAAATTCTAAGTTCAGCGAGCTAAACCAAATTTATCTATCTTGTCCCAATGGGAAGTTATGCTTGTAAGATTTTACAAAGCATTCCCCATTCTATCCTATGGGGTAAGATGGCCTTTCAATAGTAAAAAAAAGAGATTGGCAGTATTCCACTATCAGAACATGTCACACACACCTGTACATGTCCTACCTTTCCCATACATTGCAACCTGCCCAGGGGGGAACCCTCGGGTCTACCATAGTGGTGCCTTACATGTAAGAAAAGGAATGTTTTGGGCCTGGCAAGTGGGTGCACTTGCCAAGTCAACATGGCAGTTCAAAAACAGCATGCAGACACTGCAGTGGCAGGTCTGAGACACATTTACAGGCTACTCTTGTGGGTGGCACAGTCAGTGCTGCAAGCCCACTAGTAGCTTTTGATTTACAGGCCCTGGCACACCTCAGTGCAATTTACTAGGGACTAGGGACTGACCAGTAAATCAAATATGCCTATCACGGGGAACCTATGGTAACCACAATTTACACATGGAGCACTTGCACTGTTATACTGATCAGCAGAGTACCCAAAGCAACTAAGCCAGCAAAGTAAAATCCAGCACAGTATCCAAAAAAACAGGAGGTAAAGGCAAAAAGTCTGGGGAAACCATGGCAAAGATGCCAAGTCTAACATGTGTAAATGCTAATTTGTGTCCAACAGGCTGAGGGAACACTTGAAGCCCCACCTAAGCTTCCACTCAGACCCATGCAGCCAACGGTTCCACCTCCAAGGCAAACAACAGGGGAGACAGCGGGCAGCCCTGTCTAGTACCGAGCCTAATAGGAAACGGGGCAGAAATCTCCCCTGCCACACTAACCGAAGCCATCAAGCCTGTATATAATAACTGGATATATGACAGAAATCTTGGCCCCAGGTTGATGGATAGTAGGAAGGCGAACAGATATTTTCAGCTCACGGAATCAAAGGTTTTATTGATGTCTGCTAACCGCAACCGATCCACAAGAGCCATGGCATTATATGCGTGATATATGGTATGACAGGTGGCGCAGCGAGGCATAAACCCTGCCTGATCTAGATGTACCAAATTTGGCATATATGATACCAGTCTGTTTGCCAGGGCCTTCTAAAGGAGTTTGACACCACTTTTTATAAGCGAGATCAGGCGATAAGAAGAGTGAGCCTCCGGTCGACGACCCAGCTTGGGAAACACAACAATCTCAGTGTGCCGCCAGTCAGGGGGCATATGCAACTCTTTGATCGCAGCTTGAATCACCTCCAGCAGGGATGATCCAATATGTGACATAAAAGCTCTTACAAGTTCACCAGGGAACCCAGTGGGAACAGGGACTTTCCCAGGGTGCCACTGTGCCAGGGCAGCAGTTCATTCTTCTACTGTGAGCAGCCCATCCAGCTGCTCCCTGACCATTCCAGAAAGGTGATTTGGGGGGGGGGGGGCAGTAATGAAGTCATCAATTTGGGCCCGCTGTCACAACCTCGCTCTCAGTGTAGAGAGAGTCATACTACTCTGCAAAGATTTGAGCTACTGCATCAGGGCCAGATAACAGACTGCCACGTCCATCACGAACAATTGGGACCAGAGTAATCACCAGAGATGCCTGCCAGAGCCTATGTAACATTTTGCTGAGCCAAGTCCAGCTGTCTATGTGCCTCCACCCCCGTGCCAAGACTACGCTTTTCAAGATCGAGCAGCCGTGCCTCCATCCATGCCAGCTCCTGGGTTCTATCTACGCCACTAAGGGTGAGTTTCATCACTTCCCATAAAAAGATCCAGGAGGAGGTGGTCTCAAGATTGAGAGAGATGTACTCCACCACAGCACAGTGCATGTGTGCCTTATATAGTGGGTATTTCAAGTATATGAAGGGGGGATGCCGTAGACCCAGGTGAAGCCACACGCCACTGGGGAATGAACCGATAACCCTCTCGGAAAAAGTCTGCTCATGATACTCTGTATATGGAACTAGCAGGCACCAGCAGATGATCTAGTCGAGAGACGAAACCAATTGCAGCAGAGTCGTATTTATACCCAGCTTCCACAAGATGATATCCCCTCCATATGTCTGGGGACATTACGTCATTCCAGTGCCCGCCAGTTATGGCAAGGCCATCTGGCAATTCTCCCCAAAGGCCTATGATGTGGTATACGAATGAATGCCTGAGTGGCGGGGGCATAAACACTACTGACAACCGGGGCTCCCCATAAACTTTCCCAGCCACAAAGACGTATCTTCTGTGGGTAGCAACCCATGTTTTGAGGGATTGAAAGGGGACCCTGTGGTGTATGAGAATGGCTGCCCTTACAAAGCTGAAATAGAGTACCCGTGTGAACCCAAAGCGAGCCAAACATGGGACCCTGGACCCCAGAAGTTGTGTCTCCTGCTAGAGGAGAATGTCAGCCTCCTGTCTTTTGGCCTGCCGGAGCACAAACCCCATGCTTAACTTTGTCTAATATAGCACAGACAATCCATGTTATGACACAAAGTTGTCTGGTGGGACCGGTGGGGTCTGCATCAGCCATCAGTGCCTGAGGTAAACTAATCTGGGTCGACCATAGAAGGTGTTGTGGGCAGGTATTTGCCCGGCCTGTGCATTTCCAACTTTAACAAAACCTTTCAACAACCCCCCCCTGAACACCTCACAAAGGTAGAAGTATCTCTCGTGGAGAGAGCCAAGCATCGACCCCAACGGGTGGCAGAAGCAGGCTTCGTCTAATGGAGCCCCATGCCCCCAGACAAATAGCGCTCGCTCTAGGAGGGCCTTAGTACAGGGCAAACCAGATGTACAGCCTTCGGCAATTTGCCGTCCTCAAAACCTATGGAAGAGTAGAAGAAACCACTATCGAGGGCAGCGATGGCTGCATGCCCTACGGCCAGGCAAGGATCAGGCCTCCAAGCCACAGAGCTCTCTCAGTGTTCATCTCCCCGATGCTTTGATCACCAAGATGAGCGTGACCTATTTCAGCATTTCTCCTTGGGTTTGGCCTGCGGTGAGTGGTGATCGCTTGAGGGAAGATCAAAATCAAAATGCGGTGGTGCATGAGGCTTCATTGAGATAGTCTTGTTTGTCCATGCAAAGGTTTCTTCAGGGGTGTCAAAGAACAGCATTTGAGAATTAAACACTACTCACATGGGGGCGGGCAGGAAAAATAAGCATGTACTGAAATTTTGAGATCTCTGAGATATTTTTTCGCTGTGACAAAGGATGGCACTGTTGTTGAACGATTTTGGTATAGATCGGAGAGATCATAATATGGTGAGAGTCAAATAGCAGTGCCTCCTGACTCTGGTATTATTTAAGGATAGCACCTCTGTTGTGGAAGTTGATGACCCTGGCAATAATAGGCTGAGGTCGGGTACTCGGGTGATGCTTTTTAACCTGGGCCCTTAGGGTAACTTCTATGACGAAGCAGGAAGAGAGGGAGTCAGAGGGCATAACGTGTAATGATCCATTGAGTGAGGAATTTACCCATATTCTCTCCTTCACAACCTTCTGGAAAGCCCACAAACCGCATGTTGTTGCGACGGGCACAGCCCTCCGCATCTTCAACCAGCACTGCCAACTCCTTAGTCATGGTCATGAGTGCAGTGACCTTTTGATGTAGAGAGGCCAACATTGAATACTCATCTCAGCTTCAGTGATCTGCTTCACAGCCCTCCAATGGTCCTGGTGCTGCAAGGTCACTTCGGAGCCCACAGCTCTGATCTTGGCATCCAGCCTCTCAGGACTGGGTGATAGCGGCCAGAAGCACCACGTTATCCAGCAGCCCTTTCAAATCGGCCACTGCAGCACCGCAAACTTATCCATTAGGCTGAGTTAGGCAGTGGAGCCCGCAGGCTTATCCTTGGTCATGATGCGGCACCGTCCGGCTTGTAGTCCACACATTTTTAACTTTTAATTCCAATAGGTCCGTAGACCCACCAGTCCTCTTAATCCACAGCTCCATATGGGTGGCACGAACAGTCAGGGTAGATAAGTGGCGACACTGCCCCAGAAGTGTGGAGGCAGACTCCGCAGCCTGTGACCTACCCCCAAAGGCACCCGACAAATATGGATATATCTGTAGTGGGGTATCCCAGACCTGAAGCCACACAGGGGCTGGTATAGCCACCTCTGTGATCAGGAGCCCACCCGCAGCAGACATATATAGAGGAAAAAACAAACAAGAAGGAATACAAAAATATTCTCCTTGTTGCACCTGCCCTGGGGAGGCATAATGGTTCGGCAAATCCCTCTGTTTACATGGTTTTGTAAAACTGGGAAAGCGTCAAAACGCATGGGAGTTAAATGAGAACAACCACTGCAATGTCCATGGAATGCCTCCCAGGCGCAGAGTTAAGCAACACAGCGATTTGCACAGCCTTGTCTTACTCCATGTCTATGCGGCAATTCAAAGGCATATAATAGGCCTCATAAATATTAGTTTGTAATTTGCCCAGCCGTAGCATCACATTAAGTGGCACTACAGTGGCGCAAGGGGCTCATAAATATGTCCCCGAATGTGCAGGCCCTGCATTCTGGATTGGGATTCTGTTCACTAACCCAGTTCCCCATTTTTTTTTTTTTTTTTTTAAACATATTTATTAAATTGTTCCGCAATTTTTCCACATATTCCAACGTATGTATTACAGCACATACCAATTTCTCAGGTGGTTATATAGTACATATACATTTCATTGTTTTATACAAATTTTCATATCATAAGCAGATATAATAAACCAAAAGACAGTCCTCTAAAACAAATCAAATCAAACTTCTGTTGCACTATTCTAGATTTATCCTGCTAGTTTTCCACGTCATAATTGGTTGCCATATTTTTTTGCCTAAGGCCTTAGCCCTTCTACCTTTCCTGTCGTATATTGCCTTTTCTAAATTATATATAGCAAGGAGGCTAGCAATCCAATCTGCAAATAGTGGAGGAGCCTTATTCAGCCAATTCCTTGCTATGCAGATGCGGAACACTGCTATTGAAACAAAAATAAACTCTACTGGCATAGCTTCCATCATGTTTACCACCCCTAAAATGATTAATTCATCTAGAAGCTTAATCTTGATCCTAAACGTTTTATCAAAAAATTCTTCAATCGCCATTTTCAAAGTAAATAGTTGTGGGCACTGCGAAAACATATGTACAATATCTGCTCCGCTCGCATTACATCGTGGGCAAGTTATTCCTGTTGTTCCGCCCCACTGGGCAATTCTAGCCGGTGTATGGTAAAGTGAAAATAATGTTTTGTAGTGTTGCGATTGAAGGGTTGCCGAGCATAGCACCGTTCTACCCAGATCTAGTGACTCCTGAAAAATTTCTGAGCCTGACCCCAATTTTTCCATCCATTTTTGTGAAAATGTTGCCCTTTCATCTGACTTAGTTCCTTTCAATTCTGCATAGAGATGTCTTATTGTACATTTGGTGGTTATTTTTATATAATCCATAATTTTGCATTGCCGCATCCCAAGCGGACCACCTTGTTTTTGTGTTAGAAAACTCCTCACTTGTAAGTATTTATAAAAACTATTGTGCTCTAGTCCAAATTTTGCTTTGAGTGCTCCAAACTGCATGATTTTGCCCTGCACATCCAGTAAATTCCCTATCTGCATTATGCCTTTATTGTACCAATCAAACATAGTGGCATCCTTAAAGATCCCCCTCAGCAATGAGCTATTTGTGTACAATCTTGTATAGATATTAAATCTGCCTAGCCCTAATTTTTTAGCCACTCCTTTCCACACCCTATATACTGCATTCAAAGTCTTAAATCTCGTGTGTTTGAAATACGTGAATTCAGTAGTATTGAAAAACCCATTCTCAGCTTCCTCCCCCAGCAATACGGCATACACATTAGGTAAGCCCACCTCACTATCCGTTGGTTGCTCCAGACCTCCCCCTCCTATTAACACCTTACTGTATTGTAATACCGCAGCCCAATAATAGAGCCTAAAATCTGGTGCTCCCCAGCCCCCTTTTTCCCTATCTACCGTCAAATGTCTGTATGCTCTTCTTGTTTTCCCTTTCACCCAGATGAATTTATTCAGAATCAATTCTAATTTGCTAAACCAACCATTTTCAAAATATAGGGGTATGGATCTAAGTAAATACAGCACTTTAGGGAATGTTATCATTTTAATGACATTTATTCGACCCATTAAGGTCAGATGTAAGTTATTCATTCTTTCTGTGTTTGTTTTAATTTTCTCCAACAGTGGTCTCATATTGATTTCAACTAAACTATCTAACTCGGATGTGATCTTCACCCCTAAATAAGTGACTTCAGGTGCTATTCTTATATCATGATAGTTTACCCAGTTATTTTTAATTATTTGTGTTTTTCCTTTATTTAGTGAATACCCTGAAAATGTGCCAAAAAGTGTAGCCTCCTGTTCGATTTCAATAATGGCTGACCCTGGATCCGGTGTGACCACTGCCACGTCATCCGCATATGCAAGTGTCTTATATGCATAGCCATGTAAACCAATCGGGAGAATGTTCGAGTTTCCTTCTAACCTTCGCAAAAAAGAGTCTAGATATAGGGCGAATAACAGTGGTGAGGCCGGGCAACCCTGTCTTGTACCACGCTTTATATGTATATCCTCTGTATACCCTCTATTAATCCTCACTTTAGCTGTTGGAGCTGCATATAACGCCTTTATAGCCTGTATATAACCTGTGCCAATCCCAAACCACTCCAAGGCTTTCCACAAATAGCACCAGGAGACCCTGTCAAAGGCCTTCTCTGCATCCAAAAAGATGGCTGAGGCAGGGTCTCCTGCAGCTCCCGTGACATCCAATATGGTGATCATTCTCCTTGTGTGTTCCGTAGTCCCTTTACCTGGTATGAAACCATGCTGTGTTGTGTATACCAGCCCCTCAATTACTCTACTAAGTCTTTGTGATAAAGCCTTAGAGTATATTTTTGCATCTGCGTTCATAAGCGTGATCGGCCTATAAGAGCCGGGATCCAGATGTGGTTTATTCTTCTTTAAAATAACTACTATACTTGCACCAGCCCATGACTGTGGTGTATTCTCCCCTATCTGTGCATACCTTAAAGTTTCCAACATGTCTATCCCTAGTGTATCCCAAAACGTCCTATAAAATTCTGCCGGTATCTGGTCAGGTCCTGCGGCCTTCCCCGGGGGGAGTTTTGATACTGCATTATGTAGTTCACTCAGCATTAGTGGTGCCTCTAGAGTCTCTTTATCTTCCAAGGACAATTCCTTGTGTGGGATACCAGCCAAATAGTCCTCTATCTCGTCTCCCTTACTACTCACGTCTTGATCATATAATTCAGAATAAAACTCTCTAAACACCTCCCTCACCTCTTCCACCTTGGTTACAACCTTCCCACATTTATTCTTAATTTCTTTAATTTCCCCAGCTGCCAGGTCTTGCCTAATACGCACTGCGAGCATGTGTCCAACCCTCTTGTTGAACTCGTAACACTTTTCTTTTTTTGCCAAATAATTAGCCGCAGCTTTATTAGCTAATCTTTCCCCAGTTTCTGCCTTCTTCAATTCTATTTCTAGTAAGACCTGCTCAAGAGGTTCTTGATTTATAACATGCTGGATAAGCTGTTGTTCTAGGTTCCTTAAATCCTGTAGCCTACTGGCTAACTCCATTTTCTCCTTTTTACTCCTATGTAGAGTATAAGCCAGTGTTTCCCCCCTTATCCCTGCTTTGAATGCATCCCAAACCATGCCTGCGGTTGCCGTACCTCTGTTTACCTCCCAGAACTGTGTAATCCATACCTTCATTCTGCTAACATAGTCATCTTCTCTGAGCAACCCTCTTTCAAATGTCCAATAGTACTCTTTGTGACTAATATTGTGGTTCCGGGAGATAGTCAACACCAGTGGATTATGATCTGAGGAAACTTGAGGTAATATTTCTATTTTCAATTCTGATACTAATGGACTGGAGACAAAGAAGTAGTCTAATCTGGCTATACTTTTATGAGGGGCCGAATAAAAAGTACTACCTGTCCCTATAGGATTGTATGCCGCCCAAACGTCTACCAATGCATTATTATTCATTAGATTGGCAATGGCTTTTCTTACTCTCTTCTTGCGCTCGCCCTTCATCCCCCCTCCCCTCATACCCAGCCCGGTTAGCCCATTGATGTTGAAATCTCCACACACAATTATAGGTTCAGTCCATAGCGGCAATTCGGTATCTAGATAATCAAATAAATCAGGTTCGTCTTCATTGGAACCATATACAGAAACAATTGTGTAGCGGCTTCCGGCTATTTCTCCTTCTATCATCACCCATCTACCATCCACGTCTTCCTTCTTTCTCTCTACTTTCATCAAACCTTTTTTTTCCAGTATGGCCACTCCTTTTGTTTTAGTATCTTGGTGCGTGTGTGCTAATACATCAAACCCTAGCTGATCCATAAGATACCTATCCTTCCCCCTCACATGTGTTTCCTGCAGACATATGACATCCAATTTTAACATTCTGCACATGGCCGCTACTTTCTGCCTTTTACCCCCATCATTTAACCCGCATATATTGATTGTAGTAATTCTTAATGCCATCTGCTTTTATAGAAAAGACCAAAAAACAATTCCTCAAGATATTTTCCTGCCACCTTTGTGTGTCTACATACCTTTTTATTTTGTGCTGTACAAAACCTTATCTCTTTACCACCCCCTTCCTGCCCCCCCTCCCCCAACCCCCCCTTTCCCCCCCTCCCCTTGCTAACCCCCGCTGTCACAGGCAAATAGGTCAATTTTGACCTATGTGTGGCTGCGCGCTACTGTAGTGTCGCTTTCCTTCTCTCACCCTAGTTAACCATATTACCATCGTGAAACCCAATATGCAATATGCCTAATATTTTCCTTGTTTAACCTATGCTGGTTCTGATTCCTTGCTCTTCCTGCCTTTCTGAAGCTCTGTAATCTCTGCAAGATATTCTCCTGCCTTTACTTCCGAGAAAAACATTCTGATGCGGCCCCTTGTAACCACTTTTAACTTAGATGGATACATCAAGTATGCTTCTGAGCCCTGTCGTTGAAAAGGAGTGATAAGCTGTCTCAGTTTCCACCTCCTTTCCACGGTAGTGTGGCAGAAGTCGGGCCTCGTAAAAAAAGTAATCCCTTCAACTGATTTTTTCCTCTCTGGTCTTGCAGTCTCAAAGATTTCCTGCCTAGCCAAAAAGTTTCCAAAAAAGACCAGCATTGCCCTAGGCAATCCATTCTGATTACTGCTGTTTTGGTTACTGCCTCTTCCCCCCTTCTGCATTAATGGAAATCTATGCGCTCTCTGCACTTCAACTTCCCACTGCCACTGCGTCTCTGGGTATGCATCTTTTAACAGTTTAACCATAACCCCCTTGGGTCCTTCCCTTCCAGTCCTTCCTCTATGCCTAGAAAGCGTAGATTGTTCCGTCTTTGGCGATTCTCGAAATCTTCCAGCTTCCACTGCAAGTCTTCGATCACCTTCCCTTGTTCTGTTCTTGCATTCTGCCAATCTGTAACCTCATCCTCTAATTTCCCAGTTCTTTCTTCTACTTGTTCCACTCTACTTTCAACTTCCTGATATTTTCTGTTCATTTTCCTGATGCTCGCTTGTATTTTCTTTGTATCCTGCCTTGCTCGCCTGCTTTCTAAGCGAGCTTCTAAGTGCATTTGTTTCAGCATAGAGAACATACCATCCAAAGTTGCTTGAGGCGGGATATCATTTAACTCATTAGGGGCATTTAAGGGATAAGTCTCGGGTGCCACTCCCAGATCTTGATCCTGGTAAATTTTGAAAGCACTACCATAGTCCCATAACAGCTTCCTGTTTGTACTTGTTGCTGCTCTGTCCATCTCTCTGTCACGCCTTATCATTGTTCTTCTTCTCTTTTGTGTTTCCCTGTTTCTGTGCTCGCTAGAGAGGGATCTTTCAGACTCTGTCCCAGATGATAGGTCTGTGTTAGTGTCCTCTTCCTCTGATCCCAGCAATGAAGAGTCTGACCCCTCAGTCACAGAGTAGAACTTTTCCCTCTCCGGGGAGCATACTCTCCTCCCTTTTGCCCCCTTTGTTATGTGGCTCTGAATACTTTTCATACTGCCCCAGGTAGACTGTATCATTACACTGCTGACCACGGGTGTTGGCGCTAGATTTACTTCATTCAAAGCTTCGAGCATTTGGGCAGTGTTAATGTTTGTTTCAAATGTTTCCTTTGATTGGGTATTACTAAGCTTACTTGCGTTATTCGCCGTCTTTGATCCTGCTTCTCCGCCTGCATTAACGTCTTTGTTCGTGCTGGCGTCCTCGACAACCTCCTCGACAACCTCCGCTGCATTCTCAAGCCCTTGTGCGTCTCCCGCTAGAGGCGTGAGCGTTTCAGGCCCCGGTTGCTTAGCAACCGCCGTGCTTGCATCCTCGCGGTCGGCGAGAAGAGTTTCCGCGTTCGGTCTTGAGTTTGGATCCGAGGCACCTCCAGCGGCCGGGGTTAACTGCTGATTTCTTCCAGCGAAAGCCTCTGTCACAGTGGGTTGCCGCCGATCCTTACCAGCGGCAGGTACAGTAATCACATGCTTTGCTGTTCCACTTTCGGAGTGAGAGCGCCTCTGTTGTGCCTGCGCTTTACCTCCAGGAGTTTCCGGTTGTGTTGCTTGCGAGGCTGTCTTAATCTCCGCTTTAGAGTCGGCCTTTTCTTTGTCTTTATCCTTAGCAGGTCTCTCGCTCTTCTTGAGCTGCGTTTTCTGGGAAGTGCCGCTTGTAGCCATAGTTGTTGTGCGTTTACTCTGCGTGACCTTTGGTATAGCACCTGAGCGCTGCGACATCCTTAAGGCTGTATAGATACTGTCCACAATCGCCTTCTTAAAATGTTCACAATAATAGCACCCCCAGGTTGTAAGCACCTTTTGTAATGTCTTGATGCTAGTACCGCCTTCAGTCCAGAGTGTACCCCGTAGAATCAGCATGCTTTAATCCATATCCAGCCATTTATTCCCTGGGTCCAGGAGAAGGAATAAGTGCGACTGCACTCTACAGCAGCATGGCGGCCATCTTGCCTCAGTTCCCCATTTTTTCTAAGGTTCATTAGCATACTCTCAGGTTGCATGGATGTCAACAAGTCCATGTGAAGGCTGCTAAATGTCTGTCTCCGGAGGTGTGTTGAACCCCTGGGAAGGAGTAGGAGAAGGCATAAAGGCTCTTGGGGACTCCTTGCATTTCTGAGATAGTACTACATGGCTGCAAGTCTGCAAGCTCTGTCTCCATGAAGTGACAGTTTACTTTACAAACTGCTCCACGCATATAGAATGTGTTTCAGTTCACAAATACACAACTTCTTTCATTCAAGGGGAAGACCTCCATTCCCTTTCAGCACTGTGAAATCCCAAGGAATGTGTAATAACGTATTACAAGTGACTGAGTGCATCATTTTATTTTATTCAAGTGGTGTCTGGTGATCTGGTTATGAAAGTAGACATACATATTTGGAACCAACAATCTTGCGAAAAATTGAAGATGAATGACTCTATAATTCCGTTTGTAGCCTTTAAAATTGCAGCTGCCCAGCAATAACAATTGATATTATAAAGGCATCCAGAGGCTTCACTTAAGGTAAAAGCAATGACGTGCATTACTCCACAATCCTTTACTCCATCTAAAATTACAATTGCATTTTAGATAAGGTGTATCTTAAGCTAAGAATTGACGTCATCAATCTATTACACTGTGTTTACAATTGTGTATGCTTCCCAATTAATGTACATTATTGAATGATACTAGGGTAATAGCAAACGCGATTGGCAATTATTTCATCAAAATGCTCCATACAGACATTCCCAAAAAGAACAGCTGTTACTACCCTGTGTCTGCCCCAAAACTGTTTGAATGATATAAGTTATAAAACTCAATTCTCTTCAAAATATCGCATGGGCTTGTTTTGCTGACTATTGAAACACGTTCCACTGATAAGAATTCTTATCAAGCACACAGACACACACAAGAGCTTTACAGCACACATGTTCACAAGCCAGCACGGCTCAATTATTCTACTCTTTCGCTTGTGTGGACTCCTCTGGACATTTTACCTCCAGCTGTATTTATGTGCTCTCAATAGCAGTGGAAAGGAAAAGTAGCTACATAAATTCCTCGAAATTGTCCTCGATGGTTGCAGTCCTTAAGGGTCCTTATAGGATTACAATAGGGTGGAATAGCTCTTTCAACATGAGCAAAGCCTGCATTAGGCACTCCTGAAACGATGAAGAATGGAATGTTAAGCGCCATAAAATGGCTCAGAGACACAACACCGTGCACTACTGGGAAACACATGTAGGTACACAGAATAGCCATTCGCCTTAAATTACAGATCCCACAACAACTATGCAATTTCCTACCTGGTGGAAAGTAAACAAACACACTTTGTTTGTCCTTCAGGCTGATAGGAGAAAGGAAAGAAGTACACGGGAGCAGAGGAATCAGATGAAACACAAAAAAAAGAGCAAGCCAAGGTGATTCAGTTGAATACAATAAATGGCTGGCCCCCTAGCATCGTGGCTGGAATCTTTTTAAACGCTTCTATATGAACAATTACCACTACCGTCTGACCTAAATCTTTTCCTAAAAGGTAAACGTTTTCTGTTGAGGCTCCTTTTCCGAGAAGTGCGCTCCCATCTCTTCGAAAAAGCTATAACCTCGCAAGTGCAGACCTGCCAAGGGAAAACTACAGCTCTTAGAAGAACTTGTCGACGTTTACATTTTTTTGTGAAAAGCTAACGGTGCAGACAACACCTGTCTGGGTATTATTCCATATGTGTTTTTGTAATTTAGCAAAAATACAGTAGAACCATTTGGGACCCTTTGCTAGGCACAGCCTGTACTGTTAGCCCTCACTAAACGATTATAAACATTGCACACATCTAAAAATAAAATCTACACCACAGCAATGAAGTTATTGAAGCATTTGGTGAGGTTTGCCCATTTTCACAAACCTGTAATACGTGTTGCAATCAATTGATTGAAATTAATACACTGCGGAATTAAGTACTTCATTTAATTTCATTTATAATCTTTATTTCGGCACAATAGAGCTATAAAAGATACATAAAACAAGATTACATCGCAAAATCTGCTTGGAGGAATCAATAATCTTATAGATAACCATGATACGGTTTAAAAATCGTTACATTAAAAAACGTAATTTAAATAGTCTAAAAAGGCATCAGATTGTAAAAAACACAAAGGAATCATATTTAAATTCTTCTTATCATTGTTTCCCATTGCTAATTATACATTAAAAATTGGAAAAAATATATATACAAAATTGGTCTAGCCAACTTAGCAGCAACATTTTAAAACAAGTTACGTTAAAATTGTATTACAATTATCTTTGTAGTTTCAGGCCCACATTATTACGTACAAAACTTATTGCTAAGAGAAATCTACTAACTCCAAAATCACCTTCCTAGTATCGGCCTTGAGGATCCTTTCCGCTTCTTTATAGGAACGCACTCCTAGATTCCGACAGAGAGGCTTCATCCATCTTTTCCTTACTGCCTCGTATTTTCGGCAAAAGAAGACAATATGACATTCATCTTCTTTTGCATCACTTGAACACTTGAGTACATAGATCGCTAGCCTTTTCTTGACATAAGTTTGTCCACCTAGCTATAGTCTTCTTTATTTTAAAAATCCCATACCTAAATTTCATATATAGTGTTTTGGCCAATGGTGGTTGAACCTCATCCTAAAACTGTTCAAAGTAAGGACTATCTTTGAATACAAGAAAATTACTTATCAAAGTTCAACCTATTTGATCATTTGACAACCTATGTTCAATATATACCCAGAATCTGGTTTTCAACATTTTTTTCGAATTTTGGGTCAAAGTTAGAGGCTCTTTCAAAAACTCTACTGTAGAATTCACCAAAGGACAACCAGAACTCAGGGTGGTGAATAATAAGGAACCGTTTATTACGAAGTACAAACTCCCGTGACCTCAGCCACAGCCTCTCCAACTGCTGTCGCCTCAGAGTGTCCCCGGCGCTCGCCTTGGAACGCTGGTCGCGGTGACATTCTAAGTGATGTCACCGCGAGCAGCACCATCACACGCAGAGCCGCCGGGGGAGGCAGAAGAGGGAGATACCACACATCCCCCTTCCCTGCAGAAATAGAAAACGTTAGATAGAACAATGAGCAGGAAACAGAAATATGGAAAAACTTACATTCGGCAGAATGGCAATAGTTACATCATTACATATTGGTCGAAATGCCTGGGAGGTCTGATCACTCTCCTGTTGGGCCTGTGGCCTGGGTGAGGGACACCCGATGGCCTCCTGATGGCGAAACCGCTATCCAGTCTTGGACCACTCTCCCCCCCCCCTTGCACCTTCAGGGACTTCTACTGGAGGGTGGTACTTTACAACTCTCCCTAGGTTCCATATTTTCCCTTCTTGGGTTTTTACTGCATTCTTGAAAAGTTTTGTGATTTTTGTGGGACTGCTGTACTCTGACCAGCTTGCCTTCCCTGTGGGAGCTTTGATTTTGATATTGTCACCTACTTTGAAACCAACCTCCCGTGTGGCCTTGCGTTGGTCGTAGCCTTCTTTCCTCATCCTCATGGCTTGTTCATGTTTCCTCAGACTGTCCTTTTCTTTGGTTCAGTCCGACCACCCCTTGTGCCATTCCATCCACCCCGGGGTAAGCTTAGTGTTGGGCGTCCTTGCGCGGAGCAATTCGAACGGGGTGACGCCCGTCGTCTGATGCGGCGTGAACCTGTATGCTTCTAGACGCCTCCACACCTCTTCTTCCCTACTTATGCCACTGGCTTTGGCCAGCTGGATGCTCTCCTTGATGGTTTTGTTAAAGCGTTCGACCATGCCATTGGTTTCTGGGTGGTATAATGCGCATCGCTTGTGTCTGATGCCTCTTTCTTCTAGGAAGTCCTCCATCTCTTTCGAGCATAGTTGCACTCCGTTGTCAGTGAGGATGTTGCTGGGGAGCCCCTCTCGGATAAATACCTCCTGCAAGAATCCGATGACGGTCTTTGTCGTGACTTCACTGACGAGTTTTATCTCCGGCCACCGAGAATACAGATCCACAAGCACCAAGATGTAAGGTGTCCGCAGTTCCCCAGACATCGGGCCCACGATGTCTAAAGCCAACTCGTCCCATGGTCCTGACGGGGGCGGCCTACACACCATGGGTGGTGTCTGTTGCTTCAGGACCTTGTCGCTATTGCAGCAAGGGATGCACTCCCTGATTCTCCTTTCAGTGACCAGGTCCATGTTCGGCCACCAATAGCTCTCCCTGAGTCTTTGCTTGGTTTTGGTGATACCTAAGTGCCCTTCGTGAGCTATCTCGACCAGGTTGTCTCTCACCGTAGCTGGTGGCACGAGCCTTGTTCCCCTGAACAGGCATCCGTCAACAATGGTTAACTCGTCCTTAACAGCCTGGAAAGGCCGTAGGTCTTCATCTCGTTTGTCACCGTGCTTCCATCCATCCCTCACTCTTCTGCAGACTTCCTCCATAATCTTGTCCTCCTCCTGTGCCTTTCTCCACGTTTCTTCACCCAACGCCTTCTGGATGGTGCAGACATTCTCAACCATAAATCCTTCTTCATCTTCATCTGTTTTTTCTCGCATTTCACTTGCTTCTACACCACTGACGAGTCTGGACAAACAGTCAGCTGCGAGGTTTTGTGTTCCTGGGACATACTCGACATTGAATGTGTACTCCTGGAGACTGACCACCCAGCGCCTTATCTTACTGGAGATGGCATCCAAACCCTTCTTGCTGAACACTTCTACCAGCGGTTTGTGGTCGGTTCGGAGGGTGAACTGCGTACCCCACAGGAAGTCTCTGAATTTACCTACTGCCCAGGATACCGCCAATGCCTCTTTTTCGATGACTGAGTAGTTGTTCTCAGATTTTTGGAGTGACCTTGAGGCGAAGGCTACGGTTTCTTCTCCTTCCACGCCTTTCTGGGTGAGGACAGCTCCCAACCCTTTTGCGCTTGCATCAGTGGTGAGGATCGTTGCCCGGCCGGGCAGGTAAGACTTCAAGCTGGGGGCTTCTGCAAGAGCTCTCCTTACATCCTCGAACTCGCTCTGGCATTCCTGGCTCCATTTGAATTCGTTTTCTTTTTTCAGCAACAGCCTGATGGCGTAAGTCCTGCCTGCTAAGTTTCTAATGAACTTTCCATAGAACTCCAACATCCCCATGAATGATTTGATCTCGTCTTTGCTTTTGGGGGGTGACAGATTCACAATGGTGTTTTGCAGTTCGGCCTTGGGGCGTATGCCTTCTGTTGTTATCTTGTGACCCAGGAAATCCAACTCAGCACAGCTAAAAACACATTTGTTCTTCTTTACGGTAAGACCTTGGGACAAAAACCTCCTCAGCACACATCTCAGTCTCTCATCATGCTCAACTTGGTTCTTAGCGAAAACCAGCACGTCATCCTGGTAACACATGACGCCAGGGATGCCTTTCAGGATGTTGCCCATGATTCTTTGGAATACGGCAGCCGCCGAGACTAGGCCGAAAGGCATCCTTTTGAACTTGTAAGCGCCAATGGGTGTCACAAAAGCAGTGAGTTCCTGAGACTCCTCGGGAAGTTTTATCTGGAAATAGGCCGAGGTGAGGTCGAGGGTGGAAAACACCTTGGCACCCTCTAGCATGCTCATCATTTGGGTGATGTTCGGCAAGGGGTATCGGTCAACGACGACCTCTTTATTGAGTGCCCTCAAATCAATGCAGAGCCGGACTGACCCACCCTTCTTCTTCGCTGCCACGATGGGCGCCAACCATTCGGTCGCTTCCACAGGTTCGATGACTCCAGCCTTACACAGTTTATCCAGTTCGGTTCTGACCTCCTCCTGAATGGCTATGGGGAGTCTTCTTACTTTTGCCACAACGGGCTTGGCATTTACCTTCAGTTTTATTTTGTGACAGTAGTTCTTCAAACACCCAAGCCCTTCCCTAAACACCTCTTCAAATTCTTTAGTGATGTCAGACTCACATTCTTGTATCTCCTGTATCAAGATCTGGGGATTGCTGTTGGGATTGAGATACACTCCCAAACCCTTCTGAGCACGCCACCCCAAAATGTTGTCTCCTACAGTGGATACATATACTTTAGACACAGTAGACCTGTTTCTGTACTCAATTTTACTCAGAAAGTATCCTTTCATGGAGATGGGGCGCCCCGCATACCCTCCTGGCCTCAGGTCTAACCTCTTCAAGATTATCTTTCCTTTAGACACACGTGAGAACTCCTTAGCATTGATAATTGTTATTCTAGAACAGGAGTCAAACAATGCATCTAGGTCAACCTCCCCTACTTTTATGGTGTCTTTAGGACTATCGACTTGATCTTCATCAACCTGTGCTGTAACTTCTGTACACATGGGGTTTCTGGGACCAGGCGCCTTCAACTCTTGTACTCGCACAACAAACTCGTCGCACACCACATTCGTTCTGTCTCTACTCTGTCTACTGGCCCCCTGCCCACTCTTGCAATATTGCTTGAAATGGCCTTTCTTACCACACTTGTTACATGTGAACCTGAGGGCGGGACACTCCTTGTCGTTGGCTAGGTGCCCTTGTTTCCCACACCTGTAGCAGGTACCTTTGTATGATCCTCCCGGCCTGCCTTCCTTCTGCTCCTTGCCCACTGCCTTCTGACCTTTAACTGCAGACACAGTCTCGCATTCGGACACCACCTCACTGACATTGGTCTTGTCATCGTTCTTTTTCTCCCCTGCATCTTGCTTAATCTCCTTGACGCACTGCAACATGTGCTCTACCTGCTTGGCTATGATGAGAACTTCTCTCAACGGCGGGTCATCTTTAAGCCATAGCTCCTCGCGCACTCGCTCCATCCTGCAGGTCAAGACAAACAGGTCCCTAATTCTCTCCTCGCTCGCTCCCCCAAACTTGCACGTTGCAGCTAACTTCCTCAACTCAGACACAAAATCTTCTATAGACTCCCCATCCTTTTGTGCCCTCTTACCAAAATGGTACCTCTCCATGATTGTGCTGGTCTTGGGGAGGTAGTGCAAATCTAACTTCTTTAGACTAACTTCAAATTCATTCAGACCCCTTGCCTCCTGTGCCCCTAAATCCGGGAGATGGTCTAGGACTTCCTCTCCCTCTGCGCCCAAGTAATAGGCCAGCAATGCAACCTTCCTTTCTAGACCTAAGTTGGGCCCACACACAGTAGCGTAATTTAGGAACACTTTTTTCCATGTTTTCCACAGGATGGTGGGATCACCTGGGTTGGTTAAGAAGAAGGGTGGAGGGGTCACACTTTGCATGCTTAATTCACTATGGACAGTGAGAAACTTTAACCTTCAAACATGCACCTATCCTCCGTGTAGCTAGCTGCGTTCAGTGGGAACCTGAAATCTGAGCCAAATAAATGTGACTTAAGGAAGGAGAGAACTACCAGTGAAGACACTTGTAAAGGAAAGGAAATGCCTAACGACCCCTGTGCAGCTCTCACTTCCTAAAACATACACGCAGAAGATAAAACCTGCCCCTCGAAAATTCAATGCTTAGCTCTCAATGTTTCAAGTTAGTAATGCTTTCTTGGTGCAGTCTGTAAGGACAGTACTCCAATCAAAGTAGCCCCACTGCTGTGCTCTCAATGGTGCCACCACCTGATGTTTTTCCACTTCCCACGCCGCGCTGTCAGTTGAACCCACAGTCATTCAGGCATGAGGCTTAGATTATTCTGACATAGAAGCACTGCCCCGCTGCGCTAGTAGGCTCCTTACTCCTTCCACGTTGCGCTCCCAGAGGCCTCTAGGTGTTCCACTCACGTTCTTTACAGCAGCCTAAACGCCTCTCACTTCCTCACAGCGCTGGCAAGTTCACATCTAGCAGCAGCCCAAAACCAATGCGGCAGGAGAGCACTTCAGCTCCTCTAATTCTCACTTCTCGCGCTGCCCTGTGTGTACTTCCTTTAACTGGGCGCCAATTGCCACGCGCCACTATCGCAGGGGCTCTGAGCAGGGAGGATTCGCCAAGGGAGGCCAGGCTTCAACACGCCCCTGTGGCGACAACACACAACGCTGCCCTGTTGCTGATAAAAGGAGCGCGCGGTGAAAGTCTCAAATGAAGGGCTGAGAACTATGCGCCTGACTCCCGCTTTAAGTCACAGCTCCGGTGGCTCTATAATTGGCCGCTGGCAGGGTCCGACAAGAACCGGAAGGTTACCTCACCTTGTCAGCTGTCGATGTCGAGGCTCGCCACACACAACGTGGGCGGAAGGTCTGGGGTCAGCGCGCTGGGACACAAACGGCCGTACCTCACCTCCAGGGTGTCAGTCAGGAGGAGACTTAGCACGTTCGTCTTCAGGCACCTTCAATTCCTCTGCCTTCCTTCGAGTCGACGACACGTTCCTTTGTTGAGCTGCTCCTCACATCGGTCAGCTCTTCGCGTTGCAGTCAGTTTCACTGTGACTCGTTTCCTTCCCAGTCGGCCTGCTGTGTTTACTCGAGTCAGCTGCTGCTGTTACGATTTTCTTCCATCGGCTGTACTCTTCTGGGCGTGTTGAGGTCACAGGCTTTAACCCTCGTCGCCAGTGTAGAATTCACCAAAGGACGACCAGAACTCAGGGTAGTGAATAATAAGGAACCGTTTATTACGAAGTGCAAACTCCCGTGACCTCAGCCACAGCCTCTCCAACTGCTGTCGCCTCAGAGTGTCCCCGGCGCTCGCCTTGGAACGCTGGTCGCGGTGACATTCTAAGTGATGTCACCGCGAGCAGCACCATCACACGCAGAGCCGCCGGGGGAGGCAGAAGAGGGAGATACCACATCCACCAAACCAATTCTTTTTAACCATGTACGCACAGGTTTTAGCCAACATTACATTTGTGGTATTACAGTCTAATCTCATCTTCTTGGAGACCATTTTTATAATCAACTAGCTCTGGTGTACAGAAAAGTCTTACCCATAATGACAATGGTCTCAAAATGGCATAATGATCCGTGCGTTTCATATTCAAGTCAAGCATTAGAGGTATTAATGGTGTACTTGTCGGCAATCTCAAGAGTGCCCTATAAAATTTCTTTTCACTATTTGAAAAGGTATTCCTGGCAGGTTGCTTATATCCCACCCAGTGGCGACGAGGGTGGGATACAAGCAACCTGCCAGTCCTGCTGAAGAACAGGAACAAGAACTAACCTGTCCCAAGTACCAGCAAGACGGGATCGCTGTTGTGACGTCTGTGCCTTGAAGTTGCCGCCGCCTGCAGTCTGAGGCCAGCGGTGGAGGAGTTGCCCCACGACCAGGAGATCGTGTGGCATCACTGTCGAGCAGCGGAAAGTAAAGCGCTGCCCCTCCGGTATCCGACGCGATTTTCGCGCCAAAATCGGGAGCGCGTCCCGAAGACTGAGCCCAGAAGGAAGGAACTGGGAGCCCACCACAGGCTTCCTGAAGTGACCTGCCCGAGTGAGGAGCACAGCGGGAAGCAAGTGAGAGCTGCGGAGGCTCAAGGATAAAGCGCCAGATTCACCGGCATCGGGTCTCACCTCCGATATGTAAGGAACAGCACGCGGCAAGCGCGATACGCTGGAGCTCGCCCCTTGCCTACCTAAATGGTGGAAAGTGGCCTAGAAGTGGAAAACGAAGCTGCCACATCCTTGCTGCTGGAAGCAGGAACCCTCGGTAAGTGCCCAGGAGATTGAATGTGATCGATGCTGTTTAGGACCCCAAGCCTCGTGGGTGACTGGGGGCGGCCATTTTGAAGTCAGGCGATTGCAAGGGACATCCCTGTGAAGTGAATGGGCGGCCATTTTGGAGTCAGGCACCCCAGAATAAGACAAAAACAAGCATTGAAAAGACAAAAACAAACATTGGCAAGTGCAAGTGCAAAAGCTAAACAAGCATTGAAAAGACAAAAACAAGCATTGAAAAGACAAAAACAAGCATTGGCGAGTGCAAGTGCAAAAGCAAAACAAGCATTGAAAAGACAAAAACAAGCATTGGCAAGTGCAAGAGCAAAGACAAAAACAAGCATTGGCAAGTGCAAGAGCAAAGACAAAACGAGCATTGAAAGGTGAAAACAAGCATCGAACCTTACAAGAACACACTCCAGTCAAAATAAAAGTGCGACATTGACACGCCAATTCAGCCATGGCACCGTCACCCATCAGGAATGGAGGTGATGCAGCAGCGGCTGCGGCTACCCCGGTCGTACCTATCGTCTCACATCTCCGTCCCCCGGAACCACTAACTCTGGTGGCGGGTGGAAGCATGGGCCCCCGGGGGCAAGAATGGCTAGAGGACTTTGAAGACTACCTAGAGGGGTAGAAAGTTACAGGAGACAGAGACAAGCTAATTGCAATCCGCAATCTGGTCGGCAAAGAGAACGGGAAAGTCATTAAAGAACTACCGACGGACGACAAAGGGACCTATGATAAGGTGCGCGATGCGCTCAACAGAAAGTTCGTACATAAAAGAAATGTTGACTATGAAAGGTACGTGTTTCATCAAGCGAGTCAGGACAAAGACGAGATGATGAGCACATTCATCGCACGTCTGCGCGGCCTGTCACAATACTGCAACTTTGACTCTTTCTCAACAGAAGATGCCATCCAAAAGAGAGTCATTGAGGGCTGCCATTCAGAGACCCTTCACAGGCACCTATTGCGGAAGAGTCATACTCTTGACGAGATTGAGGAGATGACAAGAGTATATGATCAGGCGGAGGAACATGCCAAGAACATGGAGACAAGCCGGGGCGATCGGAAGGAACAGGCGTACTGGACGCAAAGCTCCAGCAGTCGGAGAATACCAGGTGACCACCGGAGAAAGTCTCATCCAGCGTCCCGACGTGGTCATCAAAGCCACCGATGACACGAATCCAGAAGAAGAGAACGGAAAACGGACTACAACAAAAAGCCTGAACGCCCACGGAAATGTTATAGATGTGGGTATGATTTCCCACACACAGTTCCTGTCCCACGATGGGCCAACAGTGTCGAAAATGTGGGCGCATGAATCACTTTGAAGTAATGTGCGGAGTCTTCAACAAGGACAGAAGGAGTGAAACAACCAGATCCCGACCAGTAGGAAAGCGACACTACGCGAAAGCCGTGCAAGACCGAGCACCGTCGTCGTCCGGGTTGTCACACTCCAGTAAAGAATCACACAGATCCCAATGGACCAGAAGGTCATCATCGAGGGAGTCAAGGTCAAACTCGAGAGAAACGACATACACAGATGAATACATATGCGTGGTAGCCGACACAGACCAACTAAAGAAGTATCCTCCATTAGACATTAAGGTGGGGACTCATGCCACCAAATTTGTGCTTGACAGTGGGGCATCACTAAACTACATGCCCGTGACTGAATACAGGAAGATGAAGCCACCGCCGGCCTTGAGCCCCGCATATGTCAGGGTGTTCACCTGGATGGCGAGAAAACCACTCCCCTGTCTGGGCAAGTTTGCAACAACACTCAAACATGAATCCACGGCAGTACCGGCATACATTCATGTCATTGAAGGACCAGAGGCTGACTGCCTCCTCAGCCTCCCCAAAGCGGAGAGACTTAGACTAGTAGAGATACTATATTGAGTGCATGACAACCCAGACATTGTCCGAAAATTCCCAAAACTGTTCAGCGGGCTTGGCAAGATGAATAAATGTCTGATTCGATTACACATAAATGATCAGGTGCGCCCTGTTGCTCAACACCCAAGGAGAGTACCTTTCCACCTTCAGCAAGCAGTGGAGAACGAGATTCAAGAACTGCTCCAGGCAGACATCATTGAGAAGACGGATGGCCCCACACCATGGCTATCACCAGTCGTGATCGTTCTCAAGAAAGGCACCCCATAGAAAGTAAGGCTGTGCGTGGACATGAGGCTCCCCAACACAGCGATATAACGAGAAAGACATCCAGGGCCACACCTGAGCGACATGATAGCGGCGCTAAATGGGGCCCGAGTATTCTCGAAACTAGATCTCAACAAGGGTTACCATCAGCTCGAATTGCACGAGAAATCAAGGTACATCACAACGTTTGCAACCCACCTGGGCCTCTTCCGCTACAAAAGACTAAGCTTCGGAATTTCCTCAGCAGCCGAAATATTCCAGGAGGTCATAGGCCAAACCATCAGGCACATCCCGAACTCACTAAATTACAGTGATGACATACTGGTTTATGGTTCTAACACCCAAGAACATGACCAAGCCCTAGACCGAGTGTGCCATGCTCTCCTGGAGGTGAACTTAACGTTGAACAAAGACAAGTGTGAATTTCACCAATCCACTCTCAAGTTCTTCGGTCATATCTTTTCAAGGGCAGGAATGAAGCCCGACCCCGAGAAAGTCACCGCTCTCAATACCACCAAGAGCCCTCAAGATGTCAGTGACATTCGATCATTTTTAGGAATGGCCAGCTACTGCTCCAGGTACATCAAGGACTACGCAACCATTAGCCATCCACTTCGTGCCCTCACGAAACAAGGACAACCATTCGAGTGGAGCCCTCAGTGTGAGAGAACCTTCCAAGAGATCAAACAAGCAGTAGAATCAGCAGACAATTTGGCCTATTTCAACACCAAGCGGAAAACAGAAATAACAGTAGATGCAAGTCCCGTGGGCCTGGGAGCCATTCTAGGCTAATATGATGCTGACACGGAACAGCGCCACATCGTAGCTTATGCCAGCCGAAGCCTGTCCGACACCGAAAAGGCTTACTTCCAGCTCCAGAAGGAAAGCCTGGCAGTAGTGTGGGCCTGTGAACACTTTCATGTGTTTATCTTCGGCAAGCACTTCACCATGATCACCGACCACCAGGCCCTGGTCACCATTTTCGGCAACCCCAAAGCCAAGATGCCGCACGCATTGAAAGATGGGGTCTGAGACTGCTAGAGTACACGTTCACCATCATTCACAAACATGGGAAGGGTGAGAATCCAGCGGACTATATGTCCAGAAACCTGCAGGCATCCCATGAGTCACGTCCCTCGATAGCTGAGGAGTATGTCCACTTCGTGGTAGACGTAGCCCGACCACCGGCAGTCCCCATAGATGCCATCAAAGATGCGACGGTGTAAGACAATATCCTGCAAAAGGTGATGCACCGGTTGCGCACGCACCGTTGGAGACATGAGAGTGGGGATGAAGCAAGCGATCCTCAAATGCGCCAAGAAATGCAAGCCTTCCGACACGTCAGTGATGAGTTGTCAACCACCTCAGAGGGGCTCCTACTGAGGGACCATTGAATCGTAATTCCGAGACAGCTACGGCAAGGGGTAATCAACCTCGCACATGAGGGCCACCGTGGAGTGGTTGCCACCAAGAGAGCTTTGAGAGAGAGAGTGTGGTTCCCGAATCTCGATCAAATGGTTGAGCTTACCTTGAAAGACTGTCCTCAATGTCAGCTGGTAAGACCCGGAGAACCTCCAGCTCCTCTCCAAATGACTCCATTACCAGAAGGAGTATGGCAGGAATTGGCCATGGACTTCTATGGACCTCTCCAATCTGGCCGGTATGTGGTAGCCATCATCGATGAGTATTCAAGATTCCCAATAGCCCGGTTTGTACCCTCCACAAACGCATCCAACACAATTGCGGTGCTGGATGAGGTGTTCGCTGCGTGTGGTGTCCCCAAAGAACTCAATACAGACAATGGTCCGCCGTTCAGCAGTCATGCGTTCCATAAGTTTGCAAAGCATCTAAACTTTCGACACCGAAAGGCTACGCCGTTGTGGCCGCAGGCCAATGGCACCATGGAAAGATTTATGGCCACACTCAAGAAGACCTTCCAGCAGGCCACGCTCGAGAAAAAGGACTTGCTGACAGCGCTAAACAAAGTGCTAAGGGCATACAGGACCACCCCACATGCCACCACTGGGAAGTGTCCTGCCACCCTCATGCTTGGGCGACCCATCAGGACAAGGATCCCGACGTGGGAAGGAGCTCTAGCATCGGTGTCCCCGACTCGCACCCATCAAGAGACTGCGAGAACTGATCAAGCGGAGAAAAGCAGAATGAAGACATATGCAGATGCAAAACGGCACGCAAAGTCTCCCTCTCTCCAGACCGGGGATTTGGGTACTAGTGAAACAGGAGCAGTCCAAGAAGACAGACTGTTGATTCAAAAAGTAGCCCCTGTCTATCACTCAGCAGAAAGGCACCATGATCACTGCTGAGTCCGGGAAAAGAAGGATTACTCGAAACGTGTCTCAATTTGAGAAGTGCACACCAGGCTTGAAAGAAGCACTTGAAAAGGACACAGCACCACGTGGCAGTAGCGGACTAAGTCCACCCAGTCCCATTCCACGATGTGAAGGGCCACCGTAGAGTGCGCCTATGGACTTTGGACCAAGTCTCAGACCACGACGAGACATACTCAAGCCAAAAAGACTAATTGAGGAAATGGACTAGGAATAACTCCAATTTCGTTTTTTCTTTGTTAACAAGGGGGGAGATGTAATGTTGTATGCAGTCTAGTAGTTGGGATGGGAGGAGTTTCGGGGTTGAGGGAATAGGAGGGGCAACAACAGGAAAGGGGCAGTTAGAGTAGGGACAGGGTCAAGAGAAGAAGCAGAAATAAAGCTCATATATATATCTACTTTGTCTGTCGTTATTGCTGCCACGACATGACAAAGGGTTACTTTTACCCAAATACAAGCCCCCCAAATTAAGTAGTTTAATCTTTCTGCCAAAGTGCAGCTTTCTTTAATGGTGTTAGAAAAGTTCCCCGCAGGCGACCTTGGTACGATTTAACAAACAAAATCATACCTTGTACCTGGGAAGTGTATCAGAGTTATGAAAAGTGCATTCACTGCACACAGGGAGCCAATCATTTCTCCTAGATGTAGGGTGCTGGTGTTTGTCATCCAAAATGTGGATTTCTTGCTATTTAGGGGAAGGCCCTAAAAGCTCAGCTCCAGGTCAGTGACTCTTTACCCAGGGTCTGACAGATATGAGGAAATAGGTGTAGAGAAGATATACTGGCCCACAGAAGTAGGCCAAAGCAGACAGACACAAAGCACTAACTTCTGGCAACACATGTTTCTCTCAGTCTCTAAAGCTGGCAAGCCAACCTGTTCCTGGAGCAGCACAACATTAGAAGAATCAAAATTAACAAAATATGTTTTTGTGAAGATTTTAATGTGCAGCTGAAGCCTCCTCACCTGAGCTTGATGCAGTAGTGTCTCTAGGCAGCTCCACCTTCCCTCAGGAGTAGAAATTGCTTTATTTCCCCTGGCTTGTTTCTAGCCAGGAGGAATATGTCAGCTCCCAATTCCACATTCTGGAAGCACCGATTGGAGCAGGGTCCGTGTAGAGTAATTAACAAAGATGTTTGCTAAACTGGAGGGAGGAGTCAGGTTCCACGAATCATCAATTGATCGACCCTCAATTAAGTAGTTAATCTCTTTTTCAAATCTGTAGGATAACTGCCAAATCATCTGGAGGTCAGGTGTGTCAGGAAACCACTGTGGATGAAAGTGGTGACTGAGAGCAAGAGACAATGCTATAATTTCCAGCAGATGACACCTCATGAGCTTCAGAAGTATTGGGATCCTAATGATATCGGTGGAATCCAGACATCCAGCAGGGGTCGAAGCATAAGAAAGGAAGGCTGAGTACAGTAATTCTAGGTATTTTTAAGAAAGCAAAGTTTATCAATGAAACTTCTTCCACAAGGTGAGTAGTCCCTCCCCCTTCCTTGCTTCCCGCACCTGCGTAGCCAGAAACCGGTCCTTGGATGCCTGATTCCGGTCCAGGAAAGACATGGCTTGGCAGTTCGGGCTGGACTGTTCCCATGAGGCACAGGGTCAAAGCTGATTTGCATATGGCCATATCTGACCTGGGGTGGTGTGGAGTGCAAAAAACGATGGATTTAGGCCCAGATCTCTGTACTGGGGTGACTGTATGACTATGTTCTGCATTCTGTCCATCACCTGCTGTTTTTGCCTTTGTCGCCCCGAGTGGGATGGGTATGCTCAGACGTGAGTCCCATGCTCTCCACACCACTGGAGTCAAGCTATCCAGGCTGATGATGGCTGATAGCTAGAAACCGGTCCTTGGATGCTTGATTCCGGTCCAGGAAAGACATGGCTTGGCAGTTCGGGCTGGACTGTTCCCATGAGGCACAGGGTCAAGGCTGATTTTCATATGGCCATGTCTGACCTGCGGTGGTGTGGAGTGCAAAAAAACGATGGATTTAGGCCCAGATCTCGGTACTGGGGTGAATGTATGACAATGTTCTGCATTCTGTCCATCACCTGCTGTTTTTGCCTTTGTCGCCCTGAGTGGGATGGGTATGCTCAGACGTGAGTCCCATACTCTCCACACCACTGGAGTCAAGCTATCCAGGCTGATGATGGCTGATAGCCAGAAACCGGTCCTTGGATGCTTGATTCCGGTCCAGGAAAGACATGGCTTGGCAGTTCGGGCTAGACTGTTCCCATGAGGCACAGGGTCAAGGCTGATTTGCATATGGCCATGTCTGACCTGGGGTGGTGTGGAGTGCAAAAAAACGATGGATTTAGGCCCAGATCTCTGTACTGGGGTGAATGTATGACGATGTTCTGCATTCTGTCCATCACCTGTTGTTTTTGCCTTTGTCGCACCTGCGTCCCTTCTGCACTTCAAATTAAATCACTGACAATTTGCTTTGGTGCCAAAAAAGGTCGGAGTTTATTCAACATAGCATGTTTTATACATTTGTACAATCATGGTTATCCTCCTGCTCTCTTACTATTCATGTGAATATCTTCCTTGTCTTTGCCATTACTTTTGTTGTTGCATGGACCCAGCCTCCTCAGCTTACGGGGACGGGAGGGGCCCACTTCCGGGGCTTCTGTTCACAGGTCAAGGCTTCAACTTGCTACCGATTTGGGGCCAGCCCAGCCTGCAAGTTCCATCCCGCTATGCCCTGCTCTTTCTTGGGCCCTTCCTGCTCCCCGGGGTCCCTGTAGTGTGGCATCCCAAGGACCCTGCTTGAGCATCCACACTATCTATCATGAGGCTCCTTCCATTTTTTGCGCCTTCGGTACCCAGTCGTGAGGCATCCCAAGGATCCTGCTGGAGCATCCCATCTACTCTTTCCATGGCGGTAGGCCACCCTTGTCTCCCTTAGTGTCCCTGCCGTGAGGCAACACAATGACCTGTGTGAACCTTCCCTCTACCTTTTAGTAATTCTTTTTTTTTATTTTCTACTTTTCTTGTGTTCGTTCCGCCATGCTACCTAAGGTTTCACGATCGGAGGGAGCTCCCCCCTTTCCCCTAGGTCTGCCTCCCCACTTCTCTGCTGCCCTCGTCTGGGGAGGCCCGCACCTTACTCCCTTGGGCCTACTTTTTCTTCATGTGCCCCTGCCCCTGAGGCCTGCTTACAGCGGCTGGCGGGGTGGTTGCCCCTCCATGCCCCGCACACGTGTTGAAACCTGCATGATGCCCCCCATGTACAGTCGCCTTTTCGAACTTCCAGCATATTTTTCCTGCTTTATTATTGCCTTGATTCTTCCCCTTGAAACCTTGCCTTCATCTTTGCCCTTGCTCCCGTATGGCTGAAAATTGCTCTCTTTGCTGCTGACGCCTTCCCTGGCAGCCACCATGTGCTTTGTGAAACCCTCCATGTCCTGGCAATCTCATCCCATCATCGGCCACACCTGCATTTTCGCCCTGAAACCCTTGTCGTATCTCAGCCATGCCTCGTCCTGATACTGTTGCAGAGCCTCATGCACTTTCGACTCGTATAAAATTAATGCTGCTACGCTTTGGAGAAATTTCTCAATGGAAACACATGCCATTGTTCTGAAGGCTTTCAGACAATTTTCTTTTGATCTTTCTACTCTAGGCTTTCAGCGGTCCCTTCTGTCATCATCCTTTTTGTGTTGCAACGCTAAGTCTAGACCTGCCTGGCGCACCTCCAGCAGTGAAAATATATCTATCAACTCCTTCCTCCACATTCTCTCCTTCACTGTTAGTGGGATGAGATTGGCCAGCCCTAAAAGTTTTGTGGTTGTGGGGGGCCACTCGAGGAAGGGCGCAGGTACTCGCTGGCTGGCTTCCCTTTTTGGTCCAGGCTCTCCCCAGCCCTGCTTTTGTCCTACCCCTGGGGGTCACAGTCCCTTCCTTAGAGGTCCCCCTGGGTCCTGCCTCCTTGCACTGTGTAGCCTGGTAGGTGTCTCACTTTTCCTTGTTTGAGGCCCCTTTCCTGCTGCTCCCCAGCACGGCCTCTCAGTCTGGCTTCTGGTTATCCCCATGCCCCTCCCTGCCCCACAGGAGGCTTCCTTGGAAGGGGGCTCCTGTCCCTGGCCATTGCCACCACTGCGTCCATGCCGCTGGGTGAGCAGCCCCAGTTCCCCATGCCTACCCATGGAAATCCTGCTGCCCCCGGCATAGCCCTGTCTACCATGGGAGTGGCATGGACCATGGCCCGTGGATTGCCCCGTTGCTTGCTCCCATTTCTGTGCCCATGTTAAAGTATTGCCCTGGTTACTCCTCTTTTGGACCATCCTGCTGCACCCTTGAGCGCCTTGATTTGTCACTTTGCCCACGATGCTTACCCTTACCCTTGTTGGTTGCATGGTATCGCCATTCTCTTGTCTCTTGAGGGGCCGCTGTGCTGGCTACAGACCCCTCATCATCGCTGCTCCCTTTGGTTTCAGAGCTGGACACCAGCTCTGGCATTGCGACCCTCCTGCTCCTGGCTTGTGGTTGCTTCCTCCCCTCTTGCTCCCTGCCCTGGGGCTGGGTGTTTCTTGTGCCAGTCTTACTGCCTGCGGGTGCCACCGTCTTGGCTGCATGCCCCCCACCCCTGGCTTCTTTGGGGGGCGGTGCTGTTGGTGCTGCCCATTTTTTCCCGTGGGCCCTGTCCCGGATCTGGTGGCCCATCCACGCTGCTCCCTTCAGAGCTACCAGTGACCTGGCATTTTCCACGGTTAGAGGCGGCAGACCCGGAGGCAGAGGTCGGCCCGGGACCAGGGTTCAATTTCCGATGCGGCCGGGTGCAGGACCAATGTCAGAGGGCCTGATCAATCTCGCCTCGGTGCCACTCTAACCATGGGGTCCCACGCTGCAACTCTGGGCAATAGCTTGCTTAATCTCCACTCCGGCCTCATCAACGCCGGGGATGCCTGGCTGCACCTTGGGGATGCCCAGTAAAGGGACCATCTCACAGGAAAAGCCAGGACGGATTCCCCAGTGGTACAGCACTGGGACGCTCCAGGGTAACCACGCGCTCTATAAATCCAACATTCATTCATTCATTCATTCATTGCTTGCAATTTGCCGAGCCGATCAGGTCCTGTGTCCCTTCTGTGCTTCTTCTGGCTCATCCCATTGTCCTCTGGCTCGTCCCGCTCTTCCCTAAAGCGCACTGGGAGCCGTGTTTTCTTTCCAGCTTGTAGGCACTTGCCTGCCATCGCAAGCCAACCCTTCCTCCACTGGAGCCTCTTTGGTGCCCTTCTCTAGCCACCACCGATTTTCCGATAGCTGCCCAATTAGCTGCTCTACACTTTCTCTTATGCAGTGGCACAGCCTCCTTCTAGTTCCAAAGTCAACTAGTGTCTCACTGTTTGGCAATCTATTGCCCACTTCAGCCCAGGAGCAAGCCGCCTGCAAATGCTCTGCTATGCTCCTGCCCCTTTCTGAAAACGTTGCTCCTTTTTGGGCTCCTTCCCCTTTAAGAATCAAACGCTCCACTAAGCGCAGTTGAGTGACGCCAGCACTCCCTAACACAGCTGCCCTTTGTAGGCTACCGTCCCCTGGCATGGAAATGGCACAGCGAGCCAAGGCGGGAACACCAGTCACGCTGCCCGAAAGCCAGTCATTATTGCAACGGGGAACAGCACGTCCTTTCTCTCATATTCCGAAAGCCCGCCGCCTCCTTTGCCGCTGCTCCTGGGAACCGTTGATGTGGCGCCAGTGGCGGTTCACACCGGATCCAATGTGCTCCAGCTGTCCTGTGTTGCAGATACCCCCTTGAGGCGCTCCAGCCCTCTTTGTCCAAACAGTAAAAACTGGATGCTTTGAGGGCAAGCCGGGACCCAGAATACCGGCACAGGTGACCCAGCTGGGGTCCGAGGTGACTGACAACAATCCCTTGAGTGGGAAACGCCGGTGCCCTCACAGGATAATGACTGAGTGGGAAATGCTGGTGCCCCACCGACGAGTTAGGCCGATTTAGGAATCTCGCAGTCCAAGCCAACACAAGGTCCATGGCTGGTCGAGTCCCGAGGTCAAAGCAGGGGAGAATGTGGCTCCTGCTGCAGGGCTCTTCTATCGAGGCGGGGGTATTTGTCTATCTGGGCCTGTTAACCCCTTATTTATCCCCCCTTGCCTCGCCAGCTCCCTCCCAGATTGGGGAGTTTGTGCTTGCCATGGGGCGACCAATCCTGTTCGCCCCCTTTTGAGCAGTCTATTTTGAATTTTGCAGGGGACGGGCTCCCCACCTACGGCTGGCGTTTGGCCTGGGCCCCTAATGAGTCCGGGTTTGCCTCCCCAGGCCCAGGTATCATGCCCAGGTACTTACCTGCACATATATAACATGATGCTGTAACAACACCCACGCCTACATCGAATCTACCTGAGACAACATGAGGAAGGTGATGGCATAACCACTGCTGAATTACAAGTAGGATTCAAATTCAGCTGCAAATTCTACTCATCAAAGGAAACGCCACCAATTGCTCTCGCCAGGCATTGATACGATTAGGTTGAGACTTTTTTCTTGGGAAGGACATGAGTCCTTCGTAAGTAATAAGTCCAAAGTCTTGTCAGGTCCAACACACATATTCAATAAATAAATCCGGGTGCAACCTCTGATAGCTACAGTACAGAAAAAAACAAGCAATGCAATAGGTCTCGCATTTGTTGGAGTTAGATCTATTGGCACTGTAAATGGCAATTTTTTTAATTTGTTTTTTTAAGTGGAGTGACGCACTGGTGACACTGTCACCCAATGTCACCAGCTTGGATCAGAAAACCAGTTGATCCAAATGTAGATTATGTACAATGGTAAACAAACAAGTGCAGCATTGCTTGCTAGCAAAACATGACCACACACAAGATATGTGAACGGTGGAAAACTCAACAACTATTTGTGTTTCTTGATTTCTCCGTATAATACAGATCCACATTTGCCCAGTTTCCTGCCACTAATCCAAGATCGATGACAGGTACTTTCCATGGCCGAACTAAAAGGGACTTCGTCTGTTTCAAACTGGAATGTTTGAACTAACACCAACCCATCAGTAACTCATTAGGAGCTGAAGACGAATGCAAGCACTGGTTTATTTGAAATAATTGCACAGCTTCATTATGACTCATCACTAACAACTCTGAAAGAGTCTTGAGGTATGCAGCCATGAGCATGAGAAAACTGAAAACCGCAAGATGGAGGTCAGGGGTTCTAAGGTTTGTTCTGCTTTATCTATCCTTAGCGTGACCTTTTCCATCTGTGCTATTTGCATTCGTGGAGTTAAAATATGAGATTTAAGTAACAAATTAAGAGAAGCAAATAATAAGTCAGGCTTACTTTTGAATTGAAGCTCTGAAATATCGCAACTGTTTTATTAAATCTAGGGGAACAAACCTCTCTGAACTGCAGACAAGGGGCCACAGACCGCAAGTTTAAATTAACGGGAAAGACATTTTAGACATAAAAGAGGGAGTGGGAGATAAAACTGAGGTATGGAGCTGACGTTTTTAAAGAGGTGGGCACCATTAAAAATATTTCACTCTGGGGTCGGCATGGTTTGTCTCGAGCCAGCGTATGCCGAGGAAAACACAGGGGCATATTACCAAGGGGGGCGATAGGCAAATATCACCGATTTAGCGACCGTTTTCGTCCGCTAAGCAGCAATAATTCTATCTCCCTATTAGCAAGCTGTCGCTAACTGATGTTAGCGACAGCTTTTAGGCGATAGCGAGTGGTTTGGGACCCGCTTTGCATGTCAGCGATGTTTATCGCTAATGACATGCAAAGTGGGCGTACCCAACCAGTTAGCGACTGAAAGCAGTCGCTAACGTCGCTATCGCCTATTAGCAAGGCAGGCGTAGCGATGGAAATATTCGCGCTAAGCGTGAATATCTCCAAATACTAACACCTGCCCAGACCAGTTCTTAGCCATGTTATCCAATGGGAGGTGGATACCATGGCTAAGAGCATTTTGTCGCTAATGCGTGAATATCGCTGTATTCTCAGCGATATTCACGCATTTCTCCGCTATCGCTGGATATTTTAGCACTGGAACTTTCCAACAATTTGAGAGGTCGGGACAGCACAGTGTTGCCAGTGGCCCAAGAGGACACTTGGTGAACGATGGAGGAAAGTGGTGATTAAGGCCTGTGAACGCAGAGTACGGAACTGCACAACAGACTGTACTGGAATAGAGGTAGGAAACACCTCACAGGTTGTCCTTGTCAACATTTTTACCTTCTGACTTAAGTCTGATTTAGATCTCTGTGGGCAAGGTGACAGATACCTCATCTGCCAAATTACAAATACCTAAGGAAATAATGGGATTTATATTTCGGCCAGTGGGATATTCAGCACTGTGTTGATGAAGTAACCTGTCCACCAAGATCTAAAACAGGTGCTCAGTCTCTTAAATATAGCTTATACCAAATTAGGTTCTGAAAAATAGAATTCTAATAGCACTTTATTTGTTCTCAGCTCCAGTCATATACAGTGAAAATAGCTTTCGGGGCTGAAGATCCTTGCCAACATGAAATTCATGCATTTTCCACATTGTTATTCAACAGGAGCCCTACCTTGTGAGTTACAAGGCCCATTTAGAGGTGAGTCATTTTATATTTACAAGTAGAGTTCCTTCTTGTAAAAAAGGATTATTTTTATAGTATTCCATTCAGGATTAAAGCTGTAGCAGTGAAGTTTCGCAGGTACTCCTAAAGCCATGTTTTCGTTTTCAACCTTGTGTTTGCTACAATAGGTACTGCAGGCCACAAGTGACATTTAATTTTTTATGCCATTCAATAATGTCCCAAAACCATATATAATATGGCCTTACTTTGAAGTTAATTGGGGATTAGCCAAGTTTAACATATATTCGGGGTAAGAACATATATATTGAGGACTGAACGGTGGTCCCAGTGTGCAATGGTAAAAAAACAGCAATTCCAAACAGTAAAAAATGGGGCTAATCAAGCAAAAAGCGGTATTTTCTAATATGTTCCATCCTCAGACAGTCTTCTGATCAATTCCTTTTGCCAGAGTGCATTGCAATGGGCAGTGCTTCATGCAAATGACACGCTACACTATCTAAGGTGAAGCTTTGTCTGGAAATCAAGCATATACCCACTAAACTAAAGAAATGGGGTCTCACAATGGTGTCGTACGCCGACGACACCCAGTTGGTCATCAGCCTCAACCAGGCCCCCTCTCCCGATGCCACTAGATTCAGGGATGGTCTAAGCGCCGTTGCTAAATGGATGACGGCTAATTGCCTTCAACTCAACGGCGGCAAAACAGAGGTGCTGATAATGGGGAAAAATAGTAACAACTGGAATGACCTCTGGTGGCCCCAATCACTGGGCCCAGCACCCCCCCCCCCAAAGACTCTAGCTAAAAACCTGGGAGTGTGGCTGGACTCTGCTCTTAGCTTCCAGTCGCACACAAAAAAAGTTGCCGCAACCTGCATTGGCTTACTGAGAAGCCTTACCCCCATCTTGGGCTATTTTGACTCCAAAACTCGACAACTCATCATACAGTCTACCATTCTGTCCAGACTGGACTACGCGAGTGTCTTGTTATTAGGAGCTAATAAAACTGAACTGAAGAGACTCCAACGGATACAAAATTCGGCGGCAAGGGCTATAGTAGGTCTCCCAAAAAGATGCTCGGCGAGAGCGACCATTCGCAGATTACATTGGTTACCCATGGAAGCCCGCATCCAATTCAAAGCCCTCATATTCGCCTTCAAAATCATGAAGAACGAAGGCCCGGAGCTTCTCCGCTCGCTGCTGACCCCCTACACTCCCAAACGGAACCTCAGGTCCATGGGGCAACACCTAGCAATGGTACCCCACACTAAGCTTTGCCGCATTGGAGGGCGCTCCTTCAAACTACTGGGGGCCAAATTATGGAACTCCCTTCCCCTCAATATTCGATGCATGGACAACATCCTAGCTTTCCGCAGAGCTATTAAAACCTATCTCTTCCCCCCCTATTAGGTCCCTCCCTCCCCCCTATCTCAGTTGGTTGTGTTATGGTTTCCAGCGCCGGGACGCCCCGTTGCGGGGGCAGCTGTTTGCGCTTTACAAAACTGCTAACATAACATAACATAACATAAACCGCTATGAAAACAAAGCATCGCTAGTGGAAGTAGTGAGGAATCGGGAAGCATCCATTATTTTTCTTAAAGCGGCAATTATTTAAAAAAAATATTTGTGAATAACTACTGATTAGATTAACAGTAGATGTACTGGTAGTATTGGTGTAGCATTTACTGTGCACACACAGTTTCTGATAACGTAGATGTTATTGCGAAAAGGGATGCTCATGAGGTATCCTTGAGGAACATACCTTTTGTAAAATTTGTAAAAAACTAAAAAGACAAAGAAACCTTCAGGCACAAAGACAATTTTTGGGGGATGGCACAGCTGCACAGGTTTCATTCATCTCAAACCATACAAAAACAAAACTCAGAGGTGAGGAGAGGTATTTTTGGTTCTTCATTAGTTTTTTGTTGTAAAGTACAAAAGGATTGCCATTACAAACACCTTCAAGTCATAGCAATGTACACGGTATGGCCCAAGTAACAGACCATTGAGGTTTACAATTTATATATTCATATACACATTATGTTAATGGTGTTTCATTCAGTTTAATTAAACCTTAGTTAATTTAGTTCAATGAGTCTAGCATTACTAAACTATTTTTTTAAATACATGTGGAGGAATTAGCAGAGGTACACCATATTCATATTCCAATATGCTGATAAAAGAATAAACACTTCATTTAGATTCGGGTTAGGGTTCACTATCGTTCGCTCACTTTAAATTCCATATCAATTTAAGAAGGTAATTAGCAATCTAATTACACCTAATTTGCATTCATTTCCATTTTCTACCTTTTACTCTCGGCGTTTTTTGGGAAGTGAGAAGACAATCTCTTTCACATTTTTATAAAAATAACACTGCAGCACTTACCAAAGTAAATTAAACTCGAGTGAATATAAAAATATATCCTTTAATTAAGTAAAGCCAAATATATGTCCTACAGCTTTATCTGCTTTTCCAACACACCATCATTTTGTTTATGGATCGGCACTCAATTCATCCAACATCAGTGCTGTGAGATCATTCCAGATGTTTGATCTGGTCTGCTGCCCTGTCCAGAGTCTGGAAATGTTCCTATGCAGCCATTAAAGGGGGCTTTGAGAGGGAATACATTTGATGGGAAAGTATAAATATTTTTGGAAGCTTACCACTAGAAGAGGATTGGGAGGCATGTATCAAACTCTGCAACCAGTCATATCTCCACCAAGAGCTGGACCACAAGCAATACACTGTTAAAATCACATGCAGACAAAAAGTCAGATTACGCCTGCACAGACTGCTGTGCCCCATTAAATCAATGCAATTCCTCATCCACCTAGTTACATCTTTTGCATTTCACAGATATCGAGGGTACGGAACAGGAGACACCTTTATTACTATTTGAAATTGCTCAAGTACAGGTTGCAATGGTAATATGGTGGTTTTGCTCACACTATTGGGATTCTCAGCTTCTTTTCACACTGTTCAAGATGTATGCGCTTCTACAGGTTGTACTAAATGGACTTTCAAGGAAAGGCTGTTTAATAAAATATCTGTCTTTTAGGGTAAATTTCAGATTGTCTATCTTCCATAAAACCCATGTTGACTTAAGGCGTGAGTTACAGTTACTTGAGATAACTATAACTGGTAAATTTCTGTGGGTTTTCTTTGGTCTTTTTTTAAATATGTAAAATAAAATCCATGAAAACACATGGATGAACATCCAAGAATTGGGTGTAGATAGCTAGAAATATCCAGATTTATTGTGATACGAACCCAACACATTTCAGCTCGTCACAGCAATCCTTGTTCACCGATGGCCGCCTTTTACCTTGTGTGCGTAAATAAACAAAAGTATCAGCTGATGTGTTTAACCTAGAAAACAGATTTCTTACAATTCTTTTTTCTCTCATTCCCTTCCGAAAGTAAAAGCCATCAGTTACTTAAACAGATAATATGTCAAATTCATAAATCAAAATATTACTCAAACGCCAAGGCAAAGGACATACAAATTTAATATAAATTACTTTGTTAACAGATCAGGCAAGAAAATCAATATGAATTCATTTGTTGCAAGGTCAATTGAAAAAATATAGTAGAAATCTTCCAAACATTGCCTATTACCCAATGCATTGCTCAAAATTATATGTGGTGATACCATAGGTCAAGTTCATCAAACATAATCCTTTGCCCATTTGCCATTGACCCTGAATCATCAACACAGCACGATGTCCACATTTCTCAAAATTGTCTTATACCATAGAAAGTATCCAAAATGGCATTGACAACCTAGAAAGTCTTTGTGATAACACTAGAGTTACCCATTTAAATATTTCATCCTTTACATATACTTCAGGATTGTTTAGAATGACTTTGCCAGCTATTTGAATTAATAGCCCAGTTGAAATCATCCAATGACTTCAGAATGAGGCCTGGAAACTTTTCCATTTTGACTTGGGAATTTTCCTCCAGCAGCAGGCTATGGAGGTAGGCAACTCTGTAGTCTGTAGTCTGCTTTTGATCCCAGATTAGAGCACCCACACTTCCCCATGCCAGTCTCCGAGCACTAGCCGGTAACAAAGAGAGTCTGGACACTGTTAGCAGGCAAGTTTCTTGTCATTTAAACTTACGTGCACCAATGTTTGGGAATAGGTAACAGGTATTTCCCCATTAAGTCACCTTTTTCACATTTTTCCAAGTACAAGTACGGAATTTGTTTCGTAAAGAAAAATATAAAACCATTTTGTTTAAAAATCCAGACCCTCCAAATAAAATTGGGAGTGACTCCATATATGCATGTCCTAGAAACCAATCAATGCAACCAATGCACATACCAAAACCCATCAACATCCCTACGGAGGCAAAAATACAGCAACAGACATACACACACGTCCTTTGGTGTCTCATTAGAAGCATGAAACGTTATGTGACTTCAATACAACACACACAGACTTTCATCTTGCCCCTCCCTAGTTTTATCTAGTCTGAACTTCTTGGTGTTGGAAGCCAGGCCATAATTTCCACCTTCAGCAACTAATACGATTCTGCATGATGCCTCCCTCATATGTTCCCTGGGCTTGCCTGTCTACCTTCAAATTCTCACGGCTGTAGTTGTGCACATCCCTATATTCACAAAAGCATTCTATAGTTCTCCTGTGGTTGACTACTGTAAGAGGTGTTTTTTAAGCTCCCATTTGAATGGAGGTCGCCTCAGTAGTGGCTGGCAGAGGTAACGCCATGTTGCGATTTCTAAAATTGCGATTGCATTCAGGAAATCGCAATTTCAGATTTCTTAAATGCAATGCATGATTATTTTTAAATTGCAAATTCGCACTTTGGAAGGGGTAAATTAGCATGAAGTTGAACTTCATGCTAATTTACCAAAAACTTTCAAACTTGCACTAGTTGCATATTTGAAAGTTTTAATTTACACACACACATGTCCTTGGTTCATGTGTGTGAGTAAATTACACTTAAAGTTAAATTTCAGGGGTGCAGGGAGGGGTTTTTTGGACCCCCCTGCACCCTTGAAATTGCATTCACATTTTGCGAATCGCAATTTGAAATTCGCAAAATGTAAATGCCTTCCCATTCATTCCTATGGGCCTTTTGGCCCATAGGAATCAATGGGAAGGGTTTTCCTTAATTGCGATTGGCAAATTGTGAATCGCAATTAAGGAAAATACCGAATCGCCAAAAAATTTGCGATTTTTTAATGCATAGCATTTTGCGATTTCTTAATTGCGATTCCTTAATTTTTGCAATTAAGAAATCGTAAAATGTTACAATGATGCATGTGGGCCAAAGACACAGAGGCAGTAATGGGTGGGGTAGTTAACAACACGGATATTGAAAGACTCCACTGCCAAGAAATGAATCCAACCCACAGATTTCAGCATTTCGATGCAAAGTGGGAGAGTTTTGTTTCCCTACTCACCCCTACTTGGCTGCCTAAGACATGCCTATGGTCCTCTTTGGACTGCTTTGAGGCCACTCACGTGGATGAGAAGAAGGCAGACACCCTCCACCCACCTCCCAGCCACAGATGTGGCTGGCTGACTGATTGAGTGAACAGTCTCTGGCACTCTGACTGTGGCATTAACCCTCAGCGGAAGCCAAGGGGCTTTGTGGATAAGTAGTGTCAGTGCCCTAAGAATGTTTTCTTCTGACCACTGGCACATGCTAAGACATGTGGTGCCAACCACTGAGTTTCTTCACCATACCTGCCACCCACGGGACAAACTGAACAGTCCCTTTGGGCAAAAATAAGTGACGACGGTGCCCCCTGGCAGCCACCATGTGGTATCCTCCACTGTAATTTTCCTTATCATTTGGCTAGAGTGTTACGTTCCAATGTGGAATGGGTTAGTTTAGAATGTTGGGTCTAAGTGACCAGCCATTTGTCAGCTGGACTCTGGAGGATGAGGTTTCTAGCTTGATACTTACAATAAACCTTGTACTACTTCTACTCCTGTTTGCCTTCTCACTACATTTTGGCGACGATTGGACTTACCTCACGCCTAGAGATCCCAACTTAACCCCTCATTTTCAACCTATTTTACATCATTTGGGATTTGGAGTCTGCTGACATCTACTTTCAGCTACAACTTTCCACTGAAGGTAAAGACGTTTTCTTGGTGATACTTACCTTAAAATTTGGAATTTTTGGCACTTTCTCTCATATCTTTAAGGAATTTTAATCAATTTACAAGGGCCTTCATGACTCATAATTCCTACACTTAATTGAGAGATCTGTGACTGCATTCTTGTAAAAATGGAAATAGACTGTTAAGTTTTGGCTAGAGTATTATGTTCCAATGTGGAATGGGTTAGTTTAGAATGTTGGGTCTCAGTGACCAGCCAATTGTCAGCTGGACTCTGGAGGATGAGGTCTCTAGCTTGATACTTACAATAAACCTTGTACTACTTCTATTCCTGCTTGCCTGCTCATTATTCTCACAGCAACACTACACACCTGCACCAGTTAACTACTGCTTTTCAGCCTTCATTGTTACGTTATTATTTTATAACTAGACACTTCACATAATTTTTGTACAGTTGAATTACACGTAAACCTTTTGTCCTCATAGCATTGCAAACGTGTATTATTACTTTGACTGAACTCTAAAAGCGATGAACAGTCACCAGCTCTCTTCAGGGTAGCAGCTTTGCTTGATCTTCTGGCGCTTTTCAGTTTTTTTGTGCAGACTTTCATTATCCTTTCCTTATACTCATTATGAAGTGCAATTGTACCTCATTATTTTCAGCTCCAATTCAAATAAAGGCAAATTAGTACTCAGGCTTTTCTTGGTAACGTAATATCAGACTCGTTACTTTAACAATATGCTAACAAACTAAACTAATCCTTTTAAATGGTCTCTTTAAGAACTTAATTGTGTTTTTTTTAGGTCTTCAGTAGCTCTTAAATGTATTTTTTGATAAGAGATGTGCAGATAACATCACCTCCTATTCCAACTTCTTGTCACCTTTCTTAAAACTAACTTACAAAAATAAAAACTGCATACTACCATGATTTTGGCCATTTATAGTGCAGTTAATAGAGTACATTATTGAGGAGAGTTAATTCACTCTAAAATGTCCTGTTCTTTGAATTCACATATCACCTTTAATTTCGTTGTGCATAAGTAATACACGACTGACTTTAAGAGCATCAAGCATTCCAACAAGTTCTTTTTAAACTTCCTGTGTGCAAAACAGCACACAGAAAATGACACACATTTAAAGCGCACCAAAAAATTTGCAACCACAGTTTAATGAATGAATATTAAAGCACTGTTATCACAGTTTTTTGTGACAAAATTATGTTATCTGTTGCAGGGGGTCCGGCTGTGTTGACTCATATTACTGTCACATATGAATTAGTGTTTGATTCAGGTAGAGATCTCTCTTCAAGATGGAAGGGGTGGGGTTAAGTGGCTAAAGGATATGCGTCTCTGGATTATTGGAGAATAGATGTAAACCTTAGGTCGTGATTTAAAGGTTTTAAATTGTATAATTTTGGGATTACAGTAATGCAACCAGTTTCCAAAGAACGGTTTCACTTTTATTAAATGATTTGTGCATTAAGATGAGTGGATTGTGAATGTGAAGGTGCAACAAATAACACAAAGACTATAGGACTCCTTTATGAGACTCCTTACGCCGCCGGAACATCACTTTTTGTGACGTTTCCTTGCGCAGAAGCTTGCGTGATATTTATCAGGCAGCACTAAGCCACTTTTTTTTGTTTATTGCTGTTTGATAAATATAGGTCCCTTTAACACTGTTTTTTGCGTTATAGGGGCGTGCAATGGGTTTTGCTGGGGGCGTTCCCAGCAACATCCATGGCATTTTGACACTGCCCCAGATTTACGAGAAATCGTAAATCTGAGGCAGTGCCAAAAACATACGCCTCCCCAGGGGAGGCGTAAAGGAGGCACAACGAGGAGAAATATCTTTATTTCTCCTCGTTCCTTTTTCTATGTGTGCTGCATTCTGCAGGACACATAGGAAGAGGGAAAAACCTCTTGTCATTATTTTTGTACAGAAAGGTTTCCCTACCTGTACCAAAATAATCATTCCCGCAACGCAGGCAACCTTGCACCATGGTGCAAAGGTACCTGCATTGGTGCACGGCAGCCCATTGTGCAGCGGCGCAGGGGAAAAGGACAGGAATGCACCATATCTCTTAGATACAGAGCATTCCTGCCCTTTTCTTTTGCCGCAGGGAAGCGCAGCGCCCTAAGGCAAAAACTCATAAATGAGGCCCTTAGTGAGGAAGGTAATAAACATCATGGACGACAATTAAGGGTCGCCAGGGGTCACAGCTTGCTTGCCCTTTGCTACCCCTGGATGAGTCCCTGCGACCCATGACTTATAGGGCTCGCTGTGTGATGATTTATTTCTGAGAAAGACAAACAAGAATTTCACTTTAGTGTGGCCTGCTGGCTCCAGCTACTGACACACGTTTACCACGCTAGTTTGGGGGTGTTTTCAGTCAGTGTGGAGTGTTTCATTGATAATACTAACATCTGTAATTTACCTTGCTCAGAAATTGCAAACGAGTGTATTGTTTTTAAACAGCACTTTGGACCTGAAAACCAAAATATACTTCTAGAAATGTTCCACCTACATTTGTTCAAAAATCCCTAATACACAAACTCATTCAGAAAATATCTCTAGTTTTGCCAGGGTATCTAATGATGTGATTTGGCATTAGATTTTACGTCTCGGAATTTGAGACTATCTGGAAATAGAATGAAAGTACTTTAAAAATAGATGGCTGTGTCAACGATGGCATGCCCCTTTACTGATCACTGTTGTTCTTCACCTCGACCATTCAAAGCAGCGTCCTGCTTTACAACTGAGTAAAGACTTACATAGTGTTATCTATTTTTGTGTATTTTGCATTATGGTAATTTGCTTTTATTGCAGGCCTTCAAGTTCAATTATATCACTTCCTGGGAAGATAACCAATGTTGATGGTCATGAGATCACTACTTGTGATGTCGTAAGGGTGTGTCAAAGTATGTAATGTCACTTCCACTACCCCTCACGTTTCGCGTTTTAGTGCAATGATATCCATGGTAAAACTATATTTGGTATGAGCTATATGTTAAAGAAAACAGGGAAACAAAGTAAGAAAGATATCCACCCATTGCTAAACCTAACATGTGGTGAACAGCAGCAAGAATGAGAGCTTATGAACATTACTGCAGGGAGCTGCATTCGCCTGCAGGGAAATATTTGGAAAATATATTTTGTAAATATAACTGACAATCGAATTTAAGATTCTGAAATGTGCTACTCATGAAGTCTAGGCGTAAGAAAGTCCTAAACTGGGGAAAACTTTCTTATCGAGCCAATACCCGAAAAAATTTGTTGTAGTGGAGGTAGTTGTTCTTTCTATGTAGCGGGCTGTGACTACAATAGGGGTACATTTTTGGGGTTGTCTTGAAAAAATGGAAGCAGACGTTGTTAATGTACAACTACATGACTCAGAGCAGATTGAATAGAGTGCGCTGTACTGCCTCTGTGCCTCTCTCCATACCAAAATTCATGGCGCATCATCTTCTTCCTGACTTACAAGCCTTTCAGGAATCTTCCCTTTCCTTTGGCTCTTGTGGCGGGTCTCGATCGGGGTCCAATGCTTGCCAAAATCATCAGAAGGGGGTCTTGGAGAAGTTCATTGTGGTCTGGTCCACACTTTGGCAGTTATTTGAGCTTTGTGGCATTTCCTTAATTTTAAGTGTTTGTATTTAGCAAGATACTTTGATCCTCAGCACTGTGCTAGTTTTGTGTATTCAAGTCATTTTACTTTTTAAAGAAGAAGCACTGACTGAACATTGAGTCTTATTTCTTGTACTGCTGAGTTCAATGGGAACTATTCACAAAGGGTAATTTACACATGCAAATCTACGCATATGTAACTCTGCTACTGCACCTAGTAGTAACTTTACAATTTTTTGCTGAACATTTCAGAGTGTAAAGTTATTGCTAGATACATGATTAAATGTTTCTAGACTTTGGTGGTGCCTCCTATACCAAGATTTACATGACTGAAAATAAAGTTTCAGGTGTAGGTGGAAACTTCCTCCACCATGGCAGAAATTTAGGTATTATAAATTACTGTGAAAAATATTTTACTTTATTTATCTTTAAAAAAGCAATATTAATTAAAAAAATTCCACTTACTTTTTAAACATAGAATCAGGAAAATACCATAATATATACATTCATTTAAATGTGCATTAAATAATGAATGAATTAAAATTGTTGTGTAATATTTTTATTTATTGTTTTAATAAAATATATTATGAGATATGTATAGAATAGGTGTTCATTATTTGAATTTTTTAACATTATATATTTAACATTAGTTCTTACAGGGTGTTACCTATAAGTACAGATGTATGGAGCTGAACTTAATGCCAGGCTTAGTTAGAGTTCATTTAATACTATTTTGGGCTCTTTTTGAATGTAATAAGTCTAGAAGTGTAGTATGTGAATATCAATGGGTTTATATTTTTGTGCATAGGAGTTTGTATTTGCACTTTCCTCCTTAAACCCCTCCATTTAGGGTGAAACATACACTGATTTGCTCCATTTGATGAATCTCCACAAAACTTTCCAAGAAGCTGCTACTTGCTACTGTTTGACTAGTTTGAGCATGGAAAATGTTGGGGCGATCCGTCAAGCAGGGGGCTGAGAAAAAAGGTAGGCCCCAAAATGTAAAATCTCCATGCACTTTCCATAGACTTCTGGAGGGCTACTGCAAAAACAGCTGAACAGAATTACACCAAATTTGGCAGGAAGCTAGATCTTGGTAAGCAGATTGTGCTTTTGGTGGTAAACTGTGCAGTAGCATTTGAGATATCAAGGTTCGAAAAATAGAGATATCTGGAAGGTTGCATTTGAGGGACTCCAACAACAGTCTTTCAAATTCAATTTTACAACATAGACCATTCTGATTGGTCCATGGATTTTTTTTTTCCTTAGGCCAATTCTCTCTTGTGGGAGTCAGACTCCTGCAGAGCGAGCACTCCGATTGGCTGCCAGAAACATGAGAAAACTGTTGCTGTCAGCCATTACAGGACTCGAGGATTTAGTCGCCTGTCCTGAACAAGTAAAAAAGAAATATATAATGGGGCAGGGTGGGCTACCCTGACAATTTAGTCCCCCCCCCCCCAATAATTATCGCACGGGACTCCAGCAGGACCATAAAAAAAACTGCTGTGGATGCTATGTTTTATTAATGGAGGGGGCCTGAAATCTTTATAGGCCCGGAGGAGCCCACCCCGGTGCAGAATTTAATGTATTTGGGGAGGGAGGCATGCACCCCCCCAAGACAACAGAGGTCTGGGGATCCCACCCAAAGGGCTACCGTTTCTAAAAATGGGGAGGGTTGCTGCCAGGCACCCTCCCAGAGCTATGGCAGACTCTGCGGAGCCCAAACATAGGGTTAAAATTAATGTATATCCCCTTCGCTGCTGCGGCTATTTCGCCGCAGCGCTAAGGGGGCGGGGGGCGGGAGCGCTCCGTCACCAGCCTCCTGTGAGCAGTGCTGATGATGGAGCGTTTCCGTCATGGCCCCGCCCGCTCAATAGAAAGCCCAGCGCAGGCGCGGAATCCGCGCCGCGCAGGCGCGTCGGGCAAGCCATGACGGAACCGCTCCGTAATCAGCACAGCGCCACTGCGGCTGATGACGGAGCGGTTCCGTAATCAGCATCAATGCGGATATGGAAGGGGGCTGCAGGTCCCCCCTGAGCCATCAGAAGCCCCGGGTAGCCCACCCCAGGCCTAATTTCTAAAAATAGGGAGGGGGTCACACAGCCCCCTTGTTCAAGCCACAACAGGCCCCAGGGAGCCCACCCCAGGGGCTGAACTTTTTCAAAACTGGGATGGGGTTCTCCCTGGGGCTGGAAAAGGCTTGGAAAGGGGAGCCACATAGCCCCTACCCTCGTATAGTCACTGGGGGATGGGGTCCCCAGTGCCTAGCAGGGCTCGAGAAGGGGGTCTTGCAACCCTCCTCCCCTTTCATAAAAGAAGGCCCTGGGGGATTGGTTCCCCAGGGCCTAATAATGCTCGGGAAGGGTGGCAACTTCACCTCCTCCCTTTTCATATGAAAATACCCCGAGTAATGGGGTCCCTGGGACCTAATAGGGCTCATGAAGGAGGACTATTTGGCCTCCCATCCTTTAAAAAAAAGGAACTGTGGTCCCCAGGGCCTAATAAGGCTTCTGTGGGGCCATTTGCCCAATCCTTTAAAAAACATAAGGTAATGCTCCCCTTCCCTCGCTTCAGCCATGCATGGTTGGGGGTCAGCTCTATATATAGTGATAAAATATCACTTTACTTTAAAAAACACTAGAGATTCACTGAAAAAAACATTATAGTTAGGTCTGATAAAAAGATCTGTTTTTGTTTAAACCTAAACCTTGGAAATTCACTTGGAAAACTAAAGGTTAAAGTAATGTTATAATTAGGTTAATATGTCAGTAACAAGATTAATCTTTTGAATGAAAAATCCACAGAAATTCACCAGGTTTAGTTAGCAGAGCTAACTATAAGTTACGCCCGCGATGCACTACTTCTGAGCTCATATATTAAATCACTCATGATATGTCTATGACCTAATTTATGACATCACTGATGACATCTCAAATGACATCATTGATGAATGACATCACTGATGTATAAGTATAGATTTACTAAAAAACAGCAGGTTACAAGACTTTATAGTTAAGCTCAGATTTCACTCGTACAAAACTATTGAAATTCAGCAGTTATACTTACCTGAGCTACTTATAACTGAAGCACTGCACTGCTTATAACCTTAGATATTACATCACTCATGACATCGCCAGTGACATTACTGATGACATCCCTGACAACATCACTGATGACATCTCAAATGACATCACTGATGACATCATCTGCAGAACCACTCATACCCCCATGCAACCTCTCATACACCCACTCACACTCCTACACAAACAACCACATACCCATTCACAAACCCCTACCAGTACTCACACAACCACTCACTGATCCATAGAGTGACCTACACATCAACTGACACTCCCATCTGAGGTCCAGCAACGGCTCCCAGTGAGAGCACCTAACTGCTAGGAACTTGCAGTTTTTGCCTGGACTGCATAAAATTTCTTACAGTTGGAGAGCAATCTATTGCTGCTGTTTTGGAAGCAGCAAAACATCATGTGTTACTTTTTTGTATTTTAGTTTAGAATGACCCTTGTTTACCCAGTTTAAAGTTTTTTTGTTAAACCATTTTCCAGTTGCCATTTTATTTAAAAAAAAATACCCACAAAAAGAAAAACTGTTTAATAAAAACTCCAAAAAAGAACAAAAAGGTTCTGAGACTGTATGTGTCTGTATGAGGGAGTGAGTTCTTGTATTAGTGGGTAAGTGAGTGATTATGTGGATGTGTAAGTGGTCTAGTGAGTGGCTGTATAGGTGAGTGAGTCTGTGTCTAAGAGACAGTATGGATGAGACAGTGGGTGTGTCTTTGGGTGTATGCATGAGTAGATGCGTTCGATTTTGAGTGGCTGTATGAGAGGGTGAAAGGGTGCAGGAGTAGCTATATGGATGAGGGAGTGGGTATGCCAGTGTGTGTATGGGTGAGTTAATGCATGTTACAGTAGCTGTATTAGTGATTGAGGGGATGTGTGAGTAGGTATATGGGAGAGAAAAAGGGGGAGTGAGTGGATGTATGAGTGAGTGAGTGGGTGGGTGGGTGGTTGTTTCAGAGGGTGAATGGTGAGAGTGCATGTCTGCTTAGCTGTATGAGTAAGTGAGCCAATGTGTGAGTAGGATTGTGGGTGAGTGAGTAGCTGTGTGAGTATCTACATGGGTGAGTAGATGTGTGAGTATGTGTATGGGTGAGTGAGTGGCTGCATGAGTGCAGTATGGGTGAGAGACTGAGTGGTAGTGTTGGTGACTTAGTGGGTGTATAGCTACCTGTATAGGTGAGTGACTGGATGTGTGAGTGGCTGTATGGGTTAGTGAGTGGCTGTATCGGTGGTGGTATGGGAGACTGAGTGTGTGTATCAGTAGTTGTATATGTGACTTACTTGCTGTGATAGTACTTGTATAGGTTAGTCAGTGGCTCTGTCAGTGAATGCATCAGTGAGTGAGTGGATTTGCAAGTAGCTGCATGGGTGAGTAATTGGGTATATCTGTCAGGGCCCGACTAAGCGCCTGCATTACAGCGCTAAGTGGAAGATAAGACTGTCATCTGATTCGGGCATGAAAAGACTACAATTCCCAGAAGCCTCGGCTGAGGCTACTTCAGACTGTGTGACACGCTTCCTGTTGCGTGTTATTCTGTGTTTTGGACTCGAGCAGGAGGAAGGAGGTCGCTTCTCTGCTGTATCGTGTGAACGCCAGGGACGCTGCCGTGGTGATTTTTCCGCATCAGGTAGGAGCGGTCCCCCGCCCTTCTTTGACCGTCGTTGAGCGGAGCGCTGTGGTGGATCCCACGCGTTGCCGTTTCTCGGTGCGCGCAGTGAAGGAACTGCCGCGCCTTGCCTTTGTTTGGGTATTCATGTAAACGGAGCGTGGTGGTATTCTACTACACGCTGCCGTTTCATAAACTGGTATCAAAGAATGATTAATGGTTGATCTTATTCGGAGTGAAGAGCGGAGCGGAGTGGTAGAGGGCACCACACGCCGCCGTGTCTTCTTGCACATTGAATGTATTTCTGTCGACAAACTTTATTCCTTTACTACCTTGAGTAGGTGGTGCGCGGTGGCGGTCGCAGCTCCGTGTATCCAGAACAAGCGCTTGTTAAGGTTTGATCAAACGAGTTTAATAACGCTTGCGGAGCACGGTGGCGGTCGCAGCTGCGCGTTGCCGTGTGAGCATACTGTCAAGTCTTGAGGAGGTTGTGCTCTTATGGTATTAGCCATTCATAATACTATTTAACAGCCTTCCGTTTTTGTTTGTTGAACCCTACTTATTATTGTACCTGTGGACTATTTGGTGACTTTGTGTTCATTTACAAAACAGAGCGGAGTGCTGTGGTTTTTGCTTCCCACGCATTACCGTGGTCTGTATTTCTACACATCTGTTTCTATACTTTTCCCCCTCCGTTCAGTTAATCTTTTATGGTGGAAACCCACACCCGGAACTCCTTATTTCAAAAACATAAGCTCATACTCAGGTATGATAGGAGGTGTCTTGTCTGGTCCGTTTGTTTCAGTATTAGATATGAGATTGGTCTTAATCTATGTATATTCCATATAGGACTAAAGCATAACTGACCAGAGGGGGATCAGAGAAAACCTATTGCCAAGTCCTGCTTTTCCACACAGGTATCTAGTTTATTAGGAAAGTAAGTTAGATATTAACAGTGCTGGATGAACGGTGTTCTTATCTCTGTATGTTCTGTCGTTTCAGGTACTTCCCTTTCCCAGCTGACCCCTTCCTTCTTTTCCCTGTTTATTATTTTGCATTTACCCCTCACCTAATGGCTCAAATCCTCTGTTGATATATATATCAGAGTGTTTGTGACGTTTGGAGGTGGGCCTTATATTCATCATCCGGATCCTGTGGAGCGTACCTGACAGAATAACACGCCCACGAATTAAGCTACACCCGATCCGGGTGGAGACTATATGGCTACCTTGGAGGATGTGCTTCAGGCCTTGGTGTTGGTGCAACAGGAACTTGTTGCTTCCAAGGCCGAGGCCACTGCCCTAAAAGAAAAGGTGGACAGGTTAAGTATGAACCCCTTTGATGCCTCCCCCTCACAAATCTAGGTTACTGTTCCACCTCCTATACCCCTCGCTAGTCCAGAGAGATATTCTGGGGATCCAGCAAAAACTCAAGTTTTTCTGACACAAATCTTGATGCACTTTTCATGCAAACCGGCCTCCTTTCCGACCAACCATTCCAGAGTGGCTTTCGCCATTTCCTATTTAATCGGAGATGCGGCTAATTGGGCAGTTCCATTGGTACGCAATGATGACCCTGGGTTGAACAACTGGACGGCGTTTAGGGCTGAATTCGAGCGAGTGTTCGATCGCCGAGCCACTACCTTCAGTGCAGACAGAGAGCTACTTACGCTTAGACAGGGAAAGAGAGACCTGATATCCTATATGACAGATTTCAACAGGTTGATAGCTGAAACTGCTTGGCCAGAGGAAAAGAGAATGTCCCTTTTTTATCAAGGATTGAGGGACGGACTCAAGGACGTCATAGCACAGATAGACCCCCAGCCAGCTACCTGTACGGACATGATAAACCTGACCTTACGTCTGGACGGTAGGATGAGTGACAGAGGGGGTGACAGGAGACGATGGGATCGGGGGTACTTTGGGTCCGACTCTAGTCCACGTAGGGCGTTAACGGCTACAGAATCAGGTTCCGAACCTATGGAGATAAGGGCAGTCAAAGCCCCATTGTCCAAAGAAGAAAAGGAACATCGTCGAGCCTTGGGCCTTTGCCTTTATTGCGGTAAAAAGGGTCACTATGTTAGGGACTGCCCTACTAAACCAAAGAGAAGTGGTGTATGGAATCGAAGCAAAAGGTTGGCCATCACATCGATGGGATCCATGGAGAAAGTAGGAAAAGTAGACTCTGCCTTAGAAAACAGTGCTCCCCCTTACCAGATCCCTTCATTGACTGTACTGACGCTGTTAGAGACAGAAACACATATACTCCTTCCCATGTGCTTGGAGAGTCAGTTTCAGAACCATCAGGTGAGAGTCATGATTGACTCAGGAGCCACTGGGAACTTCATAGATAATGGGTTGGTAACTGCTTTGTCTTTAGTAAGAGTGCCAAGAGACGTTCCTGAGGAAGTACTAGCCGTGGACGGGAAACCGTTAAAATCAGGAAAGATCACCGAACAAACAGACACTCTTGTGTTGTCAGTAGAAATACCAGAAGGACATCACAGAGAAGAACTAACACTGAATATCATAGAGTCGCCTCAATACGAGGTTATTTTGGGAATGCCCTGGTTGAGTCACCATAATCCTACGATTGACTGGAGGTCAAAGGAGGTCCGGTTTGCATCCAAGGAATGCAGAGAGCATGTGGTTTCCTCCTGTGTGACGAAAGCTGCTGTGTCTTATCTACCATTGATAGTAGCCACAGCGGCCGAAAAGTTGGTGGTTTTGCCTCCACAATATAAGGCGTATGAGGAGGTGTTCAGTGAAAGTATGGCGGAACAACTGCCTCCTCATCGTCCTTATGATTGTCGGATAGACTTAGTGGATGGGGCTACTCTACCTTCTTGTCGTGTGTATGCCCTCTATGTTCCTGAGACAGCGCACTTGAGGGAATATATTGACCATTATGTGGACATTGGGTTCATCCGTCCCTCTAGATCCCCGGCTGCCTCCCCTTTGTTTTTCATCAAAAAAGCCAACGGGGAGTTAAGAGCGTGTGTCGATTACAGGGTGTTAAATAAGAACACCGTCAGAAACCGATACCCCTTACCCCTAATATCAGTTTTATTGGATCAGGTGAAGGATGCTAGGATTTACACTCGGCTAGATTTGAGGGGAGCATATCACCTGGTCAGGGTTAGAGAAGGCGATGAATGGAAGACTGCCTTCAAGACCCGTTATGGCCTTTTCGAATATACCGTCATGCCGTTTGGGCTGTGTAACGCCCCTGCGGCGTTTCAGTATTTTTTGAATGATGTCCTGAAGGAGTTTGTGGATGTTTGCGCTGTTGTTTATATAGACAACATCCTTATTTATTCTGGCAACACCACACAACATCATGCTCATGTATCTCAGGTTTTGCAGAAACTAGGGGAGAACAAACTGTTTTGTAAACTGTCCAAGTGCGAGTTTAGTGTGTTTGAAGTGGAATTCTTGGGGGTGGTGCTGAGTCATTCTGGTTTACAGATGTCTGAAAGAAAGGTGAAGGCAGTGCAAGAGTGGCCAGTCCCGGCAAGTGTTAAGGAAGTGCAAAGTTTTCTAGGGTTTTCTAATTACTACCGTAGATTCATAGCACAGTTCTCTCAGGTGGCTGCCCCTTTGTCTCAATTGTTAAGAAAAGGGGTTCCTTTCCAATGGACAGATGTCACTGATGGAGCTTTTCAGACCCTAAAAGCCGCTTTTACTACAGCTCCGATCTTGGCACACCCTAAGCCGGAACATCCTTTCATTGTCGAAGCTGATGCTTCGGATGAAGCAGTAGGGGCCATTTTATCTCAAAGGAATCACCTCACGGGGCAATTACATCCCGTGGCGTATCTCTCAAAGAAGCTCAGCCTGGCAGAGAGAAATTACACCATAGCGGAGAAAGAACTGTTAGCTATTTAAAAGGCATTTCAGGAATGGCGTCAACACTTGTGGGGGGCTGCATTTCCTGTTACTGTTTTTTCCGACCACCGAAATTTACAGTATATGAAAACCGCCCGCAATCTCACTCAGAGACAAATGAGGTGGATGCTATTTTTCTCAGAATACGACTTCGTTATCACCTTTCATCCTGGGGCTGACAACAAAAAGGCTGATACACTATCCAGACAACATCAGGGGGAGGATTCAACAGAGATAACCAGACTTGAGTCCATTGTGGATCCAAAAAAGGTTTTGTGTGTGATACAAGCTGATTCGTTCTTGGATCGCATCAGTCGAGCAAAGACACCGGGGGAGTGGGTAGTGTGGGCCACCCAGGGGAGTGGTCGCACCTTGAAGAAAGGACTCCCCTTTCAAAACACCAAGTTGTTTCTCCCAGATGATGCTACAAAAAAAACTGCTTTTGAATGGTGTCACGATTCACAGTTGGTGGGACACCAAGGGGTGTGTAAGACTATGCAGTTGTTGCAAAGGTACTTTTGGTGGGACACGGTCAAGAAAGACGTTGTCGCTTGGGTGAGATCTTGCAGCGAATGCGCTATGGCAAAGAATGAGACCGGGAAAAGGAAAGGTTTGTTGATTCCACTACCTACTCCTAAAAGACCTTGGCAGACTATTAGCCTAGATTTTGTTACCGGTTTACCCCCGGATCAGGGTATAACCGCCATTCTAGTGGTGATTGATAGTCTCTCCAAATTGGGTAATTTTATTCCCTGCATGAATCTGCCTACGGCAAGACAGACAGCACAATTACTGTTGTCCAACGTCATCAGGCTACACGGGGTACCCGAAGTCATCATATCTGATCGGGGTCCGCAGTTCATCGCCAGGTTTTGGAAGTTTTGGTGTCAGGCCCTGGGTATTCGTCCCTCTCTTTCTACCAGCTTCCATCCGCAAACAGATGGACAAACGGAAAGGTTGAACCAAACCTTGAAGAAATATCTCCGGTCCTATGCTGCGGATGCTCACGACTCATGGGTCTCGTTATTATGGATGTCTGAAGTGGCCTATAATAACGCTTGCCACTGTTCCCTGGGGGTGTCTCCATTTTGTGCTACTTATGGGTACGATGCTAAAATACTTCCCATTACTATTCCTGAAGTTCAGCCTACTGTTTTGGGCCAGATGCGTAAGGTTCAGGCCATTCACAAGAAAATCAGGTCTCACCTATCAAAGGCTAAGAGAGAGTACAAGAAATACGAAGATAGACACAGGAGACAAGGACCATCGTATACGGTGGGGGATAAGGTGTGGCTTTCAACCAGGAATATCAAATTTAAACTCCGCAGCATCTTTCACCCCAAGTTCATTGGGCCTTATGTGGTGGTGAAGAAACTCAATCCTGTGGCCTATAAACTGAAACTGCCTGGTTCACTTCGCATTCATCCTGTGTTTCATTGCAGCCTGCTGAAACCCGCTTTCTCGGATAGACGCAGGGCTCCCCCCCCCGTGTTGTGTGATGGGGGCTTTGAATACGTGGTGCGGAGCATCAAGGATTCGAAGTTTCGAAGGGGTGTGTTGTGGTACCTGGTGTCGTGGAAGGGGTATTCGGTTGAGGACGACTCCTGGGAACCGGTATCCAACATCCATGCTCCTGAGGCTATTCGTTCCTTCCATCGAAGGTTTCCTATGCGGCCTGGTCCTAGTAGGCGCTGAAGCGGAGGGCATACTGTCAGGGCCCGACTAAGCGCCTGCATTACAGCGCTAAGTGGAAGATAAGACTGTCATCTAATTCGGGCATGAAAAGACTACAATTCCCAGAAGCCTCGGCTGAGGCTACTTCAGACTGTGTGACACGCTTCCTGTTGCGTGTTATTCTGTGTTTTGGACTCGAGCAGGAGGAAGGAGGTCGCTTCTCTGCTGTATCGTGTGAACGCCAGGGACACTGCCGTGGTGATTTTTCCGCATCAGGTAGGAGCGGTCCCCCGCCCTTCTTTGACCGTCGTTGAGCGGAGCGCTGTGGTGGATCCCACGCGTTGCCGTTTCTCGGTGAGCGCAGTGAAGGAACTGCCGCGCCTTGCCTTTGTTTGGGTATCCATGTAAACGGAGCGTGGCGGTATTCTACTACATGCTGCCGTTTCATAAACTGGTATCAAAGAATGATTAATGGTTGATCTTATTCGGAGTGAAGAGCGGAGCGGAGTGGTAGAGGGCACCACACGCCGCCGTGTCTTCTTGCACATTGAATGTATTTCTGTCGACAAACTTTATTCCTTTACTACCTTGAGTAGGTGGTGCGCGGTGGCGGTCGCAGCTCCGTGTATCCAGAACAAGCGCTTGTTAAGGTTTGATCAAACGAGTTTAATAACGCTTGCGGAGCGCGGTGGCGGTCGCAGCTGCGCGTTGCCGTGTGAGCATACTGTCAAGTCTTGAGGAGGTTGTGCTCTTATGGTATTAGCCATTCATAATACTATTTAACAGCCTTCAGTTTTTGTTTGTTGAACCCTACTAATTATTGTACCTGTGGACTATTTGGTGACTTTGTGTTCATTTACAAAACAGAGCGGAGTGCTGTGGTTTTTGCTTCCCACGCATTACCGTGGTCTGTATTTCTACACATCTGCTTCTATACTTTTCCCCCTCCGTTCAGTTAATCTTTTATGGTGGAAACCCACACCCGGAACTCCTTATTTCAAAAACATAAGCTCATACTCAGGTATGATAGGAGGTGTCTTGTCTGGTCCGTTTGTTTCAGTATTAGATATGAGATTGGTCTTAATCTATGTATATTCCATATAGGACTCAAGCATAACTGACCAGAGGGGGATCAGAGAAAACCTATTGCCAAGTCCTGCTTTTCCACACAGGTATCTAGTTTATTAGGAAAGTAAGTTAGATATTAACAGTGCTGGATGAACGGTGTTCTTATCTCTGTATGTTCTGTCGTTTCAGGTACTTCCCTTTCCCAGCTGACCCCTTCCTTCCCTTCCCTGTTTATTATTTTGCATTTACCCCTCACCTAATGGCTCAAATCCTCTGTTGATATATATATCAGAGTGTTTGTGACGTTTGGAGGTGGGCCTTATATTCATCATCCGGATCCTGTGGAGCGTACCTGACAATATCAGTGGTTACATGTGAGGGTGACTGCGTTTTTTAGTTATTGTATAGGTTAGTAAATGGGTGTATGAGTGGTTGCATAGGTGAGTAAGTGCTTGTGTTAGTGACTGTCTAGGTGAGTGAGGGTGTCTGTTAATACATGTATGAGTAAGTGAGTGGGTGTATTATCTATATGGGTGAACGAGTGCATGCGATAATAGCTGTTTTGGTGAGTGAGTTGGTGTGCTACTGTCTATATGGGTGAGTGAGTGAGTTTGTGGGTGCCTTTATGGATGAGTGACTGGGAGTGTGCGTTGCTCTATCAGTGTGTATTCGGATGTCTCAGTGGCTGTATAAGTCTTTCCCTTGGTGTGTAACATGACAATGTATTTTTGTTGACCTATAAGAAAGAAGTTATTAGGAAATTACTATATTCCAATAGATGGTGTCAGTCATCTGTTTAAGAAGAAAAAGTACATAAATATGCTAGTATTTCATTTATAAAATTCCCCAATAAAGTTTTCGTTTTTGCAATTCATAGGTTTATATTTTAAACAAAACAGTAGACATTTCTTATGCTGTAATAGTATTTCACATTACATTAAGGCATTTAATTTTTCATTTTCAATTGTTTTCAGCATTCATAAATGCACACCATAAATAATGTACTGTATAAAAATTCATCCTTGAACAGTGGGGAAAAAAACAATCATATATATATATATTGCAGAAAAACAGCTCTGCACAGTATGTCATTACAAAAGAATGACACTATGCATTGCACCCACTACAATTATTTCATAAATTTTTACCTATACTTGCTGAACTAATCTAAGCAAGCATATCTTAAAAATACTACGAATACATGTAAAGGATACTGGGATACAGAAACACTTATAAAGACATCACCTCTGGTAGGCAGCTCAATGCATTAAGCACTGACAATCCATGTAGAACAAATGTCATGCACCAGTTTTTTAACAGTAATCCTCCATAGAACTTTGGTTGCAGAAACAAAATATAAGAATTTGGTAGAGAGAAAGGAAGTTTTAAAAAAAATTTAAGGTTGCTGTCATTGCATTCCGTCAAACCGGTTTCACTCTTTAAATAGACAGTATAGTGTCCAGATGTTGCACTAAGTTATTCATGAAAGATGATAGCCACAGTAGTTTAAGTTCTTCAAGAAATCGATATTTGTCTAGTTTTTGAAATGTATGTTTCCAATTTACGTCCATCTGCTCTGCATCGTTGTACCATTAATATAAGGTATTTTCACTTCTTCGTATATGTAATGTAGACATAACATCTGATGACAATATGAGCAAGTAAAAGAGACAGTTCTGGAATCCGGTAGCGTTGAGTAGAGAAATCCCTCAGAATGGATTTGAGTGGCAGACATAAAAGAGCACTCATGGTTCCATGTGTTACTCAGCCCAAATAAGTCATTCATATTTATTTCTTCTAAAACTCCAAGGAGGGCCATTATCAATTCCTGTGCATCTTGTTGACTATTGTGAGCAAATATTACTGATCCACAACACATATCTACTAGATCTCGAGTGCCTGAAGCACAATGTCATAAAGTCCTATCCCTATGTAAACATTGCATCAAAACACACAGTGCAGAACATAATCTTTTCTGCTGTTCTTGCACAATTGCATTCATGAGATGTGGTAAATTAAAGAGTACATTGAGAAAACATTTGCATAGCAGTCAATACCAGAAGGTTTGACAACTGGTAACCTACAGTTTCTCCCTCGTTCTCCAGCTTTTCTTCTCAAAATTTTCCTTGTTCTCCTTCTTTTCAGTAACATCTATAGATTCTTTTGTTAGCTTTCACTTTGGACAGATAATCAGTTTTTCATTAATAGGATACTGACCTAAATGAGGAGCATATACATTTAACTGATTGTACTCTTTTTGGGTCATCTAAACCAACCAAAAACAAACTGGACAGTCTTCTAAATAAAAACAATGCTACGTTTGACATACCTCCTTTGAAAACAGTACTACCACTGTTGATAAAAACTGTGTCTACACTTAAACCTTGAGGTTTAGGGATAGTTACAGCATATGATAGAGACACTGGGCACTACTGCCGCCTGACATACAAATCGTTTACAAGCAGAAATCGTACCATACACCTACCAATCTGTTTCATGCCATCAATCTAATCACATGTTATTGCTAAGTATTCAATTCCATTCTTATTTGGAAAGTTAATGAAAGGAATCACTTTACCCATAGCAACATCTACCAATCCTTCCTCAAAGTTTAACCTTGGGGTACACACTTTTCTAACGTTACAGTGCTGAAAACAGATTTCACCAATAAATACAATTTCCTTTATAGTTTTTCACTTAGCAGTACTATCACCCCCTGGTGTTCCATTTTGTAAATTGCTGTAATTTCCTTAATGTCTTCTTCCCCAGTGTTAGTAATTGTTAGTTAAAACTGGAAAACTCCTGAAGTGTAGGCATTAAGCAGACTATGAATTGTATTCTAGCAGTGCTGCTGTATTGTGTGAGGAAAATCGTTTCTTCATAAGCAAAGTTTCTAAGCAACGTTTCCCCTCCTTTGTCAGAACTCCTACTCTAATATAATTCAGAATATCTCCAAATTTAAAGACAGATGTGTGATGCATATTCCTAAGTAGTTCGTTGTATTTAAAGTTTGACCAAATGTTTACATTTCCAATACTTCCCAAGGAATTCCGAGTTTTATCGCCAAACACAATTAAGTGCTTTCCTTCAAAAAGAATGTCATACTCTGTTTTTAAAGTTGGTTGCATTCTCGAGTGTACAAAGGCAAGCATTACATTTGATACCATGCTTACCTTATTGAAGATTAAAAGTTTCAGTTTCTTCAGTACTCTTAAGACTTCATGACAAGCCTCACCAGATATCTTTTGGTACTCCAGTTTGTTGATATATTCTACGGGTAGCATAAGAAGTCTATGTAAAGTAATTTCTTTAAAGTTGCATACAGCTAATCAAGTTGGTGCTGTTACTACACATGACGAATTTGAGTCTGTAGTCCTCTGTAGTTAAGTGGTAAGAACTTTACTTGAAAAGCTTTTCACAGTGCCAGCTTGATCACTGATGTATAATAGTATTGGTTTTAAAAATGTGCACCTACATTCATTCTTATCAAAAGGGATCGATACTCCATTTTTGCATTTACCTTCATATACATTTCTTTGTGTTCATCTTTCAGCTGTCCAACTAACTCTCGCAAATCAACACTTTCCTGTTTTGCCTGTTGCCTTTCACTTTCCACCTCACTCATGGCTATTGCTGATTAATTTTTAATATTTGGTAGTCCAGAGGATCTTGACTCAGTAGTTTTGAACTTAGGCTGCTTTGTGAACTCTCCTTAGTTATCCCAGCAGTAATTGTTCCTTCCTGTTCAATCTCATCATTTAACATTCTCAAATAGTTCGGAAACACTGAATGCTGAATGTTGTCTTTCATAGTACTGAAAGAATCTTTGTACCAGTCAAAGTCTCCAAGTAATTCCTATTCAGAATTCCAAGGCTTGAAGAGTTGTAGAATTGTCAAATATAAAAGCTCTCTTTTGTCTGGAGTTTGGCAACTAAGTTTTCTGTGGTTAATAAGATTTCCTTTTGTTTGTTGAATTAAAAAACCATCACAACTAACTTCTGCATATTTTCCTTCATCTATGATTTCTGTTACATTGCTTCTGCATCTGTAGCGTTGAAGTATTTCATAAAGACAGATTTTTCTAGATGTGGACTCCTTCTTGGATGGTATGTGCCCAACATATTTGATTTCACAATGTCTGTTCTTTTCAGGTCGAACTCTGCTAAGTGCTGAATTGCTGGGAAAGACTTCGCCATTTTATTTTGCATGCTTGCGCGGCCTAGATTTACTCAAACAATAACCCTTGACTTTGAGTACAAACTGGCTGAGCTCAAATGATCACAGCAATTATAGGAGCCTATCTCTCTATGGGAAAGCATTTTCAAGCTGAAGCTGTATATTTTCTTGGATAGTCTTTTCTTCAGAAATCTCATCCTACATCTCCTTCATCTCTGTCTTCTCTGACTTTGTAATGTACAAAGTCAAGTAACGAGTGATAGGTTGTCTGCAACAAATTGTATATTCATAATTGCATTCCAAATTTTCAGAATCACTGGGTTATAGTCATTATTATATTTGGAGCCCTCTGTTCTTCTCAGTTGTATGTGATTTTTGTGATTTTCGTGTCAGTGTATGTCTGACTGCAGAAAAAAAGCTGTTCCCTCTTCCTTGGTAATTAACAGGTCATGGAAATCAAATCCTTACCATGAACTTTGTGAACAAAATTCCTTTGCAGAGAGACTTTGTAGAATAATTCCTGTCTTTAGTATGTGGTTTACAGCATATGATAGTTTGGACAAGTCACTCTCAAATAATGGATAGAATATGTATGGAATACACTGCCGAAATCTAGCGAACGCAGAACATAATCTGGTTTAACTGTACTCAGCTGCTGGTATTTGTATGGGGTGATCATCATACTGGCCACCTGCTTCAGTGGGAAATAGTTGTGGAAAACAGCAAGCCTCTAAACATTTCTTCAATACACTAATTGGATCTCCTTTTGCTGTTTCACTTGAAAGTGGTCAACAGCATTGTCTATAAATTATTTGGAATACAGGGGTGGATGCTATAGTGTTCATATATTTCTTCTGATATGAATCTATCCACTTTTTTGTTCTGTTCATTTGTTGGCAGTGTTTCATCCTCCATATAACTAACATATCCAAGAACACCCACATTTTTACAATAATGTATTTTTATTTTGAGGTACAATGTAGATTTTTTTTTTACTTCAATCAAACAATCAGGGTTCTTATAAAGCACGACTGCTCTCCTATGAGGGTCTCAAGGCGCTGAGTGGAGGGGTGGATTCTGTGTTTCAGTCAAAGAGCGGGGTCTTGAGTTACTTCCGGAATTGTGGCAGCTATGGTGATTGGCTAAGGTGCAAAAGCAGGGCATTACAGGTCTTTGCAATGAGGTAGGAGAGCAATCTTCTCCAACAGTGGTCCTGCAGATCCATAGGAGAGTGGCCAGGGCCAGTTGGGCAGAGCACAGATGTCTTGTGGGAGTGTGGAATGAGAGTCGGTGGTTGAGGTATGCAGGTCCGTTGTTGTGGAAGGCTTTGTAAGTATGCGTGAGGAGCTTGAAGGTAATTCTATTGTTGCTAGGTAGCCAGTGAAGGTCTCTCAGGTGGCCGATGATGTGTCTACGGCTTGGAATGTTCAGGATGAGTCTGGCACAGGCGTTCTGGGTGTTCTGCATTTATTAACATACACTAACACTTAACAGATTTATTTGTTTTTGGTAGGGACACCATTTCCAAGAATGATAAGTGGTTCATCAACATCTCTCTGTATACCAACAGCTTTAATATTATGTTGAAAAGATGACACAACTCTTCCTTTAAGGCCTTTCTGCAGCTCAGTTGGTGGTAGCTTCCCTGTCTTTTGTTCCATATGACCTATAGCCTGACATGGGTGTATATATTTAACAAAATTGATTCATAAACATTTAATTCTCAAAGTTCTTATGGAATTGATACACATTCTAACTTATTATGTATTGTTCTGGCTGGCATTTTGTTATACTCTATCTTATGATAGCAATGCTTCTATTTAATTTGCTATGTTGAGAAATCCAAGCATTCCTCCGCAAATAAATATACAGCAAATTCTTGCCACTATCTCTGTTCACTTGTTTAGTTTTTGAGAACAAAACAACATTGTGAGTTTGGGTTATGTAGTGAGTGGGTCAACAACAAATACAAACACAGTTTTGTTTCTCAAAAGAAACTATGTCAAACTTTGCAAACTCTTGCATAATGTTTTCAATACTAATACCTGCATTCTGTTCCTCTACACCTGAACATACCAACTCCTCTTTGCCGCTAGACTCTTCTTCAGGGCCAGAGAAACTGAGAATCCTCACAAACGGTTTCTACCTCTGCTACTGTACCATGCACTAGAGCTCTATTCATTCTCCTAAACATATGTCAGCAGTTTTCACAAAGGAAAAACTAACAAAATGTTGTGATGAACATCAAACATTCTGAAGTGATGAAAGCTGTTTGTGTACACTTTCTTCGATAGACATGTCAGTGAATGTCCCCATAAATTAGTATACTTCCTTACTTTGCATGGTTCTAAATCTTGCAGAAATTGCAATTTTCTTTTTCAGACTTCTTCATGTAAACACACATGGGAAATCTTTCTTCATTATATCAATATAATTCTGATGAACACTGCAATACTGCTAAGTTCCATTTATAGACAGGGCTCTGTCTACATCTTCCTTGCACCTCTTCAGCTATCACTTCCTCAACATTCATAGGAACCATTTCCTCTTTTGCAAGGGGACTACCATCTTATCTTTATAAAATGTGCTACTTATTTCAACTGCATGCACTAATGTGCTCTCTTAGAAGTAGCTTTCTTTATTACAAAAAGGCTCAGTACTGGACGTATGCTTCTATTCTCCTCTGAACATTTTATCAGAAATTACTTCTAGTTACAAGTCTTTTTTTCTGCATCTCTTCATAGACAACACTGTTTTATCCAGTGTTCTCATTCTGCTCAGAATCAAAATAAAGAGCTTTCTCTTCAGGGCAAATGTCCTATCGACTACAACCTCAACATGTTTTTCTTTGTATGGCTGCATCTCTTCTCCTTTTATACTGCCTCATAGTTAGTACCAAATACTGAATTACCCTACTACTAAACATTATTTTCTTAAATTGCTTCTGTCTTCTTGTTAAACTATCTGCCTTTTTATAAGATGTATTACTCTTGATGTCATTTTGTGTTTCTCCTTTCTTAGCTGATTTGTAACATTGCATGTTTTTGTTCACTTTGCATTTTTCCACATACTCTTTTATGAAGCTTCTTAGTTTTCTTACAAGCAGCTCTTTTCTCTTTAACCACATTCTCAACACTGTTTCCCTTTTCTTTGTTTATTGTACGGAGATAGTATCCTTTCTTTTGCTTCTTTCGTGTTTGTGTTTTTTTGATATTATAAATATCAGTTTGTAAGTACAAGCAGATGTCTGGAAAGAAACAATAAAATAATAAATATAACTTCTCATTATATACTATTTAAGCATATAAGTACCTACAATAATGACTATGCCACTATGTTCTAGACTCTCTAAGTCTGTTACTTTTCATCTCTAACTCAGGTTGTGCCTATGTGTTTCAAAATGTTCATCTGTGTGTGACTGGGTGTGTTAGTCTATGCAAAACTGTGTGCCTGGGTTTCTTATTGTATGGATCAGTGTGTCATTGGGTGTATCACTGTGTGCATCAGTGTGTGCCTGGGTGTGTAAACAGATGGGTTATTGTATACCTAGATGAGTTAGTGTATGCATGAGTGTATGCCTTGTTGTATTAGTTTACTTATTAGTGTCTGACTGGTTGTGTCAGTGTATGCATAATTGTGTGTCTAGGTGCGTTAGTGAATGTATCAGTGTGTTTCCGGGTGTGTCAGTGTATCCATCATTGTCTGCTTGGGTATGTTAGTGTATATATCAGTGTATGCCAGGGTATGCTACGGTATGCATCAGAGTTTACCTGGGTGTGTCAGCGTATGCATCACTATCTGCCTGAGTGTTTCAGCAAATGGATCAGTGTGTGCTTGTGTGTGTCAGTGTATGCATTCGTTTATGGGTGTCTGTTTCACTATATGCCTCAGTATGTGCCTGGGTGTGTTAGTTTATGTATGTGTGTACCCAAGTGGGTCAGTGTATGTATCTATGTGTGCCTGGGTATATCAGTGCATGCACACATGTGTGCCTGGGTATGTTAGTGTATGCATCAATGTGTGTTGGGTGTGTCAGTGTATGCATAAGTGTGTGCCTGGGTGTGTCAGTGTATGCATAAGTGTGCTCCTGGATGTGTTACTGTGTGTGATTGGGTGTGTTAGTGAACACATGAGTGCAGTGCTTGGGGGTTGGATGTCTTAGCGTATGCATCAATATGTGCCTGGGTATGCTACTGTATGCTTTAGAGCATGTCTTGTGTGTCATTGTTTACATTAGTTTATGTCTACCTATGGAGTACATTAGAGGTGATTTATATGTAGAAAAAAGGAGGCTTGGCAAGGAGTTTTAAATGCCTACTCTACAGAGTAGTAAAAGTGAACATGCAGGCTTTGCAGTAGCAAGTCCAATACATGATCAAAGGGCCACTTGTCTGAAGACGTGACTTAAAGTGAGTAAGTGTATCAGTTCCTGTCTAGATGTATCATTGGATGTGTAAGTAGCTATGTAGGTGTGCCACTAGCTTGCTTAGTATCTCTATAAGTCTGTATATTACCTACCAGTTTTATTACTAAGTATTTAACTATATAAGTGTGCATGCAAATGGCTCTGTTACTTCTGGTCACATAACTGCTGTATGGGAGTGTGACTGAATGTGTAAATCCCTCTGTCTCTGACTGGGTGGGTGAGTGCATATATGCTTCTGTAAATATGTATGTAAGTTTCAGTATGGTGGGAGACTGGATGTTAAACTGTGAAAATGGGCCTGGACGTGAGCATGTGACTCACTAAAATGTCTAACTACATGTCTTACCTACTAAGCACATACCCCCTGTCCTATGGGCTTCTTACAGCCTACCATAATGGTGAGTATATATTGTAGAACAGAATTTTAAAGCTTGGCAAGTAGTTTTAAATCTAAACTCAACCTGGCAGAAAAACTGCACACACCGGCTCTGCATCAGCATGTCAAACACATGTTTAAAGGCTTACTAGTCTTGATGAGTGACGAGGACTATCACTATTTCATACACTTCTAAATAGGTGTATCACTCCCCTCCTCACTGTGCTACGGAATGTGTAACTAAGTAACTCGCTATATGACTTGCAATTCTCTATGGGTCTCTATACGTGTCTGTTCCTGGCTGTATATATTACTTGCTAGCTATATTAGTGAGTTTATGGGTATGTAACTGAGTGTGCAACTGCTTCTCTTACTGCTGGATACATACGTGGTGTATGGGCATGTGACTGAATCTGTTAGTGTCTCTGTTTGACTGGGTGGGTGAGTGCACATATGCTTTTGTAAATGTGTATGTGAGTTGGAGTATGGTGGGAGACTGGATGTTTAACTGGGCATATGGGTCTGGAAGTGCTCATGTGACTCACCAAAACGTCAAACTACATGTCATACCTTCCAAGCATATTCAAACCTTCCCTATGGCCTACCCACAGCCTACCTTAGAGGTGACTTATATCTAGTAGAACAGAAGTTTAAACCTTGGCTATTAGTTTTAAATATGAACTCGCCCTGGCAGTAAAACTGCACACACACAGGCTCTGCAGTAGCACGCCAAACACGTTTAAAGGGCTGCTTGTCTGCATGGGTGACTAGGAGTATCACTACTTCAACACATATCTAAATAAGTGTATCAGTCCCTCTCTGGTTGTGTCACTGGATGTGTAACAGACTAATCCACTATATGCATACATGTCTTACTAAAAAACTGGCTACTCATATTATTTATTGGCCCTATTACTGAGTGTTCAGGCATATAACTGTGTGTGCAAGTGGGTCTGTTACTGCTGGATATATAACTGCTTTATGGGAGTGCGACTGAATGTATAAGTGCCTCTGTCTTTTTCTGACTGGGTAGGTGAGCACCTGTATACTTTTATAAATATGTATGTTACCTATAGTATATGTGGGAGAGTAGATGTTTAGCTGGGCATATGGGTCGTCAACTGCACATGTGACTCAATAAAACTTCAAAGCACATTCCTTACCTTCTATGCACATAGCACCCTGCCCTATGGCCTACCTACACCCTACCTTACGGGTGACTTTTATGAAGTAGAACCAAAGTTTAAGGCTTGGCAAGGATTTTTTAATGCCAACTCGACCTGGTGGTAAAACTGTACAGACACATGCTCTGCAGTGCAGGCCAAACACAAGTTTAAAGGGCTTCTTCTCTGGATGGGTGACTAGGAGTGTCACTATATGAAACATATCTAAATAGCAATTTAACATTGTAGTGTAAACTGCCCACATGGGCTGATATCCACACGAAAACATTTCAGTCTCCTAATTCCACCTGACTCTCTTAATATCTAACTAGACTTCTTACTGACTGTTCCGATCTCCAAACTGACAGTATGCATGCATTTAACAGTTACTATACAATTGGAGGAATATTTGCATCAGTATTTTACTGCACATGTAACTGAGTATATCTGTGCCTTTGTCATATTTCATAGGCCCCCAGATATAGGCTTAGGTAGTTCATAAACCTTCACCTATATTCTTCCCTACTTTATACTTGTAACGGTTTACAGGGACTGACCTTTTACCTAGATACAACACTGCATTCAGAACGTGGGTTTTCCCTAGTTTGAAATCGCATTCATTATGCATGAGGATTCTTGGGAGCACAGCAGAATCACCATCTCCTGTATAATATCTATGTATAAAGTTCATGCCTGATGTCATCCTTAGGCCTACACAGTAATACAGCAAGGTAGGACCACTGGGGAGACCTATTGGTATAAATACATCACATCTTGCTAAGATAGAACAGAGGAGACCAAGACTTTCTAGTCGACACATTGACCAGAGACTCTGAGGTTCCTGCATGCGGACACTACAGCTTGCAGTGGTCTAAACATCCCTCGCAGAGTGTCCAATGACGTGATACCACAGTCTCTCACTTCAGGTAATGAGGTTGACTTTATCCTAGAGGGATTGTTGGCTTTACACCTACACACATGCTAGGTACTCTTAGGTACATCTAGTTAGGGAGGCATCGCAGGAGTATGCATGTTTTTATTATCATGTGTTTTATTTACCCATATGTATTCATGATTATTATCAAGATGGTAAAGCATACCATCTATTTACCTTTATAGTACTGTTAATCATTTATATCTTATACTGTCTCACGTTGTTGCAGCTCATCTATTCTACACCAGAATAGCAACTGTTCAATAAATACTTATTGAAAAAACCCAGTCTGTTTATTCTCTGTATCTCTCTTAGACAGTCTAGGCTAGCACGAGTGACTGAACGAAAGGTAGTATATCGTTTCCACAGTCCTGAAAGATCAGGGTTGTCATGTTTGATGGTTGCCAAGAACTATTCTCTCCTTTGTAAGAGGAGATTCTAGTGGCACTGTGAGCTAGCTGGTACAAAAGGCCAACATACCCGGCGGGGTTCTTCAGAATCAGTCTGACACCAATCCTACAGTGCCTGCTGTCCGCACGTGCAGATCCTGTATAGTTTTATAGGAGCTACACAACATCTCTTTAGGTATGTGACTGGATATTATTATTAATACTCCAACGGAGTGTCCCTGTGCTAGAACACCAATAAAACCAAAGCAACTGGTCCGGACCCATCTGAAACCCCTAGCCTAAGGCCCTTAGAAGTAAATAGCCTAGTTTCAGCGCCCAGGGAGGTTCTGGAAGAGCCAGTTTTTTTTTTTTTTCCGGAACAAAGCCTCTGATATGCAAGTCCTTAGATCAACAGGTAGGTCATTCCAGGCCTTAGCGGCAACAAAGCCAAAGGAGCTGCCTCCTGCCCTTACCTTCCACACCTTAGGCACAATCATCTTCTTTGTGCCCATTGACCTCAAGTTGCAAGCAGGTCTATATGCGGTGAGAAGGGGGTGCAGAAATCTTGGCCCTTTCTCATTGAGGATATGCAAGTAACCTTCACACTTACTTTCACTTTACATGCACTCATACCACACTCATTGCATATCCTTTTAAAAAGTACACCATTATTAACATACCTATGAAATCTGGTTGCTGCTGTTCAATTTTTAAATCAGTATTACGTAAACTCTTCTCTTGAGCAAATTGTCACATCTAAAGAATGGTATGCCACTCACAGTACTAAAAAAACAGTAATGGCAATCTTTCCCACTTTTTTCAGTTATACTCTTTTTAGTTATTCCACTTCTGAATGGTCAGTTCTTTTAAAACCTTTTTTAGTCTACTTTAAAGAAGCACATTTTGGTAGTGTTTAAGGGTGAATTTGCGAATCTTTTGCGGTGCTCAGTGTGGCCCGTGTAACTTTGCAATAGATTTGCGAATATAAACGGTAGTTTGTGAATGCATTTAACATTATACTACTATTCCTTTGCATCTAACTTTTACTTTCTAACATAGTACCGTATTAGAAAATAAGTACTCCATAATAACCAATGTGTCTAAACCATTCTACTTTTAAATATCAAATTGCAGTCTCTTTAGAACCCTTCCTCCAACTCTCTTTTAGCTTATTTTCCATAGCAACCCCCTATGGAGCACTCTCTTGTGCCAGTAGGTCAAATGTACACAACATTTTCTGTAAGAAGCATACCAGCTTCCAATACAACTGTATCAGGTGTGGTTGAATGTTTTGAAATATAAGCAAATCGAAAATGGTATTACTTTGTATTTATTTTTCCAGAGCCAATCACAGATCAACTTACTTTTTACACAAAATCACTACCTAATTTGAGCTATTTGTACATTTACCCCATCCAATCAAATTAGTTTTTTTTTTAATTTAGGTCCCTTTTAACGCATGTAAAAAGTACAATGGTTCAGGGGTGGCCTAATTAGGTCCAAACGTGAAAAGAGGTTATTTTTCAGTTACTAAATAACTTGGGGAGCATAGTATGTAGGGCAACATGTGAAATTTGTAATCAAAAAGGTTGCAATTTTAGCTTTTCTCAGACATGTCACATGAGTGACAGAAGTGCGTAACGTGACTAAGTGAAAGTGAAAATACATGGAATATCACAAGAACAACAAAAAATCCATAACGATATATACAATGAGGGATTTTCATTGGGGGGTCAACGGCGTTGCGATCATTGCCTAGTCCAGATCATCATCAGGACAGAGTGAGCAGTCTGAAATCAATAGCTGAGGGGTGTACAGCCCTCTTTGTTTGTTGATTCAGGTTCTTCAATGAGGTACTTGATTATTAAGGGATATCTCAATTAGTTGCAGGGAGTTTTCTAAGGATTATGATTTACGGTCCAGATAAGTATTGTGAAGGCAATGTTTCAATGTGCTTGGTAGCGGACCTGTGTAGTTAATAAGGAAGGTCAGTATATCCACTCAGTGTTTTAGGGTTTGCTGGGTTTCTGACCTGTCCATTTGAAGAAACCAAATATATTTCCAATACTCCTTCTCAGGGTTCTTACCAATAAGTAGTCCATTCAAAAGTGGCAAAGAAATCAACACAGAATCTGAAATATGAAAAGACATCTTTATTATCATTAATTGTGAGGCTCCGTCGCCCAGCCACGCTTAAAGCAACTGGATGAGAGAGTCTGCTGCATGGCCTTCGCACAGGCCTTTTATACAGAAAATTGTGCTCTAGGCACACACATTCCTTATTATTATTAGTCACTCCCAGGACGTGCACACAAAGCACCACTTTCAGGATAAGTCCAGGCTAAGAAAAGAATTGCACACATGCTTGGTTTCCTGTTCCATCAGGCCGGACAAACCCACCATAAAACCTTCAACCAGATCGATGAACATGTCTTAAAGGAAAGGCAGCAACAGATGGGACGGAGATAGAAGCGGTGGGAATGGTGCCATAAAAGATCGGACATGTCCTGCTCTTTGAACTTTATTGCGCCAGCTGCTGAACAAGGAACTGGCTTGGGAGGTTAGCCTCAAGCAACAGGGTCAGCTGTCGTCAGGTCATGCAGAAGTCAGCACAAACCCATGCTAAGGTTATGTCCTTTAAATGCTTACTCTGCCATGGGGAGAGCCTACTGTAAGGGCAACGAATAACATGGCTGCTATTTACAAGATGAAACCCAAGTGTTCAATGCAAAACCTTCAAATGTACAGTGAATCCATTGGTGTAACATGACGAAAATACTCATGAATAACGCATTCATTATTTGCGGTTCACTGATACCAAATTCATAACAGAATCATGACATTTAAAACACAGGTTCAGAACCCCCAAAACCACCGAGCATCCTTTTGCCCTTACATAGGCAATAACCTATACTCATGCTAAATCTGAGACCATGGCTATATTCATCACTAGCTGGTGTTGATGTAAATACTGTACAAAAGGAATTATCAGTAACCTCTGACCTAACCAGTTCATGTTCAGGAAAAATATGAAGCTCATGTGAAGAAACAGAAAGAGTATGTTGGGAAGTTGGTGCAGACGTCAATTGTATAGAAGGAAACAAACCAAAATATAGTAGCCAATAAAATACATAAATGTATTAAAATAGATAGAGCTATACCGCACTTAGAGAACAATATTCTATAATGTCTGTTTTTCATCTCTTGCTTTTTATCGTCATTCCTCAATACAATCTCCATTTTCTAATGTCGCTCACGCAATCTTGGTAGAGTACATCAGCTGTGATTATTAGCAGGTCATAGGGACACTGCAGGTCCTGCAGGCCTACTGCCACTACTCAGGTCACAAACTGAACCGTTTGTACTCCTACGTGACCCTGCAACTGGCAAATGGTAACCAATCAAAAATTTAACAAAAAACATAATACAATTCAGCAAGGGAAAAAGAACAACAAAAGGTCAAATGCGTAATACTTGCGCAGTCCTAAGCAGAAAGCAAATCATAGAATTATCTAATAACGTTTTATATTGCTTCCTACGCATTTCAGTAATTCATTATATGTTTAAGTGAAACAATGGTGTTCCTGATCAATGCTCTCAGATGAGAAGGGATACTGTTCCACAGAGAGTGGACTTTATTCTGCTTTTACTAAACAGAATAGTACTTTAAAACAATGCCAGCAAAGCAGCAAAAATTATTTTCCAAACTTCAAGTCTATATAAGCTCACAGAAAATACCCAAAGTCCATCAGATCCGCTTCCAGTGTTTTCTTCGCGTTGGGCCTCTTCAAGTCAGGCCTTTCATGAGGAGACAATACTGTTTAGTTGGAGTGCCGCTCGGGGAAAACACTCACAGCTCACTCGAAAGTCTCAGTGTTTCAAAAACAATGCACCAGTGTCTCTTCTTGGTGGCAAACACTACAAATGATGTGCTGTTTATTGATCAAGGGCACAAAGCATCTTGTGCAGATCCAAGCACTGTCAAGAAAACTCCTTCAGCAAATCAGCAGCACTTTCAAACTCCAACACTCATCATTTAGTGTCAGAGGACGCTCAAGCTGCTCTCTCCTGGGCACCAGAATGTAGTGCCTTTTTCCAAACGTGGATCCTTGGGTGCACTGCCTTTCCACTGGTGCAAAGCAAAAGAGGTGTGAATGTGGCCAAAACTCGGGCCAAGGGCTCAAGGGAATGTACACTGACAGAGGTTTTCCAGCACATAACAGGTACAGAGCCCAAACAACAAATAAATGAATCAGCTCCTCCTTTCTTCTGCAACGCCTTTCGCAAATCAAATGCCTTGCTTTGGAGGAATCACCGATGTCGCGCTGATGATCGTTCGCAACTTTCTTGTTGCAAGAATTGTAGAGCCAGGAAATCTGTTCATCTTAGAGCGGTCACTGATGGGGTGTGAGCTTAGTGTTGATCACAGGTCTGCAGGGAATCACTCTTCCTTTAACTCTGGAAGATCTTAGCAGGACCCTAGTGATGCAGGATATGTAACACAATTGTTAGTTTCCTTCAAATCAAGCACAAAAAGCAGTTCATGTGTTTTAACAAAAGGACTGGCAAGCAGGTGACCTGCAATCTGCAAGGGAGTGACAATGTGCCATGAGCATAAAATACAAGAGCAAAGGCAAAAGGGCAAAACAGTATCTTTAGAATCTTCAGGTATGTTCTTTTCATTATTCTCTGGCATCTATAGCTACACAGGAATTCTATCAAAATGAATTTCCTCACATAGTGGCATTGTCTAATGGGGTAAATACATGTGTTCCCTCAATGACTAAGCCTAGGTGTTCCTAAATTCCTTATCTAGAACATCTCGAATAGAAAGATAACATCATTCACATTATCAAAGACATGAAGAAAAGTCCCTTTAAAAATGTGCATTAAGTGCACTATGCAATACAAAAGGCTAATGATCAAATGTGAAGACAAAGAACAAACACTAGAAAGTCCTGGTATGTGCATGTTTAGAACACATCTAATCCCACCAAAAATTAAAGCAGCAGGAACACAAGAAAGCTGAAAAATTAAAAATAGACATTGGAACCAGCCTATCACTACCTTGACGGTCAGTCTGAAAAAAAAAACATTTTACATAACATGGGGGGAAAAAAACATTTTACATAACATGGGGGTCCCTAATACATAACTACGGTCTAGAAGTGTACACATAAACAATACACCCATAATAATAAATGGGCTGACTGGTGAAAGGAATATGGGAAAAAGGAAATGGAATTAGAACACAACTAAAACACAACTAAAAATGCCTAATAACTAAACATAATGCGACATTGGTCAGGGGCGGAACAGCAGAGAGAAAAAATGAAACCTGGCTTCCTTTCAAGGGACAAAGCCAAATGCTATTTGGGAAACAAAACCTGATTAAATAACGCCATATAAAAATGAGGTCACCTTGAGTCACAGATCTATAATTCTATCCTTAGGTCCAATCAAGGATATATAACAATTAAGGGCTGCCTATTCCTTTAAGGGAATTTGCAGTACGTAACATCAGGTGATACACTTTGAACCTGTTATTTTTGTTTAGTTATTTTTTTTCAATACAGCCAAATGTATAGCCAAAGGTAGGCATGCACTGGTAAAAGTGCTGCCATCCTTCCTCACAGTATGCAAACCATATCTGTGAAATTTATCATTATTCCAAATTCATCCAACTGTTTTGTGCAATTGTACATATCGTCATACGAACCCCTCCACAACACAGGAGAACTTGTAATGGTAACAACATAAAACAAAACATACAAAAATGCGGCACCATGGCATGTATATTTTATGCACTTTAAGCCTGCAGCCAAAAACCCAATTTTTGGGCCTGTCTAAATTGTCAGGTCCAAACTCCATACAAACTCTACACCCTCAGTTTGACATTGAGCACAACGCAGTTGTCGGTCCATTGTCAAATATAATATGTCATGACAGCTGGAAATACCTCAAACAGAAACATGTACATTTTTTTTCTGTTAAAGAAAATGACGCAAAAACACATCTTTTGTCAATTAGCCAAACTCACGTGTCTTCTCTTCTTAAGAACAATCCATGAAAAATCTGTTGGCAAAAACAGAAAAATACACAACACAAAAACATTGTACCATACACAAAAAATAACTGTTTATTACTTAACTGTTAATGAGCAAATCTGTATTGAACGTAGGCCTGTAACCTATAACCTTCAAAATGTGTGAAAAAGGCTGCATGTTATTTTTATCTAAAACTGGATGCATCATTTCGTTTTCTGTAAAAGAAAACACAGCTAGCAAACATTGTAGCAGTCCTGCCAAGCATTTAACACGATGTTTAAAGAAACCCCTTTTCATCTCCCCATTTAAATCAAGGTCCTTCATGTTACCACGTGAAACCAGAAACCTCACTTTTAGCAGCCCGTGCAGAGAGGTCATTCTGCATTCCTCGGAAACAAAGGCCTAATTAAAAGGCTGTAAATGGCAACACATGAGGGGCCTTCTCCATAATTTATGGGGAAACACTTAAAAGAGAACATCTCAGCAAGCGCGCGGAGCCAGCTGTTGCAGATTCTCCCAGCCCCCAGCTTCTGCCACAGTGGAGCTGACAAAGCCAGTAGGCTGGATCTAATCAACAATAATTCAAGCTATTTTAAAAAAAATAATTTCTCTTTTTAGGCGCTAAAATTATCACTATTCCCATATTATTAGACTACATTCACTGTCAATTTGTCTCAAAAGCTAAAGACACACAGACCAGTTTTTTAGAGTAATTTACTTGTTGCAATCCTATGGCACACACTTCATCAGTGTTAAATAAGCAAACTGTCCGTAGGCCTAGCTTGAAAGTAGAACCTCCAATCCTGATATGAAAACAAGCCTGTGTACTGGCACATTAACCCACTGAATCACAAGAAAGCACAACCTTATATCAAAACCTAAATGCATGCATTTGCTTAAGGCTGAGACACTTTAAGGAAAGCAAAAATGCAGTTAAAACAGTGAATTTACTCAAAATCGACTTTCTGATTTGGGGCATTACAAAATGAATATTTTACAATTTTCTTGCAGAATATGGATTACTAGAAAGTCTATTACATAATCCAAGAGTCAGGTATCTGAAAATAATAATTTATACGTTATAAAAATGAGCTTGCTTGCGCCTATGGCAAGCGAATTTATACACATGGATTCTTGTCATTTTAGTGATGCAACATAACGCAAATCACATTTTAATGCCAAGAGGTCATAGCATGAGTGTTAAGCTTTATGAATATTAAAAAACGATTTTGGTAGCACTAATTTTTATGAATTATTTTTCCATAATTAATAATTTTTGTCTTCTAATAAAACCCAATTATTTCTGTTTGTGATTGTTTTACATATAAGAGCCCGCTACATTCCTTGTCTATTATTTAGATGCATCTACTCACAAACCTGAGCGCATATGCCTAATTTAAAAAGCGTCAAATTCTGCGTCACTTTTGGGGCCTCTGTCATGTAAAAGGGCCGTCATGCAAAATTCCACCCGTGTTGAACTACAAAAAAAATTGCTGGCTGAAGAAACATTCCTATGCAAATATACTGCAGCTAAAAACGTTTTGCCTGTGAACATTTAATACAGTGCATTTAAGTGAAAACGCTGTAAATGCATTTATTTCTGCAAAAACATGTAATTTCGTTTTTGGCTGGGGCCTTATTTAAATCCATTAAATGTGAACCACACACATTGAGCACATTTCAGACATAAACAGAAAGTGTTGAAAACATTTAGGACACACAATACAGCGCTCTCCAACCATTTCTTGTAAATCGCGTCGTCGCAATGTACAACAAAACTCAAAAACAAAATAGACATGTAAACACACATTTTAACCACGCATTCAAACACACATTTAAACCCACAAATCAACACTCAGAACGAAAACAGGACAGTCCGGACTATACGTAGCTGTAAGTCATATTTACAAGAAACACTGCTCAACAGTGTAAAAACCAAAAATACGCTCAATTCACTAGCTGCAGCTGGCAGAACACCAAAAATCGTTCTGCATATCCATTCATAAAATTATACAGAGTAAAGCATCCTTGTTATGTATTGTGTCATATTTTAGTTCCCTGCGGATACAAAAATCACCAAGGAAGAAATATGTTTGTAAATCTAACCTATTTAGATAAACCGGCTAATTCAAGCGCATACAAAGTTGGCCAATACAAAGCTCCAAATTCGCTAAGATCAGGCATCATATAGCTCACTAATCCAGCATCAAACTTCAAGGGTTACGGGATTTACCAAGTCCCTGCAAAGAACAAATACCCTCGGTTTTTGGCGTCTGCAGGCGTCAAATAACACAACAAAGAATCAAGTACTAAGAACCACAAATGCAATGGAACCATGCAACAACAAAAACGCTAGCAAAGTGTCACCGACAAAAACACTAGCAAAGCGTCAACAACAAAAACACTCGCAAAGGTGCATACGACAAAAGCACCAGCAAAGTGTCAACTACTAAGGACTCTGGGAGCGACCCACTTAAATACTTATCACAGCTGTACCAAAGAAATAGATGTCCAAATTCTAACTGCCAATTTCTAACTGCACTAACAGTCTCTTTAAAAAAACTTGCGCCAAAAAGGGTTGCTCAGTCAGGAGTGACATCTTTTGGAGAGTTTTAAGTCAGAAAAATCAAAAATATGCCGGGCCGCAAAGACAGAGAATCCCCCAGAACCTCCGTGCACAGAGTACCTCTTTTAGTGGATTTCTTTCTTGACATCCCCAGCAGAATTCTGTTCTCTGAAAAAAATCTCTCCTCCAGGTAGTCACTTCATGATGAGCCCCGAGTTGGGCGCCAACTGAAGAAACCAAATATATTTCCAATAGTCCTTCTCAGGGTTCTTACCAATAAGTAGTCCATTCAAAAGTGGCAAAGAAATCAACACAGAATCTGAAATATGAAAAGACATCTTTATTATCATTAATTGTGAGGCTCCGTCGCCCAGCCACGCTTAAAGCAACTGGATGAGAGAGTCTGCTGCATGGCCTTCGCACAGGCCTTTTATACAGAAAATTGTGCTCTAGGCACACACATTCCTTATTATTATTAGTCACTCCCAGGACGTGCACACAAAGCACCACTTTCAGGATAAGTCCAGGCTAAGAAAAGAATTGCACACATGCTTGGTTTCCTGTTCCATCAGGCCGGACAAACCCACCATAAAACCTTCAACCAGATCGATGAACATGTCTTAAAGGAAAGGCAGCAACAGATGGGACGGAGATAGAAGCGGTGGGAATGGTGCCATAAAAGATCGGACATGTCCTGCTCTTTGAACTTTATTGCGCCAGCTGCTGAACAAGGAACTGGCTTGGGAGGTTAGCCTCAAGCAACAGGGTCAGCTGTCGTCAGGTCATGCAGAAGTCAGCACAAACCCATGCTAAGGTTATGTCCTTTAAATGCTTACTCTGCCATGGGGAGAGCTTACTGTAAGGGCAACGAATAACATGGCTGCTATTTACAAGATGAAACCCAAGTGTTCAATGCAAAACCTTCAAATGCACAGTGAATCCATTGGTGTAACATGACGAAAATACTCATGAATAACGCATTCATTATTTGCGGTTCACTGATACCAAATTCATAACAGAATCATGACATTTAAAACACAGGTTCAGAACCCCCAGAACCACACATTAGTTGGGAAGGTTGCTGTATCCAGTTAGTGTACAATTAACGCTTGGATATTTGCCTCCTGGAATGGTATTAAATCGCCGTGTCCATGAGAGGGAACATTATTCCTTCCTCCGCGCAGCAGTCCCCGGGATATCTGTAGCTCCGTCAGATGATCTTGACTAGGCAAAGATCAAAATGCCGTTGACCCCCCCAATGAAAATCCCTCATTGTATATATCGTTATAGATTTTTTGTTGTTTTTGTGATATTCCATGTATTTTCACTTTCACTTAGTCACGTTACGCACTTCTGTCACTCATGCGAACACCTGAACATGTCTGAGAAAAGCTAAAATGCAACCTTTTTGACTAAAAATTACACATGTTGCCCAACATACTGTTCTCCTCAAGTTATTTAGTAACTGGAAAATAACCCCTTTTCACATGTGGACCTAGTTAGGCCATCCCTGAACCATTGTACTTCTTACATGCATTATAAGCCCAGGTTCGCCTAACGGGGTACCCTTGTTTTTCCTAACCCGTTCTCCATGTGAACTGCCTCTCATTTTGAAAACGGTCTCAATCAGCTCTAGCTTTCCCCTGTGTGCTACTCCTCCTTGCCTTCAAAATACTTAGAGTTTGGATTGTGGGTTATTCCTTTGTGTTTTGGGTCAGAGAGGGTTAAAGTATATCAGTTGCTGCCTTTAGTTGAAAGCATTGCAGGTTGTCAACATCCTGACCTCATGATTGTGTACTGTGGTGGCAATGACGTAGGAACACTTACTGGGGTAGGACCGGAAATTCTCATGAAGGATACCTTTGGTGAATTAATGGCACTCTTTCATCATACTGCCTTGGTGTTCTTTAACATTTGCCAAAGACAAACATGGAAGTGGTCAAACAAATTCTCTCCACAAATAGACAAAGCCAGGAAACATGTCAAGAAAACCTTTTCTGCATTTCTCAAAGACCATAATATGGGCTCCATCTACAATAACAATTCATATTTTGACAAGGATGGTATCAATAGAAGTGCTGGAGGACACTTCACAGAGAACAACTTGAAAGACTGCATCTTGTCTTATGTGTAGTTATAATCTACACAGAATAAACACAGATTCTCTTTTCCCAAACACTGCTTCATTTTCTTTTTAAATCCTATTTTAAATATTTTTCTGAATATGCAAATCTGTCGTGAATTTGCAAAGCAAAAGCATACATTCAATACACAACAGCACATTTAGGATTCTGTGCATTTGCCAAAAGCTTAATGGGTAGCTGTCTAAGTGTCTCAGTGTGAGTGGGTGTGTTAGTCTCTGTATGGGTCTGTGGGTGGGTGTAAGGGTGTCTGAATGGGTCTGTTAGTGGGTGCATTAGTGTCTCAATAAGTCTGTGGTTAGTTGTGTGAGTGTCTGTCAATGAGTATGTGAGTATCTCTGTGAGTCTTTGAGTGGATGTGTCAGTGTCTAGGTGGGTCTGTGAGTGGGTATATGAGTGTGAAAATAGGTCTGTGAGTGATTGGGTAAGTGTCAGTAGATTTGTGAGTGGGTGCTTGAGTGTCTGTATGGGTCTGTGAGTCATTGTATAAGTGTCTGGGAGGATGTATGATGGGTGTGCGACTGTGGAAGTGGGTCTGTCAGTGGGTGCAGGAGTGCCTCAGTGGGTGGATAAGTGTCTGAGTGGGATTGTGAGTCGGTGTTTCAGTGTCTCTGTGGGTCTGTGAATAGGTGCACAAGTGTGTCTGAGTGGGTGCATGAGTCTTGGATTGGGTCTGTGAGTGGGTGCATGAGTGTTTGAGTGGGTCTGTAAGTGGGTGACAGTGGCTGAGTGGGTCTGTGAGTGTGCATGAATCTCTGAATGGGTGTGTGAGTGGATGTGTTTGTCTATGAGTAGGTGTGTGAGTGGGTGTATGAGTGTCTGTTTTCGTCTCTGAGTGTATGTAATTCTGAGTAGGTCTCCAGTTGGGTTTGTGAGTGGGTCTGTGAGTGAGTGTGTACATTTCAGTGTGGGTCCGTGATTGGGTGCAAAAGTGTCTGGGTGGGTGTTTGACTGTTTGATGGATGTTTAAGTGGGTGCATGAGTCTCTGGGTGGGTCTCTAAGTAGGTGAATGAGTGTCTGAGAAGGTATGTGAGTGTGTACATAAATGTGTGATTGGCTCTTCCAGTGGATGTGTGAATGTATGAGTGGGTCTGTGAGTGGGTGCCTCAGTCTCTGAGTGGGCCTGTGAGTGGGTATGTGAGTGTCTGAATGGGTATGTGAGTTGGCATGTGAATCTATGAGTGGGTGTGTGAGTCTTTGTTTGGATCTGTTAGTGGGTGTATTAGTGTCTGGATAGGTCTGTGAGTAGATGAATGAGTGTCTGAGTGGAGCAGTCAATGGGTATGTCAGTGCCTCTGTAGTACTGTCAGTGGCTGTGCCAGTGTCAGTGTCTGAGTAGGTCTGTGAGTGGGTGCATGAAAAGGAATGTGAAAGGTTGCATGAGTGTCTGAGTGGATCTGTGAGTGGGTGTGGAAGTGTCTGTGTGGGTGTGTGATTAGGTGCAAAAGTGTCTGAGTGGGTGTGTGACTGTTCCGGTCTATCAGTGGATGCATGAGTGTCTGAGTGGGTCTGTAATGGGAGGATGAGTGTCTTAGTGGGTCTGTGAGTAGCTGCATCAGTGTCTGAGCAAGTCTGTGAGTGGGTGCATGAGTCTGTGAGTTGGTGCCTCTTGGTGGATCTGTGAGAGGGTACCTAAATGTGTGAATGGATCTGTGAATGGGAATAGAGTCTGTGAGTAGCACTGTGACTGGGTGCGTGAGTCTCTGAGTGGGTTTGTAAATGGGTGCATGAGTGATAAAGTTGGTCTGTAAATGTCTCCATGAGTGTCTGAAGGCAACTGTGAGTGAGTGCAACAATATCTGAGTAGGTGTCTGAGTGGGTGCATGAGTCTCTGAGTTGGTCTGTGAGTGGGTGCAAGATCTTGGATTCATCAGTGTTTGAGTGGGTCTGTCAGTGGGAGTAAGAGTGTGGGAGTGAGCTCAGTGAGCAGCTTGAATATATATATATATACTAGCAGCCTGTCCCTGTCCAGGAGCAATCAGGCTTCCCCGCCCCCCGCCCGCCCCGACATTGTCCAGAAGCCCGGGCCCCTGCCCGGCCCGTTCCCTGACTGCACCGACCCCCGCCTGTCCCGACATTGTCCGTGGGTCTTCTTACCTCAGCCGCCGCTCCTTCCCCGCGCTCCTCAGTTTACCGGTCCGCCGCTCCTTGCTCCTCACCGCCGCTGGTCAACGCTCCGCCCGCCTATCCGCTGCTTGTCACCTCACCGCTCCTCCCGCTTGTCCGCTGCTTGTCACCTCACGGCCGCTGGTCACCGCTCCTGCAGCCTGTCCGCTGCTCCTCACGTCACCGCTCCTCCCCCCGCCATGTCTGCCGCTACTCGTCGCGCTTCTGGACACCGCTCCTCCCCGCGCTCCTGACGTGAGCACGCACGTCGTGGCCGGCGCTACTTCGGAGGGACTACTTTTTTTTACTGTACATTTTTTAAATAACGTTTTTTTTTTATTTATATAGCCTATAACAATCTGCACACCCTGACGATTACAACGGTGTATCGGGTGTGTGGATTGCCGCTGTGGTTCCCGAGTTTACCCGCCTCAAAGCCTCAAAGTTCTTCCTTTATTATAGTAGTATAGATATATAAATATTTATTGGGGACAAAATTAGCGATCCCATCACAAAGTTACACAGGGGTCTGGATTTGCAAATATCAGCATGTATAAAAACAATATTGGGGGGCATTTTGTTCACATAAAGCGTCCCTTAGAGACACCTATATTCTGCCCATGGGAGTCATGGTACCTCTACCGTGACCCCTTCTACAGCTTTCAACATTTATTTTGAGCACCCTGAGACCGTATCCCAATTATAGTGGCTGCAATTTTCTGCTCAGGTTGTGGCTAGCCAACTACTACACTCCTGTGTGACCGAGCATTTGTGAAGCTCTGCAATGGGTTTACTGAGGATTCACACTTCTAGAAATACAACTTTGTTTTTCCTTTAATCAAAACGTACTGAATGAATGATCACCAAATAACAAAAAGGTCACTTTCTGGACCAAGAGTACCTTTATGCCAAATGTTGTGTAAATCCGTACAGTGGTTCGGGCTATAGTTGTGTCTATAATCCATATGGAAAATTGCATGGGAAAAACACTTCTTGGAACCCCCCCTTTTTCTTGACCCATGCTTCACAAATCACCCCAAAACTTGCAAGACAGCAGCTGAAGTGAATATTGTACTAATTTTGAAAATGTCATGAAGATTTGTCAAATGGGCCCCAAAGTTATTGGCAAAACAAAAAATGCTTTTTCTATGGAAACTAGGGTCTAACCTTAACTATCTACTGGCAATAGCCAGTAGGTAAAGTGTACATACCTATAAATTGACCTGCAGGAGTTATTGTGGCATTTACTAGGGGGACAGAGTAAAGAAAGGGATTTAGGCCTGCCACTGTAGCCTTAGTCCTGCAGTTTAAACCTACAGTCACATCTGTAAAAATAATCCTTTTGACAGGGAAAAAATTCTTAAAAATATTAATAGCACCCCTGTGTAGGCCTTGCGGCCCTCAAGCTCAAAGGCTCTGGCTGTCCAATATAGAAAGCTAGATTACAGATTAAGGTATTACTTCTGCTAGAAAAATAGTTTAATCACCCACTATTTTGCTACCCACAGAACCACATTTGAATGACCACAGAGGAGCAGACTGCTCATTTCCATTGCTGCATCTCTGGGTAGGCACACAGGCTCCGTAAATGGGAGAATGGATTCCCCTATTCTTGATTTTCAGGGTAAGGTGCATCGTAGTATTGTTTACAATAGGACAAGCATGAACTGCTGCAAAATTGTGTAAAGTTGCCCCTCAGAACTATAAACCCATTGGTTAGGGAGGAGTAAGGAGTCACCCCCACTCATTAGCTGGCGCAAACAATAAATGTGGCACCCCAAGGCCCATTTATTGTGAGAACACTCGCTGGCCCTGTGGAAGAACAGAAGAAGGACTGATCCTGCTGTTTGAGACTTATGAGGAAACGTAAAGGTCTTGAATTGCACCTACCTGTACCGGGGAAAAAGATTGGTCTCTAAGGTTCAGATGGCTGACTTCCTGTGCGGCTAGAGGGACACACTAATCTGCAAGACCATCAAGTGACCAGTAGAAGCTGAACATGTACAGGGCTCAGCTGGTGACCTCAGCTGAAGTGAGTCTTGACCCCCAACTGCTATTCTTGAAGTATGGAGGCTCTTGGCTGTGTTTAACTGGATGACTCCTAACAACTCTGAAAAGTTAGGACTAGGAAGCTACAAATCTATTTTAGCTAGCCCTTGGCAAGGAGGTATCTGGACTCATAAATCACATCATTGGATACATCCAGCAATCTTGTCCTGCTTGTGGATTTTGAGCTTCATAAAGTAGACTAAGGGCACGATTTAGACTTTGGTGGATGGGATACTCTGCCACAAATGTGATGGATATCCCATCAACCACATTCTATTCTATGGCACTTGTAATAAGCCAGGCAGGGTATCTGCCAATTTGTGATGGAGTATCACATCTGGCAAAAGTTTAAATTTGACCCCAAGTCTGAATGTAGAAATCGTGACCAGGCAAAGGTGTCAAAAGCATCGTGCTAACTTGAGGGCTTCCCTGGTGTGAAATTTGAATTTTGTCTATCTAAACAACAGTTTCAGTGGGTCCTAGTCCAAAGGCTATACAACTTTGAGAACACTTCCTCTAACATAGCTAGCAATCTTGCCCCGCTGGAGGATTTTGACTGCAATTTCAAAGACTAACTCACACAGTAAAATATCCTATCAGGACAAACCTGGTTGGTGTATCCGACCCGCAATACATTTTGGTCAACCTGAATTCGCACAAAGGAGAAGTGTGGCTCAAGTGGAGAAGTGTGGCTCAATGATTAGAGCGGCAGACCCTGATGCAGAGGTCTAGCCCGGGACCAGGGTTCAATTCCCCGCCTCGGCGGGTCTTGGGCTCAAAAATTCCACGGACCTGATAATTCTCGCCTCGGTGCCTATTCCAATCATGGAGTCCCACTCTGCAACTCTGGGCAATAGCTTGCTTAATCTCCACAACGGCCCCCACAACGCTAAGGATGCCTGGCCTCCACCTTGGGGGTGCCCAGGAGTGGATGCCTCACAGGGAAAGCCAGGATGGGTTCCACAGCGGTATTCGTACAAGCGCCTTGAGACCCTTGCGGGTGAGTAGTGCGCTATACAAGTATCAATTAACATTTTTACATTTTAGGTCATGGTCTACCGCAGTTTTACAACAAAGGAGGGCCAGAGGAGATTTAAAGACCAGCAAAGCTTGTCTCCCCTATTCTTAAATCAGAAACACAAAACAGGAACCTTTAGGCCTATTGAATAAGTCAATGAGTAGTAATGCCTAGTCACGATATGGGATACAACCCCCCTCTCTAGGAGGGAGGAGCTCAGGAATGTTTTCAAACTAAGAGGTATATTCTTAATACCCAAACAAGGAGCCAAGGATGTTGAGGGCACCAGAATAAAATAACAAAAGGTTATCTAAAACTAGCTCCAGGGGTCACTAAAAATGCTTTAATCAGGCTTCCCTGTGCTAGGAAGAAAAATAGCGTGGCACTGTGGGGGAAATTTAACCGGCTTGTGTGCAACAATGGTTCTAATGCTTCAGCCTATGACCCATATGGTGTTGTGGCTTTCTTCAGGACCAATATTAGTGCTGCTGCTTGTGATGCTCAACTAAAATATATCGTACTTGATATATAGATAAAAGGTAACAACTATTATACAAAACCATTCGGTGATCTCAAGAGACATCAAAAGGTCCACTACAACCATAGAATATCATGGTGCTAAGTGTTCTTGGGCTATTTTGTCTTAAATCTAAAATTCATGTCTCCAGTTTCCTGTTTTGACTTTTTTTTGGTGCCATTTTGTACATTAAGATCTAGTGTATTTTTCTAAACTGGAGTGGAAGTTTAATTGTGCTCTGTTTTTTAAATGTTTTAACTGTTTAGATACATTTAAACAATGTACACATTTTCTAAAAGTTAGTCCTGTCTGTTCTGAACCATAGGTACCAGTGGTAGGACTCAGATTTAATTTACTGAAACCTTTGGCTGGATCTAACAGGCTAGTGACTTTACTATTTATGGTGGACTTCCATCCACCCAATTAATAATTCACCTTCATAGCATAGCATTTCCTTGAATAATTAAGGCTTGTGGATGTTTTCGTGCTGCTGTCATGCTCAGCAGAATGTTTGGTTTCAGAATGTCACATTCCACACCAAAAAGCCCATTATATCTGAACTCTTTGCACTCAGAAACACATTTACCTCCTCTGTTAAAGCCTAATGAGAATGGAAAGATCTGGGTATTTCTGCTCATCATGAGTTCCTTTGGGATCAGCCTTGGGAATTCAAAGCTTGAACTTAACACTCTGTTTCCTGTAAGTGGCAGCTATGGGAAAAGTAACGTGTAACCATAAACTAGAGCAGATCATTTATAACCTAGTGTAATTGTAGGGTGGCATATTTCAGACACAAGAACGGATTCGTACAAAGTGTGTATCTGGATGAAAAGACTTTTGGGAGTGTCGTTGAAATCATTACAAAACACACACACTAAAAAGTAATTTTTACATTTGCCTATAGATCGTTGTTCTTTATGACAACATACCTTTTACGACAATGTGGAATTTCTGTTTTAGAAAATACATAAAACGCAGGTGCACTGCATCACTTGCAAACCAGAGATATAAACTTTAAGTAGTCATCACTCCGGCGTGGTTAATTTTAAACCACTATTTAACACAACGCACTAGTATAGCGTATTAAGAAGGATTTGTAATTCCTCATGAGGCTTTGCACCCTCTAACTAATTCCCACGTTTCTGAAATGTTATCATTTTTTTATATGCGTTGATATGCAACATGTATATTGGCAAAACCTGAATAACAATTCATGGAATTCTACTGAAACCATCATCAGTGGCTCATATGATTTAGTCCCACCATTACTAAATGATGCTTTCAAGTAAATGAATATCATCTTATTGGAGAAATGCATTAGAGACAGTCAGTATGATAGCACAAACAAAAGATAAACAAATAAAAAAAATAAAAAAAATTGAATACCCTGCACACACTATGCACATTAATAAAATAATATATTGTGTTATGTTTTCTGCTACTCAACTCCCATTTGTATGGCATCATGGCATATTAACTGTACAGAGCAGTAAAAGGTGATCCCTCATGTTTAGTTGTGGAAATGTGTCGCTGTAAATGAGTAATGTGAGATGAGTTGAGAGAACTTTGTAAGGTCCACACAAGTTATGTGGTAGTGCCGCCACAAACATGGATCTGCTTATGTGGATGCTTATGTGTAAAAAGTGTATGAGAGAATGATAGTGCTTTGTGCAAATTTATTTCATCTGAAAATGTTCTTCTCTGGATGATTTATCATCTAGTTTTACCTTATGGTTCATTGGTTTCACAGTTGATGGGAGTTTTCTTGGAATTGCTTTGCTGTCACTTGGGGTTTTAGGCTGCTTGTCTTTCGGCTCAGCGAGGACCTGGCTTGGCAGTTTGGGTGTGACGGTTTCTATTAGAGTAGATCAAGACTGATTAGCATATGGCTGGGTTTAATCTGAGGTTGCATGGTAGTGAAAAGAATGATCGGTTTGAAAGCTACCCAAGCTATTGCCAGTGGTTATACTTAATGCAAGGCCTCGTCAAAGAGGGAGTGGATGTCTTCACTGGTGGAGAGTAGAGCTGTCTCAGTGCTGTGGCTGTTGCGGAATCCAGATTGGGAGATGTCCAGGACTTTGTTGGCCTCGATGAAGTTTGCTCCCTGGGTGTTGATGGCCTTTTCAATGACATTGGCTGCAAATGGAAGCAGGAAGATTGGCCTGATGTTTTTGAGGTCCATCAAGGTTGCGGAGGGTTTCTTCAGGAGGGGGGTGACTTTGGTGTGTTTCCAGTCATCGAGGAAGGTGGTGTAGTTCGAGTTCAAAGGCCAAGGAGGCTCTGTGGAAGATTAGCGGTGGGCAGGGGTCTGACAGTGCTCTGGAGTGGATGCTTCTCATTGTCTTCAAGGTGTCTTTTGTCGTGAGTGGGGTCCAGTTGAGCAGGGTCTGTTGGATGATGTCACTTGGAGAGAAGGCAGGTTCTGTGTGAGGTCTTGGTCTTCGAAGTTGCCCATGATCATCTTAATCTTAAGGTGGATGAAGGTGCTGAGTCTGTTACAGAGTTCTTGGGAAAATGGAGTGTCTATTGTTTCACTGCAGGGTTTGGTGAATTCCTCAATGATGGAGAAGAGTTCTTGGTATTGTTAGCGTTAGTGAGGATTCTGTCTTGGAGAGATTTCTTCCTTGGGGATTTGATGAGGATCTGGTGTGCGGTGGTAGCTGCTCTGTAGGTGGCGTGTGTTTCCGGAGTTTTGTTGTTCCTCCATGTCTTTTCAAGTCAGTGGCAAGATGGTCTGGATTCCTGGAGTGAAGGGGTGAACCCGCTTTCTTTCTTAATGTGTCTTCCTGTGGCTTTCTTGAGGGGGGTGAGTTTCTCGGGGCAGTTTGTGATCCAGCAGTGGAAGTTGTGTGCTGCAATGTTAGCGTGTGGCGTAGTCTGTGGTATGGTGCTGATGAAGGCGGAGGTGAGCTGGTCTTCAGAAACTTTGTTTCAGCTTCTACAGGGGAGGCGGTGGGTGTGTTTGTGTACGGTGTTTTTTTTTAAGGCAAATTTATCTGTCCAGAGGAGTTCCGTGGTGTGACTGTAGGAGGTGCTGTTTCCTTCTGTTAAGATGGGGTAAAGTGTGTGTCCCGCTGTGTGCATGGATGCGGTGACTAGTTCCTTCAGTCCTATGTTGGTGAGGTTCTCTAGGAGTGAGACTGCGTTTGGGTCATCGTGGTTGTCCAGGTTGAAGTGTACGTCTCCGCATAGGATGTAGTCTGTGGAGGTGAGGGTGTGGGGTGCAATGAGGTTGGCGATGGTGTTGGTAAAGGAGCATGGGGGCGGGTGGCCTGTAGATGAGGGTTCCGCAGAGAGCCATTTGAGGGTTGGTCTAGATCTGGAAGTGGAGGCTCTCCATGAGGTGTCATCCCAGGCGGTAGTCGTCATGCGGAGGGTGATTTTGTGAACAATGGCGATGCCTCCTCCTAGGCTGATGGAGCAGTCCTTGTGCAGGATCTTGCATCTCTTGGGAATGGCTGTGGTGAATCGGATGCAGAATTGGTGTTGGTCCAGGTTTCTGTGAGGAAGGCAACGCCGGGCGAATAGATCCCAGATTTCTATGGTGTGCTTGTGAAGGGTAATAACAACAACTAGAGAGAGAGGGAAGAGACACTCTCAGTCCCCCAGGTTATAATTATCAACAACAAAAGAGTGTCCACACAGGGAAACGTAATATCCAGCACAGGATTTGAGAAGGAAAGGAAATCAACCTATGAGAGAGTCACTTAGGGATTTCTTAAGAAGCCCTCACTCACCACTCTGGGTGGTGACATGCTTCATCATCGGGCCCACCAGGAGAAGCCGAATGCCTCCCTGGTGTGCTACAACGCCAGGTTACTGCGGAGCTGGTTTTGTGACAATAATGTGCAAAAAAGTGAGTTTAAAAATGCCACAGGCTATACCAAGCAAAAAAATGTATTCCGTGGTTAGCTGGGCATAGATAAAATATATGTGTTGGGAAATTTACCAACTAATGTGTTGGGTGTTTTCCCCTTTAGAGTGGGGTCAACATGTTGCTCCCCATATGTGTATTGATTTTACAGGGCTTTCATCAGGACCATGTAATTGTGTACCTCGGTGGTATGAGCGCGCTAAGGCCCACCCTAGCCAGAGGACGTGAAAGTTAAAAGTAAGCTGTCAAAATTGGTGCAAAAAAACAAACCAGAAAAAATTTGGTGGTTCACAAAATTTATGCGGAACCTGTGGTTTGTTAGCTAAAAGATCCACACCTCATGGGTCTCGGGAGGGGGGTGGTGGCGACAATGGCACACCGCCCGCAACGCCAAACACCCGCTCGGCACCTAGCGATATCCTCTACCTCTACTGCTAATGGAAACACAATGCAAAGGCCAAAATACAGTATTTTGACAAACAATGACAGGGATCACTAAAACAATATCGATGTCAAAAATATCAAGATACCAAAATATCAAGTAAAAAATATAGAATGCCAAAATATCGACTTCCTATCTACAAACAGGTAAGTACAAAAATACTGAATCAAAAATATCAATGTTAAAAATATAGACAGTCAAAATATCGACTTTATTAAATAGTTAAAAGTAATTTAAAATAATAAAATAATAAATATAACTAACCTAAAAATACTTAAATAACATCAAAACTAATACATAATTAATATAATTAAAAATACATGTTTTTAAAACATATATATATATATATATATATCTATATATATATCCATATATATATATATATATATATATATATATAGAGAGAGATATATATATATATATACGTAGTATTAATAAAAAAAAATACAATATATTTACCATAGGATAGCGAGAGGGTTAAATTTACTATTACCATTCCAGTGATTGCAACAGTAGAAAAAACATTGGATAGCCTAGCAGTAAACATTACTATTCCCACTCCAGTGAGTGCAACAGTAGGGAAAGCGTTGGATAGCGTAGGGGTAAAAATTACTATTCCCACTCCAGAGAGTGCAACAGTAGGGAAAGCGCTGGATAGCGTAGGGGTAAAAATTACTATTCCCACTGCAGTGACTGCAACAGTAGGGAAAGCGTTGGATAGCGGGAGGGTAGAAATGACTATTCCCACTCCAGAGAGTGCAACAGTAGGGAAAGTGTTGGATAGCGTAGGGGTGTAAATTACTATTCCCACTCCAGTGAGTGCAACAGTAGGGAAAGCGTTGGATAGCGTAGGGGTAAAAATTACTATTCCCACTCCAGAGAGTGCAACAGTGGGGAAAGCGTTGGATAGCGGGAGGGTTAAAATCACTATTCCCACTCCACTGAGTGCAACAGTAGGGAAAACGTTGGATAGCATAGGGGTAAAAATTACCATTCCCACTCCAAAGAGTGCAACAGTAGGGAAAGTGTTGGATAGCGTAGGGGTAAAAATTACTATTCTCACTCCAGTAAGTGCAACAGTAGGGAAAGCATTGGATAGTGGGAAGGTAAAATTTACTATTCCCACTCCAGTGAGTGCAACAGTAGGGAAATTAAATACTTCATATATAAATAAAAATAGCATAAATATTAATACCAATTACAAAATAATAAAAAAAATACATTTTTTTATAATATATTAATTAATCAATTAAAAAAACAAATAAAAATTAATGAATATTAATATTTACCAACTAATACAAATTATTTACCAATTAACAATAAATTAATTAACAATTTAAAATTAATAGTAAACTAGATCAAAAAAGAAAAATCTAAAAATGTTAATTACTTACAATTATATTACTTCCCACCCTATTCCCCTATAAACCCACAACCCAGTACAAAAAATAAACTGATAAAAGTAACATAATTATCAATTAATAAATTATGTAAAATTAATTGAAAATTATATTTTAAATAATTACCATGTAATAATCAATTAACTATTAATTCAAAATAAATACCAATAAATAAAAAAACATATTTATTTAATAATAATTAAATTACTTCCCACCCTATTCCCCTATAAACCCACAACCCGCTACAGAAAATAAATTACAAAAATTAACATGTTTATAAATTAATCAATTAAAATTAATTACCAATTATATTTTAATTAATTACCAATGAATTACCAATTAATTCAAAATAAATATGAATAAATAAATTAACATATTTAAATAATTATAATTAAATTACTTCCCACCCTATTCCCCTATAAACCCTCAACCCGCTACAGAAAATAAATTACAAAAATTAACATATTTATCAATCAATTAAAATTAATGACCAATTATATTTTAATTAATTACTAATTAATTACGAATTAATTCAAAATAAATATGAATAAATAAATTAACATATTTAAATAATTATAATTAAATTACTTCCCACCCTATTCCCCTATAAACCCACAACCCACTACAGAAAATAAATTAATAAAATTAACATATTTATCAATTAATCAATTGGAAATAATTACCAATTCTATTTTAATTAATTACCAAATAATAATTAATTAACAATTATTTCAAAAGAAATACCAATAAATAAAATAACATATTTAATTAATTATAATTAAATTACTTCCCACCCTATTCCCCTATAAACCCACAACCCGCTACAGAATTATATTACGCAATTATTAAAAATAGTATTAACTTACTTACCTCAAATTCGATATTTTGGTTGTCTATATTCTGTCCATTCAATATTTTTGTATTCTATATTCTGTCCATTCGATATTTTGGCCATTCTATGTTTTTGATTCAATATTAATGCTATTCTATTCGCTATTAATACTATTCTATTCGATATTTGGGTAGTCTATATTCTGTCTATTCGATATTATGTCTATTCTACATTTTCTACTCAATCTTATTGCTACTTGATATTAAAAACTCGATATTTTGACTGTACACCCAATGACAGCATTGAAGATGACACCAGCCGATCAAAAGACTCAGATGGTCAAGCAGCCCTTTAGTACTAAACTGGCTGGAAAAGCACAAGTTCTGCCAGGCTTGAACAAAAGCCAGACGGGATTTTTGACCAAATAAACATGTATGATGGACAGGCATATGAGAATGTGAAAAAATAAATGGAAAATTAACCAACAGCTAACTCACCATTTACGGTGATCTTCACCCACAAATTTGAAACCAGAGGTCCTGGTGACATCCAAAAAAATCTCCTGTCGAGCATACCCTCACTTGCCTATTTAACATCAACTCAACTGGTATCGGTGAATTTCAAGAATTACACCTGGCTAAGTCATTGAGAGTCAACCCTGACAAAGTGGACAAGCAAGGTGGACACCCAAAACATCATGGCAGGACAGGAAAAAACCTACTCAAGGATAGGGCGATCTGTGTAGATAATTGCCCAATTGAAAAGTACCCCCATGTCCTATCTCAGAGGCTGAAAATTCAAGTGGCACAACAACCATTGAAAAGTGTACTAAGGGCGCCAAATCGATCTTTAAACAATTCTGCAACAATAACATCAAAATAGAGCTTTATAAGAGTGGTGGATCTTGACATTGCAGGGAGATAAGAACATCTCATGATTTAAGGGCATCGAAAGACTGGGCCTGGATCTCAACGGCCTTGCGCACCAATGGGAGGGCAAATTCCTAACATAAGAAAATACCTGATTCTGCCTGGACCCAACACCATTGGACTTTTTTGAAAGCCCAAACCACCTGCACTGAAGGTATAAAGGAGCAGATAACAAGATCTAGGATCAGAATAATAAGCTGGAATGTGGCTGGGTTTAAATCCATCATGGCAAACACAGAGGTCATGGAATTTGTTCAAACAGGAGATATCTTGTGTTTACAGGAAACTTGGATGACAACGCTGAGTTCTATTAAAGGCTTCCAGGCAATCCATTCATTGTCCTATGAGAAAAAGCTCTTTGGAAGACCAATTGGTGGGGTCTCGATTTTTATGAAATTAAATCTGCAGGCATGAGTGAATCTATGGCCCACGCATTCACCCGATGTCCAAATCCTAAATATAAAAGGAATAGGACTAGAAGGTGCACCATTTTCTATTGCAGTAATTACCCTGTATGTTTACCCAAAAAAGAAGGCTAAAACCAAGAACATTAAGATGAGTACCGATTGATCAGAGAATATCTTTATGAGCACCAAGGGCATGAGTGCATTGTTACCGGGGACTTCAACATGAGAGACTGTGTTGCTTAGAGCAAAAGCAAGGGGAGAGTAGGCAGAATATCATGAAAGCCTGTATTAACAAAATAAGATTGGGGGCGTGAATAAAATAGGGACGATGAATAGGGAATCACAACCTACTTTTCAAAACATCTCCAGCCTAGATTACATCTTCCTGAGCAAGGACATATTGAGGAGGTGCGAAGAATATAAGGTGCAACATACTACCGCAAGCGATCATCACCCACTATTCTTCCTTGTTAATGCAAGGGCCACATTGCATCTTCCAGTTGGTCAAATGCTCGCTTTAATTAGTGAGACAACATCATTAAAACAAATCAAATGGGGACTTTCCAGCAGGGCCAGAAACAGCCAGTAGAAGCAGGCTATACAAACAACTGGCCGTCAGAAAAGCTGGACAAAAAAAATTGATTTGTTATTCAAAGGTCTGACTGCAGGAAAGCAACCCACATACTAAGGTAAATTTATTGGAAAGGGGCCCATTAATCTGCTTGATAATAAAGAATTGAGGGAGAGCCGAAAGAGGTTTAAACCAGGCAGAGCTACAGTATAGGAGAGAGAAGTGGCCTCAGTTGGAAAAAAATCTGATAGCATCCAGAAAACCGCACAATAAAAACATTTGGCAGCTGAAACAAGCTTCAAAGGAGGAAAAATGGGAACATATATACGCCCTGCTAGTGCCTAATAAGAACAGGGAATTTTGCAGTTATGTCAATGGCTTTAATGGTGGAATTTATACAAATAACAATCCTAGGCAACTGAAGGGTCCTAAAGGATATCAGGTACAATGGCACAAGAAATATAAACACAACACAATTTACCTAATGCAGTGTACAGGAAGAACTAACAAATACGGCTTCAATAATAATATAATTCATTTATTAAAAATGTTTATAAAATGCATAAAGATAACACAATTGTTAAAAGGATTTGCACATTTACACATATATCGCTAATCATATATAAAAACATATAAATGCAATGATAAGAAACAACCAAGTGGGTACATAAATTGTCTCATTTACAAATATATCACTAATCATATATAAAAACATATAAATGCAATCACAAGAAACAACTAAGTGGGTACATGAATTGTCTCTACGTGTGTTTCGGGGTAACAAAACGCCTTCTTCAGGAGGACCACTTGCAGATTCTAAAAATAGAACAATATACAGATTACAAAACAGTATATTTTTAATCCAGTACACTGCAGTGTGACACATTCACTACATCAAATAAAGCTACTAAAACTGTAGAGGCTGGTTAGTGCAGAAAAAAAGAGGGGAAGAATTCAAATCACCAAGCTGAAATGCATGTGAACCAGTACATGAAGTACTACATAATCGATAAAAAATGCCCAACCACCAGGGAGATGAATGGGAAACTAGATGCATATGGAAACCTAGTGCCTGTGACTTATGGACTAAAATATGAGTGAACATCTCAAGAAGACAGATATGCTCTTACCTAAAAAGGTCTTATAATTAAAATGTTTCAGATGCCAGGAAACGGGTTAAGTTATATAGAGTTCAAAAACGGAGTATGATCCTATGAGGGTTAAAAAACACAAATTTAATTTCCTTTAAAGATGAACAAACTTAATAAAATGCAGTCTAAAATTCGGGGATACTATATATGATTACCTATCAAGGGGTTTCTATCTTAGCCCAAAATCGATAGTGAATGGATGATGTGTTCACAATGATCGGGGTTGAAACTGCTGGCATCAAGCTTTCCACGCCCTAGGTTCCTACGGGAAAATTGATGTAGTTTACAAGACATGATTACACGGTCGATATAGGAAACAAGCTCTAAATATAGAGCAAAGTTAATTTGAACCCAGTTTACCTTTTTAGATGTCCAGTTTGGGACTATCAGGGACCATAGTTTTAACAGTTGTAGAACTATAATTAAATATAATAATGAATGGCAGGTAGTTAATACTTAGTCTAGGTTTTGACGATGTCGCTTTTTAGGAGAACTTGTAAAAGGAATGGAATAGATGATGTTTGGACTTATCTGACAATCAGCATAGGTATTTATTGTGTATTTATTTAAATAGTACAGCATGACCTTACCTTAATTAGATGAAGGTTCTAAGGTCATATGATGGGTGTAGAGGGCAGGATGGCCACAAAAATCCAATGAGAATAGCTGTGAAAAGAAAGATGTAAAACAAGGGATGAACATCAGATTGAGAATCACTAAAAAATATTCAGTTTTATATCTAAGTCAAACCTAAGGGTACCAACTCCCTACTCAGGTTGATTAACTAGAAGAAACCTGTTACAAATAATTTTGGTATCGAGACGTGCATGAGAGAAATCATGCCACGTGGTTGTGTGCAATACGAGATGCCCGGCTCCGAATATCAAAGATGGAGACAACGTGGTACTTAAATTAACAGAATATCAGACTTCCTTATAATATAACATAGCTAATGCTACATAGATCCGGTAGGACCGCTGGATATATCCCAAAGCGACACTGTGGAACATGCCCAAACGGGTCACCGAAACATGTGTGGATGACAACGCGGTTACTCTAAATCAAGAACCCGCGGGATATAAATAACCGTATTCCTGGAGCGTCTAGTGTCGATGGCATACTTTGTCACTGAGTGATTACGGGGAGCTTACTGAGGTGCCTCAAGGTTACTAAACAATAAGCACTATTACACACAAAAATTACGGCGCTAAACTGCTAAATTAGCTGACATGGCTAGAACCTCTACGGGGAATGAAAAGTGCCAGATGCCTCAAGGTTACTAAACAATAAGCATTATTGCACACAGAACTTGAGGCCCCAAACTGCTAGATTTGCTGACTTGGCTAGTGCCTCTACGAAAAGTAGTACGCGCCAAGCAGGCACGTAGCGATAGAGAGATTAATAGATTGCAACTCGGGGAAACTTACTGTTAGCTTGGAGCGCGAATAGCGTCTACAGGGATTCCGATTCAGCTTCCGACGGCACGCACGGTGTCATCTTATATAGTTTACAGACATCAAACCACACATGGTAATCGGCGTCAGTAGATGACATCATAAGTAACTGCCCAGAGTTAACGAGCATAAAACAACTAGACCGGGGACAGGGTTCTTACTCACGGACAGACATGGAAAACAGACTAGCTATTATTTTGTGTTGTATCTAATAGCGTTCTCCCACGGTATCTCATTGTTTAAACCCTTAGGGTATGAGGATAGGCTGAAAATCTAAAAAACTTCACGTTTTTTGCGCAATTGCTCAATATCAATATTGGTTGCTTGATTACAATTCTCTATGATGTACCATTTGATGTCTGTGGGTTTATGTTTGTTTTCAAGGCAGTGTTTCACCAATGGAGCATTGGTTTTAGAGGTTCGAATAGTAGAACGATGCTCCGTAAGTCTGGTACAGAAGGATCTTGCCGTTTCACCGACATACCCCAGTCCACAAGGGCACAAGAGCAAATAAATGATATTTTTAGATTTGCAATTAGACATTTGTGTGGGGTGTATGGTAAAACCCTGATAGGTGAAGCTAGGGCCTACTATAGCTGATTTACAGGCCATACATGTATTGCAGGTATATGTGCCGGTGACAGGGGAACTTCCATCAATAGTTTTTTGGATGAAGGGAAGATTATCTTTAAACCTTGAATGAGTGACAAAATCCTTTATATTCCTGTTTCTTCTATGCGCGAACATAGGTTTCGGTATGGTATCTTGTTCTTCAGAACCACTATTTAGAATATGCCAGTTTGTGGTGATTATATGTCTGACTGTATTGTTGAGAGTGGAGTGTCTAGTGACACAAACCAATTGATCTTTGGCCTTTTTTATTTTGGGTTCAAGAAGCACATCGCGATCATAGAAGCGGGCCCTCTTGTGTGATGTGCGAATCAACCTATGGGGATAACCCCGAGCCAGAAACTTAGATTTCAAAATGCTGGCCTACCTATCATAGTCAAAGATGTTAGAGCAATTGCACCGCAATCCCTTCTTTTTGAGCTCGCGGATGATAGCTATCAAAATGCAATAATGTATTGCGAGCAGTGGGCTTGATGAAAAGGTCAACTTCTAGTGTACCATTGTTGTGCCTGATATATAGATCCAAAAATTCAACCTGATCAACACTGGAGTGAGATGTAAACCTAAGGTTATTATCGCATAGGTTTAACCATTCCAAAAATTCTGCTAATTTTGATTCATGATTTTAATGGTGGAAGCCAAGCAGAGAACGCTGTACTGGCGAGCAAATGGGCAGCCCATGCAACAAAGCTCTATGTTGACCTAGATAAACCCTTGGACAATACTATGGAGGCGGAGGGCAACCATCCTGACAAACATGAGGTAGATTGCATTGCCAAAACAGAAAAATAAACCCTAATCACTCTTAACCCCTTGACCGCGGCGCAAATTCCAGCACGGTGCTGGAGAATTAATGAGTGGCCGTGTTTCGGACAGCACCCAGTCGTCCTCTGCACACACCCACTGTGATATCGGGTGGCTGGGGGCTGTCCGACGCACACAAAGAGTTAAGGGCCTTCGGAAGGACAGGGCTACTGGGTAGATTCTTCAATGAAGATTGAGAATTCTAGGCTCCTCACATGCACAGGCTGTTCAATCAATGCTATAATACTTCAGCGGTACCAGACTCATGGAAAGGCTCTATCTTGTACCCCATCTACATAAAAGGGGACGTCTCCCATCCAGAGAACTATAGACTGATATTGTTGTTGGATGTTGATGGAAAGGCATTCGCAGAAGTGCTCCTGAAAGGGATAGAGGCCTCGATAAACATCATACCTCAATATCAGATAAGATTCTGGCCCAACTCATATATGTTGGACAGGCTGTCACCTTGTCATATTTGGCAATCAGGGCCCCAGAGCAGAGGTCACCTCTCCACCACTTTATGCATGTTTTGTCAATTATAGCACCGCCTTTGATGGTATTGACCATAAAATACTCCAGGCAAACCTTGCAAAGAGGGGCATCCCAAGGAAACTTCTGGTGGCCATTATGATGCTCAACACAAGCACTTGGGTCCGTACTAAGCTTATGTAGGCACATGTAACAGCTAAGATCTATACGAACAAAGGGTTAAAACAAGGCTGTGTGATCAATCTAAATTGTTCAATCTATACAGTGTGGATGTGGGAGAGGCGCTTCCGAACGTCAACATCTTTCTGCCCAAACTAGGCCATCTTAGACTCCTGATTATGCAGTATGCGGATCATCCGATTTTACTGGTCAAAACCAGAATTGGCATGAAAAGGGCATTGGAGACATTACATCTATATAAGATGGAAAACAAACTTCAAGCTAATGCCACAAAAACAAAGTTGCTGGTTTTTGGTTATAAACTGAAAAAAACCTGCTGGAATGGTATCTCAGCCCGTTAAGGATTGCCACCGCTAACAAATTCAATTATTCTCAGACACTGGTAGATCAACACTACAGGCCAAACACTCGAGACCAAAGCGGATGAGGTCACACATGGACTAAGCAAATGAAATCATTAGCTCAAAAGTCATTCCGCAGAAGGTATCCAACAGGTAATGCAAGCAAAATTAATTCCAACATTGAGTTATGGCCATCTTGTCTTTCCATGACTTTCAGAAAGGTTTTAAATCTTCCATATTCAACACAGCGTACATTGATTCGGCTAGAGTTCAATATCTTAATGGTGGACATTAAATTCAAAAGCGATATAGTCAAACTTTACCACAGTGTGATCAAGGCAGGTCCTGACACAATAAAGGAAGAAATAAAAACTGTTTTCCAGGATAATAATAGCTGTTGGGCCAGGTATCTCGGAAGGCCAATGAGTAATTGGGCCTGCCACCAGATATTATAATTGACCTTCAGCATCTTTAACAATGGCCAGCCTTAAAAATGTGTTAAAGAAACAGCGCAAGCGCATCTCAAAGCAACAGGATCTTGAATGGATTAGACATATTCCTGGCGCAGATGGTCATGTCTTCTCACACAAAGTCACTTCATGTCAACTACATCTGAAGGCAGGGCTGGGAAGGCAAGCCTTACAGAACATTCTGAGAAGTTGAGAACCAGGCTCCTAACACTGCCAATATGGGATTATAGGAGCCACTGGAAAAGCATACTGCCAGGAAACAAGGGAAGTTGTTTGTGCCAATATCATACAGAATCAGCTGAGCACATCATTTATTGTTGCCCAGCCTTCCTGAGCCAGAGGCGACCACATCTAAGAACAATGTTCCTGCAAAATGGTGTAAGATCATGTAAAGAGGCCCTAATGTTCATTTTTACTGCCACAGTGCTGATGGCCCTCACTCAAATTGGCAAGTTTTACGCGGTAGCTGGAAGGAATCTATGAACAATGCAAGAAACAAAAATTAAACTCTACAAAACACAAGCTGCTGATCTTCATTGCTGCAGTAACACTTTTTGTGGAAACTCCTTACATGAACTGGCACGAAATGGTTTTACACATGCACCTTAGGATCCCATAGTAAGGTTGCTCCATTTGAGGGCCCTGGGCATGGTCTGTCCATACATTCAGTGTCTTCTTCGTTTCTGGCGAAATTTTCCGCTGGTCACTTCTGCAAAATTAACATGTCACATAGATTTACGTGTTTCACCCGTACAACTGATTTTTTAACACTTTCATTTTTATTGATTTGGGAGGAGTACTGCTTTTAACTTGTAGTATATGCTTTTTACAATATTTTTTGATGCCCAGATCGCAGCAGCATATGGTCCTATGCAAATGGTCCTATGCATAATTTCAACCACATGTTGCACCAGGCATAGTCACTTTGCTTTTGGGCATTAGTCTTTCTGAGATACTTGTATTACTGGTCTGGATGCAAAATATTGAGGGCCTCAAAGTACCCCTGGAGAAACCCTTGCAATCTGTGGAGGCATGCTCATGTATAATATAATTATATGCATGTCTGCATGACACAATACTGCACACCCACGCACCCATGGCTTTTGGTTTTGCCTAGTGATGCTGTTTTTCGCAAAGCTATACAAAATACCCTTGAGTGATTTGCTGCTCCCATATCCTTGGGCCATAGCACTTTTTGACATTGTTAACATTATTTGGGCTACAACTGTTTCAACAACTTTATACTTTTTAATTCTATGCCTATTTTATGATATAAGCTACATTGTTATAGTAAATGATTTTATGTTATGTTATGTTATATGAATTTATAGTGTGTACGGCTACTCCAAGGATCGTCCTGGCACGAGCAAAGGGGGGATCATCTACAACAGCTAATTAAAAAGATACGTTTTTAGAAATTTTTCGAAGGTCAAGGGATCTTTGGTGTCATGAAGCGCAAGCGGAAGTACATTCCATCCCTGGACGGCCTTAACAGCAATAGAGAAACAGCCCAGCCGATGCCGAAAGAAACAAGGCACCTTAGCCAAAAGAAGCACAGAGGAGTGTAGCACTCTTGTCGGGACATTTAAGGGGAAGTGCTTTCGAAGGTAGTCTAGACCCAGACCATAAAGGGCCTTGTGGACAAGCACTAGAGATTAAAACTTAACCCGGGCTGCCATGGGAAGCCAATGAAGAGAGCGTGGATGGACCTGCACACTGCTTCTTAGGGGGCTCTTCAAAATGAGCCGGGAAGCCGCGTTTTGCACCACCTGCTCTTTATACAGAGAGTAGGCTGGGATGCCCACGTATAAGGCATTAGCATAGTCCAGGCAAGAGAGGATACAAGCGCAGATCACTGTTTCTTTTGCCGGTCTTGGGAGCAGCGGAAGAAACCTCCTCAAAATTTTCAAAAGATCGAAACAGTTTCCCGAAAGAATCTTCGCCTGAGTGGAAGAGGATAAGTTGCCCTCAAACCAAACACCTAGATTCTTCACCGGAGACCCCGTAGAAGAGGTAGGAGGGAACCCCGGCGGCCAAATAGAATCCCTGAAAGCCGGAGGAAAGTTATAATGCAAGAGGATTTCGGACTTATCCTCATTGCACTTAAGTTGAGCCTCCGCAAGCCACCTAAACACCGAAGACAGACATGACTGAGCGAATATAAATGAGTCCTCATCTTTCCTCCAGGTTAAGAGGAGTTGGGTATCGTCCGCATAGGAGATCACCTTAGAGCTCAAGGCCTCGGCCAGAACAGCCAGGGAGTGACGTAGATGTTGAACAAGAGGGGGCTAAGGGACGATTCTTTTTGGACCCCCGTGGCAATGGGTAGAGAGGCAGATGCGGCCGGAGGTAGCCAGACTTGTTGTGCACTACCTTCCAAAAAGAATTTAAGGTAATCATACAATAAAGATTTTACTTACAGAGGAAAAGAGGCAGGAGGGAAAAAAGAGGCAAGAGAGGTTGAAGCAGAACAGCAGAAGAGCGGAGTGCTCTTTCACTGGACCACCAGGGATGAGAGGCAGGCAGGAACCTACGGGTGGGGGAGGGCCTCAAACATCCTGCACAAAGGAGCTCAGGGGTCACCACTCAGTGGTAGAACTGTGTGGGGGGAGAGCAGTCTTCTTGTCGCACAGCGGATGCCATTAAGTAGGGATAGGGGGAGGCCTGGTCAGCTGGGAGGTGGAAGGACACACTGGAGGGTGGAGGGGCCATGGAGGCAGCAGAAGCAGGGGATACAACTTTGAATAAAGGAAAAATGAGTTAAAAAGAAAAAGACAGAGAAATAAGAGAGAAAAGAAGGCACAGATGAAAAGAGGCAGGAGGGAAAAAAGAGCAAAAAGAGGCAAGAGAGGTAGAGGCAGAATAGCAGAACTGCAGAGTGTTCTTCCACTGGATCACCATGGATGAGGCACAGCCAGGAGCCTGCGGGTAGAAGATGGCCTCAAACACCCCACAATAGGAAACTCAGGGGGCAACACTTAGTGATGGAGTGGTGCTGGGGAGAGCAGTCGCACTGACAGTGACAGTTGTATATATACGGTCAGTTATACATCCATTTGGAGAATGGAACAGTAAGTAAGAAATCTAGTTAGATGTCAAAACAGTCAGTTGGAATTTGGAGACGATATGTGTAATTTACACTACTATGTTAAAACTGGCATTTAGATATGTATTAAAGTAGTGAGACTAGTAGTCACATATCCAGACAAGTAGCCCTTTAAGGACACATAAAAGGTAAGGTATGTAGTTTGACATTTTCAGTGAATTAGATAAGTACTTAGAGAGCCACATGCCCAATTATACATCCAGTCTTCCACCCACCCATACTTTAAGTCACATCTGTATTTGCAAAGGATAGAAGTGATTACCCACCCATTCAAACAGAGGCACTAACACATTCACTCTCAAACTCCACATAGCACTTATTTATCCACCAGTAACTAAGGTAGTAGGACACAGAGTCATTCCCCTATACTCTAAGTCCCATGTGTATTTACAAAAGCATAGAGCCACTCACCTCCCAGTCAGTCAAAAACGGACAAACCTTATACATTCAGTATGTAACTAGTCATAATATTGAATGAAAAATATTGAATGGAAATATTGAGTTATTAATATCGTATGGACAGGATATCGACTTGCAAAAATATAATGGTTAAGAATATTGACATGCAGGTAAGAAATATCAATTTTAACAATATCGAAGATAGTAATATTGATTGTCAAAATATTGTTGTTAATAATATAGAATTTTTTTAGTGTTTTGTATGTTAATATTTGTATTAAAATATGTATATATTTTGTACTGTGTGTTTGATTTTTTTTAAGTAATGAATTTTATGTTAATGAATTTTTGTGTAATTTTATTTCGTAGCGGGTTGTGGGTTTATAGGGGAATATGGTGGTAAGAAATGTAATTATAATATATATTTTTAAGAATTATTAAGAATTGATTAATTATATGTTAATTACTTTTTGAGAAATGTAATTCTGTAGTGGGTTGTGGGTTTATAGGGGAATAGGGTGGGAAGTAATGTTATTGAAATTAATGAATTAATTATTTTATTATTTAATAATTTAGTATTTAATAATTTATATTGTTAATTAAGTTAATGTATTAATTATTAATTACATATACATATACATATACATTGATCAATAATAAGCAATAATTCATTGGCATTTATGTTAATTGGGTTAAAAGTTTTTTTATTAATTAGTAATTAATTAGATATTATTATTAATAATTACCTTGTGAATATGTAAATTGTGTACTTTGAGCGGATTAAGGGATGATAGGGGAGTTGGGTGGGGAGTAATTTCAATTTTAATGTAACTTTTATCATTTTTTATATAATATTTATTAAAAGTCATTTTAAAGAGTTCATTGTGTGAATTAATTAAATGTGATGGTTATTAATTTAGTGTTAATTGTTATTAGTTAATTGATGAATTGTTAATTAAATATATTAATTCATTAATATTATACAATATTGTAGTTAACGTTTATAGAGGAAGGCAAATTAATTTTTTTAAAGTCACACCCGTTGTCCAACACTTTCCCTGCTGTTGCATTAGCTTGAGTGGGAATAGTACTTTTTACCCTCCCGCTACACTTTCCCTACTGTTGTTTTCACTGGAGTGGGAATAGTAATTTTTACCCTCCCGCTATCCAACACTTTCCCTACTGTAGCACTCACTGGTGTGGGAAATTTAAGTTTGAAGATGTTTAAATAGTTTAATATTTTAATTTATAATAGATATATATACATTTGTACATTTATATATAATTTTTAAATTATAAAATACGTTAAAATTAATTGTTTATTCATTGTTTTAAAGTAAATATATATGAATTATTATGTACATCTGTTTAACTTTTTAAATTAGGTTCATTATATGTTTTTTTATTTATATATATATGGCGGATTGGTGCTGGGCTGACATTTAAATAAAATCTATTTGCACCACGTTTGGGTCTTGCCTGTTCCTGACTGACGGTGTGGCTGATTGCGCTGCGCTGTGTGGTACTGGGAGCTGTACGTACCTCATACATATATATATATATATCTCACCACAGCAGCTCCGGTTATTCAGATCACATCATGCCAAGCCAGCTCACGGGTGGTCCGAGGTGGGGCTACCGGTCACCCACTAAATCCAGAAAAACACTGAAAAAAACATAGGTTTTAGGAATGTTATAGTTAGCTGGACATTTCACTCATACAAAACCATTGAAATTCCTCTGTTATAGTTAGTTGGACTTACTGTAACTCTCGCACCCACAATCCACTGGTGATACAACTAACTATAACAGAGGAATTTCAATGGTTTTGTATGAGTGAAAGGTCCAGCTAACTATAACATTCCTAAAACCTATAGTTTTTTCATTGAATTTCTCAGGTTTAATAAATGCTAATTTTAATTCCTAACTATACCCTGCCTGAAACCTATGTTTTTTAGTGAATTTCAAAGGTTTTTGAAATGATAATTCCTAACTATAACCTGCTTGAAACCTATGTTTTTTTCAGTGAATTTCAAAGGTTTTTAAAATGACAATTTCTACTTATTATGTTGACCACTTCCTGATTATTTTCAACCAGAAACCAAATCTGCAATGCTACGTAAAAAATCAGGCAATAGTTCCACTTACTACTAACAAATTAACATCAACATTTAACTACTGTAAGAACGTCGAACATGTACTACGTGAATTACATCGACCTCACACCCATATTTAAAGAGCAATATGTCTTAGAGATTGTAATTATACACTTCCGACACCCAATAAAATCACAATACTCAGCGCCACTACAACTACAACCAACCCCACGGACCTCTCCTTCCTACTACCTCAGAGGCAGCGCACAACAGTACTACGGACTTTTCCAAAATAATATATCTCCTCAACAGTACACTAGCTCAATCTACAGAGATGTGGCAACCAATTATGTATGAGGGAAAAAACTCAAACATCAACAATAATGTGCACAATGCTAAGACTGCTGGTGAAATACTATACACAATTCATTATAGAAATCAAAAAGTTTTCAGTGTGTACATATTGTCAGGCGTGCCACCTCAGGAGTCCAGGTTCTTTCCGTCTTGAAGATGACTAATCCCAATACCTCCAGGAACCAACAAATGTGACAAGGAATTTAGACACTGGTCACAAGTGCTGACCCCCAAAGGGACAGGGAAAAGGGGGACGGAAAGGGTAGTGGAATGGGGGACGGAAAGTGAGAGAGAGAGAGAGACAAACACTGGATCTCTTCTTGAGATAACTCTCCCTCTCTTCGAAGTACTCTGGGCTTTTGTTGATCAGTAGAGTTTGGTTTGATTCTGAACAGTGATTAAAGAACCACATTAATGAACATCATGTTTTCTACACCATACATCATACTGAATTCTAAGCAACTATTTGCGTACATACCAACTATTCGTTAAGCCAATTCCTGTACTTCATGTGCAAGGTTCTAAACATCATTTACTTCAATGAAGTCTTTGTCACCTTTGAAATAATACATATGCTCAGTGAATGTTCACAGGAAAATGAGATGCATGAATGTTCCAAACAACCAACTAACTTGTTAGTAGGAACTGTAACCACACTAGCATGCAGCAATCTCTTCTTACCTTGTGCGTATTAACGTACAGCCTTAAAAGGGGGTTCTGAAAGTAAAAGAAGAAAGAAAAAACAAGCCCCAAAGCTAACACAATTCACTAGCACGTTTAACAGTTGAAGTCACTGTCGAGTATCTAAACATTGATTGTTAGGTCAAAGCGAGCCTTAGAGAATACAATGAAAACGTAATGTGCAGGTTCTAAACAAGTTCGCTTGCTTTAGCCAAGGTTCATTATAGTTTGTCTAGGTTCTTCGTTGATCAAGATATGCAAGTTCAAGAACAGGTTCGATTTGCTTTTACCAGGGTTTGTTCACAAAAACAACAATTGAAAGTCTTACTGCCCTTTCCTTGAATGACCCGGAAATTCTGTCTCTGAGGCCGGAAAGAGTTTAGCAAGTCCGATTGCCAAGCCGCGCCGGAGCACCAACCGGAAGACTGAAGACTCGTCCCGATCGGCTAGAGATCCGCTGCGCCTGAGAAGAGCTACGAGGTTGCCGGTCTCTCGAGGAATCAGGGAAGGTAGGCTGAGGTCGTCCAAAATGAAGGGCGGGGTCCGGATGTCGGGATCGGGGTTCTGGAGGATCCTGAAGTGACGCGCTAGCTGCGAAGCGAAGCGTCTTTCCGAGGAACCGGTGAGCCTTTTATAGGCTGTGTTACACGTGTGAGGCAGCGTCAGTTGAGCTCACCTGCCCAACGTGAGTGTCTAATGAATATTCATAATTCTAGCAGTAACATCAACAAGCATTGAACTCTACAACCAAATGCTTTCAACAGACAGTAACTATTACTGATAGAAAACAACAAGCACTGCTACATCCAAAAGCGATTATGCACACTCTATAGACGACCCAAGGAGGGTTTTCATGACACATATACCATTGATACGTTTAGAGTACTGAATAGTGGAAGCAACCATATTATCTCAGATACTAGGGAATATTTTGATCATGACGCTGTGTTCACCCCCTCCTTTGAAACAGAAGCAGAGTGGGCTAGTCCAACGTAAACAATGTCAATGTAATACTATAAATAATTAGTCAACGTCTTGGGCGTGGTTCACTTCTGCAAAGAGAACAGATTGCGCCGCAGTGAAGGTACACACCCTGCCATGTGGCTGCCATCATGACCGCATGCTTCTTTGATACAGGCCGATTGCGAACTCAATGCCATAGCACCACAGACTCATGTCTGTATCGACTGGTGGTTTCCATCGACACTGCCAACAGCAGGGATCAAAACTTGAATTCAACTTTGGATCTAAATTTGTCTTCAGTATCTGTGCTCAGAAGTGCCTATAATCTATTCTGCGGTTGGTAGAGTTGACAACTTGATACCAGTTGAATTCAGCTTTGCATCAACACTACGGACAGCCTTGACTCCAGCCTTGCTTTATTTAAGGCAGAGACAATTGTACTGTGTCCTCAGATTCTGTTAACTGTGCAAAATAGCATTCATCGATCTTTGTGTCGACTACAGCCTTCAATCTACACTGCGTACAACAGGGGTTTCAACTTCAATTCAGCTTTGCATCAACACTATGGACAGAATGAAGTCCAGCCTTGCTTTATTTAGGGCAGACACAATAGTAATATGTCCTCAGATTCTGGGACAAAATAGCATGCTTCGATCTTTGTGTTGACTACTGCCTTAAATCTACACTGTGTACAACAGGGTTCACAACTCACATTCAGCTTTCCATCTACACTACAGACAGCATTCAAGATATCCTTGATTTATGTAAGGCAAAGATTATTTTCTTAAAGGATGCCACAAAAAGCATTCCTCAATGACTGTAGTGAGTTCTGTTTTCAAATGTACACTGCGATCAAATGAGTTTACCACTTGATACCAGTGGCGCATAAGCACTACAGAAAGCACTAAATTCAGCCTCAATTTATTTAAAGCAGAGAAAACAATAGTGCTGTTGCAGTGCTAGTATGTGCAAGCACCTTCAACAGCTGCATCATGTGAACTATGATAACAAACAATGTACAAGTTTGCACCAAAATGTACCTCCACCACCAGCAATACCAAGTACTGTGGAGAAGTTCGTGGAGAAGTGTGGCTCAATGGTTAGAGCGGCAGACTCTGATGCAGAGGTCTGGCCCGGGACCAGGGTTCAATACCTGCCTTGGCGGGTCTTCGGCTCAATTTCCTCGGACGTGATAATTCTCGTCTCGGTGACTATTCTAATCATGGGTCCCACTCTGCAACTCTGGGCAATAGCTTGCTTAATCGCCCTAACAGCGCTGGGATGCCTGGTTTCACCTTGGGGGTGCCCAGGAGTGGACATTTCACAGGGAAGAGCCAGGAAGGATTCCTAAGCGGTATACGGACAGCACCGGGACACATCCGATGGATGTAGCTGTGCGCTTTACAAATGCTGGCATTTGGCATTTTACCTCTGGGGTATCATCCTCAACTACAAACATTAGTGAGGAAATGCACACCTATATTTTTCTGAATGCTTTTGGTTTCTATTAATCTTTCAACCTTCTTGCGTGCAGTCCATATATAATGGTTTTTGCCCATTTAGCCATTCGAGTAAATAATCAAATGCATGTGGAGCGTCTTACTGCTCCTATCGAATGCACAGCTTCAGTCCTTAAAGAAAGGGTAACTCCATTGATCTGTTCGGTACATTTCTTTTATTGTCCAGTTAATCCATAGATCAGAATAACTTCAATCCAGTTTTTCACGTTCACATGTGTGACATGTATTTTACCACTATCATCCTCAACATCACCACCAGACATACGTCCCCAATTTGTGAAAGTTACTGCATGAAGAGGAATTGTGTAATTTGTTATGAGGAGCAATCAGTACACCTAGTTTTCACAGCAATTAATAACCATAAATGCAAGTATTTTCCCCCCCTCAAAGTTCACATACTCCAGTATGTAACAGAGAATGATTTCAGTGCAGCCCGTTCAGACCACACATCATCGCAGGTTGAGCACACGATAAACACCAGATGTACCACTAACTCAGTACACCGTAAGTAATAGCCACGTGCCCTTGTTAAAGCAAAATTCAAACACATTTTTACCAGTGCGGTCTGCTGAATCATGGCAGGCTCCACACAAACTTCCCCTACCTCAGTGCACCACAACTCAGGAACACTTTACGATAGAATCTTCAGTGTATTATTTGACATACAATGCTCCTACCTTTGTACATCAATAGTCATTAACCGTTTATGTTTAATTGTCTGTATATGATATCTTGATTACTATTCTACTTGTTACCAACAACAACGTAATAAAATGGAGTCAAGCACACGTGGCCGAACCCACTTCAACAATCTATCTTTGTCTGTGTTTTTATTGTGTTTGTAAAATGCTGCTCCTCCGCCCTACCACATTATATTGTGCTATAAATAGCATATGCAACCATATTACCTATGACAGTAAGTGTGGGCTATTTCTCCTTTTTAAAAATTCAACTCAAAACTAATACATTTTCAGGCACGTGTACATTACGTCATTACTCTACAATAACAGGATGCGGACACAACTCCGAGGATCGAACACTAATTTCCAGCACCAAGTTCTACAGTGTAACTGAATAACCACATACATATATATATATATATATATATATATATATTAGCTGCCCTTCATGTGCCAAAAACAGCAACTTAAACCTTTCACAACTCTGTATTACTACACCTACAACACTCCACTGAATGTATAACAAAGATTTATAATAGCAGAAATGCGTCATGTCAACCAGCTTTTATGTATGCAACTATGAACAAATATAGAGTCAGTGATAACCCGTACCTTACATGTTGGCCAAGTTGTGGGACTTTACAGATATAATGACACATTTCTTTTTAAGACCCGGGGTGACGTCAGCACTACAAAACGGACACCTGAATCACTTCATTTCTCATAGAGCTCACAACGAGACCATGCCCATGGCTCCGGAATCATGGTTCAGAGCCTCACACAGCACTAGCATCCGTCAGGCCAGCCCACTCCACTTACGGTTCCAGGAAAACATAACTACAAAACATTGCCCAGATTTAATTGGTGTGATTTCTTAATTGCAGGTCTAGTTGTCAGAACGGTACAAAACACACTCCCTCGTGGCTGGTATGCACCCACACCACACCCATCCAGCACCTGCGTCACAACAAACGTGACCCTACCAATAAAAAAGACGGGGTGCACATGCTCTACGCCATTTTAGAGTTGCTCCCATCCCAAGCACTGTAATGGCCCGTCCTAGTGATTTAAACGCCTCATGTAGGCCCAAACCACCGAGTAGGGGGGCCCACCACTACATGTGTGGCCTCTTTGGTCACTGAGTTAGTAGTATTGGAAGCACTGAGCGGGTGAGGAACCTGCGATGATGATGATGGGAGATTGAGTATGTCGTTAGCCATACTGATATCAAGACTCTGCACCATATATGAGATTTCTTGGTGGCAGAGCGGGACTACATGATGCAGAAGGTGTCCTGTCCATGAAAAGGTGAGTAGTGAGGCCTGCGTGCGCATCGGAGGGATTCAATAGGCTGCAGCAGACTGGATACAAGAAAACGACGCAGTGGTTTAGACAAACGCAGTCCTATATAGTGTATCAAATTACATGTTCCAATAGTAGGAACGTTTTTATAATCGGTCAAACGTCCGGAATATAAACTATACAAATAGTTCTTTTAAATGTGAGAGGGGACGAGTGTGAAAGGCCAATGTTATTCAACTCCACATTAAGGTAGTAACAATTACCAAACATAACATCTTTCTTTTACTATCCTTTAGATGTAGAGCTTCAGGGTGAATTATGTCCCAGTACTGGTGAAAAACACACTGGTGACAGAAAGTTGAGCTGCGAATATTCTTTGCAGTCACTCTCTCACTTCCTCTCTCCTTTCATTATAAAATTACACACGATGTTAACTTCCTTTTTATCATACATGTTGTGTTTCTCAAATTGCCGTCCCCCCAACACCTCTAAAACTCAACGTTTGATGATTCTGCGATGATGCATGGCCACCGTAACAATGTCTGAGAAGGCTGCTACGACACGTGATGCACCCTCTTTGAATCACACCAATGGCACAAGGTGAGCAAAAAAGCTTTTTTCCAAAACAATGACAAGTCATCTGTGAAAGGAGAGAGTGGATAGTGTGCAGCAGCTTTACTACGTAGGAATGTACAATTACCTCCGAGCAGTGACAATAGACAGATTACAACAGTCAAATCTACAAGCCCCTTACGTGACTTTTGTATGTACTATACTATGACTAACTCTATATATTATATTTCAGATCACTAATCTGGAGGGTGCACTATGAACCAGCACATACTTGGACACACAACCAAGGCAAAAGGTGAGCTACGAGTATTTTCTCCACTATTAACTGCTCCATCTATAACTTTCACTCTCTCACAGTTTTAATGTTGTTTTCTATCTCTTTCTCTCTCTCTCCCTCTCACATCATTTCTCTTTCTCTTTTAATGTTATGGACCCTGTTGTCCACTGTGCCGTGACCAACCAAAGCTGAGTTCAAGTTGTGAACTCTGTTGGCCACAGTGTTTACACAAGGTAAGCAGAGCGACCTAGATATCAAATGCCTCAGATTAAATGCTTTAGAAATGAAAGAGCTTATTTACAAACCCCTTGCACCACTTTTGCGTCACTTTCAACATGAGAAAAGCAACACAAAAGTGACGCAAGTGTCCCGGGGTGCCTACCCCATGACACTGCTGTTTGCTTTGACAGGGCGGGACTCTCACGACTCCCACCCTCCCATAGCAAACTTAGTTTGCATTTGGAAAAGACAGAGCAGTGAAATCTGTTCTCACTTTCAAAATCCAAAGCAGATTGCATTTCCACATACAAATTAGCATCTCCCCATGCGAAAAAGCAATGCCGGCTCCCGAAGAATGCAAAAGTTCATCACACAATGTTGCTAAATAAAACAGCAAGTTTGCTTGACTTCTCAATATACCAGCCTATCCTACGTAATGTTATTTTCAATCACGTTCTGATAACCAATAAGAATCATGCTTCTAAAAAACAGAAACAGAAACATGAACCCTAGTTTTCAGTATAGAATGTTGTCAAACAACCAATCATTTATTTTCTGTTTTTCAACACTGCATCTTATCCATCTTATCAGAAAAATCTTAGTTTTCAAACTGCCATTTAATTTACAGAGACCATCTGAGTGCATCGAGACCTCCTTTCAAGATGCATAGAGTGTGAATTGTGGGACCCAACTATATTTTCTTGAGCCAACGAGACTACCACCCAAGATCTAAACACATAAGCTTGATGTATATCTCAAAAATACATGCTTTGTTTTTTTCGGTGGCGAAATGCGCAGATCCTACGAGCATCCCGTGACTTTTTAAAAAAATATATATTTTCCTACTTTTTTTGCCCTATGGGTACTTATGGGACCCCCTGAGCAGGCCTAGAGGGTCAGGGTGTGTCTACCCTGACCCTGTTCACATTTTCCACACATATTTCACATACTTCTTCACCCTCGCTTCTATCAAGACACAAAACAGCTGCCAACAGTTCCTGGTTTCGAATGTTTACAACCACTTGACAGCCAATTAGAATTGAGCATGTGATTGGGACGGTGCGCTTATGGTACGATGCCAATACTCACACAATTCGTGGATCCACCGTGCCCATAGATATATAAATGACTATAACCGTAATTTTCTCAGAAACTACTGAACAGATTGACACCATATAAGCTAAAAACACATTTCGGAACTGAGGACTACCTCTCTTCCAAATTTGGTGTAATTCTGTTCAGCCGTTCGGGCTGTAGCAGTGTCTAAAAGTCCTATGAGAAATTGCATGGGGAAAACACGTTTTGGAACCCCCTTTTTTCTCTGTCCCCGCTTGACCAATCACCCCCAAACTTTCAGGGAAAGGGTGGAACTGACCTGGCCAATAGAATGTTACGGTTTTCCTATGGATAATAGGTCTATGTATATATATATATATTCACTGAAAAAAACCATAGGTTTCACACCAGTTATAGTTAGCTGGAAATTTTACTGACATAAAACCATTGAAATTCCCACGTTATAGTTAGTTGGACTCACTATAACTTGCGCGCCTGCAATGCACTGCTGATGAGGTCACATATTGCATCACTCATGACATGGTCAGTGACATCACTCACTAAGAACCTAGAACCTAGGGAGCACTTCATATGGGAGTTTTTCAAAATCCCAACTGGTTTAAAAAAAGTAAACGCTGCAAAGGTGACCTGTCTCATCTGAGGTGCTGTGCTATCCAGGGGAACCCTACAAAAAAATATTCCTTTGGGAATCATACAATGATTCGGCATATGCAGCGTTTGCACCCTATTAACTTTTCAGCAGCAGAGATGAGAGAACTCTGCAAAAACCTACCCCAATCATCTGGCACAACCTCAACAACCAAAGAACCCACTCCATCGGGTCCAGAAGCAAGTCAGTTGATTTCAAGTATCCAACCAAAGTTTGGGGGATACAAAATTGTTTGTGTACATTGTGGGAAATTAATCACTTATGGTGAGCAGAGCATTACACTCATCATGCTTGCTGGTGATAACCACAAATGCACAAAGAAGCCTTAATTTTTTCCTGGTTTTTTTTTTGCTCCAGTTGAGCCATTTCCAAATCCCTGTTTTTTGTTTTTCCCTGTAAAAAATACAAAAAAAATATAAAACTGTCCATAAAAGCCAAAAAAAGTAAAAAATGTTCAAAAAAACAATCAAAAAAATATAAAACAACAAAAAGAATAAAAAAAACTGTTCTTTTTAGAACTACCTCCAATTTATAAAAAAAGGCTACATTTTTTTTAAAGTCTGTCATTCTTTTTTCCCCATGGTACACTCCCCGGTGCGATCCCCGGTGCGCGTACCGGGCGCCCCCCCCCGCGAAAATCAGAAAAAAATAAAACTTTTTTGCCCGCGGCCCTTTTATAGCCCCCACATAAAACCTAGGGGGTCAGGGGGTCTACTCTGTCCCCTTATGGTCATTACCCCCTTTGTTTTTGCCACCTCTTGTGTTTCGATTTTACCGAGACACAAGATGGCGGCCGCTCCGGACTGTTTGGAATGTTTACAGACACCCGAGAGCCAATAAGCTTTCCGTGCGCAAGTCGCGTGGCGCGCCCGGTGCGCTCCCCGGTGCGTGTACCGGGGCGCTGCCATAGATATATGTATTTTTTTTAACCTAAATTACTCAAAAACCACTGGAGCACATATCTTGAGACATAGCAACGGCACATCGGGCTACCAGTCCCTACAATTTTGCCAAGCTTGGTGGAAATCCATTCAGCCGTTCGGGCTAAAAGTGAGGTCGACCGCCCTATGGAAATTAACATGGGGAAAACTTGTTTTGGGACCCCCCTTTTATCTCAGCCCCCGCTTGACGATTCCCCCTCAAACTTTCAAGGAAGGACCGGAGCTCCGTGAGGCTAATTTGAGGAAATTTGCAGGCAGATTCATCAGACTCGACTTTAGCCTGTGTAGCCACCTAAGACGGTCCCCTCCCCTTACATTCAATGGTACAGAGTCCAATCCGAAGTACTGCAACTTACTCCTATCCTTCCCATGCAGTTCTGCAAAATGCCGGGCCACCGGATATGCAGGATCTGCCTTATCGATAGCTTGTAGATGTTCGAGTATTCTCATTTTTAATTGGTTGATCATGCTCCCAATGTAGCGTAAGCCACATGGGCAGACCAAGCAATAAACTACATAGGAGGTGCCACAGGTGATGAATTTCTGTATCTTCATGGATTTCCCTGTATCGGGTATGTCATATGTGAGGACCCTTCTGCTAGCTGCACAGGCCTTATAATGGCCACAGGGATGAAATCCCTTCATTTCCCTTAAGGTTGAAGAACTGAAATCTTCATTCTCAGGGGTCTCACTAATACAAAAGAACTTGGCACAGAAGCTGAAATATCAAAAGACATCTTTATTAAATTTAATAAGTGAGGCCACGTCACCCAACTGCCTTAGCAATTGAATGAGGCAGTCTAAAAAGTACAAAACACAGAGGCCTTTTATATGTTCAGAATTACAAACTCAGCATCAAAGAAAGGGGCAGTTCTAGCTTCTGCAAGCATACAAAATACCTAATATGGACATACAAGATCTGCAAAATAGTAGCCAATAGAAAAACATCATGTAACCAGAATGTCCCCCTTACGTCGTGTTTCTGCCCAACCCATAAGTCAATCAATTACAGCACTTATAAGTCAATCAGTAATGGCAGAACATGTCTGTATGCAGTTAGGCCAGCTAGTGTCTAAGATTTCTTTCAAAGCAAGGACAGAGGGGTGTTTTCTACATGTTGCAGTCCAAAGGGAAGAAAAACTTCATGAATAGAGCAGTCTGTGTAAAGGCAACACAAATTGATGACAAATATAAGATGGAGTCAAAATTAAAGAACCTCAAGGTATTGGTCCCGGGAGTGGGTTTCTCTAGATGGCTTCTCACCAACATATCCCTTAATGACCTCGCTCTACTAATGGTCACCAGGGGATGCGGTGGTAAGTCGTCCTTCAGCACACTGTCCGTCAGGAGAATGTGCCACTTCTTCCTCAACATTGCTCTCAACTGATTAGCCCCAGAGGAATATGGGGTTACCATCCTGAATTTCCCCTCTTTTTTAGTGAGCTCACTGCTAGGATGTTTTTTACCCAAAAGTTCTCTTCTCGGGATTCTTCTTACCTTTTTAAGAGTGCTTTGTAGCAGCTTCTCATCATACCCTCTAAGACTAAATCGTGCAAGGCATTCCGAGGCAGCCGCCTCGAAATCCTGATCCCTCGAGCTGTTTCTACGAAGTCTTAGTAGTTCCCCATAGGGTATGCTTCTGACCAACTGGGGTGGATGATTACTACTGGCAACCAGAATAGAATTACCTACAGTTTCTTTTCAGAAAAATGCGGTATGTATTCGGCCACTATCAATGAACACCCTCAGGTTCAAATAGTCCACCGTCACTGGACTAATGGATCCTGAAAAGTGCAGATTGTAATCATTGTTGTTCAGGATCTCAATATATCTCTCTGATGTATTCAATGCCCCTTGCCACACAATGAATAGGTCATCTATATACAACCTTACCACTGTCCTGTCCCACCTTGCAGCTCCTGGGCACCGGCTCCTCCCACCAGCCAACGAACAAGTTCACATAGCTGGGGCCAAGCAGGGCCCCATTCCCATCCGTGATTTTTGTCTGAACAGTTGTCCTTAAAACAAAAAGATATTATTGGTGAGGCAGAATTCCGCAAATTCCAAAATCATCATGTTATGCTGCGCAAAGCACATTTGTCGTTGGTCAAGATAGTGTCGACCGCATTCAAACCATGTTGATGTTCTATACATGTATAAAGACTGGTAATGTCCAGCACCATCAATAGGTAATCAGAGTCCCAGGTCATATCCTCGATCTTATTTAGGAAGTCCTTAGTATCCTGGATATAGGAATCTAAATTGACCACAAATGGGAACAGGACATTGTCCACAAATCTGGACATATTTTCAGTGAGGCCATTGATAGAAGAAACAATTGGTCGACCAGGTGGGCATTCACTGTTCTTATGAAGTGTCGGGAGTGATAAAAGGTGGGAGTCATCTGATTACCGCTTCGCAGGAAAAGATGCTCGTCCCTGCTCAGCATAGACAGATCATAGCATTTGCCGATTATGATGTCATACTCTTTAATACTTTGCTGGTATGCTTCATTGCTGCTCACCATATAGTATTTCTCATCCGATAGCTGTCTAATTGCTTCTTGTCAGTAATACTTTCTACTGAGAAGAACTACATATCCCCCTTTGTCGGAGGGTTTCACTATGATGGTATTGTCCTTCATCAGATCTTCGAGTGCCATCCTCTGGGAATCAGTTATGTTGCGACTGTTCGAATTTGTAGCCTTTCTATACCTCAGCAGATCATTAGTCATTGCCTCAGTAAAAACATTCATGGCATTCCAGGGTGTTTGCGGGATGAAAACAGAAACCGGTTTAAAATGGCCTTCTTCCCTCTCTTGGTCCACTCCTTGCAATATTGCTCGCTGAGCCATATTCATGATACTTGGATCCGAGTCTTGCTCCAATCTTAAGTCCTCAAGGACCTCCAGACCAGGAGAATCCCTGCTGCTTAACATATCCATTGCTGTTAATCTATCTCCTTTTTTGATCGGGTCTTTGATGTGTGGTCTCAGCTTGAAGTGTTTGTGGAGTTTCAGCTTCCGCGTGAAACGAAAGAGGTCAACTTGTGTCTGGGTGTATTCCAGACTATTACTGGGGCAAAATGTGAGGCCAAGGCTTAAGAGTTCCATTTCTGTATCCATCATTAACCTTTTGGTGAGATTGATCACGTCAAGTTGGTCACATCTCCTTGTTCATAATTGGTTATTTCTTCTTGTTGCGGCTAGCCCAGTTCGGAGCTTTTGCTCTTCCTTTTCCTCTTACTGCTGCCCCCTGCCCTTCTGGTCTCCCTGTTGTGGCCTCTGGCGGTTTGTTTTTCCCTCCTCATAGCCACGACTGTCTTATTATTTTGAACTCATCATATATTTTTATAAGTTTCATGCGCAGGCGAAAAAAGTACCAAGCGAGGGAACATCAACCATGCCAAACACCTAAACCCAGCCCACACAAGAAACTGGTACCAACCAAATTCCAAACACGCAAGACTTGACAGAAATACTACTTGATATGTTACAGGAGCCCAGCCAACCTGCTGTTAGCACCGAACCTACAGTGACTGTCCCTATAACTCAGTGTGTGACTCTATTCAGACCTCCGTCAAAATTCTATCCTCTCATGCTCAAGGACAATATCGATATGTTCCAAGAACAAGCCATAGCGGATCTAAAGAACCTTAAGAAAGCGACAATCAAAGCCACCATGGAAAATAAAAGGAAGAAAAACAAAAAGGCATTACAATATCACCAATTGTTAACGAAGATCAAAAATGACAAAGAAATTGTGGTGCGTAATGCAGATAAAGGTGGCAATGTTGTCCTGTGGAGGAAAAAAGACTACCTAGAGGAAGGTTTGAAACAACTAAATGATGAATGCTGTTATGGTAAAGCTAATAAACTAACTTGGAATACCACACATGCAGCTTTTCGAGTGAAGCTTATGGCCTGGTGAGAGAAGGGTATGCTAACTAATGATGAATTCAAATATTTGCGGAATCTGAATCCAACTATCCCAATCCTTTATTTCATACCCAAGGTTCATAAGGACGAGATAAATCCACCAGGAAGGCCAGTCATTTTGGCTAAAAACAGCATCTACGAGAACACATCTATCTATGTGGATTTTTTTCTACAGGAGTTTGTTTAAAACCTGGCCTCATGCATCAAAGACCAGGTGATTTTTTATCTAAAATGAAAGGTTTTGAATGGAACAATGAATTTTTGTTGATTGCATTGGAAGTTACATCATTATATACTTCTATTAGGCACTGTGATGGTTTACGGGAATTGAAGTATTATCTAGCAAGAAAAGGACAAGGTGAGAATTGCCTGCGCACTCCTGATTTTATGCTCAAATGTTCTGAAGCTAAACTATTTTAACAAGTATGTGTGCTGTTTGGTCTAAGGCAGCCAGCCTATCGAATGAGAAACATCTGGTGGAATCACCACTAGTATACCAAACGCACTACTGTTGTAAAGTATATCAAATGAATACACTGTAAGTTCATGTAAAAATAACTGAGAATAGAACAAATCTCATGAAGCTAATTGACACTATTGCAATTAAATAAAACAGCCCAATGCATTTCGGGAAGACTCCCTTCTTCAGGGGCACTGCGGAAAAAACAATATAAAATCATTACAGTCACAATCTATGTACTGAACTCTCAATTTAAACATTTACTGAATGCTATCATTGACACAAGTACATTTTTAGGATTTACTCAAAGAACAGTTCTAGATGAAATAAACAACTGAGAATACATAGTAAAATGCCATGATGGACTTATTAATAGGTCAAACTGAACCACAATAAGTGACCTCTATAGAAGAGAAAAACCTGTGTAAAGAACCTCCACCAAAGAAAAACCTGATTGAGAAAATGTTCTATGCAAAATTTGGATTGTGCAAGAAACATTGTTGCTGTGTAAGCGAGTAGAAAATGAAAAAATACATGCCAAATGCTTTCTGTACGTACTTACTTCTGAAGATGTTGTGTCTCTTGCACGGACAAAAGACATTCTAGATAGTGTCTATAAATATGTTATGTAGGACTGGTACGATCTACGCAAAACAAATGCCTCTAGTTAGGAGAATAAGTCCTTTGTTGTTGTAATTGCTGTTGCTTTCACAAAGACATGAGCTGTTTGGAAAAATAGTCCTGCTAGACTGATATTGTCAAGGCTATGTAAATCGAATTGCCAACAATTCCAATACTATTGATAGTTGTGAATAAATCATAACTACGATACTTTGCTAAGTAGATGTTAGAGTGACTCCATAACTTAGCCGCCTAACTTGCGACTGAACAAGTTAAAAAACGCATGTTACATCGAAAACGGGTAACTCAGAAAACCACCTGCTCTTGGACTTACCAAAGTGCAGAGCAAGAAGAAACTTCTGCGATGTGTTTATTATTATAAGCAGTAAGATGACTCTAAAGAAGAAGAATATGAAAACAAGTGTAAATGCTACAACCAATTTTGAAACATGGTTGCTACAGTTATTCTAAATTGTGGCCACAAGATCGACACTCACCAAAGCCGTATAATACGCACGTCCATATTCAATTATCTTCTCAGTAGTCACAAACCGCGCTCTGAAAAAAAGTTGCAATGAATAACTTGACTATTTGTCTGGTGAAAGACTAATGCCGCGATAACTCCCTGCGAGAGCTACACTCACCGTTAGAACGCCGTGTGATTCCAAATCAGCTGAGTTTAAGGAACAAAAGTCACGGAAGAAACGCGAACCCGTTTAAAAACCGGCGCGGGCTTCCGATGCTTGAGTGAAAAGCGAAAGAGGACTAAGTGTATGCACCATGTTGAAATGGTGTATGTTCTGTTTCGGAGGGACCTGATGTCTATTTGACCTCCAAACTAGGGCACGGAAATAATAAACAAAGACTGCCGATATTATTACGTGTTGCAGTGCTACTTCAGCAATATGTTGCTCACTGAAAGAATGCTCAATTAAAATGAGCCGATGAATACAAAAGTCGCAATCTAGAAAACTAAAGAAAAAACTGGAACAATGAAAAGTGAGAATTATACAAAACTTGTGCTAAAGAAGAGAAACCGAAAGTGAAAGACAAACTCCAAGAAAGACTGATATAATTGTGTCACCAGGTGCTCATAAATAATTTTGACCTAAAAATAACCCCATTTACAAAAACGCTAGGACACCTGAAAAACGACTTACATTGATGTGCTATAGCATTCATAGAAAACATTGTAGCTCAATTCTATCATTGAGCCCATCAGGTACCAAGGTTTGCAAGAATTTTATCCACCAATCTTCTCTTTGTGCTAAACGTATTGTTTGGTCAGACCCTGGTTTAACTGTAACTGTTTCGAGAATAGTGAACCGCAATTGTGAGATATTGTGATGATGTTCCAACCAATGTGTTGTGAAATGTGACTTTGCTGACTTAGTGCGAAATGTGCTTTTGTGTTCCGTAATTCGTATTTTGATTTTTCTTGATGTTTTGCCAACATAGAGAGAACCTCATGGACATTTGATGGTATAGATTACATTAGAGCTGTTGCAATCCCCATTGTATTTCAGAATAATTGCTTTCCCTGTGTGCGGATGGTATATTGTATTGCCTACCATTACATTATTACAATGCACACAATTGTAGCATTTACGCATACCATGATATATTTCGTTTACTGTTGTAATCTTGGATGACAGAATATCCTTTATGTTTTCACTGCGTGTATACACGAATAGAGGTTCTTCATCATATAGACCTTTGAAGTCTGGCTCTTGTTTCAGTAATTCCCATCGCGATGTAATTATTTTTTTAATCGCTTGAGATTTGGATGAATATTTGGAGACAAAGACATGTCGGTTGGATTTTTCTTTTGGCTTAGAGGATAATAAGGTGTTGCGATCTTTGGATTCAGTTTTGCTCAATGCTGTCGCTAAGATCTCCGATGGGTAACCACGTTCTTCAAATTTTGCTTGTTGTTTTTCTAAAGCTTCTTGTAAATTGATGGTGTTTGAAGTAATTCGTTTGACCCTCAACATTTGTGAGTAAGGTAGATTCCTTATCAACGATGGAGGATGAAAACTGGTATATAGTAGCAAGTTATTTCTGTCTGTAGGTTTCGTGTATACCAACGTCTCCAGATTGTTATTCTGTTGGCTTATCAGTACGTCCAAGTAATGGATTTTTTTTTTGTTGATCTCGTATGTGAATTTGATTCTTTCATGTTTGTGATTCAAATCTTTGATTGCTTGTTCCAGCATATTTTTAGAATTCTTCCATACTAGGAAGATGTCATCAATGAACCTAGTGTAGAAGACTAGATTGTTAGACCAAATATCATTACTGTAAATGTAATTGTCTTCAAACTGCGCCATGAATGTATTGGCATAAGCCGGGGCTCCTGAAAAGCCCATAGAAGTTCCACTAACTTGTAAATGATAGTTGTCCTGCCATGTCAGATAACTATGTTGAAGACAAAAAATCAACAATTCCAACAAAAATATTTTGTTGATCGTGAGTTCTGGTAGTTGTAGAAAAGCCCATTCACAAGCTTCTACTCCTTCTTTAAGAGGAATGGACGTATATAATGAGGTAACATCGATGGTACACATTAACCAGTCCGGATTGTAGTCTTTTTGTACTTCTTGTAACAAATTTAAGAAGTGGGTAGTATCCTTCACATAGCTTCGCCAAGATTGGACAGATTTTTGAAGGAAATGGTCTATCAGCTGCCCTGCCGGTGCAAAGATCGAATCACAACCGGACACGATTGGCCGAAAAGGCGGATTATTGAGATTTTTATGCACCTTAGGTAGCATATAAAGTCTAGGTCTTCTCGGATATTGAACAGTTAGAAAGCTCCGTAGTGCTGGTGTTATCCAAGACATATTTTCTGCTTTTTCCAAGATCTGATTCAAAATCTCTGTGAAGCTATTGGTGGGATCCTCATCCAGTTTGATATACGTTGTGGTATCTTCTAGATGTTCATTAACTTTGTTAATGTAGAAGCTTGTATCCATAATGACCAATGCTCCACCTTTGTCCGCCATCTGTATAGTTATGTGTTCGTCCATTTGTAGTATCAGTAAGATGTCCATTTCATCCTTTCTCATATTAGGCTTGCCACGTGATCGAAAATTGAGTTTAGACAAGTCGTGACGTACCAGTGACTCGAAAGTGTCTATAATTTTATGTGACACTAGTGGCGTGAAAGTGCTTTTGGATCTGAATTTCCTCAGTTCAGAGTCATCTGATTCGACATCTATAGCAGGCATGTCCAAAGTAGGTACTACATTTGTAAAAAAATGTTTCAACCTCAAATTCCGCAAAAAACAAAAAATGGAAACTTCTACTTCCAGTTTGTTGGTATTGTAAGTTGGCACAAAAGGGGTACCTTTATTTAAGACAAGCTCTTGCGTACGTGTAAGTTGTTTAGAAGAAATGTTTATCACAAGGGTTTGCCTTTGCTCCTCAGACTCCATGCCTCCACTTCTCGTTCCTTGGCTTCCTTGTTCTTTGCTTCCTTTTCCTTGTCTTTTGGCCCTCCTTGTTTTTTTGAAACTTCTGGTGGTCTGCCTCCTCCCTGGCCCTTGTCTAAAAAAGCCGGCGTGATGTTTGAGGTGCTTGCTCCATCTTTGGAACCTGTTGTTGTGGTCTCTTGTCCAATGGATACAGGTTGTCTAGAGGGATCCAGTTCCGTATCTGACACTATTGACTCTTGAGATGAAGTGGTTGGTTTTTGATAGGGGCGACCTTTCGCGTACACCTCTGCCCAGGTGTACACTTCATTTAATTTGTAGTCAATAGTGTCCCTGCGAAATTTGCGCAGTTTTCTTTCTTGGATGTCTTTGCCATAAGCATCTAACTTTGAGTTGAGATCATCTAATGTAATCTTCCAAAAGTCAGCTTCACAGCGAGTTGACAAGTCAGATTTAATGATATTAATTTCTTCTTCCAGCTCTTTGATTGTTTTTGACAGCTGTTCGATCAGTAGTAATATTAAATCTAAAGAGCATTTATTCAGTACCGCTTGCCACTTTTCCATGAATCTTTTGTTATATTGAAATTTGTAAAGAAGAGGTTTGATGGGTAACCGTAATCCATGCGGTATTCTTTGTACCTTGTGGTACTGTATGAGTGTTGAAGCGTGTAGAAGTTGACTCAACGCTTTCTTCGCTATGAATTCCAATTGTTTCAGTTGTTGCGGAATCGAACTGCCTTGTGCATTGAATGATGGTGCATCTTCAATTAATGAATAAATCCCTTGGAATTGTGAATCAGAATATGTTCTAGTATCTGCGCGATTTTCAGTTAGATTAGAAATGCTGTCAAAGGACATGATTTTAACTGTGTAACTTATTTTAGGGTGCTGCGTGCAAATAATTTGGCAAGAAATAAACAAAGTGAGAATTGCCTGCGCACTCCTAATTTTATGCTCAAATGTTCTGAAGCTAAACTATTTTAACAAGTATGTGTGCTGTTTGGTCTAAGGCAGCCAGCCTATTGAATGAGAAACATCTGGTGGAATCACCACTAGTATACCAAACGCACTACTGTTGTAAGGTATATCAAATGAAAACTCTGTGGACCGTGCTTATGTCAAGGTATCCATAGATCAATTCAATATTGGAGAAGAATTAACCAATTTACACTAATTTTATATAAAATTGTCAATTCATTTTATATATTCATATACTTTAAATATATACAACAAGCATTAATGAATACACTGTAAGTTCATGCATCATCTAAATTTTGTTTGTATTTATATCTTTATACAATTTTAGCACATGTATTTATATATGTTCATGAACTATGTACCTGTTTATTTGCTATCCTAAATGCTAAGCATTTATCCAATATTTATTTTTATGCATATATAGGTGGATTAACTTGCTGCTCAACCGGGAATTAGCCATTAACCTTACAACCAAACTTGAAGCACCAATCCATTTATGCCATTATATCAAAACATTGGTCTGGACTAACAGAATTGGTTGTTGATGGCGTATCCTACAAACTCGTGTGAAACTCATGTATACATTAGATACATTGTACTCAAAATGAATAACTCGCAACAGTATTACAAAATATTCATTTTAATGGCATTTTAAAGCACGAGAAGCACTTTAGCACTGTCAATGGCACTTTAAGTGGTGTAGGAGTTCCACAAACCTTGGTGCACTTGTGTTTGTTTAATAAAGTAAAAAGAAGTCGAAAAAAAGAGAAAAAGTAAAAAAAAAGTTTAAAAAGTTGTGTGCTATTTAAATGTTTGTAATAGGTGGTATGGCGTCTTATGATCAAGTCCCAAGCTAGGGACGAAACGCGTCATGGCTGCTCCTTCTGTTTGTGTAAAGGATTAATTAAACTGAAGGTATTTCCTACGTTCTGTGGTCCGAGCTCTTCATTTGGCTCCCAGCGAGGGAATTCTGAAAGAAGAAGAGTTTTTCTCAATATATATATATGAGCAAGCCTGCTGGTTTATATATATATATATATATATATATATATATATATATATATATATATATATATATATATATATATATATATATATATATATATATATATATATATATATATATATATACATATATACAATTCGATATTTTGTACAACTATATTTTTTACATCAATATTTTTTTTCAATATTTTTGTACTTATTTGTTTAAGTATAGGGAGTTGATATTTTTGCATTCACCTCAGGAACCACAGCAACAAAGCAGGGCAAGAGACCTGAGAGGGAGCACCGCTATTGTTTGACATTTGGTGTTTGGGGGCAAGGTACCTACGGAGGTTTCCATGAGGTGTGGACTACGTCTCCCGGAAGGCCCTGTAGCCACGCCCAACCGGGCGGGAGATAGTTATGAGCAGAAGCACCAGCAAAACTCTTTCCCCCTGCACTTTCCACAAGCCACTGAAGAAGAGAGCAACTCGAAACGCGTCTGGCTGGAATTCGGCATGATTTTTTGCACTTCAAAGGACTCTGTTGCTGGCATGCTGTCCTTCGGAATAAAGATCTGTTGCACGCAAGGGTGGTCTCATCTGGCTCTTTTCCGAAGTTGGGACTGTTGATTTTGGATTTATTAACCGGCCTGCCCGGGTCGGGGGAGAGAGCCGACTGCTGTTTGTTGAGCAGGTCCGCGGCGGCGTCATTCAGATGCTGCGCTGAGCGGATGAGAAGGGACACGCACCGATGAAGTAAGGTGTGTGTTCACCTCAGGAACCACAGCAACAAAGCAGGGCAAGAGACCTGAGAGGGAGCACCGCTATTGTTTGACAATTGGTGTTTGGGGGCAAGGTACCTACGGAGGTTTCCATGAGGTGTGGACTACGTCTCCCAGAAGGCCCTGTAGCCACGCCCAACCGGGCGGGAGATAGTTATGAGCAGAAGCACCAGCAAAACTCTTTCCCCCTGCACTTTCCACAAGCCACTGAAGAAGAGAGCAACTCGAAACGCGGCTGGCTGGAATTCGGCATGATTTTTTGCACTTCAAAGGACTCTGTTGCTGGCATGCTATCCTTCGGAATAAAGATCTGTTGCACGCAAGGGTGGTCCCATCTGGCTCTTTCCCGAAGTTGGGACTGTTGATTTTGGATTTATTAACCGGCCTGCCCGGGTCGGGGGAGAGAGCCGACTGCTGTTTGTTGAGCAGGTCCGCGGCGGCGTCATTCACATGCTGCGCTGAGCGGATGAGAAGGGACACGCACCGATGCAGTAAGGTGTGTGTTCACCTCAGGAACCACAGCAACAAAGCAGGGCAAGAGACCTGAGAGGGAGCACCGCTATTGTTTGACATTTGGTGTTTGTGGGCAAGGTACCTAAGGAGGTTTCCATGAGGTGTGGACTACGTCTCCCAGAAGGCCCTGTAGCCACGCCCAACCGGGCGGGAGATAGTTATGAGCAGAAGCACCAGCAAAACTCTTTCCCCCTGCACTTTCCACAAGCCACTGAAGAAGAGAGCAACTCGAAACGCGTCTGGCTGGAATTCGGCATGATTTTTTGCACTTCAAAGGACTCTGTTGCTGGCATGCTGTCCTTCAGAATAAAGATCTGTTGCACGCAAGGGTGGTCTCATCTGGCTCTTTCCCGAAGTTGGGACTGTTGATTTTGGATTTATTAACCGGCCTGCCCGGGTCGGGGGAGAGAGTCGACTGCTGTTTGTTGAGCAGGTCCGCGGCGGCGTCATTCAGATGCTGCGCTGAGCGGATGAGAAGGGACACGCACCGATGCAGTAAGGTGTGTGTTCACCTCATGAACCACAGCAACAAAGCAGGGCAAGAGACCTGAGAGGGAGCACCGCTATTGTTTGACATTTGGTGTTTGGGGGCAAGGTACCTACGGAGGTTTCCATGAGGTGTGGACTACGTCTCCCAGAAGGCCCTGTAGCCACGCCCAACCGGGCGGGAGATAGTTATGAGCAGAAGCACCAGCAAAACTCTTTCCCCCTGCACTTTCCACAAGCCACTGAAGAAGAGAGCAACTCGAAACGCGTCTGGCTGGAATTCGGCATGATTTTTTGCACTTCAAAGGACTCTGTTGCTGGCATGCTGTCCTTCGGAATAAAGATCTGTTGCACGCAAGGGTGGTCTCATCTGGCTCTTTCCCGAAGTTGGGACTGTTGGTTTTGGATTTATTAACCGGCCTGCCCGGGTCGGGGGAGAGAGCCGACTGCTGTTTGTTGAGCAGGTCCGCGGCGGCGTCATTCAGATGCTGCGCTGAGCGGATGAGAAGGGACACGCACCAATGCAGTAAGGTGTGTGTTCACCTCAGGAACCACAGCAACAAAGCAGGGCAAGAGACCTGAGAGGGAGCACCGCTATTGTTTGACATTTGGTGTTTGGGGGCAAGGTACCTACGGAGGTTTCCATGAGGTGTGGACTACGTCTCCCAGAAGGCCCTGTAGCCACGCCCAACCGGGCGGGAGATAGTTATGAGCAGAAGCACCAGCAAAACTCTTTCCCCCTGCACTTTCCACAAGCCACTGAAGAAGAGAGCAACTCGAAACGCGTCTGGCTGGAATTCGGCATGATTTTTTGCACTTCAAAGGACTCTGTTGCTGGCATGCTATCCTTCGGAATAAAGATCTGTTGCACGCAAGGGTGGTCCCATCTGGCTCTTTCCCGAAGTTGGGACTGTTGATTTTGGATTTATTAACCGGCCTGCCCGGGTCGGGGGAGAGAGCCGACTGCTGTTTGTTGAGCAGGTCCGCGGCGGCGTCATTCACATGCTGCGCTGAGCGGATGAGAAGGGACACGCACCGATGCAGTAAGGTGTGTGTTCACCTCAGGAACCACAGCAACAAAGCAGGGCAAGAGACCTGAGAGGGAGCACCGCTATTGTTTGACATTTGGTGTTTGTGGGCAAGGTACCTAAGGAGGTTTCCATGAGGTGTGGACTACGTCTCCCAGAAGGCCCTGTAGCCACGCCCAACCGGGCGGGAGATAGTTATGAGCAGAAGCACCAGCAAAACTCTTTCCCCCTGCACTTTCCACAAGCCACTGAAGAAGAGAGCAACTCGAAACGCGTCTGGCTGGAATTCGGCATGATTTTTTGCACTTCAAAGGACTCTGTTGCTGGCATGCTGTCCTTCAGAATAAAGATCTGTTGCACGCAAGGGTGGTCTCATCTGGCTCTTTCCCGAAGTTGGGACTGTTGATTTTGGATTTATTAACCGGCCTGCCCGGGTCGGGGGAGAGAGTCGACTGCTGTTTGTTGAGCAGGTCCGCGGCGGCGTCATTCAGATGCTGCGCTGAGCGGATGAGAAGGGACACGCACCGATGCAGTAAGGTGTGTGTTCACCTCATGAACCACAGCAACAAAGCAGGGCAAGAGACCTGAGAGGGAGCACCGCTATTGTTTGACATTTGGTGTTTGGGGGCAAGGTACCTACGGAGGTTTCCATGAGGTGTGGACTACGTCTCCCAGAAGGCCCTGTAGCCACGCCCAACCGGGCGGGAGATAGTTATGAGCAGAAGCACCAGCAAAACTCTTTCCCCCTGCACTTTCCACAAGCCACTGAAGAAGAGAGCAACTCGAAACGCGTCTGGCTGGAATTCGGCATGATTTTTTGCACTTCAAAGGACTCTGTTGCTGGCATGCTGTCCTTCGGAATAAAGATCTGTTGCACGCAAGGGTGGTCTCATCTGGCTCTTTCCCGAAGTTGGGACTGTTGGTTTTGGATTTATTAACCGGCCTGCCCGGGTCGGGGGAGAGAGCCGACTGCTGTTTGTTGAGCAGGTCCGCGGCGGCGTCATTCAGATGCTGCGCTGAGCGGATGAGAAGGGACACGCACCAATGCAGTAAGGTGTGTGTTCACCTCAGGAACCACAGCAACAAAGCAGGGCAAGAGACCTGAGAGGGAGCACCGCTATTGTTTGACATTTGGTGTTTGGGGGCAAGGTACCTACGGAGGTTTCCATGAGGTGTGGACTACGTCTCCCAGAAGGCCCTGTAGCCACGCCCAACCGGGCGGGAGATAGTTATGAGCAGAAGCACCAGCAAAACTCTTTCCCCCTGCACTTTCCACAAGCCACTGAAGAAGAGAGCAACTCGAAACGCGTCTGGCTGGAATTCGGCATGATTTTTTGCACTTCAAAGGACTCTGTTGCTGGCATGCTGTCCTTCGGAATAAAGATCTGTTGCACGCAAGGGTGGTCTCATCTGGCTCTTTTCCGAAGTTGGGACTGTTGATTTTGGATTTATTAACCGGCCTGCCCGGGTCGGGGGAGAGAGCCGACTGCTGTTTGTTGAGCAGGTCCGCGGCGGCGTCATTCAGATGCTGCGCTGAGCGGATGAGAAGGGACACGCACCGATGAAGTAAGGTGTGTGTTCACCTCAGGAACCACAGCAACAAAGCAGGGCAAGAGACCTGAGAGGGAGCACCGCTATTGTTTGACAATTGGTGTTTGGGGGCAAGGTACCTACGGAGGTTTCCATGAGGTGTGGACTACGTCTCCCAGAAGGCCCTGTAGCCACGCCCAACCGGGCGGGAGATAGTTATGAGCAGAAGCACCAGCAAAACTCTTTCCCCCTGCACTTTCCACAAGCCACTGAAGAAGAGAGCAACTCGAAACGCGGCTGGCTGGAATTCGGCATGATTTTTTGCACTTCAAAGGACTCTGTTGCTGGCATGCTATCCTTCGGAATAAAGATCTGTTGCACGCAAGGGTGGTCCCATCTGGCTCTTTCCCGAAGTTGGGACTGTTGATTTTGGATTTATTAACCGGCCTGCCCGGGTCGGGGGAGAGAGCCGACTGCTGTTTGTTGAGCAGGTCCGCGGCGGCGTCATTCACATGCTGCGCTGAGCGGATGAGAAGGGACACGCACCGATGCAGTAAGGTGTGTGTTCACCTCAGGAACCACAGCAACAAAGCAGGGCAAGAGACCTGAGAGGGAGCACCGCTATTGTTTGACATTTGGTGTTTGGGGGCAAGGTACCTAAGGAGGTTTCCATGAGGTGTGGACTACGTCTCCCAGAAGGCCCTGTAGCCACGCCCAACCGGGCGGGAGATAGTTATGAGCAGAAGCACCAGCAAAACTCTTTCCCCCTGCACTTTCCACAAGCCACTGAAGAAGAGAGCAACTCGAAACGCGTCTGGCTGGAATTCGGCATGATTTTTTGCACTTCAAAGGACTCTGTTGCTGGCATGCTGTCCTTCGGAATAAAGATCTGTTGCACGCAAGGGTGGTCTCATCTGTCTCTTTCCCGAAGTTGGGACTGTTGATTTTGGATTTATTAACCGGCCTGCCCGGGTCGGGGGAGAGAGCCGACTGCTGTTTGTTGAGCAGGTCCGCGGCGGCGTCATTCAGATGCTGCGCTGAGCGGATGAGAAGGGACACGCACCGATGCAGTAAGGTGTGTGTTCACCTCATGAACCACAGCAACAAAGCAGGGCAAGAGACCTGAGAGGGAGCACCGCTATTGTTTGACATTTGGTGTTTGGGGGCAAGGTACCTACGGAGGTTTCCATGAGGTGTGGACTACGTCTCCCAGAAGGCCCTGTAGCCACGCCCAACCGGGCGGGAGATAGTTATGAGCAGAAGCACCAGCAAAACTCTTTCCCCCTGCACTTTCCACAAGCCACTGAAGAAGAGAGCAACTCGAAACGCGTCTGGCTGGAATTCGGCATGATTTTTTGCACTTCAAAGGACTCTGTTGCTGGCATGCTGTCCTTCGGAATAAAGATCTGTTGCACGCAAGGGTGGTCTCATCTGGCTCTTTCCCGAAGTTGGGACTGTTGGTTTTGGATTTATTAACCGGCCTGCCCGGGTCGGGGGAGAGAGCCGACTGCTGTTTGTTGAGCAGGTCCGCGGCGGCGTCATTCAGATGCTGCGCTGAGCGGATGAGAAGGGACACGCACCAATGCAGTAAGGTGTGTGTTCACCTCAGGAACCACAGCAACAAAGCAGGGCAAGAGACCTGAGAGGGAGCACCGCTATTGTTTGACATTTGGTGTTTGGGGGCAAGGTACCTACGGAGGTTTCCATGAGGTGTGGACTACGTCTCCCAGAAGGCCCTGTAGCCACGCCCAACCGGGCGGGAGATAGTTATGAGCAGAAGCACCAGCAAAACTCTTTCCCCCTGCACTTTCCACAAGCCACTGAAGAAGAGAGCAACTCGAAACGCGTCTGGCTGGAATTCAGCATGATTTTTTGCACTTCAAAGGACTCGGTTGCTGGCATGCTGTCCTTCGGAATAAAGATCTGTTGCACGCAAGGGTGGTCTCATCTGGCTCTTTCCCGAAGTTGGGACTGTTGATTTTGGATATATATATATATATATATATATATATATATATATATATATATATATATATATATATATATATATATATATATATATATATATATATATATATATATATATATATATATATATATACAATTCGATATTTTGTACAACTATATTTTTTACATCAATATTTTTTTTCAATATTTTTTTACTTATTTGTTTAAGTATAGGGAGTTGATATTTTTGCATTCTATATTTTTTACCTCGATATTTTGACAGTGAACAATCCTCAACACGATATATCCATATGCTGGTGCTTTGGAAAAGACATTGATTATATATTGGCGTCTAAAGGTCTACTAACACAAATTTGCCAAGTATAAGTGAGACAGCTTAGTTTTAGTGATCACGCTGCCCTTTGTTGTTTGATGTCCTGGGACGTCATATCAAAGTGACCAGATACTAATGTCCCATAGCCTGTAGTTACCAGGAGAAATTGTTTTATTCTGAAGTGGGAGAATGTGAATAACGAAAAGTTTTTTCCTCAGATAGTGGGCCATATGCTCCCAGAGATTCTAGCATGTCTGGAACGTAATTCTGAACCAGCAGTAATAGTGAAAGCCTTTGAAGAACTGCTTGGCCACATTAAATTAAATTTAGTAAGACCGTGCCCAATGATCCAGCAGCCAAGCGTGCGCTAGTTCAAATTAGAATGTTCGAAGGCCCTAAAATGTCTCCACGCAGCCATGAGAATTCATATGAGAAATAAATCCCTAGTGAAGGACCTCCGAACCCAATACAAGAATGCCCAGAATGCTAGAATGAGGAGCCTAAAGGAGGGAGCAAGGGAGAGCCTGAGATCTGCAGCAGTTAGGAGAAATAGTAGGGATTTCTGAAAAGAGATAAACTCCCCTCTTTTTAAAAGTGAAAGCAACCTCCTTAGATTTACACGTAGCGGAAGAAGAGTGGTTGGCACACTTTAAGAAAATCTTTGGGATAACTGCGACTGAGGAGAGCATCCCTAATTCTTTGCAGAAAGCTGACTTTAAGGACAACCTGACATTTTATTTATCAAAGATAAGATGTGGCTTGGCACAGTGTAGTTCTAACAAGACAGAGGAGCCAAATAGGGTACCTATAGATTTATTTTTATGACATCAGGACTTATGGGCCCTGTTTTTAACAAAGATAATGAATGTGATTTCAAAGGTGGGCCCTCCAGATTTGTGGAGAAAAACATTATCATCCCCATCTATATAAAGGGGGATAAGGCTCAGCCCATCAACTATAGACCCATATCTCTAATAGATGGTACAGGCAAATTAATGTCTACGCTATTGTTAAATAGGAAGGAGGGGTGAGTAAAAGATCAGAGCCTTTTAATAGCTTCGCAATATGGTTTCAGGAAAGCCATAGACCAGTGCTTAAATCTGAACCTGGTCATTGAAAAATACAGAACTGCTAAGAGGGGGCAAATATATATTGCCTTTATGGACCTCTCGGCAGCCTTTGACTGCATTGTCATATCAAACTATGGTCCATCATGGAAATGATGGAGATAGATGAGCCCATTATATCTTTCATTTGTCAAATGGACACCCAGGCATCACCATGTGTTCGGTATGGAAGGAATGGGGGATGCACAAGGGCATTTGAAATAATGAGGGGCATTAGACTGGGGTATGTCCTCGCCCCATTTTTGTTTTCAATCTATACCAATGGGGTGGAGGCCACCTTGATTTGTTCCACCCCTGACGTCTCGTACATTAACCCCCCATTCCTTTGCTCCTATACATGGATGGTGCTGTGTTAATTGCCAGAACAGGGAAAGCATTACAGATTTTAATTGCGGTCTATAAGAACTTTATGGAAAAGTTGGACCTTAGAGTAAATGTGGCTAAAACTCATGTATTGGTCTCAGGATGCCGCCCTATGAAACTTAAACCCTTTCTAATAAATAATCGAAGATTAGAGATGGTGGATACTTTTTCATACTTGGGGATACTTTTTGATTCCAAAAAATAATGGAACAATATGATAGAGAATAAGGCCCTACTAATGGAACAACATATATAATGGTGATTTTTACATTTATGTAGAATTGGGGTCCAGGCCCATACCGTAAAACAAGAAAATATATTATGCAAAGTAATCCCTGTGGCCCCTGTGTGGCCGGAGTTTAGGGACCTGCAGACATTGGGACCTTACAGCGTATAGAGGATGGTTTGTTCAAAAGGTTGTGGTATCTTCCGAGTAGTGGCTCAAACTAAAATTGTCATATAGAACTGGTGCTCCATTCATATTTTACATAGCTCGTTTAGCACCCATTTTATTGTGGCACTTAATTTGGATAAGAGAGACAGTAATCCAGAATCGGAGCATCATCAGGGACTGTCAGAGATTGGATTTGACATACAATATAAGGGGGTTACAATATGTTAAAAATACGCTGAGCTCACTAGATCTAATGGATACATATGAGAACTCTCATAGCTGTTTCCTTATTTCTAAATCTAGAATTAGGGACCTATTTCAGGAAAAAGTTACCTTGCAACGCCTTCTATAACACAAGATCTGCATTCCAATTTAGCGAAAGTATCCAAACCCCGGCATCATTTTATATTAGTGAGATTAGCACATTTTCTTTATTTTTTTGTGATGTATATTAACAGCCAAAGAATATGACAACATCTCCACCAAACAAAGATTCACTTACTTTAAGTAGTTGATGGAAAGTACCCTTGTTTGGGGGAAAACACATCTTTGTAGTTTCATTGTCTTCTCTAAAGTAGAATTGACTGTGTAACTTTGGCTGTGCTGCGCGTTATCCCCCAGCGCCCCGCTGCCATTCTGTTTGTTGTTGTGGTCGGACTTAACCCGCCCCGCCTCCCAGCTCAGCCGCCCTCCCACTGACTACTTCCAGCGCTCAGCTCCATCGTAGCGCTGTGACTCGCTCTTCTCTCCCGAGGCGAGTGGTCGCTCCCCAGTGTCTTTGACGACACGTGGTATTGTTGTGCAGCGCCTCATTGTGATCTCCTGCTATCTGCCTGCTTGACGCATTTGCGCTCTGTAAACTTGCTAGATTGCCGCTTTTGCTCTGTTTTTGCATTTTAATTGGCTGTGTAACTTTGGCTGTGCTGCGCGTTATCCCCCAGCGCCCCGCTGCCATTTTGTTTGTTGTTGTGGTCGGACTTAACCCGCCCCGCCTCCCAGCTCAGCCGCCCTCGCCCCTTCCCCTCCACTATCCCTATATGACAGCTGTTCCCGCGCGCAGCGTTCACGCGCAGCGACCGCGCCCAATCCGCGCCGAAGGTGCGCCAAAGGTAAGCCCGTCTACGCCCGTCCGCGCCTGGACCGCGCCCAGCGCCAAACCCCCTGCCCCTCGCGCTGTCCAGCCCTCCCGCATTACCTACGATGCCGCCACCCTCCTAGCCCTTAACCCCGGTCGCGCCCCCAACTGCGTCCAAGCCGCCCCTGGACAAACCCATGGACCTTTCTCCTGCTACTCCTGCAAATTCAGCGGCACCGACAACATCTCCGCTACGACCACACCACTGACTCCCGACCCCAACCACCTACAATGCATCCTTCTCAACACCCGCTCGGTCCACAGACACGCCATTGACCTATGGAATCTACTAGACACCATTTCTCCAGACATCGCCTTCCTAACGGAAACATGGATGAACGCTTCCTCCGCACCAGACATCACCATTGCCATCCCTGAAGACTATAAGATCACTCGCAAAGACCGTACCAGCCACACAGGAGGAGGAATCGCTATCGTCCATAAGAAATCAATCCGCATCTCAACCAGCTCTGACGCCAACCTCGCCAACTCCGAACACCTTCACTTCCAGATCCACATCGACCCCAAAACCACACTCAGAGGCACCCTCCTCTACAGACCACCAGGACCCCGCGCAAAATTCAGTGAAGACATCACGGACTTCATCACTCCACACGCGCTCCCCTCCAAAGAATACATCCTTCTGGGAGACCTCAACTTTCACCTTGAAAAGATCAACGACCGCAACACCACCACCCTCCTGGACAACCTCGCCAACCTCGGACTTAAACAACTGGTCACTTCCCCCACCCACATCGCAGGTCACACACTCGACCCCATCTTCACCTCCAGCAATCATGTCTCCTTCAGCCACACTACGGCTCTCCTCTGGACTGACCACAGCTGTGTTCACTTCACCTACAACAAGCCCAAACCCACCAACCACCTCCAACCAACTCTGCAAAGAAACTGGAACAAAATCACCACCGACCAGATCTCCTCATCGCTCCTTCTAAACACCCCAGCCCACTCCTCGGACCCAAACCTAGCCACCGCCAACTTCACCCTATGGTTATCCAACACCGCCGACACCTTAGCACCACTGAAAAAACGTCGAAGCAAACCTAGCAACAAGAAGGCCTCATGGTTCAACGATGATCTTAAGAAGTCCAAGAAATTCTGCCGCACCCTTGAAAAAGCTTGGAAAAAAGACCCAACCACCAGCACCAAGGACGCCTTCAAAAACGCCACCCGCACTCACCACCAACTAATCCGAAAGGCCAAGAAAACAGCATTCAAGGATCGACTTGACAACAACGCCCACAACAGCAAGGAACTTTTCAACATCGTCAAGGAGTTTTCCAACCCCTCGGCCAACTCCAACGACATCACCCCCTCTCAAGCCCTCTGCGACTCCCTAGCCTCATTCTTCCACAACAAGATTGCAGACATCCACAACAGCTTCGACAACCAACCCGGAGTCCAACCCACCCAACCACATGCTGAACACTCCCCCCCCGCGAACACCCTTAACGACTGGAACCCAATCTCCACTGAGGACACCATCCGCCTGATGAACTCCATCCACTCAGGATCCCCCACAGACCCATGCCCTCACCACATCTTCAACAAAGCAGACTCCGTCATAGCACCGCACCTCCGAGACGTCATCAACTGCTCCTTCAACTCCGCCACCTTTCCGGAAAACTGGAAACACGCTGAACTCACCGCCCTTCTGAAAAAACCCACAGCGGACCCCACCGAACTCAAAAATTACCGCCCCATCTCGCTCCTTCCATTCCCGGCCAAAGTAATCAAGAAAGCTGTCAACAACCAGCTCGCCGCTTTCCTCGAAGCCAACAAATCCCTCGACTCCTCACAATCTGGCTTCCGAGCAAAACACAGCACTGAGACCGCCCTCATCCCAGCAACAGACGACATTCGAACTCTACTGGACAATGGAGACACAGTCGCCCTCATCCTCCTCGACCTCTCTGCAGCATTCGACACAGTCTGCCACAGCACCCTTTTACAACGCCTCAGCAACATCGGAATACATGGAAAAGCACTTGAATGGATCACCTCGTTCCTCACCGGAAGAACCCAGAGAGTCCGCCTTCCACCATTCAAGTCCGAGGCCACCGAAGTCATCTGTGGCGTACCACAAGGATCCTCTCTCAGCCCCACCCTCTTCAACTTATACATGAGCCCCCTCGCGACCATCGCCCGCCAACACAACCTCAACATCATCTCTTACGCGGATGACACTCAACTGATCCTTTCTCTCACCAAGGACCCCAGCACCGCCAAAACTAACCTACACGAAGGAATGAAAGAAGTTGCTGAATGGATGAAACACAGCCGTCTGAAACTGAACTCAGATAAAACAGAAGTCCTCATCCTAGGTACATCCCCCTCTGCATGGGACGACTCTTGGTGGCCGGAAGCCCTTGGAAAAGCACCCATCCCGACAGACCACGCATGGAACCTAGGCGTTATCCTGGATTCTTCACTTTCAATGAACAGACAAGTCAGCGCCGTATCCTCATCCTGCTTCAACATTCTTCGCATGCTCAAAAAAACATTTCGCTGGATCCCCACCGAAACCAGGAAAACAGTCACCCATGCTCTGGTCACAAGCCGACTGGACTACGGAAACACCCTCTACGCAGGCACTACCGCTAAACTCCAAAAGAAACTCCAACGAATCCCAAACGCCTCAGCCAGAATCATATTAGACATCCCACGCAACGAACACATCTCTGGTCACCTGAAAGACCTCCACTGGCTACCCGTCAATAAGAGAATCACTTTCCGACTGCTAACCCACGCACACAAATCACTCTACGACATCGGACCAGAATGCCTCAACTCAAGACTGTCCTTCTACACCCCCTCCCGCCAACTACGTTCTTCCAGCCAAGCCCTCGCCACTGTACCTCGCATCAACAAGACCACCATGGGAGGCAGATCCTTCTCTTACCTGGCTGCTAAAACATGGAACTCACTCCCCACTTACCTTTGCCTTACCCAGAACCACCTAGCTTTCAGAAAGCAACTTAAAACGTGGATATTTGACAAGTAATCCTCCTCCCCTTCCTTAGCGCCTTGAGACCCTCTGGGTATGTAGTGCGCTATATAAATTCTCTGACTTGACTTGACATGTTATCACACATTTCTGGCTAAAAATGTATGAAGGGCAATCACATTGCTGAAACACATACCAGGTCTCAGGAGACAGTTCATCCTAGTCCACTTCACAGCTGTACTGTATAATATGCATTACACATTTACCCAACGAGGTAGCACTTACTAATAATTAGTAGAAGGAACTCCAGTTGGGTAGACATTGTTTGTAAACTAACAGACCCTTGGTGGATAAAGGAACAGGTAAGCATCCATTCTGGCCCAAACACTCACAGAACTACTGATACACCCACACAGACATTCAGACAGTCAAGTATGCACCCATTCTGCCACTGTCACATCCACTCACAGACCCACACAGCCATTCATAAATTCATTCACCTACTGATACAGCCATTCAGAAACCCACTATCAAACTTAACAGGTTACAGTTAGGAACTACATTAAAAAAATCTTCAAAAATCACAAAAAACAAATGTTAGAGGGACATTAGAGTTAGGAAATAGAATTCCAAAAACCTTAAGAATTCATTGAAAAAAATTAAATAAAAAAACATTATAGTCAGACTCAGATTGCACACGTACAAAACCGTAGCTACTGTGATGAGTACATTTTTTGTTGTCCTCTGCTAGAGAGAGGAAAATGCCTGGTTCTCCCTTTTCATTATTTCAAGCTTGGGAATATGTAAAATCACCAAGAGGCATTGCCCATTTGACCGTGCCTCGCTCACCTTAGTAGTATGGAAGCTTCTTCCCACTGTTTGCCAAGCCGATGGACTGCAAATCAAACAGTTCCCAGCACATTTTCTTTAATTTTTTTGTGATGTATATTAACAGCCAAAGAATATGACAACATCTCCACCAAACAAAGATTCACTTACTTTAAGTAGTTGATGGAAAGTACCCTTGTTTGGGGGAAAACACATCTTTGTAGTTTCATTGTCTTCTCTAAAGTAGAATTCATGTTATCACACATTTCTGGCTAAAAATGTATGAAGAACAATCACATTGCTGAAACACATACCAGGTCTCAGGAGACAGTAGTTCATCCTAGTCCACTTCACAGCTGTACTGTATAATATGCATTACACATTTACCCCACGAGGTAGCACTTACTAATAATTAGTAGAAAGAACTCCAGTTGGGTAGACATTGTTTGTAAAGTAACAGACCCTTGGTGGATAAAGGAACAGGTAAGCATCCATTCTGGCCCAATCACTCACAGAACTACTGATACACCCATACAGACATTCAGACAGTCATGTATGTACCCATTCTGCCATTGTCACATCCACTCACAGACCCACACAACCATTCATAAATTCACTCACCTACTGATACAGCCATTCAGAAACCCACTATCAAACTTAACAGGTTACAGTTAGGAACTAAATTTGAAAAAATCTTCAAAAATCACAAAAAACAAATGTTAGAGGGACATTAGAGTTAGGAAATAGAATGAAAAAAACCTTAAGAATTCATTGAAAAAAAATTAAATAAAAAAATGTTATAGTCAGACTCAGATTGCACACGTACAAAACAGTTGAAATTCAACATCTATAGTTACATGAGCTAACTATAAATTACGCCCCCAGCAATCCACTGCTTATGAGCTCACATATTATATTGCTCATGACATGGTCAGTGACATCACTGATGACATCATTGATGGCATCTCAAATGACATCACTGATTACATCATCCAGTGAGTGAAAGTGTTTCTTAAATGTTTCTGAGACTTAAAGATAAATAGTGAGCTACTGCATAAGTTCGATTAATATTCCACCTCAACTAGGAATGAGTGCTACTGTTACTAACATATGTCAACTGAGTGGGTGTGCAAATGTCTCATTCATTGTGGGAGTTGGTTTCTAAGTGCTGTATGTATGTGAGTGGATGCAGATGCAAATACGGGGATATGTGAGTAGCTGTATGGGTGTGTGAGTGAGTGTGCAAGTGGCAGAGTGTGTGAGTGGCTGTTTTGCACAGAAAATGTCTGTGTGAGTGGCTGGATAGGTGAGTGAGTAAGAGTATGACTGCTTGTATGGGTGTGTGAATAGGTATGTAAGTGCCTAACTGGAATAGTGAGAGAGGCGTAGGCAGGATGACAGCCGGGTCTGTGATGAGCTCTGCACCAGGCCCCCTAAATATCCTGTTAATCCTCCCCAACCCGCCTGCTGCTGTGTGAAAGCAGTACTCCTGGAGCCTTTCAGACTTAGGCAGCTGCACTCTGTGTGGATCAAGTCACAGGATCGAATCCCAATAGTGTGAGAGCAGAGGTCAGCAAACCACGCTCGACTGGTGGCCCGATCGCTGACAGCTGTGGGGTTGGGGACCTGCCTTGCCTCATGTTATGCCTAGATTGTCATGGCCCAGACAGTAGAGGTTTCAGGCCTCGCATCATCGTTTTGTCCCACATTGGGAGCCCTGAAGATTACACTGTCCCTGGGGGCAATCCGCGAGTCACTCTCTGGTGGCCACACCCTTTTTGGCATCGGTGCTCCAGAAGCAACGCAGGCTTTGCTACACATCTGGCTGTGCCCTTCTATTATAATGCAGTGGAATGGACGTCGTGGGCTGACACTCTTTGGCTCTTGGCCTCAGGTGGTGAAGCCCTTCCCTCCCTTCGGCCCCTCTTGCGTTGTGGCTGAGATGATGCTTCACCTTGGTGGGATGCCTGACCCCTGGGCTGCTTAATTCCCATGCACCGGAGATTGGAAACACTGAAAATGACTAGCTGGAAAGGCATAATGCTGTGGTCCAGTGTCGCTTCCTGACTCCATTTGCACATTTGCAACCTACCCCAAGCCAGCATATTTGGGGACATGAATGCCTAGCCGACGCATTACTGATATTATTGGAGCCATGTTACACCATGCACAAACATGGCCTTAATAATTGCACTCTTCTCCTATGCATGCTCTACAGGAATACCTCGCTTCTAGCAAAGAACACAAATTTTGGAACCAATGGCCCCCATGTGGCGCACTTGACCATTGAACCGCTCTCGACCAGAGACTACTTGGCATGGGGACCCCGGAAGTGACTCACACCATCTATTTATTTCGACTGGATGTTTATTATCCTGCAGTAACCCTTTCGGCAACCCAACACTGTTAAATCCAGTCTGGTACACCTGAGGTGATAAGATTTTCTGACATTGCCCATTCACGCACCGGTTATTTTCTTATGCCTCTACTGTCCACATAATAAAACCATGGATAAGAACGCCCAGGCCACCGTTCCTCCAAAGGGGGGCAGCTTGGGTTGGGGCACTGATTGTGGCAGCTGAGCCCTCCTTGCTGAGACATGGAATATTAAGCACTCAGCTCGTTGGGTCTCTCTGTTTCTTGCCCACCATAACATATTTTTGGATTGACTCTTCACCACCGCTGCTATTCATCGCACTGGGCTGAAGCAAATTATACTGACCCCAATACGGTCAAGACAAAGACAGCTAGAGCCCCGGCAGTGGCTGGGGATGCCCATGGGAAAGAAAGATACATAAACATCAGCAAGCCCACAGATACGACGTTGGCAGCCACGGTATAGGATCATTCTTATTGATTTGACAAACTCCTACCTGCCGTTTTGGACAATAAATCCACTCTTGAACCTAAGCTGAACTCTTTATGTATCGGCATGGGCCTCCTTCAGAAGGACCCAAAAATTTGGAAAGACCATCTATAAAACAACAGAAACCATGCTGGCTGCCCTGCAACCGACAGTGGTAGATTCTGATAAACATCTTCGAGCCATGCAGGAAGAAGTAGAATATTTGTGTGGTTGAATGGAGGACCAGGAGGGTAGATTAAGAAGGAATAATGTTTGAATTGTGGGCCTCCCAGAGAAGGCAGAGGGCTGGAACACGTAGTTATACCTTGAGGAGTGGGTCACCCTGCAGCCCCGCGGGCCACCCCCTTTCCAGTGCTCTAATTTTAAAATAAAATGCGGGTGGCACCCCACAGGCCCAGCGATCACCACCTCCCCGGAGCAAATAAGAAGATGGGAGGGGGGCCTCCTGCCCCCCTTCTGTCTCACTTGCTCAAAGCAGAACAAAATTGCTTTTAAAGAGAGGGAGCTGCATGTTAGCCGCTCCCTCTTCTAAAAGCAATGCTGGCTTCCTCAGGAGGGAGGGGAGGAGCCAGCGGGTACCACAGGGGCCTTCAGGCTTCCCCGCGGTCCCATTGGTGAGTGGGTGAACTAGTGACACCCACTTTAAATGGACAGGCCCTGTGAGATGGGATCCCTGGTGGGGCCCTATTCGGCCTGGGGAGGGGGGCCGCGTAGCCCCCTCCCCACATGTCAAAGGTCAGGTTCAAGGGGATGGGTCGCCGGGCCGAAATTGCCCTAAGAGGGGGAGGGCCACTTGGCCCCCTTCTCTATAAATGATATTTAAAAAAAAGAAAAGGCCCCACTCGTCCATTGAACTGTGTTCCCTAACCCAAGACATCATTTCCTTGAAAGCAAATATGGAAAGTCAAACACACATCCGCACAGACCATATGTGCACACACACACATACATACACACACACTCAGCATATATACACACACATCATATGTACACACAAAGACAGCATATACACACACACACTTCCACACAAACACACACACATACACACATACATGCACCATATGTACACACACACAAACACACCCACACAAACACACACGCATGATTTGCATGCACACACAAATATCAAACACCCTAACGATGTGTGAGATGGCTTATATGCCTGTAGGTATGAAATTGTTTAGTATGCCTGCCTGTAAATATATTCTCCTATGTAGTTACTTCAATTCATGCATAGATTTTAGACAGTGTCAGCTAGCAATGTCATTGGAATAATAAGCGGACCTTTTCCAGTGAGCACATTCAAAACAAAAAATGGCAGCATTTGAAAGGGGCATCTAAACAAAACCACACATGCTGAGGATGCTTTTCTCGGGTGATAATGTTCTAACAAAAACAAGAACACCATGATCATTAATCACTGGCGGTGACACATGCAGAGCAGCTGTGAATGTCAAGCCGACAATTTGCCTTTGATGGCGCACAGTACTGTAAATTCTGAGGAATGCGCTGGGCACATCCTGCCTTTATTAATGCAGGAAGAGGGCCAATGATTATTCATTGTACAAGTCGTTCATGATGACATATGGTGCAAATTGATAGTTGCTAAGCAGAAGGTCTCTTCAGTGTCTTAGGGGGAAAAAGTGGCGAGTGCAAAACAGAGGCTGTATTTATGAGGCCTATAAAGAAAAAGCGTGTTTTCAGGAGATTTATTGAACGCCACCTTTGCAGGAAAGTGTCACCTGCTAAACAGACTTCAATTGCAACAAGAGACAATTAATATAAAACTAAAGTCATTCAGCAGGAATATTCTATAAAAATGAACAGTAAACCCAACTCGTAACAGACATTTCATACACAGTGTAGACTGGAATCTACCTCAATGGTGAAGGTTCTTTAGGCTCTGGAAACACTGGGCCTCATTTATGAAAAGTGACGCATCGCTGCGAGAAAAAAGCGATACGTCACTTTTCATTGCGCCCCCCTTGCGATACCAATGATGCATCATATTCACAGTATGACACATTATTTCACAGGAAGGTGCAAACACATCAGTATTTCTGACGTATCTGTAGGCGCGAAAATTATGCATTGCTGGAGTGTGTCACAAAAGTGACACAACTCCAGCAATGGGTCATTACACATGGGCAAGTCCCTCGTTAAATGTGCCTGCGTCAGGCTTATGCCTGCCATGAGGCAGGTTTAAGATATTGACGCATTTGCGTACTGGAAGTGGCGCAGTGAAATCTTATAGATTTCACTGTGTCACTTCTACGACCATTTCTTGCGTCGGAACGCCCCCGCATACATTATACCTGGTGCAAGGATAATGTGGCACAGGGCTTTACAAAGTGACACATCTACCTAGATGCGTCACTTTGTAAATATGGTGCAACAAGGCTCATTTTTTATGCCCCTGGTGCATCACAAAGAGTGACGCACCCGTGCCAGTACAAAAGTGACGCATGGGTTTATAAATAAGCCCCAATGGGGCAGATTTACAAGGACTGGCGCATCCCTGCATATTAGCAGGGATGCGCCATTACTGATGAGACACGCAATTCTACCCTTGCGCCACCACAGATTCATCACATTTACAATGCGGCACACCGTGGCGCATGGATAGACAGTTGCGTGTTGCATCTGATGGCTTAAGGGCGGCACATTGATGGAGTTGTGTCACAAGCGCAACGCAACTCCAGCAATGTTCGGGGACCGCCCATACCCAACGTGCTGCGCCACTCCTTATGCCTGCTTCAGGTAGGCGTAAGGTTTCGTTGCAGCGGCCTCTGAAAAGTGACTCAGTGAAATCTTGTAGATTTCACTGCGTCACTTTTACAAGGCTTTTTTCGACGGAACGCAGACCCGGCATACATTAAGCATGACGCAGGTTTAATGTGGCGCAGGGCTTTACAACGTGACGCATCTCCCTAGATGCGTCATGTTGTAAATGTGTTGCAAAGTGGCACATGGTTTACGCCGCCACTGCGTCACAGAAGTGTCGCAATGGCGGCGTAAATGTGTAGAAAGGGGCTTGTAAATCTGCCCCACTGACTTTACTGAGTTGTCTTGGAATGCAAGGACACCAATTCAGCAAAATATGAAAAGAAAGGATTCTGAAGGAATTGATGCTTGACATAACAACAGTATCTATCATTATAATGAAAATATCCAACAGATCACGCAGGGGTTAGGGTAATATTGTTCCGCCATACAGGTGTGTTTTAAAACAGAAAAGCCAGGAATGATAGAGTGTAAAACACATATATGTGCATATAATCTAATTCCCATTAAAGCAATTTTTAATTCTTTAAATGTAAAAATGAGAGTGCCTAGCAGGCAGGGAAAAGCTTAAGAGTTTCTTATAACTCGAAAATTTTGCAACAGCATTGCTTCTACACTGACGAAACCCCACAGCCTTCCTGAGACTTAATGACATTTCTTTATCTACCGGTTTACCAGCATCACTGAAATACTTAAATGGTTTCAGAAGCAAATGACGTAAATCGCTAAAATGCCACCTGAGTTGCCCACCTACCGGGGAAGATGGAGCAGCGAGCTCAACGCGGGCCAGTGGCGTCTGCTGGTAACTGCAGGCTGCGAGTATGAATGCAGTTCAGCTTTCCATCCTTCTGAGGCTGGAAAACAGAATTCCATTCCATCATTTTACAAGGTGAGCAACTATTATTTATAGTGCGTAAAGACAGCAAAACGTACAGATATTAAGGCAGATAATTACGATTTTCTGTCTTAAGTGCCATAGCGGTTATTTAAAGAAAAAAACATCTTTCGAAGTAGCTGTTGTGTTTTCTCAAAGTGTGTTGTTTTCTCAAAATAAAGGATGACTATTTGGTAATTAACTGACTATTGGATATTGCTTTAACAAATATTGCACGTTAGCATCAGTAAAAAAAAGTAATGGAATTAGAAACATATATCTAAATTTAATTTAATGAATGTAATGATTAAAAGGACTAGAGCTAGGTGGATATGTTCCGCATGACAAATGTGAATGAATACCCTGTTCTCCACGCTCTTGGTCCCCCTGCCCTATTTATAGTTGGGAAGACTGTCAGCTTCCCATTAGCAGTGTCCCATTGGCTCCTTTGACGGAAAGTTTACTCCAATGGCCTGATGGGCTGGCTTTCAGAGTATGGGCATCAAACCACCGATATATTTAGGGCTGATGGTCTGATGTCCTTTTTTTCTGTCTGTCACAGTCCAGGAAACCTGGCAGTGATCGACAGAAACATTTAAATAATTACCCCCCACACACACAGCAAAAAACTCCCTGGATGTGGGGTTCATTAGTTATTACATTTTTTTTAATAACCACCTCCCACTTAGGGAGTATGTTTTGAAAAACAAAAAGATTGGTGGGCGGCCTTCACTACTGCAGGTGGCCATACTCCAAACTTTTGCTACCTTCTGTGGAACCGCTTGTGTCACCGTGACACTCCCTCGGGATTCACTGATTCAATTGGTGATAGGCCACCACTCAGAGTGTCGTGTCACTGAGGCATGTTGGCCTCACGCCTGCAAAGAAAATAAGTGCCAGGACAAGCAATGCAAATGGGCTATCAACGCAAAGCACTTCTGTGCAGTCTCATGTTGGCTTCTCATCATAAGATTGCTTCTTTATGAAAGCTACTCAAGGGATGTATGACGTTACAACGCATACTTTTACAACGCATACCTTTACAACGCATTTTTTACAACGCAACATCCATTACAACGCATTCCATTACAACGCATGCCATTACAATGAATTTTTTTTAACTACCTTTACAACGCATTCCATTACAACGCATACTACCTTTACAACGCATACCATTACAATGCATACCATTACATTGCATGTATGGTAAGTATTGGATAGTGTAAGGGTAAAATTTACTATTCTAACTCCAGGGGGGTGCAACAGTAGGGCAAGTGTTGGATAGTGTAGGGGTAAAAATGATTATTCTAACTCCAGGGGGTGCAACAGTAGGGTAAGTGTTGGATACTGTAGTGGTAAAAATTACTATTCTAACTCCAGGGGGTGCAACAGTAGGATAAGTGTTGGATACTGTAAGGGTACTATGCGTTGTGATGGTATGCGTTGTAATGGTATGCGTTGTAATGACTGCGTTGTAATGACATGCGTTGTAGTGGTATGCGTTGTAGTGGTATGCATTGTAGTGTCATGCATTGCAATGGTTGCGTTGTAATGGCATGCGTTGTAATGGATGTTTCGTTGTAATGGTAGTGCGTTGTAAAAGTTGCGTTGTAAAGGTTGTTTCCCTGCTCAAGTCAATCTGTTACTTTGGGCCAATCTGAGCTGTGGAGAGTCACTCCGCGAACTACATCACTGTAGTTTGGGAACAGTGAACTCAAGCTCTGGCAATGCAATACAGCTTCTAAGAACACCAACCAGAAGAGTAGAATTTGTCTTCAGTTATAGGGCTAGAATCCTTAACCCCTTTAATGAAGACACCAAAGGTTTCTGTATTTGGTCCTCTCATCTAACTGATGAGCAGAGATTCTTCATGTTGACAGGTGCACACTGGATATTCTGATAGGGCTGTAGAATATCTTGTCCTAGAGCAGTTGGCTAAACACCAACTGTACAGATTTGAAGTTAGCATCACATGTTTGGGTCACACAATTCACAGTTAAGTGAATTGTCTTTTCATAGTATTGCTGCTTCAAGAAATCCAACTACCAGTCTCAACTTTTGTGTTCCAAAACACAAACAACACAATGTGAGGGATGGGTAGATAGACTATTTCTTTCTGTAATGGGTGTGCAGATTGGGCTTGCTTCCAGTCCATAGCCATAGTTCCGAATATTCACTAGCCAGGTCACACTTTAACCTGCTGTAACTGGAAATGGTATATCCTCCCTTTACATGATTGTCAAGGCACTGTACTCGGCTTCACAATTGTTTATAGAGAGAGCAGTATGCATAAGAAGTATTCTTTGATTTAGTAGGAATGAATTTACAGATTCCAAAATTTCGAATGTATTTGTAACATTTTTCTAAGGAATTTAATGCACTAGAAAAGATACCTAACATTGAAAATATAAATAATTACTTGCATTCAATGATAGAAACATTTCCAGTCAGGTAGACTCTTTGCAGACTTGTATTTTGTTAGATAAAGTGTCCAAAAGCCATTCCTTTCAGTTTCCATATTAAATTGTGCTTTCGCTTGCCTAAACTCTAGCTCCACAAATCTTTCGATTTATTTAAATACTTTTTATCAGAAGATAGAGCAGAAGACGCTTTTACCTAGCAATTTTATGTTTCATTAAGCAACTGTAATCCAATTCTGTGTGGAAACTACAGACCAACACCCATTATCAATGCGAATTTTACATTATTTTGCAATTCTCTTGGCTTTGTGAATTGAAACTCTTCTGCAATAGGTCTTGAACTGTCTGTTTTTTAATGGAAATTTGCTCCTAGGACATTTTCTATTTTAAGCTGAGCTCTGAAACGTAACTCTCTGATCACTGCTATGTACGCATGTATGTTTATGGTATTTCTATAGTGTGAACTTAGTCAAAAGACAGCGGAGAGATGGAGCTGGTCAAAAGCAAGCTTAAAGCCAGTGAGTAATATGAGAGGAAGCTAGGTTCTAGACCATTAATGCGTTGTGATGTTGTCTTGTTTCATGAGGTGAGTCTTCAACCTCTATGCCATTGTCTGTGGAGAAACGTTTGATTGTTTGGGTTGGCACTATATGATGGAGTTTTTACATTGACAGATCTCTGAGTCTAAGTTTTATAATTTAGTTTCTTTTTATATTGTTCATGCAAATACTTTAATTTTAAATGTTATGTCTTCCTCTTATTTTCCCCCAGGTGTGGAAATCTTACATTGGTCCCACTTCTGAATTTTATTGTTTATTTTAAAATTGGAAACGTTCTCATTAATATTTTTGCGGAATACTAATCTATAAATGAAACAACATTACTATCAGGACAGGACAGGCCTTTCATTCCATCAGGCATTTCCATGGTGGAGCAGCCCGTAGAAACTGGTGCTTCCACTGGTGCATCTGTCATTTTCTCCAGCTCTCTGAGAATAATTGCAGCAGGCACATGGGTCTTTAAAAGAGGAGGATGTGAGGGGGAGAATGGAAAGAGATCAGAGAGGAAGAAGAGAGAGAAGAGAAAGTAGGAAAGAGAGTCGATAGAAGGAAAAAGAGACAAAGAAGCAGTTCAGGATAGATTGGGGCTGGTTTGACCATTTTCACCAAGGCTACTTGAAGTTCCCCAGTCCGGCCATGATTATTTTTCCTGAACTGTCAAGGAAACTGTCCTGTTTTCTGCCCCGGTTGCCTTGCGGCCGGGCGGAAAATTATTATTATGGAGGCGGTGTCTGTTAGACACCACCCGCCATATTACAATGGGCTTTTGCTGATGCTTCTCCGTTGTGGCAATGCGGGCCCCCTGGGAGTCGTGGCTTGGGGGGTGAACATGGGGGGTACCTATGGTACCCCCCCGCATTTCTAAGTGCAACATGGCAGGCACCGCGCAGTGCCTGTCATGTCGTGCTTAGAAAAGCACAACTTGCACTTTTACCATTGCGGCGGGCGGAGATTTCTGCTCCGCCCGCCGCAATGGTACATATACAGGATGCGCCCGCCTGTGTGGCGGGCGGATCCTAATGCCCTGATCGGAACCCCCGCCCTTATGGCAGACGGTCCCGGTATGATGGCGGGCGGACTAAGTCCGCCCGTTATCATAATGACCCCCCTAGTGTTTGGATTTCAAAATACATAAAAGAAACAATACAGCATAATTAGGAAGATACCATTCAAAAGCTGCTTCTTTGAAATTCAATCCCACAAATTAACTTGGTGGGCTATTAGATTCTATAAAAACTAAACTGTATGGTTACTACTATAATGTTATAGCTTCCATTTTGTATGCTGCTTAACATTTCCAAATCTTATTGTTTTTCAGATGGTAGATAGCATTTTAGTGAATTTTCTTTGGTATTGGGATGTGAAATAAAAGTTCGTATTGCTTCAGGACTGGAAGGAGAGAGTAATGTTTCCCAATTTTACAGTTATCAGTCAGTGGTTAGCACCAAACAAGCTTCTATATGGGTGAATGAGGATAATATAATATGATAACTGTTTAAATATATGTTGTAAAATCATTTAGTTCTCATGTTTTCCTTAGGGAGCTACTGTTAATGACCCACTATAATCTCTCTTATTAAACAAAAATATTTGTAGACATCTAACACTGCTTAGCATTGAGCTCTTGCTAATAAAAATATTTTTCATTCAGTAATTTTGCTTTGTAATAAATATAAACGAAATAATAGATTTGAGACAAAAGGAATTGTAGATTAATCAAATATCCAAATATGATTCCATTCTCTTTTAGTGTTGTGCAGGACACTTTTGGTGTTCAATATTCCTGTAGAACTTACATCATAAATTGGTTAATTCAGTCCTGAAGCTAATTCCATACTTTAAGACAATGAGAAGGAGATTTTGGACAGTGGTATGTCTTTCAATACTTTGGCTCATATTACGAGAGTCTCTTTGATTTATAAATGTTTAATATTTAATAAAGATGGTAGATTAATAAGAGACATTGAACTTTTAGGTTCAGCTGATTTGAAAGTGTCTGGGCCTGTTCAATGTTAGATTATTTCTGGCTAAAGTACAAACTGCAACAACAACAAAAACTTTATTTTCCATTTGTAATATGTTGCTAATGATACCAAATACATTTCACAGGATGAACAAATATCAATGATGGGTATTGTTGGTCCCTGTGAGTCACCCATGGTACTTTATTACAAACTTGTTTCCATGTTCTGAATGTTTGATGAATGGTTTAGGCCAAGATCATTACTATTCTGGTATTATTGTACCTTGAAAGGTAAACTAATAGAATTTATGTTGACTGTAGTTTTTCATCAATTTGTTTCAAATTGGAATAATTCTTACACGAGGCAAGGTGGATGTTCGAGGGTCAAGGTGACCTCCGACACTTCCAGTCTGCAGAACATAGGGGCAGATTTACAAGCCCCTTGTGACTCCAGCAAAGCGCTGCCTTTATGCCAAAATATGCGCCACGCATCTGTCATCCTTGCGGCATTGTGGGCTGCATTGGAAATGTGATGCATCCTTGGTGGCGCAAGTTTTTTTTTAATATGACGCAAATACACTGACGCATCTTTGCTAATATGCAGAGATGAACCAGTTCTTGTGATTCTGCCCCATAGTGTCTGCTCTATGGGCCCTTTTATTCTTCAGTTGGGTACAGAGGACAGACCATCAGGAGCCAGGCAGTGAATGGCACACATAAACATGTAATGAATTTGCTAACGATGATAGCTGCAATTTGTTTATCCACTGCCTTGTTATACTTTACGTTGGTGAGTGATTGTAGGTCTTTACATAACATATGTTTATATTACATATTATTAATATTTATATTATATGTGTCATTTGTGTATGGTGTAAATTATTTTCATAAACTGTAGCAATAGTGAATTGTATTGAATATACTGCTTTAGTAGGTATTCAATAGGGTTCTTTCAGGGGTTTGCAGTATTGCTTGCGTTGCACACAGTTGGGCAATGGTGTTGATGTCAAATCCTATTTATGGGTACTGGGATGAGCTTAAATGTCACACTGCTTGATGGTCAGTTGTAAAGGGGTCTCAACACGCGCTGGACTTCCATTTTGCCATGAGGCAAGTATCTGCCACATCTTTAAAAGTGACTCTAGAAAAACTGTTAAAAGTGCATTCCTTTAGAGCAGAATTTAAAACAATGGATTTACACTGCATTAGATCGACAGATCTCATGCTAGTGCAAAAATATCCATCTGCTATATTCCCTAAAAGTCCTGCATGAAATATTGACCTTGAATTAAATATTTACTTTTTCCATCCCTTATTCATTTTGAATGCAGCTTTATTTACCTTCTACCTTCCGCATTCCTCTTCTGTATATAAACTACTTTAAATCTCATGCCTGTCTTTCCTAACCTCTTTTTCAATATCATTGTAATATCTATTCATTCCAGAAAGCATTTGATTCTCACATACCCCCCTCAAATCATCACACCCAAGTCACTAATGTACCACAAGGAAACTGGAGTAAATGCATGGAAAAATGCATGCAATTATTCCATTTAGAATGCATGAATAAACCCAGTAAAAAAAGGACTGTTCACTATTCTTGAACTTCCATGTAGCATGCTACCAGCTGTAAAGCGATTCAATCCCTCGTCAGGGATACTAAAAGCTATGTAAATTCAATTTCAATTAAATAAATGCAATTTCAATCGCTTCTACGTTAAAGTTTGGCTCAATGGTATAATCACGGACCAGACACTTTTTAAGTATTATCTACAAATTCTGCACCTTTAAAGGATTTATTGTGGTTACCTATGGCTTAATTTGTTGATTAGTCATCAGATTATCATAATTCCCAACACGTTCAAGATGAAGAAGCCCTGATATATCGTTAAACTTTTACACATTTTAGGCAATTAAACTATAAGCTTTATGAGTCTTAAAATGTTTTAAAACATTATGTCATCTAAGCTCTTTTTCATTGTTTAATTACCTTGTTTTTTTGCTTCCCTTAATGTTCTCTCCTGTTAAAATCCTGCTCACAATTTAGCAATAAATCCCTAAAAGCTAAAAGAAATTATTGCGAAAATGTTACCTTATCTATTATGAGACATTTGTTAATCATTATTTGTAACTGTATATTAACGATGTTTAAACATTTCAGTCACCATTTATTCATATTTTAAAATAATAAATAGTGTATGCAGAAGTGCAGAGTGTAATGATATTTGGTATTATTGCTGAGGGAGGAGAAGGGTCTTGATTCTTCAGGGGTGAATGATGACCCCCTCAACAATAGCCTCTGCACATCTGGGGTTAGGAGTTATGAATTGCTATTTTATTCACCAGCAGCACAAGGGGTTAAATCCATGTAGTGAGATAAACTTGATAATATCTATATTTTGTACCGTAGCCCCAGTCGCCGCCCTTTATAAAGAGTATTCTAGAATGTTCACCATTAACCAATGTTTTCTAAAGACATTTCAACTTTATAGTGGTAATAATACGGAATTTGACTTTTTCACTGTAGCAATACATGTGTATGTGGGTTTATTAGTACACTTATTACAGTTATTATGTGTGATTGGGCCACATTTATGTTGTTACTCCTGTATTTCAAAATTCTTCAATAAAGATTTTCATAACCTAACATATTCTTCACTACCATGCCATTGCAACTTAGAGCCTGTCAACTTTTTGCATGGTTCATACAGAAAAACTGGTAACTGACTACAAGATGTGTTAATTGGTACTGGTTTTAGAATGATTAATCAAACTACCAAACATAAAAATGAGTATATCCACCTTGGCAATACCGGCTCTACAAAGAAAGATATTTAGGGCTTGACTTCTGAAACTTTGACACAGAACAACACAGCAAAGACTGCTGTGCTGTGTTGCATGGAGAGTGCAGGAATACAGCATATTTACCATGATGTGGCGCAGTCCTGCTTCCTCCTTGCGCTGGTTCACTAGTGAAAGTCTAGCACCAATTCAGGCACCCGTGCACCATGGTGTCTGCATTGCAAGCCGGGTTATTTTTGTACAGGAAGGCACACCTTCCTGCACAAGAACAATCCTTAGAGGCGTTTTCCTCTTTTGGCACACTTGGAAAGATGAAACAAAAGGAGAAAGAAAGGTATTTCTCTTGGTTATGCCTCTTTCAGGAAGGCATACAGTATTGACTTATTCACAGGTTTACCAATCTTGGCAAAACTGGGAATGCGTCAAAATACATGGGTGGGAATATGAACACTGGGCCTGATGCACAAAAGTAAACTTAGACCAAAAGTCTAACTAAGACCAAAAGTCTAACTTTACTAGTACTAAAGTTAGACTTTTAGTCTAAACTTAGACCAAAAGTATAACTTTACTAGTAGTAAAGATAGACCTTTGGTCTGAGTTAGACTTTTGGTCTAAACTTAGACCACAAGTCTAACTTTACTAGTAGTAGAGTTAGACTTTTGGTATAAGTTAGACTTTTGGTCCAAACTTTTGACCAAAAGTCTAACTTTACTAGTAGTAAAGTTAGGCTTTAGGTCTAAACTTGGACTTCAGGTCTAAACTTAGACTTTTGGTCTAAGATAACATTTGTTAATCAGACCCTCATGCTCCAATCAGGGATTTGCCTTCCAGGTGCAGAGTAACGTGGCATTGACTTGTGCTGCCATGCGTTACTCCATATTTGCAAAGCAATGCAGTGTGATGCAAGGTCGCCTTGTGTGGCTTGGTATATCTGACTTACAGATTGCATTGCCCATTTTGCAAGCTGGAAGAGGCTTTCTGACTCGCAAAATCGGGGTTAAGTGACCAATACTGAATCTCAATTAGGAGGGGTCCAGAAAGCGGGGAAAGTGGAAGTCATTCTTAATAGCATTGCTGATAATACTCTGAATGTTGAAAATGTGTTGGAACAATTCAAGCAATAGGGTGCACAATGATTGAGGCAACGAGGATTGGGACAAGCAAATACTGGTCACTGAAGCATTAGGAGTGGATTAGCGTGTCACAAAGTTGTTAGAAAGAGAGCATGATCAAACTTGAGGGGTAAAGAATAGATAAAAGAAACAAACTGTGGAATTCTGCTTAAAATAATTGAGTGGTTTAAGTGAATGCACAGCTGGAAATTTATGAGCTGATTGAAAAAGGGTCATTTGAAAAGAAGCAAAGCTTAATGATAGAAAACACTACCAACGAATTACAACACAATACTTAAAAAATCCAAATAATCTCTACCTTTGAAGGCTGCCTATTCTTTTCATCCAATAACTTCTCTTTGCAACAAAGTCCCCCTTGCCTTTAGTACTTCATGTACCTGATATTTCAACTTGTTTATGTTGTGCTTTCTTTCTTCAAATGACTGCCACATGAGATTTACTGTTTCTAGTGGTCAGTTTTACGTGGCTTTTTTTTTCAGATCACAATTGGCTCAATTTACAGAATCGGGCAGTTTGTGACTGCAATCAAATATTTTTATGTAAAAAGCCCTATTTTGGGATTCTGTAACCTATTACCGATTCGCAAAATGGGTTTGCAATTCTGTATTAGCAAGGGGAATGTTAAGGGTGTCCCTTCCTAACAGTGACTTGCAGTGGAATTTGTGAATATTTTGCGACCGAAATGCAGTCACAAAACATTACCATTTTACTGCCTACTTCAAGTAGGTGGTAACCCATTCCGAAACAGGAAGGAATCCCCTTAGGACCACTTCCCCTTTGTGAAGTTTGTAAAAACATTTTTTAAGAGCAGGCAGTGGTCTCACGGACCACTGCCTACTCTTAAAACATTCAAAGAAAAGTTTAATTTTTGATTTTTGAAACGCATCTCATTTTCCTTTGAGGAAAATATGCCGCATTTAAATAAAAATAAAGGGCTTTATTTAAAAGCCATTACTGACATGGTGGTCTGCTGACCCCAAGAGGCCACAATCCCTGTGATTTTTTCCATTCCCAATGGCTTGCAAAGCTAGACCTACTTCAGTAGGTCTATTTGCGACCTAGTGGCAAATGCTAAATTTGTGAAACACTCATTTGTACTTAGCTGTTGCGATTACCTAATAGCAAATACAAATGTGCTATTGGATCAGGTATCTTCACCTGGCCGTAGATCTGATATTGCTTTTGTGCTCAGAGAGCTTGATTTTCATTTTGTGTTCAGTTTTGTCTATATGTGAGCATTTCAGTGTGTGTATGCAATGTTTAGTATCGCTTGTAGTTTTTTGCCACGTTATGTGTGTGTGATATATTCTCCTTTAAAAACGTTAGTGAAATGAAGATGATTTCGGCAAGGACTTGTGCCTTTCAGTTTATCATTCTCATGGTTTCTTTTCACTGTGCTATTAGCTGTTACCATCTCCTGTCTGTTCTTGGAACATTGGTAAGTAAAATGTGGTTTGTCAGGAAACATTTCCCTAAAATCTGGTTCTACACATAGCCTTTCCCAGGGATTCTTAGCATGTTTTATTATTCTTTTCTGGCTTTAGGTAGAATATTTAGACACAAAATCAACACTCCAGGGGCCCCATAACAGAATGTTCCCTGGGACGCAACGGTCATGTGTGCCCACTTTGCGCGTCCCCAGGGCACGTTGGTATTACAGAAGGGACCGCAAATGCTTGTTCGCCCCTTTCTCCCAAAACAGAAAGTGCTGGCATGTATATAGTGCCAGTGCTTTCTCTAGAGGGCATTCCCTCATTTGCATGGGGGCATGGCTCAATGCAAATGAGGGAATCCCTTTGCCTCTTTGTCTGCACTGTATTATAGACACAGGCGCAGGACCAAGAAACTGTCAAGAGGTGCACTTACAATGCGCCAACTAAAAGGTAGTGCATTGTCCGTGCGCCCCCTAATGGCAGCTCTCTGGAGGGGGAAAGTGGGTCCTTTGAACCACCTGGACATCCCCTTGCAGGTGAGTGCACTCGCTCACTGCACCCGCCTGCAAGGGGATCTCAAGTCCCTATTTTTTTAAGTTTGATTTATTGAGAAATAAAGGGAAAAGGAAGGGAAGGGGAAGGAAAGAGAAGAATTACAATAAGCAGGTGGTAGAAGTAAACATTAAAGTAAAAACTTCATAAAAATAGGCATTACAACCATGAAAAGCGTGAGCATATCATATAGGCGGGAATACATAAGGCAAAAATACAATATATATGAATACAAGTCCCTATTTAAAGTGCAGACAGGTTGCTGCCTGCACAGGAAAACCATGGAGCAGCTTTTAAACAGCTGCTCCTTATTTCTCTTCAATGTGCTGCCCCAGGGTAGCACAAGTTGGTGGCTGCCCTGAGGGAAGCACATTCTACCTGATAGAGCACTCTTTTCCTCTTTTTGCGCTGTGGTGCAAACAGGAAAAGTGGGCCCTATCTATAATACGAACCCAGAAGTCTAAGGTTTCTTAGGATTTAGTAGATAATTCTCCCCTTTTTTTGTCTTAACTCGTTTATTGACTTTATCCATGACTTGCTGAAGGTGTCCTCTTGCCTGAATTCTGCGAAGGATCTTGTTCTTCTTTTGTTGAGATTTTATTATTTTTAGTCTGGTAAGATAGAAGTATGAAAGATGTTTCATAAAAGCACAGAATGAAAGCTTTGGTATTGTGGAATGTTATTTCTGTAGGGTGATTTTCAGTACATAAACTTGGTTGGATTTCGTTATTGGTGTTTTCAATCATTACATACAAAAATGATATTCTTTGATAGATCACACAGTGACTGAATTGTTTTTTTGGTTAAGATCTGGAATTGTTAGTTCCAATTTTTCTTTGTTTTCTTTACGGAGTATAATGTCATCTATGTACCTCATGTATGTAATGAGTCTGTCTCGCCAATCATGAGTTTTGTAAATTAATTAGTCTGCAAATTTGGACATAAATTTATTTGCACAACTTAAGCACCCCTCTGAAGCCCATAGAAGTACCATTCTTTTGCTGGAGAAATGACCCTTCATATTCAAAGTAGCTGTGTTATAAAAGAGAATTGTAGTAGTTCCAGTAGAAAGATTGTGATTACTACTTTGACTTCATGGTTGACCTAAGCCCTATCAGCAGCTTCAGTTCACTCTTCTTGATTGGTTGTTGAAGTGTATAGCACATCAACCATGCACACAACAATGTTAATTCTCTCGCCTTGGTGCCCACTCTGATCAGCATTCACACTCGGCAACTCTGGGCATTAGCTTGCCTCATCTTCACTAACGGCCCCACCAGACCGCCGGGGATGCCTGGTCTCACCCTGGAGATACCCATTAAGGGACCATCTCTCAGGGAAGCCAGGAAGGGTTTCGCAGCGGTCGAAGCGCCTTGGGACCCTACGGGTAAGTAGTGCGCTATATAAATGCCAATACACACACACACACACATTTATGTGAGATGCTGATGCTCTTGACTTTTTTCAAGAATTTTGTAGTGTGTTTGATGTAAAAGGTATTTGTTTGTCAATGGTGTCTAGGGTTGCAACACAAAAAGACGATGGATGGAATGATGAACATTGTTAAACAGTCACCCCAGTCACATATCTCTGTTAGATTCATTATTATTTTGCCTGCCACGCCAATCAAGTTTGGACCCAGTCAAATGCAAATCAGCCTTGACTCTGTTCCCCATTAGTTGTCGGAGTTTCAATAATCCACTATGATTCCTACTTAAAATCAAATGTATTTCAGCGCTACAGCGCTAATTTTAGAAACAAGTTCACCCTGGGTTGACAGGTCTGAAACCAGTCTCACCTGCACCGGCAGGTGTGAAGTATTCAGAGTTCCTGAATGTGCCCTATCCACGGGTGTTCATAGTGTTTGCAGCAGTTCAGGACATTTGGCTGCAACCAACCCTGGTGCAGAGTTTGTCATTCATGATTGCACTCCTAAAGTGACCGGAGGCTCTCTGTGGCTTCTCCTGTGGTTAAGTGTTTGATTGGCCTCCCGATGAGGAGGTGCCTATGATGATCCTGTCTAGGGTCCATCGCCTAGATGATGGTACGCAGGAGCTCCCATGGCATTCTTACGTCTCTGGCAGTGGGCAGAACAAGTGGCAGTCTTTTGTGCTCCCAGTGACCCCTTCTGGGATAGAGGTCAGACTTCACAGCAACTTACAGTCCATGGGCCCAGGCCCAATCGACACTGTGATATTCTGTATGGCGGCCCTTCCAGGCATGCTGGGTCATCGCCTTGCTACCACACAAAGTAGAAGCTCTTAACTGACAGCAGTATTCCCCAGGGAGGCCCCTCCTGGCATATGGGATAGTAAAAACCCTGCTACACAAGGCTACTGCTCTTACCACACCGCACTCTTTACTATGTTGACCCCCTCCTTGCATAAGGGGTTTATTTTTTATTTTTTCAATATAATTCATGTTATATGCCACATGTTATGCAACAAACATTTTTGATCATAATCATTTTACATATTGACTATGCTGATCACATTTACAACGATAAATTCACAACCACATTTCTGATTCAATACACATCTTGATCGCATGCCCAATGCATTTCGGCACATGATCAAACTACCTTGAATCCCGAGTACAATGATATACGCCAGAAGAGTTAGATACACGTAATTTACTGAGACCAAAGGTTAACCTAAAGAAATACAACCACAGCGTATACGCTGACTGACTCTAACGGAGTAGTGATTGTAGACGTTGACCAAGCATTCTCACGAGGGAAAGCCCCTGAGGAAGGCACTCATGTGCCGAAATGCATTGGGCATGCGATCAAGATGTGTATTGAATCAGAAATGTGGTTGTGCATTTATCGTAGTAAATGTGATCAGCATAGTCAATATGTAAAATGATTATGATCAAAAATGTTTGTTGAATAACATGTGGCGTATAACATGAATTATATTGAAAAAAGAAAAAATTAATCAATGACAAGGATTGGATACATTGGTTGTTTATACTGAAGAAAATACTAGGTGTGGTATATCACCATAAGAACAGTGCCAGACTGGACTGACACCACTGTTGCTCTCCCACATATGGCACACTGATCATGACAAGCAGGCAGACACAGGTGCTCCAGGGCAGGTGGTCATGCATTCCCTGGGTGATGTCCTTTCACCCTGAAGGGAGACTATCAGGCCATGGTACCATTCCTGGTCACAGGCAAAAGGCTTATAGAACTTCTCACACAGTCCATCTTGCTGCTTTGAAGATGACAATATTTGGGGTCTCAAACTTCCCTTCTTATATTCCATTTCCAGGCATCAAATGTGATCTCAGTCACAGCTTAGGGTGGTATGACTGTTTCATAGGGCGGAGGTATTTCGGGCCCTTGTTCTTTTATATGTTGTGGACATAGCAAATGGCTTTAAAGGAGATCCTCTCCTGAATAGGGAGCCAATGGATAATATCCAGGGCTCATCTGGTGGGTGCATGTCTGGTAATATTCAATAGCATCCGGTACTTTTCGATTCCACCAGATAGAGAACATTGCAGTAGTCTAGCCTGGATGTAACCAAAGCCTGGACTACTGTTTTTATAGCAGTGTCTGGGATAGGTCCTAGAATCTTTTTAAACATTTTTTAAATCCAGAAACACGTGCCTGTGAGGGCAGATATTTGGTCAGAGAAGGATAGTGTGGAGTCAAACCACACTCCCAGATGTTAGACTTTGTGGCTAGGAGAGGGTGGGGATCCCAATGTACTAGGCCACCAACTCAATGACCAGATGGAAGGTTGTTTTCCTATCACTAGGATGTCAATTTTATTGGTGTTTAGTCTGAGGCAGCTATGCTGCATCCAGTTTGCCTCTAGGCAGCGCTTAAAGTCCTCTGATGCTTGGCCCTTGTCTTGAGCCAAGGTGAGGATCAGCTGTTAATCATCAGCATATGATACCCTCTGTACCCAATGTTTGTCCAAAAGGTCTGCCAGTGGCCGCATATATAGGTTGAAGAGGGTCGGGCTCAGTGTTGCTCCCTGAGGCACGCCCTGTTTCAGTAGTCGAGGCATATGGTTGAAAAGCAACCTGAAAAGTACGTTCCTCCAGAAAACTCGCCAGCTAGCCCAGTGCCGTGCCACCTATCACTGCGTGATATAATCTATCAAGAAGCAGACCATGAGAGACTGTATCAAATGAGACGCTCAGGTCAAGCATTACAATGTGGGGTATGCTTCTTTTAAGGTGTCCAGTCCTTTGCTCCCTCTTCCTCTTCAAAAGCAGAATGTCACAGCAAGAATGTCTCCCAAGCAAATAGTATCACAGCCAACACCTGAATGTCAGCCACTGTGTTATATTTCTCAAAATGTTACCCCAGGGCCCCCTGCCCTACTCTTTATGATTCTCGTATCATCCTCTTCTCCTCCCTGATGTGTGTCCAGGTCTCTTCCTGTGACATCTCTTTAAATCAAAAGACACCATTTGAAATGTACAAGGGAGGCCTCACTATACCCTCCCCAGTTAGTGTCCCACCCAGTTTATTGGAATGCAGCAAAACACAAATCTGTCTGGTGGGAATCTGTCTTCCTCCTCTACATGTTTCACTTTGCAGGGCTGGGGGTTCTCTAAATGGACCCCAGGGCCCTCCATGTATTGTGCCACAGGTTCACATACAATCAGTGCATGTATACAGAATACACATTCTGCACAGTCCTGTACCCTCCATGCACTGTATCCTTTATGTATTGTACCACTCGTAGGCACCCATACATCCAGCATATGCATTCAACATGCACGTACTCTAAATTCTTGTATTGTACCAATCATCAGTGCATGTGATTAACATGTACGCAATATACTCTTCCTATATTGAACCACATCCGGTATATGCATTCAACATGCATGCACTGCACCCTTCTTGTATTTTACAACTCTGAGGTACATATCCACCCTACATATGCATTTGTCCTGCTGTGCTACTCATAGGCACATGTACAGCCAGCACATTCATTTACCATGTACACACTGCATTACTTCTGTATTGTACGCTTCCCAGTAACACATACACCCAGCACAGATACACCACCCATGTCCTGCGCAGTACTTCCCACCAAGCTGATGAAGGCCAAGGGTAGAGTAAGCACACTGCAGCAGAACTTAAAAAGTGAGTGAGACTGTAGGCCTCACTTGAATAACAGGTAAAAAAACATGTTCACTCTTATTGTTCTCTGCACAGTATGCTGCCACCGCTGTGCTGCTTAACTCCTGGTGAAGCCAGTAGCATTCCACCACTATTAGGGTAGCATTGTGCAAGACCCTCACAGTCTAACAAGACCACAATCTTTGATACAGGCTTATGTCGTTGTGCACACACATGATCTGTGTTTGCCTTTGACAATAAAAAACAGTATTAGGGATACAGGCATCAGCATAGTTGGGCACTCAGGTCAGGGGTGCATGTCTATTACCATGTGGTGGACTTTTCCATCCTAACACATTCCAAGGGCTAATCCTACTTGTGGAAGCAAAGGCTGCATCTCCTGTATTTATAGTTAGGACATATTGCTCATAGAAATGGGCAAGACACTATTATAGATGAATAAAGGAATAATAATGTGGCAACATATGTCATGTGAGGAGGCTAGTGTACCCGTTGAGAATGAGGTGCAGCAGTGCTTTACATGGGCAGGTAGTGTCAGGTACTAATTATGTGCACTTCATAATTCTGAAAAGGAGAGTGACAGAATGGTGCACATAATGGGAGTACTGTTCACTTCTCAGCAGCAGATATTTTCTCTGTGATAGTAAGTACCTGCACTTGTTGTCTGAATTTCGAGCATTGTAGTGCAAGTTGAGCTGTATGGATGCCATTAAAGGTACACATTTGAGTCATTGAGCCAAAAGAGCTGGTTGCTCTTGATTAGCATTGAATAGGCCATGAATGTGGTGGAGATATGTGGCACACTTTGAAATTGTCTTGGAACACATATCTTATCTTTCTGCAGTTCCATAGTGGTACAAATGTGGTGGCTGTTGGTTCTTGAGACTGTGAGTAAGCATGATAGTATGACAGTGCACTGCAGTTTGACCCTAGATATGAGATCATTTTATCCAGGCGAAACTTTCCGAGTACATGCATCAGACTGGACTCTTGTGCACTCTATGAATATTCTTCAGATTGTTCGCCATGCTGTATCACAATTATTATCATGAAATGTATTTCCTTGATTTGCACAATTTATGTCACAACCTTGAAATGTTCTGATTATGCACAGGAAGTCTATGGTGATACAACATGCCATTTTCTGTTTTTGTTAGACATTCTCTTTATTTCAAGTTGCTACTTAGATAGAACATTATGTAGCCATATGGAGGCACTGAATAATATAGCACACAAATCAAGGGACTCACAGCTCTTGACTCCTGACCAAATAAACCATACACATCTTTCTAAAAGTAATGATTATGCACAAATATTCAGAGGTGTATGGGATAATGTAGACATAACTGTGTATTATTATGATAATGTAAGACACTGAGAGCTTCAGTGACTACAAAGAGTCACTTTTGCCATGGAACTCCAAGGTGGTTTGCAATATTCTCTTAACTGTACAGTTGGTGGTATTTTATCTTAAATAATACAGATCTCCCAATCTACCGTAGTACAGGCTAGAGTAGCTTACACAATTCCATTTTTTCTTTGCATTTCAGACCTGCAATTTTGGTGAATGTAATAGAAAAAGTATAACGGCATCCACTGCTGCCCAACCTGGGAAAATTTGAAAGCAGGCATTCTAAACAGAAAGGGATAAAGAGAGGGATTTTAGGAGGGATTTACAAAAAGCAGCATACCTTTAAATGTGTGACAAATTCACGGTACTGCCATTTCTCCACTGAGTAATTCTTCACAGCAAGACATGGGGCCTGATTTATATCTTGGAGGAATCGGTACCACTGTTGTTTTTTTGTCTGATTCCCAGACTGCATATTAGGGGTCCACTAGCTCTATTTTGATGCAGATGGGTCAATGGACGAAAGACTGTCGAAGTGCTGCTGACAGCACCAGATTTGAACAACTGCTTCAACTGAGCCATGGGCAAAAGTGGCTGTCAAAGGGATTACAGCCACTTTGTCCACCCTGCCAATCATGGTGTGCCTTCCTGTCGACATAACTGTGGGGAGTAAACCTCCACACCTGAGTTGGCAGTGTTGAAGGTATATAAGTTAGAAACTAAATTTTGTTTCTTTCACCACCTTTATTGCTGACATGAACTCTATCATCAAACACCACAAGTCCTAGTTTTCGAGGCAATTCTCGTCTATTGATCTGCACACATCACTGGTTAAGCATCAATCTCCCCAGGCGATCTCTTAATATAGAGATTATCAAGCTGTCTCAGTCTATTGCCTTTATAAAAACAGCCTAGCTCTGATCTACACATTTAGAACAACACAAAACCCACAAACACTTTAGAAACCGACAGAAAAAAGTGTGGAGAGCGAGATGGAACCACACGGGCGCACCACCAATGGGACCCCTGGCTGGTACTCACCAGGATGGCCCTGTTCTCATCATTGGTGCCATCAAGCCTTAACAGAAACGTGTCTTAAACCCAAAGTAAAAGGACAGTGAGTGGTGCAGTGGACACAACTTATATGTGACAAAAACTTACAACATTAAACATTTAACAACAAGCTACTGTGCAACCAGGACAATAAACTTTACTCATGTTCCTTTCTTTGTTGCGAATAGTAAACATATAAACATAAAAAAGGAGAGTGTGAATACTACCCATCGATTCACACCCTACTTACAGCCGACATGTTTCATTGCCTTGGTTTCTATCAGGCAATTTCCTCAGGGCAACTCAATTAAATGCCATTGCCAAGGACACTGAGCTTTGCGTGCTGTAATAAAAACAGACATATGCGAGGTTACCTGCTGTCCACCCCTGTATTATATACATAAATCATTGTGCACTGTCAAACAACCATGCTGTTTTAGATAATAGTTACCCTTCAATTAGCCTTGCCTCTCATACCAGTCAAGAGGAAAATTAAAACAGGAATGCAGCCCCCATAGGTGAGCGTGATCCTATCTCCCGAAAATCGGCAAGTGAAAATGTCACATGACTACCGCGGCCAATCAGGATCCCCGAAAATCGGCAAGCGAAAATGTAAATAGATCGGTTCAGCACTCTTCCAGTGTTCGAGTGCTGGGAAGACGCGGAACGACTATTCTCCACCGGTAACCCTTTGTTGGACCATTTTGGTCGTTTTTATGTAAAACAAGCAAGGTATAAGGACGCTCTTTGAGTATATAACCTTTGTTTGTTTGGTGCTTTCTTGTAGTAACAGAACCAAAGGGACATAGGATCACGCTCACCTATGGGGGCTGCATTCCTGTTGAGAATTGCCTCGAAAACTAGGACTTGTGGTGTTTGATGACTGACTGAGTGGAGGGCGTCCTAGTTTTGTCTTTCCCTCTAGACTCCTATTTTTCTTGCGCATGAACTCTATCATCCCAGCCTTGCCATTGCTGCTGCTACTCAACCACATAGCTAAGTCAAACCATTGTTTCCAGAATAGAAGGTAAGCTTCTTTTTTACTTGTTTCCATTTGCATTGTCTGCTTGTATTAGCTCTGGACTCTCAAAATATTGCATACAACCAATATTTAACTTATGTGTAATGCATATACGTGTAACATTGCGGTTTATGACATGTAAAGAAACTCACCTGTATAATGTTTATGCATTTGTAAAGTTAGAGCAAGCTGCCTTCATGGTAATGGATACTTACACAAAAATTGACATCTATCAAAAAAGCACAAAAATGACCATACAGGTGCATTTAAGTAATTTTCCTATACTACAAAATCATAAACATGTGCATTACACATTACTTATATAAGTTAAAGGGAATATAAGGTAGAAATTGCACTAGACAATGTGTAACATGTTCAAATATCTGTAAAATGTTAGATCTTAACTTGATTCACTGAAATGTTTATTAATTTTACATTTTCCCCCACTTAAATATTTATTATTGTTACATTTTCCCCTGTCTAGTGCATTATCTGTATTTTGATAAATTGCAATTGTCACATTTTTTTAACGTGTACTGCATATATGTTTATTTATTTTAATCGAATACCAAGTTAAGATAAGCACACCTGTATTTACACTTTTAAAAGGTTTATTTTGGTGTAAGTGCCCATTATCATGTTGAATGCTTGCACCACAATTACTATGTCTATTACAATTTGTTATCACTAATGCTTGAAAGTAAGTTATAATATGTATCACACATGTTCATCATTAACAATGTTCATAATCAATGGGTTGTAGAAGAATTAAAATGTCTTCTCTCATGGATTCTGCATTTTGGGCATTTAGATGTTGTAACACACTCTGCCCACCATGTCAGTTGATGGAGTACTTTTACTTTGTGTACATTATTTAAACTTAAGCTCCATGCCCTTTATATATATATATATGGATGTACGTCAGTACACCGCAATCATTTTGATTGCGGTACTTTACGACGCAGCCATTAGAACGCAAGTCGTTACAACAACTTGCGTTGGAGGGCGCTGGATTGTGGATTAATCTAATTATCTATTTCAACTCCAGCCCACGTAACAGTAGGGAAGGTGTTGGAATAGAAAATCAAACTATTCCTTAAGCAAGAGCGCCCTCCAGCGCAAGTCGTAGTAATGACTTGCGTTGTAATGGCTGCGTCGTAAAGGTCGTGCAGTGTAAACACCACGTTGTAAAGGATGTTTATATATCTATATATATTTTGCTCACCAAAGCAATCCGGGTACAAAGGGCACACTGTCACACAGCTGGTGCGAGTTACAGGGGCGGGCTTCCCCTGACAATTAATTTACCACCAAGAAATTATACTCGCACTCCTCCGGGAAATGATTTCAGCAGGTTTTATTTATCATTGTGCCATTACAGCACACAGCACTTCAACCTACGCGTTTCGATCTCACGATCTTGCTCACGGTTACAAACATTTGTTCTTCATTACTTTCTGTCTTTTATACCAGCCAAACATATCAGCACTGTTATGGTGCATTATGGGTCTGGTAGTTCATAATCACATTTGAATTTATGTTTTCTCCACTACACAGTTTCAATTGTTTTCTTTACACGTGACATTCTTTCATGCATAGGTTAAAGTTCAAAGATCTCTGGCACATTTTACAAGGACGTGTATTTGCCATGACCCAATTTGATTTTAGTCATCAACTTGATCCGTTGTGATTCATGGCGCTTGATTCTCCACACTTAAATAATCTCTTAGTGAGTCGATTGGCGATTCATTATTTATCAATTATTTCCCGTTGTTAGAATCATTGCATACATGAACTCACTCTTCACTTAAGGGAATTTTACTTGCATTACTGCGTTCCCTTGATTTAGTGGAGTCAATTTGATTGTACAATTTTCTTTCTTATTTAGGGACTTAGTGCCCAGGATTATGGAAGTTACACTTTTCCTAGTAAGTTATCTGTTGTCTGTTGATAGATATTAGCCAGATTGATTTTTAGTATGGAGGGTAGATTTACTCAAAGGTGCACATAAAGTTCCTCATCCCCATTCAATCCATACAGGATCTTTGTTTGAAAGCGAATGATCAGTCTTGATTCCATACAACGTTGTGTCATCAGTCTGTTGCCACCTCTCTCTTTTATTGGCACTGTGGCCATCCCACTGTAGGTTATGTCTTTCCATGACTTTTTTTCATGGGTCACCATGTGTTTGGCCATCGCATAACTTTGGTCTCGATTTTCTATTGCTCTTATATGTTCCAGTATTTGTTTGTTCAATGGGCAAATCGTGCTTCCGATATATCTTTTGCCACAGAAGCATTGCAATAGATACACCACATGCGTTGTTTTACAGGTGATGGTATTTTCTACATTAAAGATTTTTCCTTTGGGGTCCTTTAGTTTGGTTAAATTACGTCCTACTTGACACGCCTTACATTGGCTGCATTTTGTAAAACCATTTTGTCTTTCCTGCAGCCAATTGATTGATTGTGTCCTCTCAAAATGGCTTTTAACCAATTTGTCCATCAAAGAAGGCACTTTCCTAAATGTCATCTATGGATGTTGACCAAGTTCTTTGTCAATGTCTGGGTCCTTTTGCAAAATATGCCAGTATTTTTCTAGTATCTTGCATACTTTGTGGCTCTCTTTGCAATATGTAAGTATCATTCTGATTGGTTCCCTCAGGGTTGATTCTTGTTGTAATTCTTTTTTTGGGATCAACGCTTCATTTCGACTTTTTTCTCTCGCTCTCTTTTCACCTCATTGGATGTCACTTTGTTTGTACCCTCTTTTACTGAACCTGGCAGCAGTTTCTTTGAACTTGATATTAATTTCTCCTTGATTTGAACAGTTTCTTTTAATCCTAATGAATTCACCATAAGGGATGTTCTTCTTCAGCACTTCCGGATGAAAACTTTTTCCATGCAGGATACTATTAGTAGCAGTAGCTTTTCTGTGGACTGTTGTTTCCAGCTGGCCATTGTTCACATAGACCTTCGTGTCCAGGAATATTATCTCACTGGTACTTATAGAGTGTGTAAACTTTAATCCCACATCGTTATTATTGAGGATTTCCAGATACTCCAGGAACTCAGCATTTGATCCATTCCATATGTGAATAGATCGGCTACGTAGTGGTCATTTCCTTCTCTCCAAGCTACCATTTTCTCCCACCAACCCATAACTATGTTGGCGTAGCTTGGAGAGAAGGAAACTCCCATTGCTGTTCCATAGCTTTGGGAGTAGTGCACTTTATTAAAAAGAAATACATTATATCAAAGGCACATTTCTATCATTTTAACTAGCATCCTGCAATGTTTCAGTTGTTCTATAGGTTTTTGTTTCAGGAAATATTGTATTGCTGTCAGGCCCAGCTCGTGATTTATCGAGGTGTAAAGAGAGATTACATCGATGGTCACCAGCCGGTAGCCATCCATCCATCCAATGTCCATCAATTATCTGAGGAAATCCCCGTGTCCTTAATGTATGAAGGTAAGGTAGGTACAATTAGTGCTAGGAAGTGGTCAACATAGTTTGCGCCATTCTCATAGAGAGAACCACAACTAGAGATAATGGGTCTCCCTGGAGGTTTTTTCAATGTCTTATGGACTTTCGGGAGAAAGTATAATGTCGGAGTTATGGGGTTTTGGTTACTGAGGAATTGTACTTCATTATCACTTAATAGACCCAATTCTTGCCATTTTTTAAGACGATTATCTAGATCTATTGTCATGTCATTGATTGGATTTTACTCAACTTTTTGCAGTTGTTGATGTCACTTAGCTGACGCATCTCTTCCTTTATATAGTCCTCTTTATCCTGGATCACTATGTTCCCGCCCTTGTCGGCGGGTTTTATTTCCAGATTTTCATTTGCTGTCAGTGCATCCAGTGCTTTGCGTTCATCTATCGTCAAGTTTTCCTTCTTCCTTGTGTTGATGTTATTCAGTCGATCTAATTCCTCATTCACCAGTTCATAAAATATGTCAATCTTGTTCCCTGGGTGCAATACGGGACAAAACCTTGATTGTTTTTTAAAGTTTGTTTTTTGATTACTACTTGTTACTTGTCCCATTTCATCTAGGATTTGGGTGTCCGAAATGCTTTCTTCATTTATTTCATTAGCCAAACCATGGGCTGTTACTAATGCTGGTACGTCTCGAATACTTAGTCCTTGGTCTTCACTGGTGTTTATATCTATTGTACTCATATTCGGTCTAACAATTTGCCCCCCTTGTTTTTTGAAAAATGTCGCCAATTAAATTTTTCTTATGTACTTATACAGATCAATTTTAGTTTCTACTAAATCCCAATGTTTTTCTGGACAAAATGCTAGTCCTTTGTTTAAAAGGGTCTCTTCTGCTCTGGTTAGCACGTGTTTGGACAAATTGATGATCAAATATGGTTCCTTTATGCCCTACTCCAGTCCAATTTTTCACCCTGGCTGAGGTAGAGACGGCCTTAGGCAAATTGATTCCTAATAAAGCTCCTGGTTTGGACAAATTGCCAGGGGATTTGTTTAGGACGCAACCGAAAATTTGGGCCCCTTATTCAGTTGTTTTGTTTAATGGTATCCTACAGGGAGAAGACCCCCCACCTACATGGTTAGGGGCTGAAATCGTGCCTATCTTAAAAAAGGGTTGTCCTTTAGCCCCTTCTAATTATAGGCCAATCAACCTAATTGATACATCTCAAAAGTTGATGGGGAGGGTCATCCTTGATTGGATTTTAGAGTGGATTGAGGATAACGGGATATTGTCTATACTCCAGGCAGGCTTTAGGTCTGGTACCTCAACTCTAGACCAAAAATTTCGCCTGCAGGTCCTATACTGGAAGACTGCCAAGGTGGAGGGTGGCAGCCTCTACCTTGTGTTTGTCGACCTGCGGGCAGCTTTTGATCTAGTTCCACGGATAAAACTGTGGGGAGTACTAGCAGACTTGGGACTCCCGCCCTACTTGTTAGCCATCCTTTCTAGGCTCCATGATAATAATTTTGCCCAGGTGAGGTGTGGCATGCATGGCGAACTCACAGATCAATTTCCGGTTCAAAAAGGAGTTCGCCAAGGGTGCGTACTGGCGCCAACGCTATTCAGGCTCTATATAAATGGCCTTGTGGAACACTCGAATGGTGTAGAAAACAATGATGCCCCTAAACTAGCCACAGGTAGAGTGCCCACTCTGATGTTCGCAGACGACACCTTGTTGTTGTCTAAAACATCATCGGGCATTCAGAGAATACTTGACGGTTTTGTGGAATTTTGCGACCTTCGGGGGCTGGAAATCCACTTACGTAGAACTAAATTCATGATTTTTAACCCTCCTAAGCGTGTACACCCAAATCCTGTTTTACACGGTACTCCCCTTGAAAGGGTTAAAACATTTGTCTATTTGGGTGTCACGTTAACTGAGAACTTTGGTTGGAATATGCAGATCACTAAATCCACACTCAAGTTATCTCAGCTAGCGGGGGGAATAAGTAAGGTTTCACGGGCATCTACTTTTAGGCCAGCATCCCCAGCCCTAAAGATATACTGCCAGCAGGCTAGACCGGCAGCGACTTATGGGGCTGAACTTTGGGGGCACAAGCAGATTTCGAGTCTCAAAAGAGTGGAGCATTCTTTCGTTAGAAACTTAGTTGGGTTACCACCTAGCACGCCTTTAATCCCTCTCAGATTTGACCTTGGCATGTTGCCATTATAGGAGATCACTAGTGCTAGACCGATAATGTACTGGAAGAGGTTGTGGTCAGTCCCTGAATTGGATGCGTACAGAACGGAATTTTCTGAGATTTTGCCTCTTCTTAAGAACAAAAAGATCCCCTGGCTCCAGCATATTAGTGCTGTTAGTACCTGTTTAGGTTTTCCTGAACTGTGGGAAACTCCCGAGATTTTTTGCCTCGGGATATCCAAGAATGAACTTCTTTCTCAGATACGTACGTCAAGTTATCAAATATTAATGAGCTCTGCATCACTGGGTAAGCTGACATCTGAATTCCTCCTAGTCAAACCTGAACCTAAACTCAAGGAATTTATGGACTTAATCGAACCCCCAGCTGCCCGAAAGCTTTATCTACAGCTAAGACATGGCACCCTTCCATTTAGGTCCTTTACATCTAAATGGTCAAATCCTAATAGTGAAGCTTGCCCAGCTTGCAGCTATAAAATTGAGAACGTAACCCACGTACTGTTTTTCTGCCCTGCCTACTCTGCAATTAGAAAACGTTGGCTAATACCCATCTGCAAGAACTTGGGACTTTTGCACTTTACACAGGCATGTAGGATAATGACATATGATACACATCCACCCATCGTGTTCGCAGTCTCCCGTTATTTATTTAATATGTGGCGTAGGAGATTTACCTTTTTAACTTGATTGTTGTATTTATAATTCTGATTAAATGCCTTGTATCATGATAACTTCAAGTTTAATTCTCTTTTTAAGATGTTATGATTATTTATTGTTTTATTGTCTGTGCTGATGTATTTCTATATATGCACTTGTTATGGTCTTTTGATCGAAATAAAAGTTATCAAGCAAGTATTAATAACAAATTATTAAATATGTCTTCATTATAATTAAATCATATGATGGTTTTTGAATTTTAGTTTTTGACTATTTTCATCAAATTTTATTTATTAATAAACACTTTTTTTTATTTAAACATTTCAAAATGTATGATGGGAGTAAAATAAAGTTAACAAATAGAGAAAAACAATACACCAGTCTTTGAATTTGTTATGTTTGATTTTATTCTACAAAACCAAATAAAATAAAACAGGATGAAGATACAAACCCAAGCACAAATTTGCATAATCAATCATGGTGAATGAAAATATGGTAAAAAAGCCAAAATTGTTTGAAGGTCAATGTCCAAAGATGCAACTGACATCAGAAAGGTAACTGTGTCTAGAAGATATTCAACAGACTGAATAGAATTCACACACTGGAGAAAGTTAGGTTCTGCATCCCTTGCTGTTGGCAGTGGAGGTCTCTCCATCCTCTTTTGATGATCTGGATGAATGTGTATGCCTGCAGAGGGCGTTTGGATCCACAGTTGCAGGGACTGAGTAGATGCAGGCATTTCTTATTTTCCTTTCTGTGTTGGAGGCAGATATAATTGGGGCAGATGTAGTAGGACCAACGAAAGGGGAAGGAGTTGCTGTAAAAGCCCTGCACATGTGGGTGACAATATCATGAAGCACCCCAATCAGGGAGCCAAAATTGAAGCTTAGATTTTTCATCTGTACATTGTGCTCCCTTTACAACTGCTTCATCTCCCGGAGCTCTGGCAGGACCTGGCCCATCATGTATTGGTACTGATAGAAAGATCCCAAGACTTGGTTGATTGTGACTTGAGTGACAGTGAACCCATTGCCATCACTTTGCAGGCCCACATATTCCCTCACACGACCCCCATTCCCACTACCCAGTGCCCTTGTCCCAGTGTGGGCCATGCCACTGGTTCCTGCCTGAAAGGCTGGTAGTGGTGCTGGTGGGGCAAGAGATTGGGGGATGTTGCATTGGACACAGGAAGTAGAGGTATTCATAGGCTGAGGTGTGGTAACAACTGGGGTGGGAGGTGAAGGTGTGGGCCCAACGAGACTCACTGGAGCTGTCTGCCCAGGCAGACCAGATGGACTAGGCTGCTCCTGGTCAAGGAGACTTGCAGGAGTGTCGTCTACACCAAAGGCTTGATCCTGGTCTGGAGTGGAGTTATCCTCAGTGGTAGATTGTTGTCCACGCACTCTGGCTGTTGGACCTATTATGAATTAATAACATATAAACATTTTCTTAGTCTGGATTACACATAAAAATATTTTGACGCTACAATATGAAGTAATCTAACAGTAAAAAGCTGAAGGTTATGATGATTGTGTCTTGCAGTGGTATGATAATAGATTACACAAACAGTTTGAATGATGCACAAAACTACTTCAAAACAGCAGGCTAAAAGATGTCCTGAAATGCAAAACGATTAATAGAAAGTATACATAAATATACCAAACATTTTACACAATACAGTGGAGAGAGTTGAAATGTGAAATAAACCATTCCAAGGCCTAGCAGTTAACATTCTGACATTTACACAACTTAGAAGGATATATAGCATTAGTCATCCAATGAACATTTCAAAATACACTTTCAAAGAAATAACCACGTATTCAGTATACCAAATTACATACCTTAAAATTGTGAGTAAATACAATTTGATTTGTGACACAAATTAGATCATTCTCATTAAATAACAGGCATAGGGCAACAAACAACATTCAACCCAAAAACATTTCAAAACATAGAATGCATAGAAATGAATGAATATCAGACACTCTGGCATATTTAAAATTGTGTTAGGAAAGAGAGTATGAGCCAGATAACTTTGGAATAGTATTTTTACAAAGCAAAAACAAGGCATCATTTCAATTAAGTTAAACATACCTACAGAAATTATACTGTAAAAAAGACCAGAAATTTGCAAGGCTAAATACATATCTGCAATCTGTTATTTGGTGTAAAATTACTTACAACAAAATTACATCATGTGAAATTTTATGGAGATCGTAATCTGTAATCTTATTAACCTTGGGCCTGATTCACAGAATGAACTTAAGACTCAATCCTAAACTTACTACTATTTTGGCATTCATAGAATGCACTTACTACTTTTGGCATTCACGGAATAAACTTACTACTTTTGGTATTCACAGAAGTTAGGATTTTGTCTTAAGTTTGTCTTAAGACAAACTTAAGACAGACTTAAAACAGACTTAAGTTAGGATTTTGTCTTAAGTCTGTCTTAAGTCTGTCTTAAGTTTGTCTTAAGTCTGTCTTAAGTCTGTCTTAAGTCTGTCTTAAGTCTGTCTTAAGTTTGTCTTAAGACAAACTTAAGACAAAATCCTAACTTCTGTGAATACCAAAAATAGTAAGTTCATTCTGTGAATACCAAAATAGTAGTAAATTTAGGATTGAGTCTTAAGTTCATTCTGTGAATCGGGCCCTACAAATTTGCTTTCAAACAAACAAAGCCAGAAGAGAATTAATAAAAATCAAAAACAAGATTTAGGTTAGTGACACATTCAAAGTGTAAAATGTATGAATTGAGGGTCAAGTCAACAAAGTCTCTGTCTTCCATAAAATTACATTAATACCTGCAATACCTTTCCAAAGTGGAGATCCATGTTTTGAAGCCCAGCTATTTTGCTTTATAAAGGCTTACTTGTGGTCGACAGCAGCAGAAGTGTTGGGCACTAGAAGAGCTGTTGTACAACAGAATATTAGGTGCTGGGCAATAACCACGACATAGGACAATAGAAGTGAATGGCAGAAGGCAGCTGTTAGCCATATGAGCAGCAGAGCAATGCCTGCATGGAAAGCCAGAAATGGATCCCACTCTACGGGACACTCTGCAGGCAACCTCTGCTACTGGTATGAGATGGGGTGAAAGAACAAGTGAGCTACCAAATTTAGTAAACAACTCATCACTGCAACTGGTAACTGCAAACATTTTCTCTTGCAAGTGATGTCACAGTGGGGGGGAGTAGAACATTTAATTTTCAGTGGATAGAAAGGTAAATTAGTGTATTTACATTACTATTCAATTGCGATAAGTGGTGTCATTTTCTTATTTTCATATCATTCCTATTAGCTACTATAAGATAATTACCTGAAATCTTTAATAGGAACATTTCGTGCTCCCACTTATCAAACACTTGATTCCTGTCAATCTCCAGGACAAACGTAAAAACCCAGAAACCAAGTCAACTATGTCAAAAAAGGGTCATAAATATTAAACATGTGCATCTAGTATTATTCGGGAAAGTAAATATTTTGGCTGAACAAAGTATAATAAATCTAATGTTTTTGGAAGAATGTCTCACTATTATCAATTTGGTGCTGGGATTACAGAAAGAAGGACCAAAACGTATTCTAATCTAAGCATGATGTGCTTGGTAAATTAGTTTATATGAGCTCTGCTTCTATATCAATAACATACTCTGTTTATATGCTATCATTGCTGCACTTACAGATTTATGTAAAATGATTGGACACATATACAATTCCAGCAAATTCAGGCTTTATGGCTACATATAAATTCTTAGTGAGTTTTCTCATCGAGTGACAAGCCTTTGAAAATGTAATATTCATTTGAGATACAATATTATTAGTCAGAGTCATCACCTTGTGACAAAAGTAGCAATGTATTTCTTTTTGTGGACTCCAAATACCATTCATGTACACTTCCATATTGTGTAAGAATTTGTTTTTTTTGCAGATTTAGTTTTTAAAGGCATGGGTACATTGAGTTATTTGCCCGTAATCACAGGATGTTGAGCCGATGTCACAACTCAAACCTGGTTTGCCAGTGACAAAGTTAGCAGAAATGGTTCAAGATTGTAAAGCACCTCCATTATTCTCTCGTTGTGGCCACTTACTTTATTGGCTCTTTGGGTATTAGGTTCAAACCAGGAAAAAATACACTTCTGTTCTGCAATTCATATAATCTATGCTTTCTTACTGATATTTCTTGTGATTTTCAGGCATAAGTATAAAGATTAATCTCATGTAGGTGCCCAAGAAGCTACAAACTTCATGCTCATCCCATGACCTTCCATAGACTCCTCAAACATGCAATGGACAAGTATTTCTGTATTTAAATTGGGATAGTTAAATGCATTAGCTAATTACTCCTCAGCATGGAACCATTGCCCCATTGTATGCCGCCTCCTCTTTTATTTTATTTTATTTTAAATTTATTTTAAAATCTTATATAGCGCGCAGCTACCCTAGGGCATCCCGGCGCTTCAAGACAACATCGGATGGTAAAAGGAAACAGCATCAAGGCGTTATGCTGGGAACAGGAAGGTTTTAAGACCCTTGCGGAAACGCAGTGTGCAGGGCTCAGCTCGGAGTTTTAGGGGAAGCGAGTTCCAGAGCTTTGCCGTGTTAAATGAAAATCTTCTCCCACCAGTGCGGGCCTTTTTGACTCTGGGCACCATCAAGAGATGTTTTGTGTCTGACCGCAACGTTCTGCCAGCTTTATAGGGAGTCACTAGATTTTTTAAAATAAGGGGACCTTTGCCTGCAAGAATTTTATGAGCGGTACAGAGTGCTTTAAAAGTCACTCTCTCCCGCACGGGGAGCCAATGCAGTGCCTTCAATGCTGGTTTCGCAGATTGTTTCCTCGGAATGTCCGTGAGCAGCCTTGCCGCTGCATTTTGGACCTGTTGAAGAGTCTTAAAGGTTGATTCAGGGGCGCCTAAAAAGATGGCGTTGCAATAATCGAGTCTAGATGTTATGAGACCCTGAATCAACAACTTCCTCGATGTTACCGGAAGTAGGGGGAAGATTTTCCGAGCCGACCTGAGCAGGGCATAACATACTCCTGCTGTTTTCTTGGCTTGGGTGCGGAAAGACAAGTCTGGTTCCAGCCAGACTCCAAGGCTTTTGATCGCATCCTTGGGGGCCGGGGGATCGCCCATACATCCCGGCCAACTAAGCGGCGGGAGAAGGGTAGTTTTACTCCCCAGCAGCAGTATTTCCGTTTTTGAGCCGTTTAACTTAAGGGAGGAATCTCCCATCCAAGTATGAACATCTGCCAGGCAGGAGTTCAAGATGTCAGGATTGTCGGCCAGATGTGATAAGGAAACCACTAGCTGCGTATCGTCAGCGTAGCTGACGATTTTGATGTCATATGGGGATACTACGTCCTCCAGGGGGGCCATATATACATTAAATAATGTAGGGCTCAATGACGAGCCCTGTGGCACTCCACACTGGAGGGGAATGGATTTGGATCTCTCGGGGCCATCCCACACCTGGTAGGAACGATTCGAAAGAAAAGATCTCAGCCACTGCAGGGCCGCCCCGGAGACCCCTACCTCAGCCAGCCGTCGGATCAACACCTGATGGTTCACAGTGTCGAACGCCGCGCTTAGGTCCAGGAGGATCACCGCCACTGACCCTCCTGAGTCAAGGATGCATCTTGTCTCTTCGACTACTGCCAAGAGGGCCGTGTCTGTGCCCTGCCCTGGGCGGAATCCAGTTTGTGATGGTCGAAGGAGTCCATTCGACTCCAGAAAGGCTGACAACTGCCTGTTGACCAATCGTTCAGCAACTTTGCCGAGGCCCGGCAAGAGCGAGATCGGTCTAAAATTCGCCAGATCTTTGGGGTCCAAATTGGCCTTTTTTAAAAGAGCCTTAACAACAGCCATTTTCCAAGTGGGTGGCACCACACCCTGAGCGAAAGAAGCGTTCATAAGGTCCGTTATGGGAGCTGCAATGGACGCTATTGCCTGCTTGAGAAACTTCATGGGGACCGGGTCCATGGGAGAACCACTTTTAATCGACAATAAAGTTTTGGCAACGTCGCTCACTAATACTGGACCAAAGGTGTCAATGTGGAAAGCGTTCTCTCTGGCCCGAAGTCCCACATCCTGCTTGGAAATGTCCTGAGATGGATTCGGCTGGGGCAGAGAGATTAAGATCTTCTCAATTTTTGTGTGGAAGAACTCAGCCAGTTGTGTGCTTTTTTGTTTATCATGCAACACATCCGGCTCCGGAACTTTGAGCAGTTCTTTGACCACTTTGAAACTCTCCCTGGAAGAGCTTGAAGCAGTTTTAATGCGCTCATCGAAGAATAGGGCTTTCGCGCTTCGCAGGGCGGACTTATAGCCCCTGATTGCAGCCCTATATTCTTCTCTCCTAGAAACTTCCCAATTCATCCTCCATAACCTCTCCAACCTTTTACATCCCTTCCTGAGGGTGCGAAGTTCTCCGGAGTACCACGGAGCCGAGCCAACTCGTTTGTCCCTCTTAGGAACTCTCTTTTTAGGGATTAGAGCGTCCAAAGAGGCGGAGAACCAGCTGTTGATATTGGCATCGGCCTTAACGGGATCCGACTCAGGAGGGGGAGGCGAATTTTCCAATATAGAGGTCCAGTTATCGACTGATAGTCTGGCCCAGACTCTATCCACTAGGAAGGCCTGTTTGGTCCTTGTGGGAGGAAGGTCGATTTGCCACAAAGCTGATACCAAAAAATGGTCTGACCATGGGAGGGGGAGAGCCGGCTTAGCTGTGAAGCGGGGAATGTTAGAGAACATCGGGTCAAGTAGGTGTCCCTTTTCGTGGGTGGGGCCGGTGTTAATTAAGACCAACTCGCGCTCCTGTAAGTCGCTCTGAAGGTCCTGCGCCGTTTGGTCAGTGGGCTCGTTGAAGTGAAGATTGAGATCACCCAACACCATGAAGTTGGCCGTTACTGCGGCCAGGGCCGTCACTGATTCTACCAGGGAGCTCACAAAATTACCCAGTGCTCCCGGAGGCCGGTAAATCAGCAGACCCGATATTGATGTTGTCGGGGATATCCTGAGGGCGAAGTGACAACTCTCACAATCCGAGAGTTGGCCACTATACGTCCTGCAACCAAACAGGCTCCTGTATACAATGGCGAGGCCGCCCCCTCGTCCCTCTGGTCTGTCCACCTGACAGATAAGGTAGCCCGGTGGAAGAGCTTCCACGATATCCGCATCGGAACTGGGAGTTAGCCATGTTTCCGTTAGAAACAAGATATCTAATGCCAGATCCTGGATGAGTAGGTTGATTTCTATAGCATGGCGTGGGAGGGATCTACAATTCAGTAGCCCTACAACCAGGTCATTCTTCCCTTTAGTAGCAGAGTGAATCCTCTCAGCTCCCTCAGCTAGGAGGGGGGAATGGGAATGTATAGGCGGATCAGCTCTCTGAGGCAAGGCATGCCGAAGGGCCAAGAGTTCGTCGCGCTCATAAGCGTGCCTCAGGGTAGTAGATTTTGGCAGAGTGTCACGCCCTGGGCCCGTCTGGGCCCGGACGGGCACAGACGGGCTTGTCTTTGGCGGGTCTTCGGCGCGGGATCGGCGCGTTCGCTGCGCGTCAACGCTGCGCGTGTTATGCATCTGAGAGTTTTGTAGGGGCCGCGCTAGCATTCAGCAGCGCCTCCCTCCCCTCTAACCAATCCCTGTCCAGCACCGGCAAAGGAACCCGGAAGTAGGAAGCGCCCTGCACCCTCCACGTCAATCAAGCAGAGTGCTTGCGGTGGACCGGGGTAGCAGGAGCGCCAGTTAACACCACAGACAGCGAGGTACAAATGCAAACGTGCTTTTAAATCAATTTAAAAAGACAGTGTCAATGTCAAGATTCAATTTTTAAAATAAGATCGGGTGTCGTGTAATTTAAAATCAGTACACAGCGATCAGTTTCCTCATCCCGGTCGCGCTAGGAGCTGTGGCATGCGCGTGTCTTAGGACGATTGTCTGGATTCTCTGGGGCTTTGTAGGGGCCGCGCTAGCATTCAGCAGCGCCTCCCTCCCCTCTAACCAATCCCTGTCCAGCACCGGCAAAGGAACCCGGAAGTAGGAAGCGCCCTGCACCCTCCACAAACAAACTTTTAGAAATACATTTCTTCTCTCAGTTTGTCTAATGGATTGATCTGTTTCATATTTGAGTACTGTATGTTAATATCATTCACCCTCAATTAGTATGAGGGAAGAAATATATACCAAAAATCTACTAAACCATGTTCTATTATTGCATACCCTAATACAGGACCGGGAACCAAAAGCAGCCCTGGCAGAAATGGGTGGACCTGGCTTCGCAGTTTGGGCTGGACTGTTCCCATGAGGCACACGGTCAAGACTGATTTGCATATGGCCAGGTCTAAGCTGGAGTGGCATGGTGAGCAAAAGAATGATGGATTTAACCCAGATGTCTTGACTGGGGGTGAATGTTTTGATTTGTTCTGCATTCCGTCCATCAATTGTGAGTCTTTTGCTTTCTCGCCCTAAGTGCGCCAGGTATGCCCAGACATGGGTCCTGGACTCACCGTGCCACTAGAATCAAGTTATCCTGGCTGATGGGGGGTGAAACTCTGAATCCAGTCCTATGATGTTTGTTACCGGTCCAGGGAGAATCTGGCCTGGCAGTTCAGGCTGGACGGTCCCCTTAGGGAACAAGGGCCAAGATGGATTTGCATATGCTGGGTTTAAACTGGAATGCCACAGGGAGCACAAAAGCTTTGGATTTAGGCCCAGATCCCTGCACTGGGGTGAATGTTTGAAAATTTCAACATTTGTCCATCACGTTCTTTTTACTTTCTAAAAGTGGCATATTCAAACACACAATTTAAAAACCACCTTTACTACAACATGTTAATAATTTCTGAGCTCAGGGATCCCAAACTCCAAATCTCTAGCTGTTCCAAATTGAAAGTTGAACTTGCAAAATGTTACAAGGCAGCTCCAATGATAGACTAAAGCAGAGCCAATCCTTGAAATACCGAACAATGAAATGAACTGTCTTTCACTATAAGGATATGTAAAACACACCAGTACATATCCTACCATTCACATACTCTGCACCCTGTCCATGGGGGTACCTTGGGCCTACCTTAGGGGTGCATTACTTGTAAGAAAGGGAAAGGTTAGGGTCTGGCAAGTGGGTGTAGTTGCCAGATCGACATGGCAGTTAAAAACTGTGCACACAAACACTGCAGTGGCAGATCTTAGATACATTTGAAAGGCTACTTGTGTGGGAATTATAATACTAACAAAGGTTCAAGTACATAACTATACAGAACATAAATATAATTCAACAATGAAATACAGTGAAGAAAATTTCATCCCAAACAAAACTGCTACCCATACAAAATATACATACTTTTTGCTAAGACCATAATACAAAAATATAATGTAATCTTACACTAACAGTGCTCACACAATTGCACAAAAAACAAGATCTGTAAACACAATTGCCACTGTAAACAAAAAAACAATGGCAGAGGTAGTTAAACCTACCCCAAAAAGAAAAACACTGATTGTACAAGACACAAAACCAGGAGTGGCAATTAAGGCATCCTCTTGTAAAAGTGCCAAAGAAAAGTGTCGACTGTGTTTCAACCAAATAGAAATGGTATGGTCATCATCAGGACAAACACAACAATTGACAGACCATCCAACAAGGAATTTTCTTTAAGATGCTCGTATGGCATTCTAAATCGATGCTTTTCTGTAGTTTCAGATAGATATGAAATCATTTTTCTCCATGCCAGCCATTGAGTTTGTCCCAGTTTTCGTCTGAGGGCCGAAATTTGTTCCGATGTACCTCTCTGCCTTTGTTCCATTACTTTTATGACTGGACTCCTGACTCATTCTGCGCCTTCATGATTGAATGTATTTTCCTACTGACTGTGACTTCATTAGCCTACACGCGTGATTGATTCTTAAAGAAAATTCCTTGTTGGATGGTCTGTTAATTGTTATGCTTCTCCTAATGATGACCATACCATTTCTATTTGGTCAAGAAACGCCATTGACGTTTATCTTTGGCATGTATTCAAGAGGAGGCATTAATTGCCCCTCCTGGTTTTACGTTTTGTCCAATCAGTGATTTATTTGTGTGAATTTATGTGCTACTGCCATTGGTTTTCTGTTTACAGAGAGAAGTGTGGCTCACTGGTTAGAGGAGGCATACCCTGAAGCAGAGGTCAGACCCGGGACCAGGGTTCGATTCCCGACGCGGCAGGGTCCTGAGCCCAATTGTCCACAGACTCGATAATTCTTGCTTTGGTGCCCACTTTAAGCACGAGTTCACACTATGCAGCTCTGGGCAAAAAGCTTGCTTAATCTCCACAACGGCCCCCCCGCATTGGGATGCCTGGCTTTCACCTTGGGGATGCCCAGTACGGGTTATCTCACAGGGAAAAGCCAGGACGGGTTCCCAATGCAAGCGCCGAGATGCCCTAGGGTAAGTCGAGCGCTATATAAGAACACACATACATACATACTAAGCATGGGCGAATTGTGCGAATACGCGATCCGCGAATTTGCGGATTTGCAAATTCGCGATCCGCAAAATTAGAGAATTTGTGCGAATTTTTGTTTTTTTGCGTGTTCGCAGGGTTTTTTGCGTGTTCGCGGGCCGCTTGCATAGCGAAGTTACCCATGCAGTCGTTTATGGGAGAGGGAGAGAGAGATAGATAGATAGATAGATAGATAGATAGATAGATAGATAGATAGATAGATAGATAGATAGATAGATAGATAGATAGAAAGAGAGAGAAAGAGAGGGAAAGGGAGAGGGAGAGAGAGAACGAGAGAAAGAAAGAGAGGCCGGGTCTCTGAAGGGCCAGATTCCTGAGTTGCCCCTACAGAACATACAGCTTTTTATTTTTAGCAAAATGCATATGAAAATTGTGCTGTAAAGGTCTCTTTTAGTTTAACCCCTCCTGACAACTCAAAATGGTTGTTTTTGCCATCCTCTCCCTTCTTCCTGTTTTTTATATCTGTAAGTGCTTCCTGATGAGGTTTAATTCCTTGGACAGGTGCCTCGTTGCCTACTTGTAACTATTCTCTGACCCTGCTTCAAGGGTCAGAGCAGGGTCAGAGAATAGTTGCAAGTAGATAACGAGGTGCCAGGAAGCAATTAGCAGCAGGTGTCCAAGTTGAAGTTAATTTGTTTTTAACCCTTTTGTAAAAGGTTGCAAAGAAATTAGGTTCAACTTTTGCACCTGCTGCTGTAACACTTGCTTGGCTGAAAATTCGTCCCCGCTGATTCGCGAATTTTACCGCGATTTCGCGAGATTCGCGTATCGCGAAATCGCGGAAAATCCGCAAATTCGCCCGCGAAACGGATTTTACGCCCACCCTTAATACATACAGTGGTAATTGTGTTTACTGATCTTGATTTTTGTGTAATTGTGTGAGCACCGTTAGTTTAAAATTATATTTGTATTTTTATATTATGGTCTTCATAAAAAAGTATATATATTTTGTATAGGTATCAATGCTTTTTGTGATATAATTTTCTTCACTGTATTTCATGTTGTATTATATTTATGTTTTGTATAGTGATGTACGTGAACTTTGTTAGTATGATAATTTTTTATTTGCTCCAGATTCAGGTAATAGGGGTGCCCCTGTTTGATGTAACCCTACTTGTGTGGGAAACACAAGCAGTGCTGCAGGTCCACTCCTAATATTTGGTTTACAGACCATGGGCGCACACAGTACCCTTTAGCAGGGATTTATCACTAAATCAAATATGGCAATCAAGGATAACCAACAAGAACTACAATTTACATAAGGTGCACTTGCACTTGGGCACTGATCAGCAGTGGCAAAGTGCCCAGAGTACCTAAATGAGCAAAAAAGAATTCCAACACACAGTCAAAAATATAGGAGGTAGAAGCTAAAAGAAGGGGAGACCACTCCAAGGATGCCAGGTCTAACACTAGCACTAACTATTGACATTCCAGATAAGAATCACCGAGCATACCAATCGACGTCAAATCCTGTAACCTCTCATCACTGCAAGACTCTAGTGTCCGGACGACCAGACCAATACACATTCTTGGGTAAGACTTTCTGTCAAACACATGCAATGGACCCCCTCTATGAATGCAATGACTTCGTATCCACAACATGTAAAAATTAATTCTCATTTCAACCTCGAGAAAACGGCAATTTGTCCTAGTTTTGAGCAAAATAATGTATTTTCTTAACTGATACTGAGCATACTCCTATTTGTTTGTGACACATATAGTTTGCCAAGTTACCTTCTGAGTAATGTCACATATGATGGATTGGAATAGGCTATTACAGCATTCCCAAGTGGCCTCAATTTTGGTGGGATGTAGTGTATCTTTTTTTGAGCAGGAAAAAAAAATAGGAAAGCTTATTTACCACTTTATTGACCCGAAGATGGAAAACAAAAACAACTTACCACATTATTGACTTGACAACGTGTGTTCGCTTACTTGTCCAGCTAAGTACCTAACCTAGAGTTCCTCCTGCATTTGTTTGATGCAGACCTTGATGTATTAACTTATGTTTAGCGCCTATTACCATAATCTCAAACTATCACCCTTGAGCAAAGGGCAGGTTTCTCTTACCCACTCATTTTTACTCCAGTAAGGCACCTGTAACATAATCACTTCCTAATCTAATTTTTCCACGTGAATATTAAAGTATCTCCTATATACTTTTACCAAAGTAATTCCAAAAATTCGTTGACGTTAATATACGTCTAATGTACACATTAAAAAGACAAGGCACTAAGAGGGATCCCTACAGAACCGCACCCCCTTAACCAGTTCCATGCTGGTGACGGAACCACTCTGTCACAGCCTTGGACGAGCTGTGCTGGTGACGAAACGGTTCTGTCACGGCCCACCCGGCACGCCTGCGCAGCAGCGATTTCGGGCCTGCGAGGCACGTTCTATTGAGCGGGAGGGGCCGTTCCGTCACAAGCACAGCGCGCCCGAGGCTCGTGACGAAGTGGTTCCGTCAAGAGCATGGGAGCGCCGCGAGGCCCCCCTAGCGCTGCGGCAGAATTACCGCCGCAGCGAAGGAGTTAAAGATCATGCTCCTGTATGTAAATTGTACCATCTTTGTCTTGGGCTCACAAAGTTTTTCATCTTCCATTAGAGTGATTTCAAAGTGGGCCTATGACTTCAGGCACTGAGCCAAGTATGTCCATTAAGATAGTAGCTTATGGTCTCAAAAAATGCCTAGAAGTCGAACAAGATTATCATTCCTACATGTCCCATGTTAGTTACAATTCTGATTTCATTACTCCTGTCTATTAATGGCATCTCCATCACATGTAATGGGAGAAAAAAAAGTATAAATATATCTAGACGCATAACCTGATCCAATTGGGTGCAACTGACATGCTACCTCACTCTCTGTGCGTTCACTCAAATTAAGGAGATCATTAATGTATTTATAATTACAAGGATTGGTAGTATTCATAAAAAAAAACAGATTAGAAATCAGATAACCGATTTTAGGTAGTTTTGAGACTGCTGTTAAAGGGAGGAATTAATTAAGTTGGCCTTTTTCTGAGGAGAACTTGGCTAAAACTGTAGTTTGTGCAAATTGTTCTGGTACACTTCTTTAATTTGTGCAATTTAAGCCATTTCTCGTAGTATAAATGATGCAACATGTGAAAATGTATGTCAGCATGACATTTTGCAAAAGTTTTCGCTGCAGAGGACTGCTTCACCCTGTACATTTCTAGCAGAAGACAGGTTCAAGTAGAAAATGCGTTTCAAGAGACATTTTCACCACGACCTAGTCCCCTTGTCAGCATCTCGAATGACTATTTAATGCAAGGCAGGCCACCTCGTTCAATTTTCACTTCAAAAGTACATTTCATGTAATTTATGCATTCTTTCAAATAATTTTCCTGACATCTCACATTATTTCAGGACAAATATGTACTTTTGCACACCCTTAAGTAGAAGCCATCCATAAGTGGATTCGTCGGTAGAGGTCAGTAGGCTTGGCTTTCATATGCTTAGTGCTATACGGCTTAAGGCTTGTTTATGGCGTGTTTCTACCATCATCAAATCTAAGTAGCATCCGGTGTATAATTTGTCATCATGGCATTTTGTTTATAAATGCCTGCTGTCTGAGGAGTGAGGTAATTTCATTATCGTGTTTTTAAATATGAGAAAATGTGTTTTTTCAATGTTGCAAGATTGTGGATTCTGACCTAGATATTATTTTGGAAGCATTCTCAGCCTAGTAGATTTTGCCTTTATAGTATACCATTTTGGCTGTGGTGCCATTTTGCTTCCACCTGCCTTACTTGTAAAACGTTTCAATACATTATGTTCCTTAATAAACAAATGTGCCAGGTTTGATATTTAGTCGGAAGATGTCAATGAGGCTTACATCTCAGGGATGTCAGTACACCCCTGCTAGCATTGTCACGTGTTAGCCTACCTGCCATTTGTGTTGCTTGCCCGTTAATCGTGTGGCCTTTCTGGTATGGTGGCACACAGATTGGCCAAATCACAAAAAATACATACAGTCAAAGCATATTGGTCTTCTTGGATTTCTGATATTCTATATGGTTGAAAAACTCTCCAATCTGGAGGACTTTGTTATTATTACAGATGAACTAGCTCGGGAGTCTAAAGAACCCATGGCTAAAACTTCCATCATAATCAAGACGACTGTAATCTGTGGCTCAATGACCACACCTAAGCAAACACCTGCCAAGTTCCAAAGCAAGCAATGGCAAAGTCGATCGGACTGCCTATTGTGCCAATGTTTGCAAGCAGCATTTGTGCCTGTTTTACCGTGTTGAAGTCAGATCTATTGGCTTTACCAATAGCTTGTTGTACTTGGCCGTTAATAATTTGCTCTTTTCACATGCTGCTATTTATTAGATAACACAGGTGGCATGATGGGTCAGCGCTCAATGCTGACATTTGGTGTGATCTGCAGAACATGAGTTTAAATCATGGCCAAGCTAGCCCATCTGTGCAGCCTTCACAGGTTGAGAAGCTGAGTAGCATCAAATTGTGAAAAATCATTATATGCAATTACTTATGCTACACTATACAAAACCAAATTATTGAAGAACCCATATATACATATTTTTAAATAGAAGGCTGAACTATTAATTCATCTTGATTGTTTCATGTAGATTATCAAGATTCCTAAACCCACACTTTAATGGAATTATTAAATTAGTGAAAAATATAATAATCCAGATAGAAAGACTTTCTTTTAGCAAAGGAGATAGTTAAGGTTCATAATAAATATCAGTCCAAACTCTCGGTCTTGAATTCTGGAGGTGAGTCTGGATTCTGAATTCTTATTCGTGTCGTGATCCAATAGATATTTGTTAGACTTATTGGCATCCTTATATAACGGATGTATGTCAGTACAACGCGATCTAAAAGATCGCGGTACTTGACAACGCGGGCATTAAAACGCAAGTCGTCACAATGACTTGTGTTGGAGGGCGTGGATTTTTTAATATTATAATTTTATATTCCAACACCAGTCCACGTAACAGTAGGGAAGGTGTTGGAATATAAAATTACAACATTCCTTGTCCAACAGCGCCATCCAGCGCAAGTCGTAGTAACGACTTGCGTTGTAATGGCATCGTTGTAAAGGCTCTGCGGTGTAAACATCACGTTGTAAACGATGTTTACCCATATAACCTGTGCTGTGATGTCCCTCAAGCCAGTTTTGCCGAGTCGAATAGCTTAGTCCTGAGTGTTTCTCTTGCTGTCGGTATTTGAAGGAGGGTTATCTCAGCAGGGGAATGCACAAGTTACTGCTCATAAGATAATCAAGAGAGGGGATTGGCCCAGAAGATTTGGGGAAGGAAGGTAGGGCCGATTAATGCTAAACAAAGAGAATGTACCTTCACAACCACTTAATTTGAAGAATTATTTGGAACAGAAATAAACGCAAATCAATACGTTATTCCTAGCTTTTTACTTTGGCTAGTTAGTTTTTAATTATTCAACACTTTTCTAAAAAGAAGGACATGTAATCAACTCAACAGAGAATACATTGTAGTGATGTCCTACTGGCAATACACATAACAACTAAAGAAATCACAAATCAATTTGTACACAAGTGCCAAAAAAGAATATACACAAAAATCACAAAACTTATCAATGACATAAACAACTTATAACATGTAGTGATCTAATCGTCTACCTGGTGAAAACAGTTGGAATATAATGAAATCATTCTTGCATGTTTACACAATTCATGAAGAAAGAGAATGCAACTGTTACAAATACAATTACAAATTGATGCAAAGATTCCTATCAATCCAGATTCAAGCTATACTTAATATAGTGGCCGACGCGTTTCAAGTCTCGGTTTTTAGAATTGCCGGACTCTCATCAGGGCTGGATGAGTCTTTAAAAGGTAAGCCAACTGTTTATGAAAAAAACAAAAAAACTGGTTGTAACTACTCCTCCCAGACAGTCTATACCACAAAGCAGTCATTTAAACGTGAAAAAATGCTTCATACCTGGTCAATGACCAGCGGGAAATTGAATGTCCTCTATTAGACGTTTATGCAGTGCTCGCCTGTAATTGACAAGGTGACAGAAGCTAAGACGGATATCAAACAATAAAGGCGCCCAACACAAGTTTAGTAGAAAAGCGGGGTTTACCTATTGAGGGCTCACACGGGGCATACCATCTCCAATCCTCCGTGCAATAAGTGACAACGTTGCAGATTTTTAAATCAACTCTAATGGAAAAGATTAAACAACAAAGCCTAACGTTAAAATTTCGTACAACCGCTAAAGGGCGCGTAAAGCGCTCAACAGACCAGCACTTACGTGAGCGAATGATGAATTCATATCACGAGTTAGGTGAGTGCGGGACAGCGCCGATATTAAGTTTCTGAAAAAAGGAAGGAAAGCCGAGTTGAAAGAAGCTTGCCGAGTAAAAACTCGTCAGCGTGTCCATTATTTCATGAAAGCGGCGGGGCGCGCTTACCGTAAAGATGTGATTAAATCTCAGGAAAGAGTGTCTCCTACACAGTCAGAGTGGGGACCGACCTCCATGCTGCCGGCTTCGTTACTACTTGGTAACTACGGACTGGAGTCACATGACATGGGCGGAGCTAGGCTACCGGGTCAACGAGGGTGCATTCTGGGATATGTGGTCCATAAGTTCTAGGGACCTGATGGAATATCACCAAACAATTTAGCCCATGTTAGAAATACATCGTAATCGGTGAAAGGGGTCCAATCAGAGGATTACGCCCTATTCAGCTCGCTCATACAATTCAACCCTTTGTTTATACTATCAAACTTCATGATTAAATACGCCTCCTTGCGTAGTAAGGCACTGTCCACGCACACAGATCCATGTTTTGAGTCAATTGTTGCCAAAACAGTCCACTTGAACTGATTTTGGTTTTTGGTTTTACAATTAGTAAAATTTGTGTGTTTCATGGAAACACACAAATTTTACTAATTGTAAAACCAAAAATGTGGTTTATGCAGTGCTCTGCCCATGTGACAGGGTGTACATAGGCAAAACGAGTCAACAAATTAATACCAGAATAACCCAACACCGCTCAAGAATCAGGAAAAAGGTTCAATCAGCACCAATGGTTGAACACTTCCTGAGCCTAAATCACAATGAGAATCAGTTCAAGTGGACTGTTTTGGCAACAATTGACTCAAAACATGGATCTGTGTGCGTGGACAGTGCCTTACTACGCAAGGAGGCGTATTTAATCATGAAGTTTGATAGTATAAACAAAGGGTTGAATTGTATGAGCGAGCTGAATAGGGCGTAATCCTCTGATTGGACCCCTTTCACCGATTACGATGTATTTCTAACATGGGCTAAATTGTTTGGTGATATTCCATCAGGTCCCTAGAACTTATGGACCACATATCCCAGAATGCACCCTCGTTGACCCGGTAGCCTAGCTCCGCCCATGTCATGTGACTCCAGTCCGTAGTTACCAAGTAGTAACGAAGCCGGCAGCATGGAGGTCGGTCCCCACTCTGACTGTGTAGGAGACACTCTTTCCTGAGATTTAATCACATCTTTACGGTAAGCGCGCCCCGCCGCTTTCATGAAATAATGGACACGCTGACGAGTTTTTACTCGGCAAGCTTCTTTCAACTCGGCTTTCCTTCCTTTTTTCAGAAACTTAATATCGGCGCTGTCCCGCACTCACCTAACTCGTGATATGAATTCATCATTCGCTCACGTAAGTGCTGGTCTGTTGAGCGCTTTACGCGCCCTTTAGCGGTTGTACGAAATTTTAACGTTAGGCTTTGTTGTTTAATCTTTTCCATTAGAGTTGATTTAAAAATCTGCAACGTTGTCACTTATTGCACGGAGGATTGGAGATGGTATGCCCCGTGTGAGCCCTCAATAGGTAAACCCCGCTTTTCTACTAAACTTGTGTTGGGCGCCTTTATTGTTTGATATCCGTCTTAGCTTCTGTCACCTTGTCAATTACAGGCGAGCACTGCATAAACGTCTAATAGAGGACATTCAATTTCCCGCTGGTCATTGACCAGGTATGAAGCATTTTTTCACGTTTAAATGACTGCTTTGTGGTATAGACTGTCTGGGAGGAGTAGTTACAACCAGTTTTTTTGTTTTTTTCATAAACAGTTGGCTTACCTTTTAAAGACTCATCCAGCCCTGATGAGAGTCCGGCAATTCTAAAAACCGAGACTTGAAACGCGTCGGCCACTATATTAAGTATAGCTTGAATCTGGATTGATAGGAATCTTTGCATCAATTTGTAATTGTATTTGTAACAGTTGCATTCTCTTTCTTCATGAATTGTGTAAACATGCAAGAATGATTTCATTATATTCCAACTGTTTTCACCAGGTAGACGATTAGATCACTACATGTTATAAGTTGTTTATGTCATTGATAAGTTTTGTGATTTTTGTGTATATTCTTTTTTGGCACTTGTGTACAAATTGATTTGTGATTTCTTTAGTTGTTATGTGTATTGCCAGTAGGACATCACTACAATGTATTCTCTGTTGAGTTGATTACATGTCCTTCTTTTTAGAAAAGTGTTGAATAATTAAAAACTAACTAGCCAAAGTAAAAAGCTAGGAATAACGTATTGATTTGCGTTTATTTCTGTTCCAAATAATTCTTCAAATTAAGTGGTTGTGAAGGTACATTCTCTTTGTTTAGCAAGTTACTGCTCAAGCATGGTAATTTGCTGCTTTGGTGAAGTAATCTCTCCTACCCTCTCTTGCTTCCTACTAGCCATGTTGAAGATTATCACATCTCATATCACGACCTTCAGTGTCTCCAATATTATTGTCTCAGAGTAGACCGATTCACTTTTAAATTCAAAGAAAAGCTAGAACTCATCCTTCAGAAACTCAATCAATTTCTCAAGGGACAACCATCAGGCATTTTTGTTTCCATTGGCTACCACTAGAACTATAAGGGCAGGTTATCGTCATCTCTACCAGGGAGGGTTTAGATAGGCATCTTGTTAAGATACATGAACCACTGGTACCAAGAAAATCTGCTGTTGGTACTAATAAGTAGATCAGTCTAAATTGTGAAGGTGCAGATATAGTTTATTTATTAAATGTCTTCATTTATTCAGGAATTGCACTTATAAAAAAGCAGAGCCTGACATTAACATGGCTGTTAATGCTCCTAGCGGTCTAGACAGAAGCTGAGCCTACAGTGACTGTAGGAACTCCTCACATAGATCAGAGCTCGCATTGAGCATTATCAGCTCTGTTGTTCTGTGAGACATTTTCCTAGGAGGGTCTCCAAAGTGGCTCGAAGAACTAACACCCAAACTTGCAGAATTTGTCCTCTGGAAAACCTGATGTCTTCTCTTCAGGTCAGTGGACCTTTGCCACCGTTTTTGAATGGCGCTGGAAGGAGAATGCAAATCATACATAAATCATCAGCACTAAGATTCTTAAAGTTCAATCAATGATTAGAGTTTGATAGAGTTTTTAAAACCTTTATTGTAAATGAATTGTATAGTTGTGGTTGTCTTTATTAGATATGTTCACTTTACCGAAATGCCAAATAAAAGATTGATTAGTGACAGCATAAATCAATACAAAGTGTTCCATTAAAGAAAATTGTCATTAAACAAGCTAAGAGCCTAAGCTACCCTAAATAGAACCCATAAAGAGTTCCTTTTTGGAAAAGTGCAAAGTAGAACTTTCCATAAAGAGTCGTTCTGAAAACTCAGCATATTTCCCTACAGTTGCAGTAGCAACAATCAAAATATTAGTAAGAAAGGAATGATCATTGCAGTAGTATTGATCAGAAAAGGGTAAAGAATAAAGTCACCTTTCGCATAAGCTTTCATGGCGTAAGACTGGAATAAGAAGTGACTCTTTTCAGATTCATAAGGGGCCTCATCGAATGGGGCCTCAGAGGAAGAGGAAGGAAATCTTGAGTCTCAGAAATCTAGAATCACACAAAATGTATCAAACTTAGTAAGCTCTCCTCCAATGGAAACTGCTCATCCAATAGTTTCATCAACTTCCAATGCTTCGTCTCTCGATTCCCACAGCAAACATCAAGGTCAATATGTAGTAAAACAATGTTGCATATACTTGTAACAAAGAGGAATGTTCTCATGAGAACCTTCTTTCCTAAGCTAAAAGATGCGCTCTATGTCCATTGTGAATACAAAAGTGAGTTGAATATGCTGAGACAAAACTAGCAATAATATTCTAGTGAGACATACATAAAATATATCTAAATCATTATTCATTCTAACAGTCACAACAAGGTTCTTTAGTTTAAATGATCTAATGTGACATGATGGCATGATGAGGCTAAGGAAACATAAGCTTGAAGTCAGCACAGTAGTAAGCAAGATGTTGGTCTAGGCAAAATGTTCTAAATTAACGTCTATTAAGCTCTGAGCAATAGTCAAAAGAAAAGGATTTTGGGCCTACTAAAGGGGTATATTTAGGAATTATAGCCAAGGACAACTAATTTTCTGTACATTATTTCATTATTTCATATACATTTAAGCAAGCACATTATCCTGATGTGTGATTAATTGATTCATTATTTGCAACACTAATAATGCATTTGAAAATGATTCTTTCACATTATACAGCAAACACATTTTCTTACATGTAATTTTCTATGTGAAAACATTTTTGCCATAGTTAGAACACAGTACAAAATGCAATTCTAATATAGTTTGCGAGTCAAACATTAATTTTTAAAGTCATTTTCCAAAGTATTTAATATGGTGATCTCAGCTGCAGAGCATGAACAATTAAATAAGCAAACCATCTGTCAGCTGTTGAGATGATGAAACGCCCAAGAAAACACTAGAAGAGCTGTTGTATTCCTTTATCTCTTTATTTCACCAACAAAATAAAGAAATAAACTCTTTCTTTTAGGAATGGACAGTGTTGTCAATAGGAGGAAGTCCACAACATGAGTTACAGTTGTCTTCTTTCTTTGCAGGGTTTTCTGAGTTCCTGTCCGCCAATACCCTCAACAGAAATTAAAATGCAGGTAATAATTCATTCTTGGGCTTACTTAATTATTTCTAGTGGATTAGTAAAGGTTCTGTGTGGAGTAGATTAGATTCCTCTGCTAAAGAATATGACCACTGCTGGTTAGTGGTATGGAGTGAAAAGCGGAGAGAAGGGGTTTCTTTATGCTGAGGGTAAAGTAAAAGGGGATTTTCCCAAAACAAGGGTTCAGGTATATGAAATTTCTTGATTAATTTAAACAATGTCTTAGTAGGTTTACTTTGTAATTTTTCTATTTGCCAGGTTTGGTTCCCCTCTTTTTTATTCCTTGTTTATCCCCCTCACCCTGTCATATGGATACTTCGTTACATATATTGCGTTAAGTTAGCATGAGTGCATTACATGTTTAAACAGCCTTTTTTCCTTCGGCTTCAGTTTTGCACACGACACATACTTGTTGTTGTCGCTTTCACCCTAGAAGCGGTGAGGTGGTTTATTTGAGAATAATATGTTATTTCTATGCTATCAGCTTTGCTTGGTACAACTGTCTACACACTGAGAGCTGCACACTCTAAGATTAACCTAACACAAGGTTGCTGGGAGGCCTGATCCTCGCACCACATTAGACATAACACAAATAATGTTGATGCCAACATTTTGGGCTCTACGCGGGTTTAAGATAGAGTTACACGGAATGAACGTACACACTTGGTGCTGCGCATGAAGAGAGCTGGTAGCTGTTGATGTGATCTGCTCCTACTGACATTGAGAGGTATGGGGCCACCCTGCTAAAGCCCGAATGAGACCTTCTTAGATATAAAATAATATGCTAGATAGGGTGCGCGAAATATAGGTGTTATAGATTTCTATAGATTTTGCATTATAACATGCTAGCACCTTTTGCTTACTATGGATTAGTGACTATGCTACTGACTCTGATTTTTATAATCTGCATTTTGGTATTATACAAGATACTGCGTTTGAGAACTTTGCATTGAATAATAAATATTTCAAACTTGCACTTGTGTTCTTTGACTCTCAGTTTTGGTTTGAAATGATTATATAACGAAAGAGTGTTCATGTGTTCCACGATTCCTGAGGTATTCTAAAGATCATGTTCTGGTTTGTCTAAGACATGGATCATTCCATAATGATCCATGAGACACTGTAGCTAGCTAGGTAAGGGGATTTCTGACACTGAGATGAGTTTTGGATCATCCTAACTCACTGAGGTTCTAGATCTCTATGCACAGTTCTGTGGGAGAACGGAAACCCTGCTACATGGTGCCCAACGGTTTGGTTGGCCTTATTTCATGACACTCAAGTAGTATATCATTCAAACCTTGACACCTTCATTCCCGTTTCCGGTAAACGGTGGTGTCGGAAAAACCTACCTATTTTTGAAATAGGTCTTTTCAAGCTTGAATTTTTCTGAAAACGGTTTCTTTGAATTACTACCCAGTTGTACTACATACTGCTCTTTGTCTCTTTTAACTTCCTGTGCTAACATGTCCGTGGACATAGCGCAGCATAGCCGCGTCGCGGTTCGCGACCACTTGCGGGCATATAATGTACCTGCGGAAGGCTTAGCTGTGGTTCTAGTGGTGAGTGCGGAACATGCGTACCCGTACGAATTGTTTTATTCCTGGGTAACATTTCCGGCAGTGGACGCTAATTCGGGTGTCTTCCATTCATACACTGCCTCGGATGTACCGGCGGCTTATGCTCCGTACAGGGCACTGGAAGTACCTATCGACGCTTGGCAGCACGAAGTTTGGTTTGGTGGCGCCCTACCCCATTCTTTAACGGCTCCGAGGTTAGGTCCTTTGTCCATTCCGGGCACAAATTGGCCCGCTTTGGGTGGATTTACTCCTCATCCTAATCGCGCCACTTGTAATGTGGGTGACCTGCGGCGTCTTCATGATGTCGCGGTTGGAGTGATTAGAGCGCTTGTTCATTACATTGGTCGTAATATTCATGGCGCAACCCCCGCAGGTGCGCAGCTTCAAGCGGAACAGGCTGGTTTGAAAATCAGTCCTGTCTTGGTGAATTCCGTTATGGGCAGAATGCCAGAGAATAAGGATGATTTTCCTTACTGGCTTGCCGAGAAATTCGACCAGCTGGAGGCTGTGTTTCCTAATACGACTCCGGGTGAAAAACACCGGATTCTTACGCTTAGTTTACCGAAAGATTTAGCCCCTGAACTTGCTGACTGTGAAACATGGGGTAAGACTTTTGCAGCGGTTTACTCGAGGTGCTATGGCACCCCGTCTGTGTCAAACCTTTCTGAGGTCCTTAAACGTGTTCAGGATGATCACGGACCATAGTCGGCGGTTGAATTGGGTATGCGCCTGAGCGGCTCGTTTGAGACGGTTTGCGGTCTTATCCTTGCAAATGTCAAGGGGGATGCAGTGAACTTTCAGGTGGCCAATGCTCTGGCGTTAATTCCCGAGGCCGAGAAACCCCGTCAGCTGGCAAGAATTATTGTGGCGGCTTATAAAATGGTTGGCCGCACTTCTAAGGGTTTAAAAGCTTTTTCTGAAAAAGAGAGGAAGCAGCCCCAGGGACAGTCTTCGGAAACGGGTGGACAACCCAAGTCCAAAAAACAAAATTGGCCTAAAAAGCAGAATCGAGGTAAGCAACAACAACAGCAGACACAGGTTTCTAGTCCTACGTCTTCGCAGCCTGCGCAGTCAGATCGAGTTTATGATTTGCGCGATCGCGCGATGATTAAATCGCCTGAGAGATTTCAGGCTTCTGACCAACGCTCTCCTCGTTCCTTTCAGGACTCATCGGCTCCGTCAACCGGTGGTGGAGGGGGCGGCAGGGGCAGGGGTGGCCAGCAAGGACGTGGCCAGCCCCGCACGCGAAGTGAAGGGGATCAGCGGGACGACTCTACGCCAAAGAGACCGCAGTTTGCCAAGAAGAAAGTCGCAGCCTTAACGGCGCATCGATATGCCCCAGATAGTGAGAACGCGGCTTCGGAATCTGACGTGGGCTCTGACCTTGCTGGACAGCGCGGCGGAGATTACCATAGTGAGAGAGGCCCTCCGTCCACTGTTGAAGGTGACAGCGACTGAGACTTTTATTGTGATTGAAACAGCTGATACACATGTTGCTCCCCCTGAAAGACTTTTTGAAATTGTCCTGTTAATTGAAGGTGACATGCAGCGAACAGTAAAAGGGGTATTTTGGGTGAATCTTTCGGATACGTATGACATTTTGCTTTCGGAGGCTGACTGGCCCCCACCTTTTGTTCTCGCAGCTCCGCGAGGGGAGGAGGTAATCCTCCCCAGTTTCGCGCACACTGTATCGAGAGTGGAAGCGCTGCATTTTGCAGAAGAGTGGGCTCTGGCGCTTGCGCCGGCTGTGTACCGAAATCAGTGTGGCTGGGATAAATTGTCCCCTAGCCATGAGATTCCTTTGCGGTCACAGCCGCAGCCACAACCCCAGTATCCCATACGGCGTGAAGCTAAAGCTTCGGTCGCGGCTATCCTTGAACAATTGGAATATCAAGGTGTAATTGAAACGTGTGTGTCACCAATGAATAACCCCCTTTTTACTGTTAACAAGCCGGACGGCTCATATCGTCTGGTTTTGGATTACCGGCATTTGAACTCGCATTGCCGTAACTGTGCAGTACAGAATACTCACGGCTCTGCCCTAGTAAATAGTCTTGAGCGTAAACGGTTCAAAACCACGCTTGACATTTCCAATGGTTTTTATGCACATAGATTAGATGGTCTAAGTTCCCAATGGACCAGTTTTACGTGCGGCGGCGTACAAAAAATGTTTAAACGACTCCCAATGGGATATAAAAATAGTCCTGGAGTGTTTTCCGCCCGCATAGTCTCTCTTTTGGAGAGTTTCGATCCAGTTGCATGTTCGTATGTGGATGACATTTATCTCACAGACGACGAACTTTGGGTGCATCTGTGTCGAGTAAACAGCATAATTTGTAACTTTGCAGACATGGGTTACAAGTTTAACTTTGCAAAATCACACATTGCGGAGTACACAGTGTTGTTTCTAGGTTATGAACTTAACCATGAAGGAAAGGGATTGGCTCCTCACTTCCTGGAGAAGTGCGCGCAGTTGCGCTCTCCGACAACGCTGAAAAAATTACAGTCTTTACTGGGTTTTTTAAATTTCGGGAGGACATACATTCCGGAATATGCCCAGCGTATCAAGCCTTTATATGCCTTGGTACAACCATCTTTTTCCAAATCATGCTGGCTGCCTGAGCATTCAGCCATTCTGCAGTCTTTGCAGGCTGATTTGCTCACTTCTGACTACTTACAGACCCGTGATAACCAGACCAACCTGGTGATAAGAATTATCCCTGGGACGGTGGGTTTCACGTACCTGACTTTTAATGAGGGGGATACTGTACCTATTGCTTACAAGTCACACTTGTACACTTCGGCTGAACTGCGTTTTTCCACTGTGGAGAAAGTTTTAACGGCTGTGCAGATGGCAATTCTTAAGGAACGTGCCCTGTCGCAGGGAAAGCGCATGTTGGTGGTTACCCCGTGTCCTGCCTTGGAGGCGGTCACGAAAGCCAGTGTACCGAATTCTAAAGCTTTGCACCCTCGGTGGATTCAGTGGGCTACATCCTTGACATCTCAGGATGTCACGTTTATTTTTGACGCCGCTTTACGGTCGCAGGAGTATTTACAGTATGAATTTGTTCATCCTGCTCCTTTAGCAATGCGGCCGTTGGAGGATTTCCATTGTATCATTTACACGGATGGTTCGGCGCAGGTTGCGCATGGCTCTAAACATGCCTACGTTTCCGCTTGCGCCATTGTAGTCGGTGCCATGGTGAACGATGAGTTCAAGTCCAGTGTTGTGCACACGCAAACACTAGGGGACTGCACCGCACAATTAGCAGAGCTTCGTGCTCTTATGCTCGCGTTGGAGTACGCTGATCCTTGTGTGACGACTTTAATCGTAAGTGATTCTTACTACTGTGTCCAGTCTTATAATGAGAACTTGTTCTTTTGGATTCAGAATGATTTTCGTGATTCCAAAGGTAGCACAATAAAACATAAAATGATCTGGGTCCGAGTGGCGGAACTTAAAGAGAAACTGCCGCTCGTGTTTGTGATTCATACTCTCGGCCATCAGCGCGTGGGGGTCCACGCTGTTGGAAATTCGCTTGCTGATGAGGCAGCGAAGTCTGCGGTATCAAAATACTTAGTTGCAGCAGTCACGAGGTCCAAAAGCAAAATAGATGATGACATCTTGGCGGCTGTTGCTGCCACGGAGAAGGGAGGTAAATATCCTGCGGGGTTCCCTTCGAAGTACACATACCACTTAAGTCCCGATAAGGTTCCTTATGTGAAAATTCCTGAAGTTGGAGAGCGTCTAGTTCCCAACTCGGATCGCAGGGCTTCTCTGATTACAGCGGCTCATGAAGGTGTGGCGTCTGCGCATGCGGGCGTCTCAGCCACTGTATCTCAGCTACAACAGAGGTTCTGGTGGCGGGGACTGTACAAACAGACGCGCGATTATGTCCTTATGTGTGACATTTGTCAGCAGATCAAGCCTTCTACTGCTGCGCGTCCGCCTCAGACACAGTTGTATATCTCTAATAAACCACTTAGTTGTGTTTATTTGGATCACTGCGGTCCTTTTTCTTCTGATACTGCGTATAAATACATCTTAGTAGCAGTTGACTCATGCACACGCTTTGTATGGGTATGGCCGCATCGAAGCGCTGATTCGCGAACTGTCATTAAGGATTTGCGTGTCTTTGTGGGAATCTTTGCTTGTGGTGCTTTCCATTCGGAATGGGTCCGGCTTTCGCCTCTAAGGCATATAAGGATTCTATGGTTTCGTTGGGAGTACAGGTGAAGTTTTCAAGTCCCTACAGGCCTGAGGGCAATTCTGTAGTAGAAAGAATGAACCGCGACTTAAAGCAATCTTTGACAGCCCGTGTTATAGGCACTGGTAGAAACTGGCTGACCCACCTCTATGGCGTGCAGCGTGCACTTAATAATCTCCCTAGAAGGTCTCTGGGTGGGCGGACCCCATACGAAATGCTCTTTGGTATCAAGATGTACGTACCTGACCTTGATGGTGCAGACTGCCAGGCCCAGGCCGCGGCCTTTGACGTAGATGAACATTGCAATGTTTTACAGGATCTACAAAAGACCAGAGACAGTCTTGCAAAGGAACACTTGCCCTCCACGTCGGATGATGCGTTGCAGATCCCGGTAGTTGGCTGGCTACCCCAAGTTGGAGAACTGGTTCGAGAGAAGATCGATAACAAGAAAGAGTTTGGTCCCTCATATCGTGCACCAGTTCGGGTTCTTGGAGTGAAGGGCACAAGAACAGTCATTTTACCACCACTTCCAGGTCGTAAAGAAAACAGATTTATTTCTATTGACAATGTCAAGACACACAGGGTGGCCGATTCTTCATAGCATGACACCGGCTGTATCCTGTCCTTCCATGGTGAGGCACTCTGTGCTGGCTATTACATCTGGTGCAGATCAGGAGGTGTCCCTCGAGATGCCTGCTATGTCCAGTCCTTTATTAAATACTATTCCTGTTACTAACATTGATGAATTGACCTATGTAGATCCTGCTGATTTATCTATGTCCGATTTACAAGCTCGTTTGGCTAACCAGTCCAGATTCTCTTTTGACTCTGTTTCGGAACTTTCAAAGAAACCATCGACTATTGCAAAATATGCCACGTTGTTTAAAAAACATTTTCTGATTCCACCTTGGACATACATTTGGCTGATACTATTTTCATTTTATCTTTTTATGTCAATTGGTTTTGTGTTTTATTTTTTTCGCCTGATCGATGGCCATTATGTGAAAGAAAGAACAGGAATTCGGTACCTTAATGGAACATTGGCCCCTCTTTCCTCCTCACATTCAGCACACAGACTAAAGAGAGACTTACATTCAGTAGAGATTACTGCTTGGCCTGTCCTTGATGGGATTGTGTGGGATGCGGTTAGGTTTCAGATACATGGCCCCACAGAAGTTATTAATGTTCCTAATGTGCTTAGAGTAAACATGGGAGATGTGATTAAGCAAAATATTCGTTCTGATGATTGGGATCTTCAGGCCGTAGAAGCATTGTTCTCTGATTTGAAATATTATGCGGCCTTTGATGCTGAGGATTTGTACTTGGATTCTGTCAATTATGGTGATTTGTTTTGCTATCAACATTATGGGAATCATTTCTTACACAAAACGAGTTCTGGGAGGGTTCCGGTGAACTACACACAGTGGGAACATTGTCCTGCGCCTTTGCAAGGGAGCTCGAGTACATTTCTGGGAAAATACTTATATTTTACCGATTTTAATCAATCAAATCCTGAGTCGTTTTATTTTAAAGTGAAACAGAAATTCATGTCCAAAGTCAGACTTACCGATACAAAATTGCTGTATTCAAAGTCCTTTCTTGACAGGTTAGCTGTAGATGGCTATGAGTTATGGAAGGAAGCTATTGACCTTAAATCGGTTTGGGGTACCAAAGATTGGCAGGTACAAGGCACTGAGGCTTTGCATCGTGCATGTCTCATCCCGAATCACATGTTGTTTTTAAATTCTACTATTTCCCAGACAACATGTTTTGGATTGGCTACATCTAAAAAATTAAATGCACCAACCATCCCTGATTTGGAAGAATATTCAGGTTGGAATAATTTCACTACATTGTCCATAAGTGAGATGCGAGACCTTTTGCACAATTCCTCCTTTAATATTTCGAGTTTTGATCCAGAGGGGTGGCTTTTGTGGCAAAAAAGCTCTGATTCTTGCCAACGTCGTTTTTTGGGTTTGGCTGAAGGTTTTAAACACATCAGGCCAGATCCCCGTTTTTATACAGATCACATGGTTACTACTTATTCAGTAGGCAAATTGTGTCAGAACTGGTTACAACATTCCACTTTGGCTGCAGTAAAACTGCATCTGTCACGTTTGAATGAAAATATAGAGCTGAATGATTTTATAAAAGGCCCGGCTAGGGGTAGATCTAAACGCTTTATTTATGCTGTTTACAATGAAATTTGGAAATTTTCACAAGTTGAGGCAGCTAAACGCCTGAGGGCAATTGATCAAGCAAATTTGGAAAAAGTGCTTGCAGTGGTCGATAACAGTATTAACATGCTTTCTTCCAGAATTTACACATTGGATAATATTGTTTCTTCTGTTGTTGATATTGTACATGATGAAGTGTCCTCGTTATACCATGGTCAGAATCAATTGCGTTCTGTAATGCAGTTTGCCTGGACCTTACAGACACTTAAGGCTGGTCGAGTTCCCTGGACCTCATTGAACGTTTCATCCCTTTTCGCCCCTTTTAATCTGACTGAAAAACAGCGCATGCTTTCAATGCGTGATGCTTCATTTTCTATGTTACATATTGAGAAGCTAGAATCCTTGCCTTTCTCTGTTGCTGAAACCACTACTGCCACGTGGCTTATTCATGGATTAATTACATTACCATTTCCCTTATATAAATTTACTAACTGTATGCGGTATATTGCTATAGGACGATATGAACCACTAGGCAATGCATTCCTACATGAGGCATGGTCATTACCATACACATACAGATGTCTGAAGGATGGGAAAGAAGTGAATCTTAATGGTGAGGAATGCACACAGTCACCTGACCATTCATTAATATGCAGACACATTCAGTTACACGGTTCTTGTAATCAGGACCGGCCAAATTTAGCATGTGTTTTGAAAGGCACGCCAGTTCCAGCAGTAGTTCCCACATTTACATTATTGACTAATGGTAGTTATTTGCTTTTAAACAACGAAGTATGTTGTGGGTTATTAATTGGTGTGGCTTATGTGGTAACTGTATCAGAGCGTGTGGTGTGTTGCAAGAATGTTCTATACCCACCCACGCATGGTTCTTCAGATGTCTCCATCTGGCCACGGATTCCAACCTTGGAAGCAAAATTCAATGGTTTAAGCAGAATAAGGGCCCTTTTGTCTCAAAAACAAGTGACCCTGAGTTCGGCCCGGGAAACTTATGTCCTTCACATAGCTAACACCCGCACAGAGGTGCAGGCGCTTTTAAATACTGATTTGCCGTTTCATTTCTGTGAGCTGGTGCACCAGATTTTTAATGCTTCTTCAACGACTGGGCTTGCACATTTTTTTAAATTAGTAAGCAGTGGCCTCGTGACTACGTTTGAAAAAGTTTTTGGTATCATTCCCACGTTTTTCCACTCTATTTTTTCGAGTTTGTTTGGCGGACTACCTGTGTTGCTGGCTGTAGCCGCTGGCATTTTATTGGTGTTTTTCTTCATAAAACATGGATGCCCTCCTGCACAAGAAGCCGTTCAACGCCTCCTGACACTGTGCCGTAATCAGATGCTCAATTACTATGGAACATTGCCGCTTGCAGCATTAAGCACGGCCTATAGATTGTCATTTCGGTTCACCGACTTCACGTGTGTCCAACCTGTGTTTCACTGCCTGAGCTGCGAGTTCGATTGGGCCATTGATTTGTGCCTATGCTTGAGGACTGCTCCTGACGTCGATTTTGATCAGCTAATGCGTCCCGTGGTGGCTCACGAGCTGATCTGTTCTGGCAAAAGAGTTATGGCCTTGGCAGCGATAAATGGAGTTCTGGGCCAATGGGAAATCTCTGCAGCGGCGGATGCCTTTCTGACACACAGCGATCTGGTGAACCCACCGAGTTGTCCTCTGACGTTACAGGAGGATCCGATGCTGATGGAGCACGTATGTTCTTTCCCATTGCTGAATTGGATTGCTGAACTATTTTCGGATGATGGCAGTGATTTCATACTGGAGGCTGTTGCAACTTTCTTTGCATATACTTTCCAATCATGACATGCCTGGGAGGAGTGCTGTGTTGTGAAATATGACTTTCCCATCGCTGAATTGGAGGGATGGACTGTGTTCAGCTGATGGAGAGTTCAATCACGTGATGTCGCTGAGGATAACGTCAATGTGGCACATGACTTTGGATATCGGATAAGTGCCTTGTTTTTTCTCTTACAGACATTTGAATTGATGCGGCCTGGTCCTACATTTCATATTTTTGAGACCTGGCGGATAACTTTTGGTTCGAAAGTTTTGTTTTTATTTTTAGACTTGAGGCCACTGTAGGCATTCATACATATTCATTCATACACATTTTTAGCTTATTTTAGCTCAAGATTATTGAACTTTGCTTTCAATTTTTGTATCTGATTTAGTATTGCCTTTTCCCTTATGTTTGACGGTGCTCGGACCAATGGGGGGGTGTCATATGGATACTTCGTTACATATATTGCATTAAGTTAGCATGAGTGCATTACATGTTTAAACAGCCTTTTTTCCTTCGGCTTCAGTTTTGCATACGACACATACTTGTTGTTGTCGCTTTCACCCTAGAAGCGGTGAGGTGGTTTATTTGAGAATAATATGTTATTTCTATGCTATCAGCTTTGCTTGGTACAACTGTCTGCACACTGAGAGCTGCACACTCTAAGATTAACCTAACACAAGGTTGCTGGGAGGCCTGATCCTCGCACCACATTAGACATAACACAAATAATGTTGATGCCAACATTTTGGGCTCTACGCGGGTTTAAGATAGAGTTACACGGAATGAACGTACACACTTGGTGCTGCGCATGAAGAGAGCTGGTAGCTGTTGATGTGATCTGCTCCTACTGACATTGAGAGGTATGGGGCCGCCCTGCTAAAGCCCGAATGAGACCTTCTTAGATATAAAATAATATGCTAGATAGGGTGCGCGAAATATAGGTGTTATAGATTTCTATAGATTTTGCATTATAACATGCTAGCACCTTTTGCTTACTATGGATTAGTGACTATGCTACTGACTCTGATTTTTATAATCTGCATTTTGGTATTATACAAGATACTGCGTTTGAGAACTTTGCATTGAATAATAAATATTTCAAACTTGCACTTGTGTTCTTTGACTCTCAGTTTTGGTTTGAAATGATTATATAACGAAAGAGTGTTCATGTGTTCCACGATTCCTGAGGTATTCTAAAGATCATGTTCTGGTTTGTCTAAGACATGGATCATTCCATAATGATCCATGAGACACTGTAGCTAGGTAAGGGGATTTCTGACACTGAGATGAGTTTTGGATCATCCTAACTCACTGAGGTTCTAGATCTCTAAGCACAGTTCTGTGGGAGAACGGAAACCCTGCTACAACCCAGAACCTTTATTCATAAGATATTCATGCACCTGATCCAGCTGTGTCCCTCCAGGGGTTTGGCGGGGTCGGTGTGGCCCCAAGCGGACAGGAGGCTCCTCTCTACTTCTGGGATCTCATGCTGCTGTCTCCGACGTCACCACTGCGCCAGTCCCTCTCTTGGGTAGCTCCGCTTCCTCCTCACTAGATGGGTCAGCAGCTTCGTTCCTCTTCACCTCTCCCACTGCAACTTCCCCAACTTTCTTCTTTTCTTCGGTCGGCCCAGTCATTGTTGTTAGCACGTCCTCTTCGAGTTTTGCGGCCCACATAGGGTTCCTTGACCCCTCCCTTCCACCTGACTTTCAAGGAGAATGAAGAGGATGGTAGGTGACACCATCTAAGAAGGACTCTTTTGTTTGTACACCTGGATATAAAAGGGCAGAATGCAGGCATTCAAAGTGAAGCTAGTCAAGAGCTATAGTGGGCTCACCCATTGCCCCATGTTCTCTACTGTAGCAGGGGGGTGGAAAATGTGAAGTACACAAAGACAAACCAGTGGATGAAGAGGGCTTTCTGAAAGCCTCTACAAGTAAGTATATATTATACATGTATCATAATTTCACTTAAGTAAAAAGTCTTGGCTCACAGCAACCCACAGCAGCCCCACAGACATGGAATTGTGGTATACAGTTCCCTTTCACTACAAAGTCTTTTAGAAAGCTCCAAGCCCAAACATCCCAGGATTGGAGATCATACTTCTTTAGGACAAGTTCCCTATAGTTACATACCAAAGACCATTTCACAAGTTCAGTGAGGAACACTGGTGATTTCCATTTAGTTATTGTGCTTATAAGGGCCACTAAAGAGGGCAACACACTATGGATCGCATTTATGAATCTGTATGCTATATTATGCACCACCCTGCAAATACAAATGTAGGACAAAGATTAAAAGCAACTTTAGATACGGATTTTACCTAATTCCCTCAATGTATCCTCAATGTGGTGTATAAGTGGATATTTACACATCAAATTAAAAAGGGTCTGTCCTTAAACCCTAGACTTTCAAAACAAGCTCTAGTCCCAAGTGTTGCCAACCATATAACAGTCATCACATTTCTAAGCTGTGAAAAATATGTTGTCTAGTTGAAGGAGTCTGAAAATGGCACTGTTGTAGCATATCTTCCGATCAAAGACCAATTGCAATCCGCTCAATTTTTTCTAATATCATATTTTTTTCCCTTCCGTTTTATGTAGCACAAACTCCACCCAACGGTATTGATGCACTTTACATAATCACCAGGTACATTACACAAGCTTAGATTTATTTTTTAGGCAAAGGGAGATTAAGTGATTTACCTGGATGACTTAAACTTAATTCCACAGTTCCAAGTTGCCGTAAGGGCACATATTCTCCCAAGTTTATCTAAGTTAATGCAGACAAACATTCAGTGTTCCCAATTTGGAGACTATTATAATTCGAAAAGGCATAGGGAGGAGGCACCCAGGTTCCCTTGATTGTTTTATACATATAGAAAAATAAAATAACAACCTTTAACCTTTATAAAGAATTGTAATTTAAAAGAGCATAACAGTGCAAGAAGGCAGTAAGACAATGCACCTATCACAAAGTAAGGCAAGCATGGCCATTTGTTTCTTTGCAGATGGGGCTGTGGCGGCTGACATCTAGTGAGGGGTGAGGGCAAATGGATGTGTGCGTGAGGGGAAAACAAAATAAAGAAAACCACATACCAGATCATGGTGGACGACACCCTCCTCACTCTGACCTCTTCTGCTGAGACTGCAGTGCAGGCCCCAGCCAACCCCCTCAACTAATCCTGGCCTGCTCGCTTGCTGTTAACTAGCATGTGAGCAGTGTCCTGATTGGTTGGAGCTTCCTCTCTCTGTGCTCCCGGGGGCACTGGAGGACTGCACTTGATCTTGATCTAGCTCTTTTAAGACAGCTGGATAGGGAGGTTCAAAGTGAGCATGTTTGGCTGGCCATTGCAAGACGGCCGGACAGAGAGACATGCACACTTTAAACAGTGCAAGCGCAGCCCTCTGCCCACCACACCTCCCTGCTGTCACTCACCAGGCCCGCCCTGTCCTGATGTTCAGTTCAGGACAGGGTGCTGAAAAAAAGTGTTCATAAATTATTATTTTCTTTTCATCTCTGGGGTTTTTGGGGTCACTTAAGTGGGGCGACGCTCCTCCGCTTCAATTGTTGAGCCGCCCCTGAGATGGGGACAGCCTGAGCCCAACATGGATAATTCTGTGAGATTCTGGCACGTCGCTACTCTTGCAAAAATATGTGCCAACCAACTTGGGTTCTTTCCCCAAAAAAGGTACCATCATAAGGCTAGAAGAACACATTATAATGCTCACAAGATGAAAAAAGAAGTTAATTATTTACTGAAAATAAAAGGCTTTACCTCAACTCATAACTATGGATAAAGGTTGATCTTTACTGATCGCCCAGAGTCTCCTAAGGCTATGGCTCCTATAGCTGGTATTGCAAGACTTCATGCAGGCATTTTGCGGTCAGGCCACGCCATTTGATGAAAGAAAATCTAACAAAGTGTGTCCTTTTAGAATCAAGCTCTGACAAATACTTAGAAAATGCACAAATATAATGTGCTGTAAGAACAATTGGAATGCTTTGTATTTAGTATCCATGTGTGGGATAAAGGTTTAACTGTAACAAAAAGTATGATGCAAAGTAGTTTGAGATGAAAATACCCCTCATGCATTGAATTGAGAGCACTCCCTTTGAGAAAAAGTGATATACCTAAGAGCCAATGTGTTCAGAGAGAAATACACCACTAAAGCCCCTATTAGAAGAGCTTAGAACAACTCAGGAAGATAGGTAAAGCGGCCTGAGTTGCCAGGCCTAAACAAGCATTGGCAAAGGCTATAATTATCTCTTGTTGAACTGGCTTTGTCATTTGTTTTCATCATTGTAATTTGTATGGCCACCGTGAACCAGTATTGGCTACTCCATTGGTTGTGCAATTGTGGTGCACTCATTGACAAAGTTAATGGTGTGACAGACAGCTATTTTGAAATGGTATTATTTAATAATTCTACTATCCCAAAATGGCTGTAATGTTTTGTGGGCATAACATATTAAAATGGAATATCACAACTATTTTGCTATGGAACAAGTATAAAAAAAGATGATGCAAGACATATTTACATGCAATGTGAATGCTCTCATGGGATGGTATAAAGCAATTCAAAATACAACATTTTAATGATGGCAACCCACCACTATTTATCATTGGAATACCTATGCCATACCAGAGAGTGCCTGCTATACTGCATGTGGTGGAAAGCACCAAATCCTGAGTTGGGGGGCCAAAGCGGGATCCTCAGAGCAATGAATAGCGAGGTAGAAATGAGGGACTCAAAGCAATGAGCTGGAAGAAGAGGTGGCAGCGGCAGAAAGCCCGCACACAAACTGAGCGGTGAGTGCGTGGCGTGGGAAAAGAGAAAGTGGGCACAGCAAGGGGAGGTGTGGGAAAGCATTGGTAAGGTGCTAGCAAAGGGTGAAATAGGAAGAGGGAGAAAGAAATCCATCTTGCACTGTAGTAGTTTGCTAGCCAATCAACTGTGGGCTGGTCTAAAATGTCTCAGTCCAATGGCTGAAATAGAAAGAACACAATAAGCCAATGGTTGGATTGGGATGACCAAAGGCCCACTCAAAGTGCATGTCGTAGTATTATTGATAGACTAGCTCTGTCAAAACTAAATAGGAAAAGGTGTCTATGAAAACGGATACAAGGTTTCCTAATGAAGCTTATTTGGTTGCAGATGCAGACATGTTTGCACTATAGTGCTACTGTTTTTGGTGGACATTAGAACACAAAAGACACATATATGTAAATTCTGATAAAGTGAGCAAAAATGTGGAGAAATACAGCGGGAGAAGTAAAATCAAATAACATAAAACTGGGTAAAATTGTAGGTGTTGTTAACAGTAGCATAGAAGTGGAAGAAATAACACATGCAATAAAATCAATAGTAAACAATCATAGCCATGCATCATTGTGGCACTTTAGGATAAGGTTGTAGCTCTGCAGTTATTAACCTTGACAAAGCTCCACACGCAATTATAACTGGCAATTCTATTTAGCTTTCCACTGCTTAAAATGCAGTTGCAGTAATGGAATGCCAACCGGTAAAGCAGGCGAAATGCACTAGTCAATAAACTCGAAAAGAATACTGCATCCGGAAGTGAACAGGGCATGGGTGGCTGATGTTGTTCTACCTAACCACAGGGTGACAAGATGAGGAATGGCCATGACCGCCACCGAGACTTGGCAATTAAAAAACACAATACCAGGTGACACCCCTCCACACTCTCAACAGAAAGTCCTGCTCTCTAGGGACTGACCATGGGTGGGATGTGACTGAAAGCTTTTAAGTCATTTGTATTGCATTATAATGCATGCTCCGTTGACATGATTTTCAACAGAGGATCTATTAGTGGGTCTGCCCAGCGTGTGGGGATTAATGATATATTTAATCAATTGGGTCATTACACACTGCATGGAGCATTTTTCATGTTTAGATTGTTTCTTTTGTTTAAATGTGCTCCAGGAAGTGAAAACACAATATGCTCAGGACTCACAAAGTAGACTGCCCAGGGATTTCTTGCGTTTAATTCGATTTTTCCTACAACCCTTAATAGGAGTCTTTTGTAATCAACCAGGTCTAAAAGAATCAATGGGTGGAGCCAGCTTGATAATTGCTGTTGGAGTGGTTATAACTAAAGATCTTTCTGCCTTTGTAATACACATTATTGTTAAATTTTTTTCATGTTAATGTGTGAATTATTTGGAAATCAGTGTCAATTGTACTGATTCCATTTTTGTTAGAATATCCAACAGTTGAACACTAGAACGCGTATTTAACCCCTTCGATGCTGATGACGAGCTCAGCTCGTCATCAGTACGGCGCTCGTATGCTGATGGCGAGCTGAGCTCGTCATGTAACGCGGTAATTTGAAAAAAGCCACACACCGCGGGAAAAGCCGCCGCTGCGATGCGGTTAACAGGTATTCCTGGCATCACCATTCTATGTGGAAGGCCCTCTAGAATAAAATAAAAAAGAAAATAATTCAGGAGACATAGGCCCTGATTCGGTGTCTATTGGAATCAAGATGCTGTTTATCACACCTCATAAATAACAATACCCCAGTGTACCTTATTTATCAGGTGGGAAAAATAACGCCGAGTCTGAGTTGTTGGGGAATAACCTATGGATGTTGGTGCTTAATACATCAAAACAATGCATGATATAGTATATATTGTAGACTTCTCCCCTGGTAAATTTCGATAACGTGGTCTGTCCAAATTTCAAAAAGTGTGAGGTATTTAATGCACTTGGGGGGATATTTCTAAGCTTTTGCGCCATGTTTGCATCACAAAAGTGATACAAAAGATCATAAAATCTTTCTTTTAATTTACTTTCAAGTTTAGCGCTGGAATAACGTACAAGTAATGCAAAGCAGCGCATTGTGCTTTGCTTTACTTTGGCCATAGGGGCGTACCAAGGGTGGTGCAGGAACATTTACATGAAACCACCCAGTTTCTCAAGCTAAACCCAATTTACTAAAAACAGTAATGCTTTCATTTCTCCTTCCTTTTCCGACTTTGCATACGTGCTGCACTGTGCAGCATGCATAGAAAGTGGGAAAAGCTTTCCCTCGTGTCGAGCATAGTATTTTGTACAATAAAGGTCCCCCTGTACAAAACCTATGCTGGACTCATGCACACACCCTAGCGCTGCAGTGGTAAGCTGTGTGCATGGCGCACAGCAGCTGTAATCAGCGCCGGCGCAAGGGAAAGAGGAGGACATAGCCATATCTTTGAAGATATGGAGCTCTCTTGCTCCCTCCCTGTCCCGCAACGCAGCTCAGCCTCGCAGGGAGCTGTGCTACGTTGCATGACTTTTTCATAAATCTCCCCCTGGGTGCATTAAATTCCATACAAATTGGAATTGTGAGTCACTCATAATCAGTGCTCTAGGGCAATATTTATCATAGTTCCGTTTTGCGATTCCTAAATAGCGATTTTTGAGGAATTGCTATTTAGGAATCGCAAAATGGTATGTATGAAGAAATTCGCTTTTTTATAGCGATTCTTAATCTTCCTTATTTGCGAATTCGCATTTTGCGAATTCGTAATTAAGGAATAATTTCCAATGCATTCCTATGGGCCAGGAGGCCCATAGGAATGATTGCGAAATAATTCTCAAATTGTGAATTCGCAATTTGCTAATCGCAATTTGAGAATTATTGCAAGGGTGCGGGGTGTCTCAAGGACACCCTGCTGCACCCCTGTAAATTACATGTGTGTGCATATGGTGCACATACATGCCCAATGGGCATGTATGTGCGTCACATGCCACCCTCACAAATGCACAATTGTGCATATTTACAAGAAATCGCAAATTACCACCAACTACATTTCAATCTTTATTCGGTTTAAAAAACCTTGTAAGATACAATACATTTAATCATAATACATCATATCATAAAAAAGTTTGTTTGAGTACATAGAAATAACAAATAGATAAAAATGTCAACACCCTTCCTTTGCATATAATATATAGAATTCAATTCATTTCCCAGATTGTCCACTTGGGAGTAGCTTAGTCCCAGTCGGCCCCCCTAATGTCCAAGAACACTATATAAATATACAGAATAAAACAATAAATTAACATCTGTTTTTGTTAAAAATGTATACCAGAACAGTAAAGCAAGCAACACTTTAGCAACAACGGTTAACACAGTAACATAGTAGACTAGCCTATTTCCTTAGGTTTTTTGGTCTTTCCTCTTCCTAATCAAGGCTACACATAAGAAAAAACGGCTCAGGCTGAACACAATCGGTTGAGCAGTGTCTCCCTTAAAAATTCTAAGCCCATCCTTAATTTGTCGGAGGCCTAGTTTTTTACAAATAGGCTTTAGCCACTTTTTCCTGGCTTTAAGGTATGCTGGGCATATAAATAAAACATGGGACACATCCTCTTTCAGCCCCATCTCGCAAAACTCACATGTATCTGAACCAGCGGGCCCGGCCAACCCCTTATTACAGTTCCAGCTACTTGTCCTTTCTTTTAGTTGCAAAATACCATACCGGAACTTTAAGTATAGGCTTTTGGCCAATGGAGGATAGATTTCGTCCATAAAGGGCTCTAATTTCATGGTCATTTTTAATTAAAAAAATTTCGAGGTTAGAGTCCCTGTTCTGGGGTTTGATAAAACTGAATCTCTAATATAGTCCCAGTACCTTAGTTTCAAGATCCTTTTTGAACTATTTGGAAGAGAATCAGGGTCAAACCAAAAATCACTTAACCCCAGTTTTTCAAACCATTTTTTGACGTACTCTAACCATGGCAAGTGAGTGATATTCCTTATAGCCAGTATCTCTTTCAATGCTTCTCTATAATCAGTCAGCTCCTCAGTGGACCATAAGCGGACCCAATAGAGCAGCGGACGAAGAGAAGCATAGTCATCTGTACGTCGAAAGTTAAGGTCCCATAATACGGGTGTCAGTGGTGTTGACCCAGGTATCCCTAGGAGTTGCCTAATAAAGGAATTTTCCTTTACTCGGAAAGTGTCCTTTGAAGCATAAGCCCAGAGATCCGCGCCATAAAGTGAAGATGATTGCACTTTATACTTGAATAGTTCAATGGCTGGTGAAACTGCTTTAAAATGGCTATTCTTATGCCTCTTTAAAATCGGACACTGGTTTTGAGTCAGCCTTAATTTTGAGTTCTCCAATTGTGTTTTCCATGTAATGTTACTGTCTAAAATGATACCCAGGTATTTAAAATTAGGGACTTCTTCAATAGGTTCGTTATTTATCTTAAAAACTTTACTGAAACCTTTATGAGGGTTGATTGTCATGACTTTTGTTTTTGAGGAATTAATTTCTAGTTCCTTGTCATGGCAATACAAACTAAATTTATTTAAAAGGTTTTGAAGCCCCCTAGGTGTCTGAGAGATTAAAATGGTGTCGTCTGCGAACAACAATGCCGGAACGGCTTGCCCACTCAGTTTGGGAGAGTCATGCTTGCAGCCCAAAAGAGTGTCGGGAATGTCATTGACATATAGGGAGAATAAGGTTGGTGCCATTACGCACCCTTGCCTTACCCCTTTCGCTATTTTTATCTTCTCACTGACTTCTCCGTTAGGTCCCCATCTAACTCGTGCATAATTATTCTCGTGAAGTCTAATTAAAATTTGAAGGATGTTCCCGGGGACGCCCATCTTATTTAGTGTCTTCCATAGGGCTGCCCTTGGAACCATATCGAAAGCTGCCTTCAAATCAACAAAAGCCACGTATATATGGGAACTTCTTATAATCGTATATTTCCAGACTAAACATAAAAATCTAAAAACCTGGTCTACAGTGCTTATCTTTGATCTAAAACCTGCCTGGTATTTAGTATAGATAGAGTGTTCTTCAATCCAGGTGGAAAGCCGGCTAAGAACTTGACGTGCAAAGATCTTTTGTAACACGTCAATTAGGCTGATAGGCCGATAATGCGAAGGATTTGACCTATCACCCTTCTTGAACAGTGTTACAATCTCCGCCCCTTCCAGGTTTCTGGGACAGGAGCTCCTCTAGCGATATCATTAGATAGTAGATTGATGTAAGGAGCCCAAATGTAATTCTCGTGCTTCCAAAGGTCACCAGGTATTCTGTCAGGGCCTGGCGCTTTCCCTGGCTTGACTGCCTTAATTGCTAGGATTGTTTCTGTCAAGGAAAAGACAAGAGATGTGTCATGCCCAGCCAAAGAAGGCTGCAAACTGTCTCAACCTTCAGTCTCGCCAGAACCTTCACAAGCATATAGTAAGGTAAAGTGCCTGACCCAAGTTTCCTCCTCTAAGAATTTATCTTTACATTCAGTCATCCCCCTGGTACCTCTAGCAATGAGGCTCCAAAAGGAGGTCTGGTCTTTACATTTACATGCGTCCAGCAAGTCTGACCAAACCCTTTCGTCCCACTCTTTTTTGGCCATTAATAGGATTCTTTTGTACTGGGCTCTCTTAATTCTCACAGTGTCCGCTGAATCCCCCCTAACCGCTGTAATTAGGTCTGTTTTGGCTCTCCGGCATTCCTGGTTATACCAGGTGATCCCTGTTTGTTTACCCTTTTGGGCGTTGTGTGATCTTTTTACCGCCCTAGTTAGGATCCCGCCAAGCTGGTCAATTAAATGATCATGAGATTCTATTGGACAAGGATTTTGGGTGACAGTACTATTTCCTAAGAGAGGGGACGTGTGCCTCACAAATACATTATAGATTTGACTAATGATTGTTGTGTTACCTAAAACCACTGGCCACTTCAGGGATCTATGATTATTTGCCACTAAAGGGTCCTGTGGTAGGGAAACAATACTTTTAGCACTTTTATCAAGGGTTTTAAAGATCTGAGTCTGGACAGATAAAATCAATGGATAGTGGTCACTTTCCGTGCGGTCATCCACCATTAGATCGATGATCATGGGCCATGAGTTCAGAGAGACTATAAAATAATCTAAATGGCTAGGATTCGCCCCTCTGGTAAATGTTGGTTTACTGGGGCAGTCTGAAGGCAACCGCCCATTGCAGGCATGTAGGCCTTGCTCGAGAGTCAAGTTCAATAGTTGTAGGGCACTCACTGTACAAGGTGTTTTATAATTTGTGTCAAGCAAGGGGATATTATTGACACTGTCCTCGTCCTTGTGAATGTCCTCTAAACCTATTATAGGTTCGAAACCTCTGTTGAAGTCACCACCTATAATCACTGTTGCATTTTGATCAAACCCCGCCACAATATTACTCAAATGGGTTACAACTGGTGATTCTTTACACAATCGGTGTGGTCTGCTATAAATATTGATCGCGTAAATGCTACAACCCTTAATGTTTTTTAACTCAAGTAGTAGAAGGTCGGGATTGTTTGTATCAATTTGCTTAAAGGATAGGCCGCCTGTGATTTTCACCCATATTGTTAGGCCGCCAGACGGTCTTCCCCCATTTATATTGACTGCGGGGATAAAAAAAGATCTATAGTCAACCTTGAAGTAGTTCTCGAGCCCCCAGGTTTCCTGGAACATGATTAGATCTCCACTAGCCAGGTAGTCATGCCAGGCCGGATCTGGGAGTTTTTTTTTCAAACCTGCAATATTCCAACAGATTATTTTTGCTCTATCTAAGGCACCTCGTTTCCCTGTTGCCTGCTGTTGTATAATAGACCCATTTACATCTAACTGTTGTGTTTGTGCCATTATGTCAACACAGTGCAGTGACTGTTGAGGATTTTTAACAAGTGTGATCTGCTTTGGTACAGCTTCGGGATGCAAAATAGGATATGTCATTGCCAAAGCCCCTCCATCAAGTCAATCACAATCAGCTAGATCAGCTAGGGCCCCAAACCTATTTGAGGTGCTAACTCCCCAATTATAAGATGGGGCCCCATGACCCCAACCGCTTGCTGGTACATTCCATCTAGGTGCAGGGGTAATAGGATATGCCAAATTCAGGTGAGCACCTGGCCATCCTCCGTTATGATTGCCATTGCCTATGGGTGCAGGGGTAATGGGATATAATAAATTCTGCTGCCCACCTGGCCATCCTCCATTGTAATTACCATTGTCTAAAGGCCCAAATTTATTAGCAGATGTACCCGGCCCTCGTCTGCCCATTAAGTTCCAATTTTGCCCTGGAGTAGTAAAACAAGGAATGTTATGTTGATTAACTTGCCATGGGCCAGTCCTATTTTTGGAAACATGGTTCGTATCAAACATTGTAGGTCCCCCACCCCATCCATTATTTCTCGCTAGCCAAGCTGGCTTCAGAGTCTTGTGATTATTTGCTTTTTGCGTCTCATTGTAAAAGAATTCTAATGTAAGGGGGATTATAGAACTTCTTCTTCTTTGTGGTGGAAGAATATTGGATAGAATATCGGGAAGAACAGCTGGATTAAAAAAGTTTAGTACCACACAGTCGCCCTTCCATTTTTTTTGCTTATTTCCTATCCATCTAACCCTCCTTGCCATTTTGATTTCTTCAGCCAGCCGCTGTTCGCCCCCCGGTGCTATCCGCATATTATTTGACAGCCAATATAATGCCTTACTTATTAGTTACGATGTTGACTCGGTTTGACCCGGTGGTAAGGTTGGTGTATTTGCTAGAACTAACACCAATGGTGATGCTTCAACTACAAATTGTGTTGAGTCTTCTTCAAAACTAGGGGGCACTGTAGCATGTGGTGGGTCACTTAATTGGGCAATTGGGGCTTCTTGTGGCGAAACATTAATATTGGTGCCAGTTTGCGGGCATTCCGGAAGGGTTGGCCCTGGAGGGGTAACATCTGACGTTGACCCGGATTCATTATCTTCCTTTGGACAGTCCTGACCCTTTTTATCATTACTTAAGACATTTCCTATCGCATCTGCTAGTACATTTTGTGTACCTCCCAGTTTCTTTATGTCTGCAGAAAGTTTATCAATCTTGCTAATAAGTGGCTTGATGAGTGTCTGGATTTTTATTTCCAACAGCTCTGCTATCCTTGACATTAAGTCGTCATCCGATATCTCCCTCGAATTGTCCTCCTCATAGTTCTGGCGAGTACTTTTTGTCTTTGGTGGTGACGTAACCTTGTTTTTTCCAGAGCGTGCCCCCCCACGTTTATATTGTAATCTACGACAGGCTCTAACTGCCCTCGGGGCCCGCTTTACAGATGGTTCGTCCTCCACTTCTTCTCTTTCTTCAACCACAATGACAGCATGTGCATCTAAATCATTGTCCACGTGTGGCTCAATATCCACCACATTTGCTGCACTGGTATTAATACTGACATTTACTGGGAAGTTTGTTACATCGGCATCATTATTAGAGTCTGATAACAGAGACTCATTTGTTTGTGAGATAGTGGGTGGACTCATGGGAGGGAGAATAGGTGTCTGACTCAGACCCAGCGACTGTCTGCGCTCACTGTTTATCTTGGTGACTACTTGAACAAGGTAGTTCTCCATTGTATTCTTTGGTGTTTCGGAAACCAATTGGTTATTTCTTTTGGGCATAGTTATACAAAGGGGTGTGATAGTCTTGTCCCCACAACTCAATAAAATAACAAGGTATAACTCAAAGTTTAAAAGCAATGTCTTACTTCAAAGCCTTATACAGGTATCCAGCGAACTCCTCTCCTGCTTCGTAGTGGAGTTGAAACTGCTATGAACTTCTCATCGGAGGCCCCCTCCTCTTTCCAAGCTCCTGGGCGATTCGGTGGCAGCTATACAGGCTACTTACCGACCCCCGTCTGGAAACTAGGTCTTGGGGGGCGGTCAACCAAAAAGCAATAACAAATCCACTGGTAGTGAGCTAGCTGGAACTGATCCCTGGTGTTCAATGAAGAATCTTTAGGGGGGTGGCCTAACCTGGCCTACTCGTGCCGATGAGGGCCGTAGAGGGCCCGCCCTTTGCCCGGGCTTAGCCCGGCGTCCCGCGTAGCGGGTTCCTGTGGCGCTTATGTGCGCCTCCTGGCGCCCTCACGCTATCACAAGGCGCGCCGCCGCGTAGGCTGCCCGGAATTGTAGTCCCGGAGCGGCGGCGCGTGTAGTCTGCTGGCAAATGACTCTTGGCGGTGGCGGCGTGCTTTCGCGGTGCTTGGCTGCCTTGATATGACTCCTGGCGGTGGCGGCAGGTAAGTAGGCTTCTGTGCGTCTCCCCCGCTCTGCCGGTTCCTGTGGCGCTTATGTGCGCCTCCTGGCGCCCTCACGCTGTCACAAGGCGCGCCGCCGCGTAGGCTGCCGGGAATTGTAGTCCCGGAGCGGCGAGCGTGTAGTCTGCTGGCAAATGACTCTTGGCGGTGGCGGCGTGCTTTCGCGGTGCTTAGCTGCCTTGATATGACTCCTGGCGGTGGCGGCATGTAAGTAGGCTTCTGTGCGTCTCCCCCGCTCTGCCGGTTCCTGTGGCGCTTATGTGCGCCTCCTGGCGCCCTCACGCTGTCACAAGGCGCGCCGCCGCGTAGGCTGCCGGGATTTGTAGTCCCGGAGCGGCGACGCGTGTAGTCTGCTGGCAAATGACTCTTGGCGGTGGCGGCGTGCTTTCGCGGTGCTTAGCTGCCTTGATATGACTCCTGGCGGCGGCGGCAGGTAAGTAGGCTTCTGTGCGTCTCCCCCGCTCCGCCGGTTCCTGTGGCGATTATGTGCGCCTCCTGGCGCCCTCACGCTGTCACAAGGCGCACTGCCACGTAGGCTGCCGGGAATTGTAGTCCCGGAGCAGCGGCGCGTGTAGTCTGCTGGCAAATGACTCTTGGCGGTGGCGGCGTGCTTTCGCGGTGCTTGGCTGCCTTGATATGACTCCTGGCGGTGGCGGCAGGTAAGTAGGCTTCTGTGCGTCTCCCTACAAGTTGGTGGTAATTTGCGATTTCTAAACCTGAAATCGCAAGTCTAAAAAGCTACATACATAGCATTTAAGGAATCGCTAAATTGCGATTCCTTAAAGGCTTATGCAAAATAAGGAATCGCAAATTTTTTGCAATTCCTTATTTTGCTAATTGTTCATATATTACAAAATCGGTAAAAAGGCCGTTTGCGATTCGCTAAGGCCGAAATTCTGCGAATTTCGGCCTTAACGAATCGCAAAAGGCTTGATACATATGCCCCCTAGACTTTTTAAAACTGCGAAAATCTCAATTCGAGTCCACCTGACCCCAATTTTCAATAATCATAAAGTTTGGAAAAATGTCATGACACTAACTTGTTCATTCCAACTTCATCTCCCAACGTATATCTCTCCTACGGATTCATGAGAAGACCGTCATAACTGCGAATAAAAGCAAACTTTGGCCATAACATCTTGCTACACCATCTTTAATCAATTTTTTAAAAACCTGCAAATTGGAAACAAATGTTTAAAAAAAAAAAAAATTATTCACCTTGGGGTAATTTTCCTGTAACTCGCTGATTCACGAGCGAGGCAGGACCGGCTACTGTCAGCTGATTCCCTCAGCCAATCACAGTGCAGGCGGAGCTTAGACCGCCAGCGGCTATTTCATGCCGGTCACATCACGGGAGCGCAGCGAACGCGCGCAGCGGGCGTGCCAGCGGCGCTCCGGAGGTGCGCCAAAGGCAAGCCCGTCTGCGACCGTCCACGCCTGTACGGAGCCTGGGGCCTGTCACTATGCCCAAAACACAATCCATTACAGCATTACTGAACTATTGGCACTGCACAAACTGCCCTCCACTCTTGACACCCTGACTTATTCTACTTTACAATCTCAGGGGATATTGCAGCTTAGAACAACATTCCCCGAATTATCTACTTTTCAAACAGCAACTGCTTCCCAAACTCTGGAGCATAATGGCGCTCGAAAGCTTTCTGTTATATATCTAAATACCCATTCTCTGGTCAAGCACCAATTAGACATCTTCTTGTTGCTCAAATTTGAACAACCAGACTTCCTATTGCTTACAGAAACCTGGTTATATCAGGAATCCTCCCGTGACATCCTAGCTGCTCTCCCTTCTGACTATCACATCATTCAAGCTAACCGCCCTCAGGGGAAAGTGGGCGGAGGAGTAGCTATCATTACCTGCCATGACTGTAAATACTCTATGCTTCCCTCTTTAGCTCTACCCTCTGCGGACAATTTAGTGCTCAAACTTCAATGCGTACCCATCAAGACACCGTTGCTTTGTGTCCTACTCCACAGGCCCCCTCAAAGGATGCTCCTGTTTCCTCATTCTTTAGGTGAACAGGTTGCGCACTTAGTCACCACCCACGGGAAGGTCATGCTGATTGGTGACTTTAACTATTGGGCTAATGAATCATTGGGTGGTCCCCAATCGGCCAAACTTAGTGAGTTACTCTCTGGACTAAATCTGGTGCAACAAGTTACCAGGGCCACTCACATCAAGGGACATACCCTTGATCAGATCTGGACTTTTAATATAGCCATGTCCCCCTTTATAATTAAATTTACTATTCTTGATAATTTCCCTATTAAATCATCTTGTCAAGGAGGAGGTACTCACAGAAATTGAAATATAAGTGATAAAACACTATTCCTTGATTCACTTACCAATTCTCTCCCCCCCATCAATTCTTCCATCGACCAGGCTGACGAACAGCTTACCTGCTGGTTGTTGGCCACTAGCGATAAATTTGCGCCCCTCAAGAAAGTACATGCCCCTCGCCGTCATGACGCTCATAAGTGGTACTCTGACGAGCTAAACACTCAGAAATTAGCCTTACAGCAATTAGAAAGAACTTGGAGACGCAAGTACCTTCCTGAAGACAAGTGCCTCTAAATAAATTCGATCAAAATTTATAAAAAATCCATTTTGACCACCAAAGCAATATATTTCTCCTCTAAAATTTTGTCCACTTCTAATCGTACAAAAGATTTTTTCCATAGTAAATGAGCTATCTAATCCTGACAGAATCTCTATCAAACCCGTCCCCGCGCAAAAGTTCTGTAACTCCTTGAACTCCTTCTTTAACGACAAAATTGCAATGATAAAGGCCAGCATTCCGTTCTGTAATAACTTGCCACTCAGCAGTACTGTCGTCCAAAACCATAGCACCTGTAAGCAAATTTCGAAGCATCACCGAGCTTGCTTTTGTGGACTTACTTTCTAAGGTCAAGACAGGCTCTCCTACCGACTATTGTCCCCCCAGTATCTTGAAAGAAATTTTCACTACCCTTCCCAGTCCTGCACTCCATCTCCTGAATCAGTCACTATCCCAGGGCACTGACCCCACTACCTTCAAGGAGGCCGTTGTCATTCCCCTCTTGAAGAAGACGGGGGCTGACCCTCAATTGTTAACAAATTATCGCCCTATCTCTCTCTTTCCTTACCCGTGCCAAGGTTCTGGAAACTCATGTCACGAGATGCCTTACTGAGCTCTTAGAAGATTCTGAATTTCTTGATTCCAATAAGGCAGGGATTTGCCCGGCTCACTCCACCGAGGCAGTGATTCTCACAGTTTTAGACTCTCTTCGTGACAGGGTTGACGCTGGTTCTCCACAGGCCCTTGTCCTGCTTGACCTCTCCGCGGCCTTTGACACGGTCGACCACACTCTTTTGGTCGATCCTGTTAGAGACGCGGGAATCACTGGACCTGCCCTTGGCTGGATTATCTCCTTTTTGGAGAATCAATCACAGGCATTCAGGACAGCGCCTTTCACCGCTCCCAGAGTGTGCATCTCCTGCGGAGTCCCTCCTCGCTCTCTGCCCTGTTATTTAATCTGTACCTCCTCCCTCTTGTCTGAGCTTTGAAAGAACGCAGTCTGCACCTTCAATTATGCAGACGATATTCAACTCATCTTCCCCATCAGTAACTCCTTGGAGTCTGTTCATACTTACCGGTCCACCATGCTGTTCTTCAGTCAGTGGATGAACAGAAATCATCTTAAGCTTAATCCGGACAAGACAGAGTTAGTCCTCACTGGTGGCAATATTAAGAACCCCTGGGGCTCTCATTTCTGGGCCGGGGAACTTGGTCCAGCTCCCTCGCCATCGACCACGGACAAGAGCCTGGGGTCATCATCAGCCAGGACCTCACGATGAAGGCTCAGATAGGGTCAGTGATCTCTAACTGCTTTTTCCAACTTAGGAAAATAAAAAAGATCTGCAGGTTCCTTACTTATGAAGCTCGAATCCAGGTGATTCTTGCTATGGTTATGTCTCACATTGACTATGCCAATTCACTTTACTATGGCAATCCCCTCTATCTTTCCAAACGTTTACAACTGGTTCAAGATCAGGCGGCTCGCTTGATCACTTACCAACCCAGACATGTCCATATTACCCCCTCCTGAAACAACTCAATTGGCTCTCAATAATCCAGCATTGCGCCTTTAAGGTCGGGTGACTCATTTTTAAATCTCTCAATGGGAAAAGTCCTAAATTTGTGAACAATCTGATTCACAAGCATGTTTCCACGCGTAACCTTCGTTCAGCACACAAATAACTTCTGTCTCTGCCTTCCTACCGACTAAAACGCATTGGTGGTGCCAGGTTTGCTGTCCTGGCCCCCATGTTCTGGAACTCTCTCCCCTCCGAAATACGCTTCTGTCCCACTCTTCTTAGTTTTAGAAGTTGTCTTAAAACTTGGCTATTTCCTCAGGCCTCCTAATCGCGCACTCGGACTTGAGTTCTGAAAACATTGTAGGGCCAAGAAACCTCGTTGTATGCACGCTTTATACATTTTTTTATCATAAGATAACCTAACAGAAGTTAAGTCTTCTATGATTACTCTCATGTGCCTGCTGAAGACCTGGAGGTACACTGAAAGCTGACAATACCCAGTTACATTCTGCCAAATGCCAACATTATTTTTTGTAGTACATAGTATGAAACATTTAGATGAAAGACCTTTTCTTTAGTAGAACATACAAAAGTGATGCTTTGTAAAAGTTGCAATATTTTAAGCACTATAATGAAATAATGTAATATGTGTGTGTTAGACATGGCATCTTTGGCGTGGTTTCCCCCTATTTTTTTGCCTCTACCTCCTGTATTTTTGATGCTGTGCTGGATTTAGTTTTTGCTGGTTTAGATGCTTTGGGCACTTTGAAACATCTGCTCATCAGTGTAAAAGTGCAAGTGCTCCCTGTGTAAATTGTTATTATGATTGGTTACCCATGATTGACATATTTGTGTCACCAAGAAGTCCCTAGTAAAGTGCACTGAGTTTGCCAGGGCTGGTGAAAACAAATGCTACTAGTGGGCCGGCAGCACTGATTGTGCCACCCACATGAGTAGCCCTAAAATGGTGTCTCAGGCCTGTCACCGCAGTGCCTGTGTACAGTCTGTGAACTGCCATGTCCTTCTGGTCCGTGTCCCCACTGGCCAGGCCTAACTCTTCCCTCTCTGTACACATTGGTCACCCCTATGGAAGGCCTATGGTACCCCCTTGGGCAGGGTGTGGTATATGTGAAAGGTAGAGCATGTACTTGTGCAGGTGACATGCTCTGGTAGTGAATTACAGCCATTTTCGTTTTTCACTATTGTAAGGCTATCTTGCCCCATAGGCTATCATGGAGGATGCTGGCTACAGTGGCTACCAGCATATCTTCCCATAGGAGCAAGATACGACATAAAAGTCTGGTATCCCTGAACTCAGAATTTAATAACACATCTTTAAGGAAAGGTTGCTTTTAAATCCTGTATTTGAGAACAGCACTGTTAGAAAGTTGCTGTTCTCTTGTCTGACCTTTCTGTGAGCTTTGGCCTGTTTGTGAATTGACTAAGCATGGGCGGATTTTGCGGATCCACGATCTGCGGATTTTGCGGATTTGCGGATCGTGGATCCGCAAAATCCGCGGATTTTGCGGATTTGCGGATCCGCGGATTTGGGGCGGGGGCGAGGCTTCCATGCGAGTGCACATGCCTCTTGTGAGGCCTCTATCCAGCATCACAGCTTATTTTCTACGGTAGAGTTGGGAAGAAGGCACACCTGTCCAGCCTCGACGACGCTCACGATTGCTTTTGGGCTAATGAATGAGTCACTGAATTTGAGCATCAACTAGTTCGAGCGACCATGTGTGTGTTACTATGCAATCGCCCCGACGGGCGCAGGGGTCCCTTGAGTGAGCTATCCATCATAGTGGGTGAATGGCGGGCAGACGGTGCAAACCGCGAGTGTGTGGGCGGGGCCAAACGGGCAGGGCTACCATGCGCGGTCAACCTGCTTCTTGTGTGTATAAAAGGTCAGAGAAAGATCAGTTCAGCAGATGAAGAGAAAGAAACCCCTGGTCACAAGAACAGCACAGGTATTGTGCTCGTGAAAGTCAAGGATGCAAAAGCCTCTATCCAGCATCACAGCTTATTTTCCACGGTAGAGTTGGGAAGAAGGCACACCTGTCCAGCCTCGACGACGCTCACGATTGTTTTTGGGCTAATGAATGAGTCACTGAATTTGAGCATCAACTAGTTCGAGCGACCATGTGTGTGTTACTATGCAATCGCCCCGACGGGCGCAGGGGTCCCTTGAGTGAGCTGTCCATCATAGTGGGTGAATGGCGGGCAGACGGTGCAAACCGCGAGTGTGTGGGCGGGGCCAAACGGGCAGGGCTACCATGCGCGGTCAACATGCTTCTTGTGTGTATAAAAGGTCAGAGAAAGATCAGTTCAGCAGATGAAGAGAAAGAAACCCCTGGTCACAAGAACAGCACGGGTATTGTTCTTGTGAAAGTCAAGGATGCAAAAGCCTCTATCCAGCATCACAGCTGATTTTCCACGGTTGATTTGTGAAGAAGGCACACCTGCCTCGACGACGCTACAGGAAGGGCATGTTGTAACTATTTTAGGATGGCGCCGGCAAGCTGCCAGCGCCATCCTAAAATACTTACTAAATTAGCTTCAACAGGAAGCTCTAATAGATAAAATCGAGCACCTGCTCGATTTTATCTATTATAGCTTCCTGTTGAAGCTAACTTAGTAACTATTTTAGGATGGCGCTGGCAGCTTGCCGGCGCCATCCTAAAATAGTTACAACAGGTTCAACTTTTGCCCCCGGAATAATCCGCCGCTCGCGGATTTGCGAATTCTCTGTAAATTTGCGGGAGTTCGCGGATCGCAAATTTACCGAAAATTCGCAAAATCCGCGAGCGGAACGGATTTTCCGCTCATACTTAGAATTGACTGTCTGGTTTGGGAGTGACAGGGGGTGGGTGGTTCCCAGAGTCTGATTGGACCATCCCTGGGCTGAATAGCTCCATCTGCATCTAGAGTGGTGGCAGGGGGTAGCACCTGGGCCTGAATAGGGCTGTGCCTGCCTGCCTTCCACAATGCTGGCTCCACCTCCTGCTTGGCGGCTGACGACCCTGCCCCTCTCACTGAAAGGAAAGGAGAGGCCAGGAAAACAAAGTGCTCAAGGAACACCAGAAACTGGTTCAGACCGGGCTTAGAGCCCTCCTGCACAAAGGGATCAAAGACTTTTAGGGGTATAAGTACAGGACCCCTGACTACAGAAAATTAGATCATCCTGGAATCAAGAAGGAACCTCTACCAAGGAGAAAGCTGAACCTGAGGAAGGAAGACTGTCCTGCTGTTGCTCTGCTGGACTGACCTGCTGTTGCTTTGCTGCCAAGGAGAGTGGAAGGACTTTGCTTTTGGTGCTGTGTCCCCTTGCTTGAAGGAATCTCCAAGGGCCTGAGAAGAGCTGGCTCCCTCTTAAGAAGTCTCAGGAACAAAAGGACTTCACCCCCAACTGCCCTGAACTCTGCTGAGAGAGTTTTTTCCTTCCTAGAGAGCTTGGGCCAGTTGCGGTGCCTCTAGAAGTTGTACCTCTATTGGGAAGCTGGAAACCAAGCTTTTAAAGACTTTCTGCAAGTTTTGTCGCATCACTCGCTTGTGGAGCACATCCACGACAGTGCAAGGAAATTCCCGCCGCTACGAAGGCCGAGATCGTCGCAGCGCCAGTTGCCGCTGCCAGAGTTATCGCATTCTTTGTTTGTGGGACACACCAGATCGGTGTGGGAAGATTACCATCGCTCCGAGTGTCGTCGCAGAGCCTGTCATCGCTGGGTGAGATCGTTGCACCGCTTGCTTATGGACCGCATCACGTCGCTGCGAGTGTCGTTGCAGAGCCATCTCATCAAGGAGCTGCAAGAGGAAGATCGCTGCTGGTCCGCGCTTCGTCGTCCCGGAGATCATCGTAACTTCAAAGATCATCGCATCGTGCCTTTGGAAGCTTCTTTCACTACGGAACCTCCGCACCGGAATCCATACAAGGTCGCATCCCTCCCCATACAGACCGGAGTCACTGCATCACGCCCGCTACATCCAGGGGGGCTGTCGCATCGCCTCCCCAAGGTTTCAGGAGTGACGCAATGCTTGTTTTCCACCGCTCCAGTTTCTGTTTCGAACTTTGTCGCATTCAAAGGTACTGTTGGCTAAACGTGACGCAACTGTGAACTTTTCACGCAACTGTGGATTATCTTATTACAATTTTAAGAACTCTTTTGCAACCATATTCTTGAACTGTGTATGTTGGATTTTTGTTGTTTTGGTCTTGTGTAGTTTAGATTAAATGCCTTTATTTTTCTAAACTGTTAAGGTGTCAGTTTGTGGTGTTTTCACTTTGTTACTGTTAGTGTTGGTACAAATACTTTACACATTGCCTTCGATAAGCCTTGATTGCTTGTGTCAAGCTACCCAGGGGTTGAGCAGAGGTTATCTAAGACTGTTTCCTCCTTACCCTGACTAGAAGCAAGGGTCCCTATTTGGACAGTGGTACCTACCTCTGTCAACTAGAGACCCCCAGTTCTAACAGTGTGTATAACTGATGACTGTATTTATTGTTTGTATGAATGTATTATTGAGTTTTGCAACTATTTATTCATTATTGAAAAGTTTTCTAAACTATGCAATCCATTCCTTTAAATTAACACTAGTTAAATAAAACTCTGAATCCCTGGCGTTCGGCAAGTTATTCAGGTTTTTTATTTGTTGAATATGTTCCAGTGGAAAATAGAAACAGATATGCACCGAAGATACTACCTTGCGTTCTAAAATAGTGACCAAATTCTTATTTTCCAGTTGAGGAACCACACATGTCGTGAACATTAAGATAAAAGAGCATGTTTACTCTTCACTAGCAACCTCAACTTCTCAAGCCACTTCTGATTGGTAATCTTGATTATTTTGAAACCAGCGGATAAAGGTGGGGCCACGGTGATTTTGGACCAGGTTACCTACCGTGATGAATGCATCCGCTTGCTCTATGACCCCAGAACCTATTGTAGACTGGAGGAAGATCCCACTGATACCATCACCAGGGAGATTACTATGATGGTAGAGGAAGCACAGAATAATGATTGGATTACAGGACATGAGGTGGATTTTCTCACCAACAAAAATCACAAAACTCCATACTTTTATATCATGCCCAAAATTCATAAAGGGGTGAGACCCCATCCCGGGAGACCTATTGTCTCCGGGATGGGGTCACTACTCGAACCCCTGTCACAATTTTGTGACTTCTTCTTCAAACCACTTGTTCAAAAACTGCCCGCATATTTGAGAGACACCTTGGACATTCTGAACCTCCTGAAAGACACCCCCTTTGATCCCACGACGGAGTTCCTCATAGGCCTTGACATAGAGGCTTTATACACTCAAAGAGAAACTCTACGAATGTTGGAAACTATCTTGTTTGAGGAGGAATTCTATACCATACACCAAGAGCCTTCATACTACACTTGGCGGAAATAGCCTTAACTAAAAACTTTTTTGAGTTTGAGGGCACAATGTATTTACAAACCCATGGCACGTCCATGGGCAGTGTTTTTGCCCCCAGTTTGGCTGGACTATACATGGGGGCATTTGAACAACTCACCGTTTTTGACACTACAGGCCCTTGGTTTTCGAACTTAAGGCTTTGGCAGCGTTATATTGCCGACGTCTTGGTAATTTGGAGAGGTGATGAGATGTCTGTGGGGTGTTTCCTTGAATGGCTTAATGAGAGAAACCCCCTCCTCCATTTCACCTTGACTGTTACCAAGACCAGCCTCCCCTTTCTGGATCGGCTACTTGAACCAAGTGAGGGTGTTTTGAAAACTAAGGTGTTCCATAAACCAACAGACAAGAATGCGTTACTGGCATACCAAAGTTTTCATCCTAAATCTCTAAGGGAGAATTTGCCGGTGGACCAATTTTTCCGGATTCGCCGTAATTGTTCTGATCGTGCAGAGTTTGTTACAGAAGCGAACGCCCTGACATTGAAACTACAACAGAGGGGATATCCTTTAAATACCATTAAAAGAGCAAAGAAACGGGCACTGAACGCCAACCGTGATTCACTTCTTGCCATAACAAACAGATCCAGGACAAATAAACCTGCCTTCGTTAGGACCTTAAACACGGCATCCCAGCAGATCAGACGTCTGGTTCTGCGAAATTGGAAGATTCTGAACACAGGGGGACTACACCTAGAGAAGCCTCTCTTTTCATTCAGGAGAATTCAGAACCTAAAGGACCTACTGGTCCACACAAGACCGAGAGTCACCAATATGATTACAGACACCAGACCAGTGACTGGTCTTCCAAGACTGATGGGCCACACAAGATGTGGTTGCTGCAGTGTCTGCACCTCGACATCCAATACCAAACAACTGGATCTGGGCCTTCACACCCCCTGGGAACAGAGATCTCATACCAACTGCAACTCCCAGGGGGTGATCTACTTGATTACATGCCCTTGTAATACATTTTATGTGGGGATGACAAGTAGGAAGGTGGGTACTAGGATTACTGAACACCGAAGTACTATACAATGTGGAAAATGGAATACCAGAATGACAGCCCGTTTTTTAGAAATGGGACACTTCGCTGACGAGCTCAAATAGACTGTCATAGAGAAACTGAACTTAGGCAGACACATGGCAGATGAACACCTCATTCTCCTACATCAAGAACAGAAGTGGGTCTACCGCCTGAAAAGTCATGTTACGGGCCTGAATGATGCAATACCTTGGCGAGCATTGGGCAGGCGGTAACTCTTCTCTTTTCTGTTCTGGATGGAATGCCAGAGCTGCTGTGGATGAACTATATATATATATATAGAGAGAGATAAGATCACACAGTCTGGCACCATGATACTTGCTTTTGAATCTGTCATGAAACTACTTACACATACAGAGGGCTCACTAGATCTCAATGGGTACCCACAACAATGCTGTAAATCTTTGGAGGACCCCCATAGGATACTTGCTGTTTATGACACACACTGATCTATACATGGGCTGTATTGACATGGGTAGCATACTGCATTACTCTTCACTCAAGGTAGGCATAGGGCCGAGGCACCCGTGGAGTCTGTGACATAGCAGGGGCATTCGGATGCATTTGGCTTTAATCCATGTATGTATCCTCATTGGAGAAATCGAGCGTATTACAAGTAGACACCTTAAAATAATAACGACTGATCAACGCTCCGGCAACTAGCGAATAGAGAACTCGGTATCCCATGATTCCGTGGGTTCACGCATAATGCGGAATGACGTAGGATGCCTTCCTACGCGGTTTGCGGAGTGCGTGTCCTACAGGCGGGACTACCAGGTTATTTCAATGTTTCCCAACAGATTGCCAGTATCTACGCGGCGATCCAAAGACAGGCAGCTACACGAGGTGTTATCCTCGGAACAGTAAGGAGTTACAGAGGGGCTCGGGCTAGTATTGAGACCTGCTACTCTCGTGGCAGAAAGCACTGCTCGAGCTGACGCCATTATGTCCAGAGGATGTGGGCTCGTATATTTACTCACAGTGGCTCGCGCCTATGACATCTTGAGCTAAATGTAACCACAGTTTGGGTGTGAGTCGTTTCTCTTGTCTTGGTATTTCCTTTGACTACTGGTTTGTTCTTGGGACACCTACCTGCAGGACGCCATGTTGAGTTTATTCCTTAATAAACTCGGTGAGTTATCGACATGAAAGTGATTCCTTTTTGGTCCCGGTGATGCTGCATGCGGGGCATATAAACTACAATTAAACATGATTACCGGATACAGAGGGCGGATGCATAAAGATATGTAGTTCGATTTTAATTATAACATTGCACACAAGGTTTTATTTTACTCTATTTAATTTTATATGATGCTGATGGGTGATAAATATGGTATCCCCACAGACCATAGACAAAGGAAGAATCTTCTATTAGGATTGTGATGATATGATTATCTTCTTTTACCCGCCTCGGCGTTCTATCAATATACTCACAGGGGATTTTTACTATTCCAGCATTTGTTTCCCTTGTTGTTGGGATCCCCTCCACACATGTTTATTCAACTGGAATCCCATGCGATCAGTGAATTGGTACTTTGACCGAGTTACGGTGTGACCAATAGTGGGACGGGTAGCAACACATGTCCTGAAGAAGACCGGGGTGACCTCCGAGGCACAGTAAGTCGGTCGAAACGTTTTGACAAAGGCGGTATTATGAGGATTGTTTTGGGAATCTTGACTTTTCTCTTGGAAGCACTACCCATACTTTCATTTCTTTTAATCCTGGTTGTGGAACCTGTTAATAAAGTTTTTGTTTGGTATCCCCAAACCAGTTTTAAACACTTTCCCTTTAACTGCACGTGTTGTGAACCTATTCCAGTCACAGGGTGATATCCATTGATCACTATTTGATTTATATGTATATATGTTGTTTGGTCTTGTACATTTGTCTTATGATCTTTTTATGTTAAACCACCCCTATGCTCCGTCCAGAGTGTGGCTGCACCTGGGCGTATTGTAAGCAGACCTGATGATGAAGCATGTCACACACTTCGGTGTGTGAGTGAGGGCAGTATTTCCAAAACAAAAGATTTTTTGTTTTGTGGGATGTGTAGGGGTTTTCTTTGATTTCTTTGTTTGTCTCTCCACCCCTCCATGTGTGTACAAATAAACTTAGGGGGTTTGGGGTGTGAGAGTTCTGGATACGATTGACCCTCTCCCCTTACCTGTGTTGAATGAATCTTGATTATGCACCTTCTCCCTGATGGTTGTATAACATATTTATCTGGCAGACTGACTAAATAATCTACTTTGGTAACTCAATAGGGAATACTAGCTGGCCTGCAAATAATCAACCATTACCAGACACAACAGACGTTTTTGTGAGGCCTTACTCATCAATTTGAAGTGGGGTCCTCGTTCAAAGAGGACCTTTTTCAAAGTTTAAAAATATGTCCAGTAGAGAAAGAGAAAACACAACAAATCCCGCATCTGGCACCATTTAGTGGTGTTAGTTGCATTAGCCTCCTCATCAATGATGAAGAGAGTAGATGTAATTTAACATTTATTAACAAATGTAGCATAAGGTAACAAACCAATGGGTTGTACAAGCAAAACAATGCAGTGGTAGAGCAGTGCAAGGAGACGAGGAAAGACTATTCTGAGTAAAATCAGCGTGGAGATCACTGTATTGAAATGTACACCTTGCTCTTTGGTCACTTGAGCAAACAGATAGCCGGGACCAACATTGCACTATTGCCACGCGGTCATTTTTATAAGCCGAGTCATCTCTTCCGGCCGACCACCCATCCTGAAGAAACAAGGAAGTTGTACACCATCAGCACCTGATTGAAAATTTCCTTCCACTATGTGCAGCTCTGATGCTGGACTGACTGGCTAATATCATCCAGCCCGCTCCATCCAATGTCAACACAATAGTGAGTGGAACTGGAAGTGTAATTCTTAAAGCCCGCAGATTATTACTGACCACAGCAACTACAGACCAATGCAAGATCCTAACAAGGTGTGCCAGATCGGGTATGAAGTTGTCACCATTCAATGACTAGGACAAACAGGGACACCAGCTAGTAACCCCGTCCCAATCATGCTGGGGACGATCCCAGAAAAGCTCTTTAAGGGGTGAGACAGCAATTACAATGTGAACAATCCAGTCAATGACAGATCCGACTGCCTCAATATGATTTTTCAAATAGCACACTGGTAAAATCTACCAGGGATAGAACTTCTGCTTCTTTATTGACTAAAACAATGGAGAGATGGGGTATTTCCTCCTGCCTTGGTAACGAAGGGAATACTGTTACAGGCCACATAATTTCCCATACTAAGCTAGCATCATGAAATATAGCTGGGTTATCATCCAAATTAATCTGTCCAGAATGATGTCAATTTATTGACATGCACATTCTTTGCCTCTTTCAAGAGACCTGGTCCCCGAAGCCTGTGTTACGTACAGGCTGTGCCAACTTTAACCGGAAGGTTTAACAGTTGGAATGCGTAGGTCATCTGAGGGACTCACAATTTGGGCTGATACCGCTTTCTCCTGAGTGTCTAAAGAGATCAAGATGAGCTCCCCTAATATATTGGGTATCCGTGGATAGGAAATGATACCACACGGTCAGGATTGGCTCTCCCCCAATCAACGCCTTTACATGTAAATGGTGTTTGCCCGAGTCAGAGCATTGCCCTGCTTGTCCAGCCCCAATGGAATCTATATCCCACTTTTTGTTGGCGTGCCTGGCTTACAAGCTTCCAAGGAGCAAATGGTTGAAACCCATCTGCACGAACCTGGGTACTAGATCTGCTATGGAGGCGTTAAGGAATCTGCGGTCATCCACTGATGCTCCTATAGTTGTATCTATGGCAAAATTTTGGGCCTGGTTTATACGCTGCAAAAAACTAAGAGAAACCCTAGTCAAGTTATAGCTAAATAGATGCTATGTTATTTCAGTGGGGCACTGTTAGTTAACCTACAGTAGTGATGACTATTTGGTTTTATACTGCATCATTGTATTTTTATGTTTTTATTGTGGTCTTTGGCTGGTGAGCCATTTTATATGATACATATTTTGCACTAATTACTGTTATCAGCCACACTGTTTTGATGTTATATACGGCACTGTGTTTTTATTCCAAGCACCTTTTACCCGACATTGTATGAACTGTTTTTTATGACTATTTTAATCGAAATAAAGACAAAATTAAAAAAATATTGGGTATCAGCCTTACATTGTCACAGAACGTAGCCTATAACATCTATAATGTGTATTGTACAACTGTGGGGAATAAAAGCGAGTCTTTAGTTATAGAGCTTTCGATCCCCAATCTAGCAACATTACCCATTATGGTTGGGGACTTTAATTGCCAGTTTGAACCACTTGATGCCAACAATGAAGCCCTGATTCTTGAGTGAGAATTTGTATGGATGATACAAGACCTAGTAATTCCACTAACAAGAGATGATCTACCTTGAATCTGGGACCTTGGTTTGAGTTTCGGTAATGACTCTGAACATCCTGTGATTCTGGGCAATTCACTTAATCTCCCTTTAATCTCCCCTAACAAGAATGAATGTGTCCTCATGTAATGCAACTGGCGCTATATAAAGCGCTCTGATACCCAATTCGGGTAACGTTTGTGCTATATAAAACTCTATAAAAATGTGGCACCAGCTAATCAAGATGTAATACCCCAATATGATTATGACCGTAATACTGTAGCCCTTAATCTGGGGATACCAGCTTGTACTAGCCAAATTAACTGTGCCAAGCCCTTCAACAGAAGGTTAAACGTAACTAATAATGGACTCAGAGTCAAATGGAGTGTCATGACCCAGTCCAAGGAGCGAGTTGAGGTGCTCTGTAAGCAGGTAGCTGAAAGTAGTGGGGATTGCACTTATTGGATCTGCCACCTATTCAAGGGGAGGCCCTGGTTAAGATTAGTAGCAGACATGCCTGAGATTGAAAACATTTTTTTTACTTCGAGACCATGCAGGTAGTAAGAAGGAAAAGCCCCCAATAAGCATTACAGAAGAGCTAGGGCAGTGTGTAATGATGCTATAAAGCAGCAAAATGGAATGCTGATCCAAGCGAAAAGGGAAGTGTACAAAAGCATTGTCAGTGAAGCAAAAAGATCATTTAAATGAGAGGAATGTTAGTTTTTGCTACAGGAGGGGATAATCGTTCCTTTTAGAAGACTGTGTCTATGGGAAACGGAGATGGCTTCTGCACCAATGAAAACCATATAGCTGCGACAGCATTGGTTGCACATTTCTCTAGCGTGTTCTTCATGCTGGGGGAACTTAATGTTTCCCAAAGTGACCTAGCAGGTCCACAAACAGTCAGGCTGCCATATAGAGGGAGAGAGAGTGGCAGACAAATCCATCTGGAGGACCAGATCTACCTTGATGAGTGAATGCACAGAGATCTCCCATATCTTAAACCTGGAAGAAACATCGGCTAACAAGAAAATCATCCCCAACAAATCACCAGGGTTAGGTAAGATCCCGGGTATTCTTTATCTAGATGACATCGATATCTAGAGCCCATACTTTACAGTGATTGTTAATTACAAATTGAAAGGCTCACCCACTCCCCATCATGGGCTTCGGCAGAAATTATACTGATTTAGAAAAAGGGCTCACGATTGCCACCAATGAGTTCGCATTTCCGGGTCCAGCCGCCCAAGAGAGAGCGCGAGTGAAGCACGCCTTTCTACACGCCGCGGAGGCATCTCCCGCCTTCCAGTAAAGCTCACGCCGGTGTTTGGCTCAGAGTAATGTCAACAATTTCTGCTCCAACTTAATATCTACAGAAATCACCGGTATTGACCTTTGAGCAGAACGACTTCAGTGTGAGAACAATAATAGCCTCACCGTCATAACACCCAAAGAACCTCGCCAAAAACAAAAAAGCCCTCGGCCACCATTTCCATCTGAACAATTGGACCGCGGGACCGCGTCACCAATTTATGAAGATTACCACATTGAAAGAGCCCTGAGGAGATTCTGTGATTGTCCCCAGAATCGAAACGCGTCGGCAAACGGAAAATAGGCTTCATGATATACGATTCACTAATTCTTTAGTTGATTACTCGTTATTTGAAACTGATTGAAAAGTAAAATTCAATTCTTTGTTGCCTGTTTTTGTTTTTGACCCTTTTAGGGGCACTTTAGTGGTTGGAAATCCCGCAAAGAAAAATCATTTGTGGATACATAATCGCTATTTTTCTGTAAAAGAAGTTTGTATATAAATGTTGGTTTATTTGTATATATGTCAATTGTATGATAGTTGTATGATAGTTGTAAATATTGTAAATGTTTGTGCAAAGTGTTTTTCTCACCCATAAAATATACCTAAAAAATGATTTAAATTCTAAAAGGGTTGAAATAAAGTAACCCATACAAACAAAAGATTTCCCTTGTTTGTATTCTCTAAAATCTTTAGAGAAAAAATAAGTGTGAGGGTTAGCATCTTCTTCGTTTTCCAGTATCATTAGGTCCAGCTACCCTCCAGTCCCAGGACCAAACTCTGTTGTTTAACAAAAAAAAAAAAAAAATAAAAGAATCGATATCTAGAGCCCATACTTTACAGTGATTGGTAATTACAAATTGAAAGGCTCACCCACTCCCCATCATGGGCTTCGGCAGAAATTATACTGATTTAGAAAAAGGGCTCCCGATTCCTCCCGATTAACTATAGGCCTATAAGCATCATAGATCACTCCCAAAAGTTGTGAAGAAGGATTATTTTGGACAAGCTTCAGGAATGGCTGACCTTGAATGAGTTATTGACACCATTGTTAGCTGGTTTTCAAGAAAACACAAGCACTATAGATCAAGTGTTACAATTCCAGCTTATATTCTGGAAGACAGTCATCCTAGGTTGCAGCCAACTTTATGAGGTGTCAGAAGCAGCGGCGGCCGGCATGGCTCGCGGGTGGCAGAGTGGGTGAGTCGCGGGTTGCGGATCGCATGGGGTAGCCCATATTATTATTTTTCTTAATTGACAAAAAAAATAAACTTACTTTTGCACCTGTTCCTGCTCTTCTTGGACAGAAGCACAGCCAGGCCCCACTGACCAATTCCAATGCTGCAATGAGGCTTTGTTATTTAGGTTATTAGTAATTAACAATTCAATATTAATTTATTGTTAGTAATGTAATTGATCATTATTTATGTAAATTGTGTTACCATTATATTTAAAGTTGCATTTTAGGTATGGGCTGTGGGTTTTTTAGAGGTATAGAGAGGGAAGTTAATTAAATTTCAATAAATTTACAAATATTTATTACTTTATTATTAATAATGTAATTGATTGATAATTATGTAATTTTAGTAATCATTTTATATTTTAGTTACATTTTAGGTTTGGGCTGTTTGGTTTCTACAGATATAAGGTATGAAGTTAAGTAATACATAATTAACAATTCATTATTTGTATTTTATTAGATATATAAGTGATAATAAATATGTACATTATGTAATGCTGATTTGCTTCACTTATATTTTATTTGCTGGTTGCTAGTTTTGTAGGGGCATAGGGTGGGATGTTAATAAGGACAAATTAATTAACAAATAATTGTTCATTAATTAGTGAATTGTTTATCAATTATGTAAATTGTATCATACTTAATAATTTTGCTTATATTTTAAGTGAGGGTTGCTAGGTTTGTAGGGGTATAGTGTGGGAAGTTAATCAAATAAGAAATTGATAACATTTTATTTAGTTGATAATTATTTATTAAATTGTTTAATAAGTCTGTAAATAGTGTCCTTGTTTTTAAATATATTGTGAATCAATAATGTTCATATTAAGAATTTTATATTTGTTCTAAATTAATCGGGTTAGTCAAATAGGTAATGTTTTTGAAGTGAAGTAAATTCTCTACTGCTGCTAAGACTGGAATGGAGTAAATTTACCCCCCCCCCCGAAGGCCAACGATTTGTCTACTGTTGCAAAAACTGGAGTAGAAAAAGCAAATCTGACCTCTCCGAAGTCCAGTGCTTTCCCTACTGTTGCAAAGATAGGAGGTGAAATAATAAATCTTACCCATCCTAAGTCCAATACTTTCCCTACTGTTAACCTGTTTGGAGTGGGAATAGTACATTTAAACCCTCTGAAATTGTACTCTTTTCCTGCTGTTGCATAAACTGGAGTGTGAATAATATATAGTATTACCAAACTCCAATACTTGCCCTAATATTATTTAAATATATCTACTATACACGGACGACGTCCTGCTTTCCCTCTAAAACCGGATCCCAGCACTGGGAGCCTGTTTTTTATATCTGGAATGCTTTGCACAGGCCTACAGGTTTAAAGTTAACTTAGACAAATCCGTGGTGCTCGATCTCTCCTTGTCTCAATGACGAAAATAGCTACTTACTCGTATTACACCCCTTAAGTCCTCCACTTGGTGGATCCATGACAGAATGCAGACTGCTGGCGGGGCTTTGGGAAAACCGCCCCCCTGGTGCATGTCCTCTGGGAATGTGAACGTCTACAGCCTTACTGGGCCCAGGTTTTCGATGAGGTGGATAACACCTGGACACACAAATACCAAGTTTTCCAATTATGTTTTAATAGGTCTTCCAAATCCCCTGACATACCTTCTCAAATCCCGAGGAGGCCACCTAATCACTAGCCTCTGCAATACCCAACATCCTGAACCACTGGCGTACACCCCAGATCCCTTCATTTACAGGTTGGCTACAGTGTTTATGGCAGGTTCTGGGAACGGAGAAAATGACTCTCACCTTAGCAGGGAAAGGCCCAGCATTCATAGACCTTTGGCAATCAAGTCTGTCCCTCCTTGCCTCAGAATTTTGGGAAGTAACATGCCCCAGGTATCTGAGACTTTTACGACTTTCGGATCACCAGCAGGCAGCGACTTAATTTCACATGCACTTATCGGTTCCGAGACGGTCTCCAGAATCTTCGGCATTAGGATGGGGGGAGGGATAGCGTAAGTTTAATTTTTATGTTTTTCTATATTGCGGATCTACTTGGTATCCCCAACATGTGTTCTCTACTCACTTGGGGTTTAACTGCCCATGCTGCTCTAAATGCTTTGGGGGACCAGTAATGTTACTGTTTGATAAAATCTCAATAAAAGATTTAAACCATAAATATATCTATTATTATTTTTTACACGTGTGTATATATATATATATATATATATATATATATATATATATATATATATATATAAATATATATATATATATATATATATATATATATATATATATATATTTTTTTTTTTTTTTTTTTTTTTTTTGAGGGCAATTACCTCAAAGGATCCAAGCTACCCAGTAGCTCGTCATTTCGAGCAGGCACATAACAGCAACAGCAATTTATTGACCTATTTCATTCTTGATCAACTAGTCAGAACAGAGAGAGGGGGTAACTGGGTGAAAAAACTGAGAACCTTAGAATCAAGATTCATCATCCAGTTACAGACTAAGACCCCGGGTGGGATGAACAATGAGGAAGAGATGTGGACTCACATCTAAAGAACTTCATCCAGCCCCAGCCTCGTTTTCTTAGAAACCTGGATAAACAGACCAATATATAGTTCTTTAAAAATCAGTGATGCCTGCCCCACTATCCCCCATATGTTTTAAAAGATCGTTTTTGTTCATGGTAAATCACAATGACAATTCCTAAAGGATGTTTGTTTAAATGTATAATGTGAATAATGATATGCCCATTCAGGGCTTGATTGTACTTCATTTCTAAAATTGTGGATTGTTTCTTAATGTGCCATGAAACTGTGAACCCTTCGTGAGGGGTCATTGAGGAACCGTAATGAGCATCACGATCCAAAGGCACTACCAACATAGGCGCCACAAAATGTAAATATGCAGCATAAGGTGCCGCGAACTGTAAAAAATTTAATTTCTAGATATAATTACCATGTGATACACATTTAACCCACATTTTGAAAAACATGATGGTATCTAATGTATTGCGAATGACAATTGTTATTATCGTACTAGTCACTCTAAGATGGCCGCCGCAAAAGTAATGATGGAATTACAAGTTATGTGCCTTCTTTTATGTTTATGTATATTTTGTTGGAAACACGTGACATATGGTCACCATGGTTTTATTTAAATAATGGTCAAAACAAACGTCAGTTTACACTGACGAAGGCGGCAACGCCGAAACGCGTTTGTAAGCTGACTTATCTGCAGAAAGGTTCTGTAATAAAATACCTGGCGAACCCACGCTATACTGGCTCTGAGTGCTCTTATTCAGTTGAAAATCCTGAGGACTGGGGGATTTCTACGTTGTTATATATATATATATATATATGTTATCGTGGCAGGCGAGGGGGCACGGAGCGGGTGATTATCAGCAGCAGTACAGGATCACACAGAGGACTGCGAAATAAGCATAATAATCAAGACAGCCTACCTGTTCCAGCAGACACCGCAGCATCAGCCCAGCCCGCCAATAGGGGCGTGTCATATATTTAACTGGACTCGTACCTGAAAACACCATACGTGATGTTCGTCATTTCCCTGAGGAAGAAGGAAACAGAACCTTCAAAACGCGTCGGAATTTGCAAGACGAACCCTCGGCATCTGAATCTTCAGAGGCTTTCCATGGACCCTGTAGCTATCCAGCAGGCTGCTGCACAATAAACGCCTGTCTTCCTTTACCCCCGCGAGTGTGGCGTGTTTTGTCAAACACAGGAGCTTCAATATTTCAACGGTCCGCCACCGTTTCTGCACCCGCCTCAAGAGTGCATGGACATTAATGGCGGAAAAAGGAGCGTTGTAGAGACCCTGCATATGTCGAGCACCGCCAAAGTACCAGCCGGAGTTGGAGCCTTAATTGGGAATCATACAGATTAAAGGAGACCGGCTATCCACCACTCCTTCTCCATGCTCAGCTGTTATCGTGGCAGGCGAGGGGGCACGGAGCGGGTGATTATCAGCAGCAGTACAGGATCACACAGAGGACTGCGAAATAAGCATAATAATCAAGACAGCCTACCTGTTCCAGCAGACACCGCGGCATCAGCCCAGCCCGCCAATAGGGGCGTGTCATATATTTAACTGGACTCGTACCTGAAAACACCATACGTGATGTTCGTCATTTCCCTGAGGAAGAAGGAAACAGAACCTTCGAAACGCGTCGGAATTTGCAAGACGAACCCTCGGCATCTGAATCTTCAGAGGCTTTCCATGGACCCTGTAGCAATCCAGCAGGCTGCTGCACAATAAACGCCTGTCTTCCTTTACCCCCGCGAGTGTGGCGTGTTTTGTCAAACACAGGAGCTTCAATATTTCAACGGTCCGCCACCGTTTCTGCACCCGCCTCAAGAGTGCATGGACATTAATGGCGGAAAAAGGAGCGTTGTAGAGACCCTGCATATGTCGAGCACCGCCAAAGTACCAGCCGGAGTTGGAGCCTTAATTGGGAATCATACAGATTAAAGGAGACCGGCTATCCACCACTCCTTCTCCATGCTCAGCTGTTATCGTGGCAGGCGAGGGGGCACGGAGCGGGTGATTATCAGCAGCAGTACAGGATCACACAGAGGACTGCGAAATAAGCATAATAATCAAGACAGCCTACCTGTTCCAGCAGACACCGCGGCATCAGCCCAGCCCGCCAATAGGGGCGTGTCATATATTTAACTGGACTCGTACCTGAAAACACCATACGTGATGTTCGTCATTTCCCTGAGGAAGAAGGAAACAGAACCTTCGAAACGCGTCGGAATTTGCAAGACGAACCCTCGGCATCTGAATCTTCAGAGGCTTTCCATGGACCCTGTAGCTATCCAGCAGGCTGCTGCACAATAAACGCCTGTCTTCCTTTACCCCCGCAAGTGTGGCGTGTTTTGTCAAACACAGGAGCTTCAATATTTCAACGGTCCGCCACCGTTTCTGCACCCGCCTCAAGAGTGCATGGACATTAATGGCGGAAAAAGGAGCGTTGTAGAGACCCTGCATATGTCGAGCACCGCCAAAGTACCAGCCGGAGTTGGAGCCGTAATTGGGAATCATACAGATTAAAGGAGACCGGCTATCCACCACTCCTTCTCCATGCTCAGCTGTTATCGCAGCAGGCGAGGGGGCACGGAGCGGGTGATTATCAGCAGCAGTACAGGATCACACAGAGGACTGCGAAATAAGCATAATAATCAAGACAGCCTACCTGTTCCAGCAGACACCGCGGCATCAGCCCAGCCCGCCAATAGGGGCGTGTCATATATTTAACTGGACTCGTACCTGAAAACACCATACGTGATGTTCGTCATTTCCCTGAGGAAGAAGGAAACAGAACCTTCGAAACGCGTCGGAATTTGCAAGACGAACCCTCGGCATCTGAATCTTCAGAGGCTTTCCATGGACCCTGTAGCTATCCAGCAGGCTGCTGCACAATAAACGCCTGTCTTCCTTTACCCCCGCGAGTGTGGCGTGTTTTGTCAAACACAGGAGCTTCAATATTTCAACGGTCCGCCACCGTTTCTGCACCCGCCTCAAGAGTGCATGGACATTAATGGCGGAAAAAGGAGCGTTGTAGAGACCCTGCATATGTCGAGCACCGCCAAAGTACCAGCCGTAGTTGGAGCCTTAATTGGGAATCATACAGATTAAAGGAGACCGGCTATCCACCACTCCTTCTCCATGCTCAGCTGTTATCGTGGCAGGCGAGGGGGCACGGAGCGGGTGATTATCAGCAGCAGTACAGGATCACACAGAGGACTGCGAAATAAGCATAATAATCAAGACAGCCTACCTGTTCCAGCAGACACCGCGGCATCAGCCCAGCCCGCCAATAGGGGAGTGTCATATATTTAACTGGACTCGTACCTGAAAACACCATAAGTGATGTTCGTCATTTCCCTGAGGAAGAAGGAAACAGAACCTTCGAAACGCGTCGGAATTTGCAAGACGAACCCTCGGCATCTGAATCTTCAGAGGCTTTCCATGGACCCTGTAGCTATCCAGCAGGCTGCTGCACAATAAACGCCTGTCTTCCTTTACCCCCGCGAGTGTGGCGTGTTTTGTCAAACACAGGAGCTTCAATATATATATATCCATACTAATAATATAAAGAGAGAGCCCAAACCTTTGAGGCGGGTAATCTCAGGAACCACAGCACCAATCACTACACCCAATACAGCGTTGGAAAGGGCAGTTGCAGCAGAAGGACATAGGCTATACAGACGCCCACCATATACATTTAAAAGGTAAAAGAACCGTGCCAGCAAAGTAGTCCCTTGTGGGCGTGTCTGCGTTGTGCTGTGGGCGTGTGCTGGGGGCGTGACAAATGCTGGGGGCGTGTGGTACTTTCCGCCCTTCATGCCATGTCTCATATGCTAATCCCACCCTGCTCCCTTTAAATACCCCTGCACCCCATAGTCATAACCCAGCCTTACTCCTTAAAATACCCCAACACCCTTAAACACTAACCCATATTAACCCTATAAAAATACCCCTGTACCTCAAAACCCAAACCTACCCCTGAACCCTAAAAATACCTCTGTACCACAAAACCCAAACCTAGCCCTGAACCCTAAAAATACCACTGTACCCCAAACCCCAAACCTACCCCTGAACCCTAAAATACCCCTGTACCCCAAAACCCAAACCTAGCCCTGAACGCTTAAAATACCCCTGTACCCCAAAACCCAAACCTACCCCTGAACCCTAAAAATACCCCTGTACCCCAAAACCCAAACCTACCCCTGAACCCTAAAACACCCCTGTACTCCAAAACCCAAACCTAGGCCTGAACCCTAAAAATACCCCTGTACCCCAAAACCCAAACTTAGCCCTGAAACATTAAAATACCCCTGTACCCCTGTACCCCAAAACGCAAACCTACCCCTGAGCCATAAAAATACCCCTATACCCCAAAACCCAAACCTAGCCCTGAACCCTAAAAATGCCCCTGTACCCCAAAACCCACACCTATCCCTAAATCCTAAAACTACCCCTGTACCCCATAACCCAAAACTATATCTGAACCCTTAAAAATACCCAAACACCCCAACACATATACCTCAGTACCCCAAAACATATACCCCTATGCCCATATTTACCTTATCCAAACATTTAAAAAAACATGCTTTTACCATTCCTGCATTTACAAAGAATTTTGTTGTAAATGTATGCGTGGTAAAAACATATATAATGTAATGCCATGTGTTATAATGGCATTGCGGAGTCATGGTACTTTCGTAATGAAAGTATGCAGAGTTTGGTATGCGGAAAGAAAGTTGCGGAATAATGGGTGTTTACCCTCCCCCGGTAAGTACATTGGTGGCACAGCGGCCCACATCTCCAGCAACATGCTCATATTTTTTCACCACCCATTTGAAAAATGCACAGGTCTCTCTCATTGATTGCCAACACCGACTTACACTTTTAGACACACCTCCCGCCACAAGTTCTAGAATTGCCAACTTTAGAGCTGGGGAGCTACGTTCAAATCTTGGCATCAGCTCAACATCCTGTGATTCCAGGCAAATCGCTTTGTCTCCCCGTGCCTACCACAAATGAATGTGTTCTTCTGTAATGTAAATTGTGCTCATGCCATGTTGTCCAGTTCGGGTTATATAATATTGCAGAGAAAAATAAAGTAGGGAAACTCGAGTTCACACACTTCTGAACGCGCACTCTTAAGTGCATCAGCAGTGCACTGTGAATCGGAGCGTTTCACAGGCCTGTCACAGATACGAAATGCTATCAAAAGGAAATCCTACAAAACAATATACTACTGCCCGGCAACAATTCATACCCGGACAACGTCGGGACGGGCTGCTAGTATATATATATATATATATATATATATATATATATATATATATATATATATATATATATACACACACTTGAATGGCATTATATACACAATTCTTATCAAGCTTTGATGAACGTTAATAGATTTGGCTATAAGACACATGTTTTGTAAATTTCGGTGTTGGTACCAAGTATAATGACAGCTATCAATTTATTCAGCACTTGCCGATTATAGATGCTATGTATTGCGGGAAGTCTGCCAAAAATGACAATATTATGATGTATCTACACAGAAATATAATATAATGCTTTATGTGCAATACTGTAAATCTGGATTTATGATTCTAATGTTTTAAGATCATTATCCTTTGTAACTTCTTGTTTATATATGGGAAGCTCTTGGAGTGTAAAGTCTGTTTTCCCTGTTTGCAGTCACGTGACACTGAACCCAAGAGGGGGGGGGTGCACTCAACAACACTTAAAACAATCATGGATGACTGTGCTCCGCATGTGAACAAAAGCTTTCACAGCTCAAAACGCATCATTGTTTTATGAGGAGAAGGTCTTATTAAAATATCTTGTCTGATACCCTTTGGGTCCATCTCTATTTCATCACCGTCAGGAGGTTGCGGGAGTTGGTGAATCTTTGTATATATATATTCCGCAAAAATCTTCTGAAATACCAGAAAAAAGGGACAGACACTCTGGATAGTTGCAGATATTCGTAATTTAATGCTGCATAAAAGAACCTGTTTCAGCTTTCGCCTTGGTCACACTGGAAACACATACTTGCCCACTTCCCTATGAAGCCACAATTCAGCCTCATAGAAAGAAGACTAGTATCACCACCATCAAGTGAAAGAACAACAACAGCCGCCATCAATAAGTTTAAAATGAAGTTTTCAATTGTCTTAGTGCCTGCTGTGTTAGTACAAGATTGCATGTTATGAATCAAAATAATATATCAAAATAATAATACGATTTGGGAATGACCAGCACAAAAAACTGTGTTAAAATAAATATAGTTGTCAAGTGTGACAAATTCATAATTATGACGATTTAAAACTAATTCATCAAAGTACATGAATAAGATAAGGAAGCTCCTTCTCAGCCGCTAATTTATCATTTCGTAGTATACACATGTGCGTTGATGACCAAATCAAGCATCAGAGAAGAGATATTGCCCCAGTGGGCTTAAGACAAATAGTTGATCAAAATACCAACTATACTTATGTGTAGTTGGTATTTTTTTGATCAACTATGTGTCTTGAGGCCCCATTGTTGTCATCAGTGATGTCATTTGAGAAGTCATCAGTGATGTCTTCAGTGAAGTCACTGACCATGTCAAGAGTGATGTAATATGTGATATCATCAGCAGTGCATTGCGGGTGCGTGAGTTATAGTTAGCTCAACTAACTATAACAAGCAAATTTATCTGGTTTTATATGAGTCAAATGTTCAACTAACTATAACGTCCCTGAAACCTGTTTTTTTGTGTGAATTTCTAAGGTTTTTTAAATGCTAATTACTAACTATAATGTCTGTAAAACCTATGGGGTTTTAAGTGAATTTCAAAGGTTTTTTAAATGTTAATTTCATATTTTAATATTTTTTTGGGGGGGGGAGAAAACAGCACTTCCATACCAATAGCGCACCAAGCTCCATTACCACACAAATCCTATCCACCATATTGCTAAACTCGTAAATGATGCGCATTCCGTATCTGAAAAGTTTGTGGCACCGTGTCCTGTGTAACATCATATACGCATGAAGTCACCCAAGGTACTATTTTGGTATCCGACGGGTATGCAGTACCAAACCACACGTTACGTCATTTACGTATGGGGTCGCGCCTGCTGTGCATTGCGTATTTGACGAGTACACGCTGCCTGGCCCTGTGTTACATCACAGACGTATAGTATAGCGCCGGGTACGCCATTCCCTTTTTTTGTCTCAAAAGTATATCTAAATAACTTTAAACAGTATATGAGAGGACGCAAAAATCTAAAATATTTTAAACATTTATATATTTCTAACTGTGATAAACTTATATTATGATAAATATATTTTTTCAAAAACGCGTCAGGTGCGGCCTCCTTGTGTGCTTGGTGCGCGATTGCCATGTGACCTTAAAGAAAAGCATTTGATTGGTTCATAACATTTCCCATTGTACAGTTGACAACCACACCCATTTTACTCATGCTCTCTACAGCGTTTGATGAGAGACACCTCTTTTGATTAGAAAGTTTTTTGCAAAAGTGTTTCCTGTATACACATATCTTATACTACACACAACATGCAACGATCATCTTGATCAATATTCATGCTCTGTACATTAGCCTTCCATGTGTGATTGCCATGCATCTCAAACGTTCCATCAAAATACAAATATGTGTTACATGATTCCCCTGGTGTGTGTTTGTGCACATTATTGTGCTGCCTTTTGGCCTGGGTATTGGTGGCTCTATGGAGAGCCACGGGCAGACTGCACATCCTAGATCACATGCCATCTCATTAACGATAGTTTCCGCCCTACAGACACATTCAACACTAATCTAAAGTGCACACTCTGCGAGGTCAAAACTACAAAAGAAACACACATAAGTACACTTCCTGGCCAGGCAGGAACTGAACAACGCCCACGTCCCCGGAATAATTATTCACACCCATACCCCCGCCTGGGGTACTCAAGCCCAGCCCACTTTGCGTAGGTATAAATAGGATAACCATAACGTCACACGTCCCCCTTCTTCCACACTACCTCAAATGATATGCCGCATCCACCTCGCATATTACAATGCGCAATAAAAAAAAAAACAGATCCAAGAGGTGTACACCATCATGGCAATCAACACGTACTCTAAATTGTGAGCCCTACTGCCCGTCGTCTACGAAAGAGATCCATGAGGTGTGCACTCTCCTGAAATCAACACTACATCTGAATTGTGAGCACTGCTGCCCATAGTGTTTGCTCAAACAACAATGACAGCAGGTAAGCTGAGCGGCCTGGGTGCACAGGGCCTCCAATTGAGCGCCGTTCGGCGAAAGGGTGGGGTGCTTCAGCCTGGCTGCGCAGGTGCGAACAAACAATATTGCTGTGAATAATGATGTGATCTCAGACCTGATTCAGTCTCATCTCTGTCTCATTTTCAAAACCTGCTGGACCGTACTGTAGGCCTGAGCCAGCGGGCAGTGCTGCCCTACAGACACCTCTTCAGCGCGGTGCTGTGGGAGGGGTGGGATGCATCAGCTAGACTGCGCACATGCGAATAAGCGATACTGCCATGTGTTATGATGTGATCTTTGACCTCATTCAGTCGGTCTCATTTTAAAGACCTGCTGTACCATAAGGTAGGCCTGAGCCTAAGGGCAGTGCTGCCCTACAGACACCTGATGAGGGCGGTTCTGCAGGAGGGGTGGAGTGCATCACTCTGAGTGCGCACCTGCGTAATAATGTGATCTCTGACCTCATTCAGTCACATCGGTCTAAGTTTAAGGACCTGCTGGACCGTACTGTAGGCCTGAGCCAGCGGGCAGTGCTGCCCTACAGACACGTGGCATTGGCTTATAGGACACTGTAGTGTACATGCACACAGGCTCCCGCCACTGCATTACACACGCACATTATGCTTCTAGCATGCGCTCTGTTCCTTTCTATGTGAACGTTGGCATAACATATTATTATTTAGCATTGTGTATTTTCCTGCACTCTCTTTGAACTACGATTATCACTAACAGTTGGTAGATCATACTCCAAAAACCTTAATATACCTCCAGACGTTTCCACCATTAAATTATTTCTCCCTTTTCAGACATTCCATTGATTGCAGCAAGAAGGGCGGAGCGGGAGCTGACCCCACAATGATGCCCCGGCATTCTGACACCTTCCATCGTGGTATCAAGACACCGTCCCCGACCTCAATCCTAGTCTACCGTACAAACGTACCCCGGACTAGGAGCTTGCACCAACACAGTGTGGGACACACCAATGGTGGCAGGGTGAGCAGTGAAGCCTTGGTGTGCAATACCTACAATTGAGCACAGTGCGGGGTAAGTGGTTGGGGTGCAGCACCCTGGGTGCGCAGGTGCATGCAAGCGATTTTCCCGTAGCTAATAATGTAGGACAATATTATCAAAGAACGGCGATAACATTATCACCACTTTAGCGACAGGAAACTGCTGCTAAAGCAACCATAAGGGTTTGATAATATGCCCTTGTGAATTCCCATAAAAGCCCAGGATCACACCAGAACCTGGGCTTCTATGGGAATTCACAAGGGCATATTATCAACGCCTTATTGACACTTTAGCAGAAGTTTCCTGCCGCTTTAGGGTCAGTTTCCTGCCGCTAAGGCGGCGATAATGTTATCGGCCTTCCTTCTTAACATGGACCATAATCTCTGGCCTCTGTATTTAATTTTAAGGACTTGCTGAACCACACTCTTTCTCGCAGACTCCAGTCTCCTAGACAAACGGGTGGCGGAGGGTAAACACTAAGGGCTGGGTGCAATAGGCCGACGCTCTGTCTCCTCCTCCCTCTCTTCTTTTGACTCTCCCTCCCCTTCTCCCTTCCACCCACTACCCCTCCCTTCCATTCTTACTATGGTCCTTTCATTCGGACTACCTTTCTTTACCTCTTCCACATAGCACACATGCTTATGTTTCTATTTTGGCTTGCAGGTTTCCTACGCTGCTTCCACTGGATTCCAACCCACATTTTTTTTTATAATACTGTTCTATTAAAGTTATATTTCTATTTATTTCTGTTTTAATAAAGGTTACTTTTTTTTCAAATAAATAACTGAGTGTATAGGTCTTCTTTTTCTGACAACACTTGTCGATTATTTATTGTGAAAATCAACTGTTTATAGGATTTAAGTTTAAGTTTAATTTATTTGCATAGTTAATTAAAACCATTGCAATACAAAAAAATATACTCATTTAAAAACTGTCATGTACATAAATAAAACTCTTTTATTTAAAAACACATATAGTCTGAGTTCCCAAATCATATACTCAGAGTGTTCGCAGACCCCTTGCACTTATACAAGTGATATTTCTGGTTAGGTTCCTGTTTTCGGTATTTCTGGCATCTTGCTGCCGCACAGTCTCAGATATTTTACTGTTCTGCAGTTCAATTGTGGGTCGCTCGGTTCGAAACATGCTAGCAGAGCTTGCCTCCTGGTGCGGATCCCTCGTTGATTGAAAGGTTGTTTCAGAAATGTCTTTCGTTCCATTGTAAGTTCTCTACAGGAGCATAGTAGGTGCAGCATGTCTTCCTGAGCCAATCCACATAGACGGCACGCAGAGCCAGCTTGCATCCGAACCCAGGGAGGGAGATGCTCGGCACAAGGGAGCAGTCCTAGCCTATATTTCATAAAATCAATTTTTATGTGTTTGTCATAACCCAAATTGAAGTAGGTTTGTGTGCCCGTCTTCGTATATGTATTCAGGATCATCCAGCCGTGGGATCTCTTTAATAGTGCATCCTTGTCCTCCAGCCATGAAAGGAGTTTCACAGTCTTCCACACTAATTTTTTGAAAGTGGGGGTGGTTGTCGGTATTTCCCAAAGCTGCTATAGCCCCAAATTATGTAGACTGCTATGTAGAAATTCAGCGGCTGGTAATGTGGGGTGCGATTGTATCTCCTTCCACATCTGTTCATTTAGCGTACAACATTCTGCTCTTCGCACTTTGTCCTAAGTGATGATAAAGACCCATTGTCTAGCAAGTGATTGTTTCAGAACGCCAAACTCAAGTTGAAGTGTATTTCAGCAGCCCAAAGATGACCCTATATGCCGTTGTTACTGTGGCATCAAGTGTTTTCGCGTCCTTCCCTTTTTGTGCCTCACTGCCTTAGGTGATTGTTGGCAGGAATTTTGCCGGAACAACCTCAACGAGTGGTAGGATGGATGGGCTTGTTAATTTAGAGTTTAGTGTTTTTAGGGAAATTGCTAGTGCTAGACCTTTGTGCCTTATGCTGTTCTTCTGTGCCACAAACCGGCCGCCTGAATCCAGCTTCATGCCTAGATATTTGTATTCAGTTGTGTCCTCTATTCTGGTCTCACCCCAGAACCAGGCAGCAGTTTGACGCCTTTTTTCCTTACTGTCATAGTTCTTGTTTTACCAAGGTTGATCGTCAGATCATTTGCTTGGGGGAAATTCTGCGTCGTGTTTAAGAGATGTTGTAGCCCTACTTTTGTTTTGCTGATCAGGACTATGCCATCTGCATAGAGGAGACAAGGTAATGACATTTTTCCTAATTTCGGGGCATGTGAGTTGCAGCTGGTTAGTAAAGGGACTAAATCAGCAATGTACAGATTGAAAAGGGTGGGTGCTAAAACACAGCCCTGTTTTAATCCTTTTTCCTTGGGTATGCGCCTTGACAGATGCGTTCCATTTCCCAGCTTCACCTGTAGCCACGTGTTCTTATGTAAGTTAATTATTAATTTGAGTAAAGGCTGTAGAAGCCCCCAGCTGTGTAGCTTGGACCAGAGTCTGGTGCGGTTAACATGATCGAAGGCGGCTTTGTAATCAATGAAGCATAGAAATAAAGACGACCGTGTGGCCTCAGCCTTATCCATAAACATAGCCATGCTTAGTATGTTTGTTGTTGTCCCGACCGATTTTATGAAGCCAGTCTGTTGTAGGGGAGTTACGGATTTTTCTTCTGCCCATGCCTGAAGATCCTCCAATAACAAGCCAGCAAAATATTTAGCTTCATTGTCTACTAATGCCACTAATCTGTAATTGTGTGGATCCGACTTATCGCCAGATTTGTGGATTGGGGAGATGATTGAGCCTCTCCATGAACTAGGCAAAGTGTTAAACGTTCTACTTTCTCTGAAGAGTGGATCCAGAGCTTCAGGCCAGAAGATTGCCTCCTGTTTATACAATGCTGGTGGCAGCCCATTTGGTCCAAAACAACAATAGAGTAAGTGTAGAGGTAATGATAGAATCACCCTCCTAACTGATCTACATAAACAAAAGGATTCTATCAATGTGTAATGGTGACTAACTTTTTATTTTTCGGTGATTATCTACTATATAGGTGTGGAACTAGGCTCTCTCTTAGAATGACAAGACGAGGGCACTATGTGCTTTTAAAATACCCCTCACACACTAAGAATCCCTTAGTGTCATGCTTGACACTAAGGGATTCTTAGTGTATGAGGGGTATTTTAGAAGCACATAGTGCCCTCGTCTTGTCATTCTAAGAGAGAGCCTAGTTCCACACCTATATAGTAGATAATCACCCAAAAATTTTAAATTAGTCACCATTACACATTGGCAGCCCATTTGGGCCAGGTGCGCCTTCTCTTCTCCCTTTTCCTATCTGCCGTCTGATGGCACCTGTATAGTTAATTTGGGAGTCCTCGGTTGGTGTGTCTGTTACTGAGTTCTCAGAGTCAGCGAGATGGTTTTCGACCCGAGACTTAGGTGTCGTTTGGCAATATACTTCGTCTTGATCTGCTTGACCATGATCTCTCTGGTCGCTGCCTCGATGGAAATGGGACCTGAGGTAGTTTGCCCAGACTTCCTCTGAGATATTGGAGCAGATTCCATCATGATTGTTATTGATAAATTGATTTATGGTCATCCAAAATCGGGAGCTGTTGTTGTGTTTAACGTCGGCGTGTAATTTGGCCCAGAGATCTTCCTCCATAGCTCTGTTTGCGTCCCTTTTCAGTTTTTTGAGGGCTGACCTTTGATTCTGTAAAACGTTCAGTTTTATCACTGAGTTTTATCACTGGGTTTGTCCTGAAGGTATCTCAGGAGTTGGTTAATCCTTTTTTTTGCATGCTTAATTCCTTGTTTTGCCTTGTATGACATGGGCATTGTGCCACTAAATCTTTGCTGGTTTCATGGTTTGACCTTGGTTGCGTATGATTCCATTGCAGATAAGAAGTTTTTCCATTTCTCGACTTCTCCGTCTCCGACCCTTGCAGAAAAATGTTGTTTTGCAGTTTCCAGCATCTCGCTGCTTGCTGCTAATTTGAATTTAATTTGTCTTAAATCGATGGTGGTTGTGGATCCTTGGAGCTCCCGGCAGCGTTCGAATGTTGAGGTCACTGTTCTCAGAGCTATTTCTTGGGGCTGATGATCACTGTCACCACTATTGCCCATCTGAAAAGATGTGATTTGCTGGAAGAGGCCTGGAGAAACAAAGGTGTAGTCCAGAAATGAACTGATTTTTGTGGAGTTATATGTGGCTACAGGAGGAACATCTTCTGGTAGTCTGCCATTTAGAGCCCTTAGGTTAAGATGTTCTAAAACCTCCAAGGTCGTTTGTCCAATCTTGGTTTGCTTACACGTTTCCGGTTTCCCTTGCAGCGGGATATTCCAGTTTGCGTTATGCAACAGCACTTCTTCTTCTGTTTATAGGAGATTTTAAGGACAACATTATTTATTATTAGAGTGCATCTACCAAACATAATCCAATTGACTATTAGACAAATGAAGCCTGGGTAATTATACAACTGCAAGAGCTCTATGAGTGTATCACTTTATAACACCATACGTACTGCCTGTGTGATTACAGAACAAATAAGGCACTGCCTTGGACCACTGAGGCTTTAGGGCGGCCGAGGCCCACCCTGCATATGTAAATAAAGACCTGGAGTGTGGTGATCCCCGGACTTCAGTTGGCCTTGAACCCCCCGAACAATTAATAATCAATACCCCGGAAGATGGCGCTCCCCTATGCCACAAAACGTCTCTGTGCCCTTCCGCGCCTAATTTACAAGTGACATTAGGATCCCCAGTCCTACAAACACCCCACAATGTATTAATTGGATTGGCCACGGAACATTACCCACCCACCATGGGCCTCATTTAAAAGAAAGGGTGAGACCCCGCTTTTTTTTGTTTTTTTCTCTCCATTTTTACCATCTGCATACCCTCTATTACAGCAATACGAGGTTTTATTCTTCTCGCTTCAAGTAGTCGAACAGGAATTTGCTATCATAGGGTGGAAGCCATTCACCACCCTCTGATAGCAAACACAAATGTCCAGCGAATGCACACCACTGGACATTGTATGAGCTGTGCCTGAGAGGTCGCCCTCCCTAGGACCATGATGCCTTTGTTAGTATGAACGCATACTAACACTACTTACACACATGTAGTACAGCAACCAGAATGTAGTGAAGAAGCAGAGGAAGCACAAAATCTAAAAATATAAATCCTACCAGAAGTCGGATGACATAGTTCAATGAGCCGACGACCCTGGCATGAGTAGAAACAGCTACACGAACAAAACGGGTCTTCAGCACAATGCAAGCGATTTTGAAATATTGGTGAGTGGTGCCTTCTTTTTGCCTTCTCCTGCGCTTCGCAAAATTTATGTAGAGAAAAGGCAGACAGCAGTGGATCCAATAAGATTTATTACAAGAAAACACTACACCTGAAACATCCACCAACAGGAGCAGACAGCAAAGCAACCATTTAATCCAGCACCATGTACAAACTCCGCAAGGTTTCCCTCATGACAGCCCTACATTCTAACATTACATACTATCAGGGAACGGCTTTAAAATTATTGGCGCTTTAGCGGCAGGAAACTGCCGCTAAAACGGCAATAATGGGCTTGATTGTATGCCGTAGAGAATTCCAATAGAAGTCCATGTTCTGGTGTTAACATGGGTTTCTATTGGAATTCTCTACAGCATATTATCAAGCCCATTATCTCCGTTTTAGCGGCAGTTTCCCGCCGCTAAAGAGCTGATAATTTTAATGCCGTTCCTTGATAATATGCCCCTTAAATTCTAGTAGAATTACATACTAACATTCTACTATGACTTACAATGGAATACTACACAGAGCAAATGACTTTACAGCAATGATCTCATGGTTTCATCCACGAGTCTTTAGACCGGTAGGGGTAAGACTTCGCTTCCCACTCCCTATATTTTTTAAACGTAAACTAACACTTCTTCCACAAGTTTGCTACAGCGCTCAGAGCACATCATTTTACAGAAATGAGCTCACAATTTAGGCTCACGGTTTAATCCCTAAGTCTTCACACCAGTAGGGATGAGTAGTTCGCTTCCCACTCCCTATATATTATAAACGCATACTAACACTACTTACACACTTATACTACAGCGACTAGTATCCTACAGCACCCAGAGCCCATCACTTTACAGCAATCAGCTCGATTTCATCCCCAAGTCTTCACACCCGTAGGTGTAACTACTTTGCTTCCCGCTTCCGGTATACTATCAACACACAGTAGCAGTCAGTAATTCGCTTCCTACTCCCTGTATGGTATAAACACCTACTAACACTACTTGCACATGTATGCTACAAACAGCAGACCACATCACTTTACAGCAATGACCTCATGGTTTAGACTCTAGTTTCATACCTGAGTGTAGCACCATATCATATCACCAACATGCCACTCTGAGTAACAGCACTCTTTCAGACCGTTAACAGTGATAACTACCTACTGGCGACCGCCAGTAGGTAATCAAGTACAAATTATAATAGTTCCTTAATTCTTTTAGCTTTCAAAAATGTTCTCTATTACTGTCTTTCTACTTTTCCATATAAATATTTTTTTTAATATTCAAGTACACATCGAAGTCAGAAATGCAACGTCTTCTTTCAACATACTTTCTAGAACATTCTACAACACGTGGAGGTTAAAAGTTCATAATTTGTTTTAAACCTAACAATATTTTTTGCAACATTTTCTCGAACATTTAACGGCACGTGCAGGTTAAAAGTTCACGATTGTTTTAAGTTCGAACAGTGCCTTCCAAATGCAAGTAGGAGGTGTGGTTGAGTTGAGCAAATTTTATCCTATAATATGTACTCCACGTGCAAACTGCTTTTTTTAACCAATCACAAAGACACTTTTCCACAAAACGAATGTGCACCCTACTTTTTCAAAACAATACTTTTCATCTCCCAATCAGGTACCGTTTTGTATGTGAAAAGAAACTAGTTCCCAATCTTTAAACATATCTCTTATTCTACGAAGGAACTGCATGAACTACAGACATCTTTCCATACCTTCCAGCCATATCTTCAAAATGCTAGTGTGCATTGTAGGACATAGCTATGTTTTCTGGTGCAAGAGGTATGCCGAACAGAGACGTATTGAATTAGACCTAGGTTTACAAAATGTGGACATTAAATGGTTTGGACAGATAGGATTGAAGTGGCACCAATTGTTGCCTTTGGTTAAAACCTGTTTACATCTCCAACACTATGACCTCATGACTGTGCACTGTGGTGGAAACGACCGAGGCACATTGACTGGGGTAGGCTTGGAAATGCTTATGAAGGACACCTTTGGACAATTGATGTTACTTTTGCCTCAAACTGTCTTTGTATATTCCAATATATGGTGGAAATGGTGCAAACAATTTTGTCCTCAGATTGAAAAATCTCTGGAAAAAAGTCAACAAAGCTGTCTCTGCATACCTCAGAGACCACAAAATGGGGTCCGTATACAACAAAAACATACATTTTAATATGGCGGATATCTACAGAAACGATGGAGTACACTTCACAGATCAGGGAAACCACATTTTCCTGAATAACTTGAAGATGGGCATCCGCACTTATATGTAGCTCCAACTAATGAACACAAGGGCTCTTTTTAGAGTCACCTTATAACTTACAACTTAGGCCCGCTATTTTAGGGCCAAATAACGCCAATTCCCGCGCCCTCGCCAACATTTATTTTCCACACAGCTGTGGCGCAGTGGCCAGACCATAGGAGTGAGTAGTTTGAGCTTTACAAATGCCATATTGATATACCTTCGCACTCCCTATACAACACCACCTAAGCACCCTACACAAGCTGTAATGTTCTAAACAAAAGTTCATCCAAGTAGCTATAACTGCATGCTGACATTACGTGCACAGATGTGGCACAGCGGCCAGAACACATGACTTCGCAGCATATGACACACAGTTTGGGCTCACGCTTTAATTCCCGACTCCAGCAGCAGCTCAGCTTAGCAGCATGAGACTCTAGACAATACCTCACATATATTCTGTACCCCAGGACTTTCATACCAGTACGGATCAGTAGTTCGTCCTAGTAGTTATAAACACATCCGGACACTACTTCCACAACTGTAGTGCAGCGGCCACGGCACTTGACACACAATTTGGGCTTACGCTTTTATCCCCGAGTTCCACACCAGCTCACCTTACCCGCATCAGACTCTATGCAATACCTCACTTAATTTCCATAGCCCACCACTTGCACACCGGTAGGGGTAAATATTTGGGTTTGCACCCCCTCTATAGCACACCATAAACACCCCACAGAGGTTAGAAAACTCCTACGCTCCTATTTCCCCCCTTTTTTCACCTTACTTGCTTCAACGGAATCACAAAATGGCGCCAACACTTCCTAGTTGCAACCGCTTGCAGCCAATCAGCAACAAGCTTGTGCTCGTAACGCCTCAGCCAATCAGATGGCAGCATTCCCAAATATCAATATCTGTAAATTTTGATATTTCTGAACAAATGTACACCAAATAAACAAAAGTGTGCTTTCTAGACCAAAACCCTTCTCCCTGCCAAATTTTGGGTAATTCTGTTCACCCGCTCGACCTGTAGCCTTGTCTAAAGTTTCCTATGGTAATTAACATGGCGAAAACACATTTTGGGAACACCCTTTTTTCTTGGCCCCCCCTTTGACGAATCACCCCCAAACTTTCAACATAGGAGCTACTAAGAATTAGTTTTAAAAATTTGAGAAGATTCGTCAATCAGCGCCAAAGTTATTGGGAATAGAATGTTGCCACTTTCCCATGGTAACTAGATCCTAACTATAACGACCTACTGGCGACCGTCCTGATTACTTCAGAAGCGGTTGCTCCTCACGCTGCTCCCTGCCCTGCAAGACAAACTGGTATCGTAGTGCCCACAGCCAGACTACTGCCTGCATTGATCAGTAACTGATTACCCTCGCTGTGCTAGATCGCCATATTAGGCTTGAAATACCTGCTCAATTGTGCTGCGCTGCCTTGCCTATTTCACGATCGCTTATTTGCATATTAGCGTGGCGCTAGTCTGCCAAAGCGCGCTGCAACGCTCTGCTGAATTGTGCTTCCTGTATTTTGGATTTGTGCCTGATTGTGCCTTGTGCCGGTTCCACTGCTATTGACATTGCGTATTTTTCACAGTGTGCCCCAACCCAGTTTCGCTTTTGGCCTGACTGCCATTTTGTTTTGTTGTTGTTGTTTGTGCCTCCCTGCCCGGCTCTCCACTCCGCTCCCGCCTCCCAGCTGCTCCTCCCTCGCCCCTCCCCTCCACTATTCGTATAAGACAGATGCATTTGAGTGCAGCGGTCACGCGCAGCGGTCGCACCCATGCGCGCCGAAGGTGCGCCAAAGGTAAGCCCGTCTACGCCCGTCCGCGCCTGGACCACGCCCAGCGCCAGACTCCCTGTTCCCCGCAATTCCCATTCCACCCGATTTACCTATGACGCTGCTACCCTCTCAGCCCTGAACCCCAGCCGACTCCCTAACTGCTACCAAGCCGCCCCAGGTCACACCCATGGACCCTTCACCTGCCACTCCTGCCAGTTTGACTGCACCAGGACCCACACCAAATCCACTAATTCCAAACAGTGCTCCGACACTAACCACCTGAAGTGCATCCTGATCAACACCCACTCAGTCCACAGACACTCCATTGAACTTTGGAACCTACTCGACACTACATCGCCAGACGTCGCCTTCCTCACAGAAACATGGATGAATACCTCATCAGCGCCCGACATCGCCATAGCCATCCCAGAAACCTACAAGATCATCCGAAAAGATCGCACCAACCAAACAGGAGGAGGCATCGCCATCGTCCATAAGAACACCATCCGCATCACGACCAGTTCTGATGATAACCTCGCTTCCGCCGAACACCTCCACTTCCAGATTCACACCGACCACAAAACCACACTCAGAGGCACCCTCATCTACAGACCACCAGGACCCCGCACACAATTCAGCGAAGACATCGCTGACTTCATCAGCCCACATGCCCTCCCCTCCGAGAACTACATTCTACTGGGAGACCTCAACTTCCACCTGGAAAAGAAAAACGACAACAACACCACCACCCTTCTGGATAACCTGGCCAATCTAGGACTTGTAGACACCCCCACCCACTACGCCGGACACACACTCGACCCTGTCTTCACCTCCAGCAAGCACATCTCCTTCGATCACACCACAGCTCTCCATTGGACGGACCACAGCTGCGTTCACTTCAACTACAAAAAGTCCACGACACACAACCCCCCACAACCCATCCCTTGAAGAAATTGGAACAAAATAACCACCGAACAACTCTTCACATTGCTTCACCAAAACCCCCCGACAAATCATCGGACCCAAACCAAGCAGCCACTAACCTCACCCAATGGATCACCCATAGCGCCGATCAACTTGCACCTTTCAAAAACCATCGAATCAAGCAAGGTAGCAAAAAAGCCCCCTGGTTCAACGATGACCTTAAGAAATCAAAGAAGCTCTGTCATACTCTCGAGAAAATCTGGAGAAAAAACCCAAACTCTGAGAACCTAGCCACCTTCAAGAACGCCACCCGCAAACACCACCAACTAATCCGATCCACCAAGAAATCAGCATTCAAGGATCGACTTGACAACAATGCACAAAACAGCAAAGAACTATTCAACATCGTCAAAGAATTTACTAACCCCACCGCCGGCACCAACGACATTTTTCCCTCGCAAGACCTTTGCGACTCTCTATCCTCATTCTTCCATAACAAAATCGCCAAAATACATAACAGCTTTGAAAACCAGTTTGATGTCATGTCCACTCCACCCATTCACGAACCAACACCGCCCGCTAACAACCTTTGCTCCTGGAACCCAATCACCACCAAAGACACCATCCGCCTGATGAATTCCATCCACTCAGGATCGCCAACCGACCCATGTCCCAACCACATTTTCAACAAAGTAGGCTCCATCATCGCACCTCATCTCCGAGATATCATCAACTGTTCCTTCAACTCCGCTACCTTCCGGGAAATCTGGAAACATGGCAAACTCAGCGCCCTTCTGAAGAAACCCACAGCAGACCCCTCCGAACTTAAGAACTACCGCCCCATCTCGCTCCTCCCATTCCCAGCCAAAGTCATTGAGAAAGCCGTCAATAGTCAACTCGCCGCCTTCCTCGAATCCAACAAATCCCTCAACCCCCCACAGAACGGCTTTCGGGCCAAACACAGCACCGAAACTGTCCTCATCGCAGCAACAGACGACATTCGAACACTACTGGACAATGGAGAAAGAGTTGCCCTCATCTTACTTGACCTCTCCGCAGCCTTCGACACAGTCTGTCACAGCACCCTCATACAACGACTCAGCAACATCGGAATACAAGGAAAAGCATTGGAATGGATCATATCGTTCCTTGCCGGAAGAACCCAGAGAGTCCGCCTTCCCCCTTTCAAATCAGAGGCCACCGAAGTCATTTCCGGCGTACCACAAGGATCATCACTCAGTCCCACCCTCTTCAACGTATACATGAGTCCCCTCGATTCCATCGCACGCCAACACAACCTCAACATCATCTCTTACGCAGACGACACCCAGCTGATCCTCTCCCTCACCAAAGACCCGAACAACGCCAAAACGAACCTACACGAAGGAATGAAAGAAGTAGCCGAGTGGATGAAGAACAGCCGTTTAAAACTGAACTCGGACAAAACGGAAGTCCTCATCTTAGGATCATCCCCCTCCGCCTGGGACGACTCATGGTGGCCACCAGCCCTGGGAACTGAACCCACACCAACGGATCATGCACGTAACCTGGGCTTCATCCTGGACTCCTCCCTCTCGATGACCAGACAAGCCAATGCTGTCTCATCATCCTGCTTCAACATCCTACGCATGCTCAAAAAAACTCTTCCGTTGGATCCCCACTGTAACAAGAAAGACGGTCACTCACGCACTGGTCACCAGCCGGCTGGATTACGGAAACACCCTTTACGCCGGAACCACAGCCAAACTACAGAAAAAACTTCAAGGCATCCAAAACGCATCAGCCAGACTCATACTGGACATCCCTTGTCAAGCTCACATTTCCGGTCATCTAAAAGATCTCCACTGGCTCCCCGTCAACAAGAGAATAACGTTCTGTCTCCTCACCTACGCACACAAAGCTCTCTATGTCCTAGGACCCGAATGCCTCAACACGAGACTGTCCTTCTACACCCCCACCCGCCAACTACGATCATCCAATCAAGCCCTCGCCGCAATTCGGCGCATCCACAGATCCACCATGGGGGGTAGATCCTTCTCCTACTTAGCGGCCAAGACCTGGAATTCCCTCCCCACCCACCTCCGCCTTACTCAGAACCACCTCTCCTTCAGAAAGCAACTAAAAACCTGGATATTCGATAAGTAATTGCACCCGACTCCCAAGCGCCTTGAGACCCTCTGGGTGAGTAGTGCGCTATACAATTTTCTGAACTTGAACTTGAACTATATATGCTTTTTATAATAGTAAATAAAAAAAACAATTAATTGTTACATAATGTAGATTATGTATTTTTACTAGTAGCTTTACATTATATATATTTATTATTTATTTATTTATATCATTTATAGAGCGCGCTGCAACCCTACGGGCATCCTGGCGCTTAGGAAGAAGGTGCACCTAAGAAGTGAACAGCATAGGGGCAAGGATGGAGGAAAGATACTGTTGCTCCTAGGGTAGTTATACTTTAAGGAAGAGCCAGGTCTTGACCTTTTTGCAGAAAGGCAACAATTCACTTGTTTTCCTAATCGCAATTGGAAGGCTATTCCAGAGGTAAGCTGCTGCTATGTTAAAGGCTCTGCCACCCTCGGTTGCTTTCCTGATTCTGGGTATTCTGATAAGGTTAGTAGATGAGGAGCGAAGGGCCCGTGTGGGCTCATACAATTGGAACTTGTTTTGTAGTGGTTTAGGACTCTGACCGTGTACTGCTTTAAAAACAGTACATAGAGATTTAAAGAGGATCCTCTGCGGCACGGGCAGCCAGTGTAGGTCGGCCAGTGCTAAAGTAGTGGAGGATGGGCGGGCTCGTGAGAGTGCCAGTTTAGCTGCTGCCGCCTGGATACTCTGGAGTCTGGAAATCAGATATGCAGGAGATTGCAGTAGCAGAGCGTTGCAGTAATCCAGGCGGCTAAAAATGGTCCTCCTCACTACAGTTGCTCTAATCTGTGCTGAAGAAGAGGCAGCAGCTTTCGGAGGCCCCGCATTAAGGTGAAGCAGCTGCTCACCTGTTTATTGACGTTGGTCTCCAGGTTTAAGTTCTCGTTGAAGCTGACCCCCAGATTCCACACCGTTTGTACTGGTGTCAGTGGTCCATCTGAGGCTAAAGGCCAGAAGTCTGCAGGCAGGCTTCTGGCAATTCTCCCTACTTTACATTGCATGATCTCTGTTTTTCCGCTATTAAATTGTAGCGAGTTACTAATTAGCCATGTTGCCATTTCCTGCATGCAGGTGTGAAAGGTCTCAAGTGAGTCTGCATGGGCACCATCAAGGGAGATCATCAGCTGCATGTCATCTGCGTAGTTGATCACGCTGATATCATAAGCCTTGATGATGCCCATCAGGGGTTGCATGTAGACATTAAAAAGGATGGGACTGATGGTGGACCCCTGTGGGACCCCATGTGGGACTTTGGCAAATTCAGACTGGTATGGAGGGAGTGCCACTGCCTGCCATCTATCTGCCAGGTACGAGCGCAGCCAGTTGAGCGCCGTTCCTTTTACTCCAAAGGTTTCCAGCCTTGTCAGTAGGATGTCATGGCTCACCGTGTCAAACGCGGTGGACAGGTTCAGCAGAATTAGAATTGCTGAATTCTATATATATGATTTATAGATATATCAAGTATATAGGTATGTATTAACATGTGTGTGTGTTTCCATTAGTATATATTTGAATGTAGGATTAAATATGATATTTGTTTATTGAATTTACTTTACATTGATGTTTTGTTAAAATATTTAAAATGTATTATTTTAAACTATATAGATCCTAAAAAACTACATTTTGTATGTTTTTTAACAAAATTAGTTTGGAATGATATTTCTTTTTGTATATTTTTGTATTTCCCCATTATGAACATAATAAGAAGACACTATTTATTAAAACAATATTTCGACACAATATTTCTGTTCTACGATATTGTTGTTCATAGTCTGTCAGTGATGCAGACCTGTTGGCTATGCCAATGCTTTCTAAACATTACATTTATTTCCCCCGCCAATGGCAGTAGAGCAGGCTTTGCTGGAACAATGCATCATGAGGAGAACCCTCCCCCCCATTTCATTAGATCAAACCCTGCGGTACAATGGTATGCATGTAGGTATTTTTCAGCACTCGCAGTATAAAACGAAAATGCACTTTCTTGGTGATCGATGCAAATAGACAGCCAATACTGCTTCACGTGTCACATGAATAGCATCACGGGGTACCTTCATGTTAGGCATGAAAACTGGAGTGGGTCACATTAGATGGAACAGAAATGATTCTATTTCACAATGAAAGTAGAATCTCACACAATGACATGCCATTGGTATCATTTAATAGCACAGAAATGTCAATCATGCATTGACATTTTTCTGGCGACTGGCCATCAGTTCATCAGATATTCTGACAGAAAGGAATCTATATTCCACCTCTGTACATCAAAAAATGACTTCGAACGAGGCAGAGTTTAGATTCTGTTTCAGGCTTTGCTATTACTGTCTCAATTTTACCTCTGCGATTTCGCAGACAGTGGTATGAATGCAGGCAGATAACTGGTGAAGAGCTTTGTCATTTTACTGAAATTTATATTCCAGGCATGGGTTTCCCACTGTATAATGGATACTTTTAGCATCAAGAGCATTCACAGGACAGCTGGCCATGTCAGGGTAAAATGGATGAGGTTGTCATAGCAAACTACTGCACTGATCCGTCCTCAAATCCTACTTACTGTATTCTTGATTCTTATGCCACTTTTACCACCACTGGCCGCATAAGTAAAGTTAATAAGCGCGCAAGAATGTGATGTGTGTGGCAATTTCTTGAATAGGGATGTGACTGATCACATTAAGGTAAAATGGACAATTTTGGGGTGAAACGCTACAAGCCTCAATTTTGCTTTTCTCTAGGCACTCACACTTGTGTTTGATTTGAGAAAGGAGGAAGAAGGAACCGTGGGGGTGTTTTTCAAACCTTTTGCGCTGGTTTAGCACCACAAAAGTGACACAAAGTAGCACAATTTTTTTTTGGGTACTATTTTCTTTCCAGGGCACAAGGAGTTTTGCGCTGGAAAGTACCCTGTAAATAGCGCAAAACAGCATAGGGGGCATTGCATGGGTTCTATATGGGCATTCCCATGCAACCACCCATGTCTTTTGATGCAAATGCCATATTAACAAAGATTTGTAAACATTGTTTTCTGTCAAAAGTTAACACTGCTTCAAAGGAGGCGCTAACAGGAGAAATGCTTACATGTATCCGTGCTTTTGCGACTTTCCATGCGTGCTGCACTGTGCAGCACGTATACAAAGTGGGAAAAGCTTTGCATCATGCCTAGCATAGCATTTTGTACCGGAAGGGTACCCTTCAAGTACAAAACCTCTGCTAGACTCATGCACACAGCCTAGTGCTGCAGCGCTAAGGTGTGTGCATGGCGCACAAAAGCTATAATCAGCGCCGGCGCAAGGGAAAGGGGAGGAGAGAGCCAAATCTCTGAAGATATGGCACTCTCCTGCTCCCTCCCTGTCGCACAATGCAATGCAGCCTCATGAAGGGCTGCGCTGCGTTGCGTGACTTTTAAAAAAATCCCCTCCCATGTGTTCCAATTCGCCCCAGGTAACACCTTGAGGATAAGTTATGAAGCCAGATTTCGAAAGCAAGGGCTGGATCCCTAAGGGTACCCCTGATCCAGGGATTGCATTTGCACTAACTCTTATCTTCACAGGACAAGTCTTACAGAAAGTGCCATAGAAGTTTGCCCATCCCTTTCTATCAAATTAATAGAGTGAGTACACAATTCACAAAAACACAGCTGAAGGAGGCATTCATGGCTGGCTCCATGAAAATCCAAGTCTTTGCCATGTGCCAGTACCACATTGCAGATAAAGAAAACAAAAAATGTATGGGTGGAATATTTGAATAACTTTCACAGACAGAGTGGAGAAGTGTGGCTTACCGGTTAGAGGCGGCAGACCCAGAAGCAGAGGTCGGCCTGGGACCAGGGTTCAATTCCCGACGCGGCAGGTTACGGAACCAATGTCAGCGGGCTCGATAAATCTCGTCTCGGTGTCTCTCTAACCATGGGTCCCACGCTGTAACTCTGGGCAATAGCTTGCTTCATCTCCACAATGGCCCCTCGCTGCCAGGGATGGCTGGCTTCACCTTGGGAATGCTCAATAGGGACCATCTCACAGGGAAAGCCAGGACGGGTTCCCCAGCGGCACACAGTGCCAAGAATCCCTGGGGTGAACGTGCGCTCTACAAATTTATACTAACATAACAGACAGGTAATTACTCAGGGCTGTGACCCACTCCATCAAGCAAGTTTTTTGCCATCTCGCACATCAGACAAGAATCCGGCAGTTTTCAAATGAGACTTGAGGCCTTATTATGAGTTCGGCGGTCTGACTGCCCATGGACCGCATCCGCAACCGCTAGGGAACCGCTCCGCCTGTGGCATTCCGGACGCGGTATTACACGTTTCTTGACGCGCCGGTGGTGTGGCTTTAGCGATCTTGCAGCAGTGGGCAATGTATTTCCATATAGATCTAGGCCTGTGCGTACATTCCAACTGCACTTGTGTCAAATGCACACATATGCATGATATATTTTCCCATCTGAGTTTGAAATACAAACATTGCTGCTGGACATGTACAAAAGTAACATACACACATACGCCTTTGTACAATAGGGCCTATGTTTACAAATGTATGAGCCAACCTCTATGTTGTTGTTGGTACATAATTTACAGAGCGTCTATTTTTTAAAAAAACATACATATCAAATTTGTAAAGAATGTGGGGAGAATGTATTTTGGTTATGAGGGATATGAGCAAATACAAATGATCTGTTAATACATATAGGCCCCTTTTTTATAGAATTTTTTTTATAGATATAATTGTTCTTCTGCAAACATATTACAGTATAAGTTTAGATATGTTAGTGGTAATTCTGTCAGGCTGTCGTCATAAGATCCTATTGAAACATGTGAAGATAGTAATTGCCAAATCAGGAGCTAATAGCTATATTCTATTTGTGCATTAGGTGTGATACAGTTTTGTGGAGAAAACATATAGAGACTGTCCTGAAGAAGGAAGCCATAATCAACAAAAGCTTCCGAAACGCGTCGACGCACTTACAACAAGTCATATTCGGTGTTGTCAACATATAACCTGGTTATAAGGAAAAACTATTCCTCCCATTGTTGTCAAACGAGGGCCCGAAATGACATGATTAAGACAGAGAGCAGTGTCTTTTCCAAAACACTTTCTCCATATCCACACTAGGTGGTTTTAATTGTGTATTATATGTTTTTAACTAGCCATACATAGGAATTCATATGTTTTTTATTTAAAATAAATTGTATATTTTTACAAATAGACTGTTTCTCTTCCCTTCTGGTGAGTGTTTTCCCAAGCCAACAAAATGCGAGTTGAATGAGTGTTGAAGACTGAGTATGCCGTTTTGAGTCCTGGTTTAGGATCAGGAAATAGTACTTCCCATAGAGAAAACATTTTGCTTTACTTTACTGTACTGTAGAGACTTAGCAACCGCCGGCCCGGCAGGGGCAAACCTCCCGCCATCCCTGTAGAAAAGACCCCCGCCATATTACAATGGCTGGTTGGTCTCCGGCAGATAGAAACCGTCCGCCGATTTTCCGAACACTCGACATGTCCACCGGCCGGAAAAGGGTTCAATATGGTGGCGGTGTCTGAAACACACCGCCAGCCATATAATCTGCATTTTGGAATCCCTTTCCGTGGCGGCACTGCTGCCATAGAAAGGCATGCGGAGTATGGTTGGGGTGCCCGTTGTGGGCCCCAATGGAGGGTACCTACTACCTATGGTACCCCCCCTGCCTTTCAAAGCCCAACATGGCAAGCTCCGCATGGGGCCTGTCACGTTGTGCTTGGAAAAGGACAACTTGTATTTTTAGAATTGTAGCGGGCGTTGCTTTCAGTACCACCTGCCACAATGTTAAAAATATGGAATGCGCCCGCCACTGTGGTGGGCGCATCCTAATTGCTCCCACGGGAACCCCGACGCTATGACAGGCGGTCCCTTTTAGCATGAGGGTGGCGGGCAGACTAATGATGCCCTAAGTAAGTAAAAGTTGTTGTGAACGTTTGAAGAGGGAAGACACCCTTTAATTGGCATTAGTAAAGGCATTAGGGGTGGGAGTATTGAGTAACCAATGGCCTCATCTATCTGTGATTTCAACTCCGCTTTGAAAGTTTTATGGAGAAGACTAAAAGTCAGATCAGATCACCTGGTGTTGAACAAAAAAAAAGTGAAAGACGGGTGGAAGGAAGAAGGACGGGCGAGATTTAATATTTATGACTGACAGAGAGAAGGATACTTGTGATGCAAGCATGCAAATTGCAAAGGTGACTGAATCTGATGCATGGTCGGTTGAATGCCTGAAAAAATTCCTGCAAATGTTAAAGCCCAAGAAAGTGGGAGGATAGATACATACCACAAATGTTATGTACTGTGCTTTATAGTGCTAAAATGCCACACTATGTGTATAATTAACTTGTCTTACTGTTTTTCTAAGAGTACATTTTACAATTGTCTTGTTTTTTCTTTTTGATATACAGCTACTCCTTCCAGTTCCAAACCTGATAGGAAGGAGTTGGCCGCCAAGGCACGGCGCCGCAAGCTGGAGGCAATCCAGCATGAATATCGGTGGCTGGTGGTCTTGGAAGAGGAGGAGGAGGAGACTGCAGCCCTTAAAGCCTCCTCCAGTGCCCCGGGCCCAAGCCACCGCCCTCCAGCAGTACGGCGCCAGTGTCTGGCGGCCACCCGCTGCCGCCTTACAATCTCCGGTGCCCCCCCACGCCTGCAACTTCCGTGCCTTAAAGCGCTGTGTCGCCAAACTAAGAGAGCAAATGCAACGTGTCCTCCAGAGACAATCCTGCCAGACATAGACCCTGTCTATTGCCCCTTTTTTAATTCTTGTTTTGATGGGTGGGAATTGGGCGTTAGGGTTGGAGATTTTGGACTCTCATTACGGTTACGGACATTGGTTGGGGTTAGGGAGGGGGGTGGGTCAGCTTTTACGTAGTTTATTTTTATAGGGTTCTAATAAATCTATATATTTCTACTTTACATACAATGTTGTTAATGTTTTGTAGGTGGGGTTACTGTTCAACATCACACTGTTTCCTTGATGGTGCAGGTCTGCCCATAGCCAGTGTTTGATTTAAATAATTTGCTGACTGTGTAAGACACAAACAGATGGATGCGACACCCCTCACTGATTGAGTTGTCCTACTAGTTTTGTCAGTCTCTCTGTTCTAGTCTATGAATTCTTTATCTGGACTCAAAGAGGTGTGTGAATTGATTGAAAACATGTCCATTATTAATTATGGCTCCCCCAAACTTATCTTACCTTTTCGTGATGTTTAACTTAGGCACAGCGATGGCTGCATGATGGTTTCATTTTTCTAACATGCCATTTTTGTGGTGGTGGTGGTAATAGTAGTAGTATTAGACACTGGCAGGGCAGCAGCATTTGCAAAAAAAGAAAATGAGACAGTCAGTCGCCATTGAGAGACTGTTCGAGGAGTAGTAGAATGAAGTACAGTACAGAACTTACCGAGCAAAACAATAATATGCAAAAATATTGTACAACAAAACATAATGGTGGTGGGGATAGCCTACTAGACAGAGTTACAAACTATAGTTGTGTTGAGTCACTTGACTAGGCCTACAGCGTAAGGATGATCATGACAACAAATCCAATCAACGCCAGCAATTAATGCTAAGGTATATGTTCCTTTGTTAAAAATCACCTCTAAAATATACTGCTCATGGGTGGGCAAGCAGAAGAAGATCATCGCTCTGCCTTGAAATTGTAGTACTATTGCATTCGCCACATCCGCCACAGCAAGCGTGTGATTAATTATTGGTGTACATTTAATTTAGTCACCCCTCAATAAGTCACAGAGCCCGGGGGAAGAGGGTTAGGGTTTGTTGAATGGATGGAAAGGGGGTTTGGGGAAAGGTTTGGCAGTGAAAAGCAGTACGCATGGCCAAACAACAAACGACAATCTTTGTAGACTACCATATCCATATCAATATGTTAAGGGAGAAAAAGGAAATGCATGCATGATGATGATTGATAAGGAGGCCCGGATTAAATACACTTCTTGTTCAGTTGTTCCGGGCCTTAATACTTTTACAGATAGCAAATATAATTTTTAAATATTGGTAGGAATGAAACATAAACAGAGAGCAAACCTAATGATAATAACAACAAGAAGAACACACTGTTGTAAAGATTGTAGACAAAAAAATGTATCAAATTATTTAAAAGAAGATGAACGTTGATACTGTTACTGTGTTATCCTGGTCAAAAATGTGGACTGGATTTGCATCTCGGCATTCCTCTTGGTCCTCTCGTTCATCAATCTTGGGTGTCACCACTTGCCAGTCGCCACTGCCTGCCTGGAAAAAAGAAAAAAAAATCGATTTATTGGTAAGGTAAGTGTGCATTGTAATGTTTTCCCAAGTATAGGGCAAGGCCCGGCCTGTAATTCTAGATGGAAAAACAAAAGGGATATTGAGAAACAAAGTTGAAACAAATGCACAAGTTATGGTGTAGTGCAACAAGAACACTTTCCGAGGCGGCATGTATGCATCATCTCTACTCTAGTCTGTTTCCAGCATTGACCTTCAACAACAACAGGACAGAGCATCCCCACAGTGACGGCACGTTGCTTAGCACATCCTCAACTTAGAGTACTTTTTTTAAAGAGTTGGACAAAGCACATATCCATTCCAAACATAGCATTTTACAATTTAAGTTAGTAAATCAATGCACCGCAGTCATCGCACTACTACACTCGACTCCACTTCTACACAGACATTTGGGTCTGCTGTGGTTGTTGTTGACGTGTTTACCTTTAGGCTTTTTTTATGCCACTCATGAAACGTCGTCCTGACTTGTTATTATTCCATCAATCATCTCCGATATTTGTACTGACTGACTGTGAAGATCGACCTGCAGTAGAAGTAAAATGTTGTTATTACACAACAAGAGTAGAAATATTATTGACTTGAGTCACTCTTTAGTGTGTACAGTAAGACTACTAGTACACTTTGACTTCACTTCGTGCACAACAAACAAACAACAAAAACACAAACACCAATCGCTCAGAGTCAGGTGTCCAATGCATGCCATTCATTTGCATTACCTGTTCATTCTCATCTTAAGTTAAAGGGCTGTCTTTTTCGCCATCATCATCATCATGGATGGTGCTGTTGTCATACTCAGTGTGCAGATTGAGTCCCCTTCCTGTATTCAATCAAAAGAAATGTATCAAGCTGCAGTAGAAGTACAAATTTCTTATTTGCAAGAAGGGGAAAATTGCCTTGAGTTACGTTTAGTGTGTACTGTAGAAAGATGATTAGTGCACAATGACATAACTTCATGCACAACAAACAACAACAAAATCACTCAGTCTGCGACTCTGCGTCCAATGCATGGCATCAATCCTTACCTGTCCATTTCCTTTTCAGTTAATGGGCAGTCTCTCTCGGGTCTGAAAGGAGGATAGCTATAGTAGTCATCATGTTCCACTTCTTTTGGCGTCTTTTTCCATCATCCAATCATCATGAGGGCAATGGATTTAGGCGGGAGATTCGGTTTGATGGAGCGGAGGAGCTGAATTCGTAGGACTGTACTGTCGAATGCAGACACCTGAAACTTGTATATTGAAATAAGAAGAGTAGAAGACGGTGGTAATGGATTTGTTGTGATTCAAAGTTTGTAACTGGAACGACAGACACACAAATAAAGGAAAAAAGGGAGGAAGACAGTAAGTGCAAGCCTAATTGTCAGGGAAGTATAGCTCATCCTCAAACTCGGGGTTCAGCCAGTAGTAAGTAATCATGATGTGCCACACTACTTCCGTCACCTGAGCCGCTGTCCTCATCTTCCTTGCTTGCTTCATGTATTGTGTAATTCGGTGGTATGAAGTGCTGATTCATTTTGATCATTGTTAACCTCTCCACGTCTTTGGGCGAGAGACTGGTCCTTCTCACTGTTACAATGGAACCAGCATCACTGAAAACACTTTTGTAGGAGACACTTGTGACAGGGCAAGCCACATAGCCTATCGCCAGCCTGCTGAGCAGTGGCCATTCAGCCCTTTTCCTATACCAATACTGCAATGGGTTTTGATCAAAGTACAACTCTGTTGGGTCGTCCAGATAGGCCTGAACCTTCCGCTCAATGCTCAGGGGTACTGCTGCTAAGCTTTTGGGTTCTTTTCTCTGTGCATCAGCACTGTGCTTATTAATGCCTAACTGTAAATACCAATCGTTTAACGATTCTACTGGGCCTAATGATCCAGTTATTGTTGCTGTTGTCAAGAGTGTTGGTGAGAGTGGTGAGCAAAACGCACTGCCCTCAGCCTCCAAAGTTGTACTTAATGCCGCATGCCCTGCTGTAGTCCTTCTTGTGGGTTGATCTACCGGGCTTTTACGTAGTAGCCGTTCATTTTCCAACTTACTCGCTGCTCAGCTATCCAAGTTTTGTAGCGGGCAACATCCCTCTCTGAACAATTAATGAATGTCTTCAGTCCCATTTTTGCCTGTGGATCCAGAATTGTGGCAAAAATGAAATGTTCTTGTGACAAAATCTTATTGTGCACCCTTGTACTTTCAGCTAAGCGACGGGCTAAGCTCTCCACCAAGTCATAGGCTTCCTTTTTTTCCTCTTCAAATTGGTATGATTCAGACACCTTCTTCAGCTGATGGTCTAGCATTTGCAATAATGGGATAGCTTGGCCCATTGTACAGTCCTCCTTGCTGACTTCACGAGTGAAGACCTCAAAAGGACGAAGCATCTCAGTCAGGCATTTAACTAGGCCCCATTGGTCCATCTGAAGGCTCATGCCTTTCACAGTAGCACCCCCTCTTCGCATGACATATTCATTGAGTGGCCTGTACTGCTCAAACAGACGATCAAGCATGTAATACGTAGAGTTCCAACACGTTGCCACCTCCTGGGTGAGTGCTTTGACTGGCATCTTATATTCATGTTGAAGGATCCTCAGCTGCTTCCGAGCTTTAAAAGAATGGCTGAAATGAGTGCATATTCTTCAGCAGGTGGTCAGTAAGTTGCTGACTATGGTTTCTTTTTTCAGAAAGTCTTGAACTATATTTTTATGCAGTGGGCCAAACACCTGAAATAGGAACCAAGGTCCATGGCCTAAAGTACATTACTGCCATTTTCTGTGGCAACAAAACCAATACTAAGCCCTCTTGGGTTCAGCCATTCAAAAACCTTGCTGCAAAACTCGTCCAAAATGTTTAGAGCAGTATGAGATTTCTCATGGCGAACATGGCTACAGTTGCATGTTTCCGAGTAGCTTTAAAAATCTCAGCTGTGTCAACAACACTTTGTTCAGATAGCTTATCTCTTACCCCCACAAAAGAGACCCATTGTGCAGTGATGCACATGTAATCTGTGGCTTGGCAACTGGTCCACATGTCTGTTGTCAGGTGGATATTGTGAACAACACTGTGCTGCAAAGCTTGTCCAACCAATTCCAGCACATCATGATGTAGTGCCGGAACAGCAATTCTTGTGAAATAGGACCGGCTGGGAACCTTCCATTTAGGGCTGATGGCTGACAAAAATTCAAGGAAACCCACCCCTTCCACAAATGAAAAAGAGAGAAGGTCCAGTGCTAACATTTTAGTCAGCTTCGCATTGTACAACCGTGCCGTTGGGTGGTTGCGTTGGAACTGCCCCTCCAACCTAAGCATGCTCTCAATGGTAGGCTGGATTACTTTCCTTTGTGGTGCTGTTGTTTTCGTTAACCCACTTAGGCCCAACAATGCACTTTGTCTCATTGCAGTACTCGGTCGCCTTGGTGTCTCAGGCTGACTCTGAGTATGGCTCTTACTGCGGTGCCACTCAGATGTTAGAGAGGAGGATGTGAGCGGTACCACTGGGACAGGGCTAGAAATGCCTCCCTCTTCTTCACCTTCCACCACAATAATATCGTCCCCTGATTTTTCATGCCCAACTTCAATGGGTTGAGTTTTTTTACTTTGTTTTAAGTGGAGTAGGTGAGTCTCCCAGACACTGGTGTGGTGTATTCAGAGATGACATGCTTGGCCTCCGGTACCATAGTTTGTTCCAAGCTTACCGCGGCGAACACCTGTGAGACAAATTGAGCATATAGCAATGTTCCCCTCCCTGGTGCTAACAGAAAAGAAGTCCCAAACTGTGGAGGAGATCTTTCTGGCACTGCTGGATGTGCCACTTTCAATACCAGATGAACCGGAGGGTGTGCTTGTAATGTGACTCTGTGCAGCTACACTGTGACTTTCACTATCACCACTGCCTACTGAGAGGGTTGAACTGGATATTGTAGGTACCTGCCAGGCCTTTGAAAATATGGCAGCTGGAGTTTGTGGTGGTGTAACCTGTGTTGGTGGTATCCGTGCTACATCCCGCTCAGTAGCAGCCTTTCTGCATAGGGTGAGAATGTTGGTCTCCATTCCCTTTGGGGCTGGAGTTATTTGCGTGATGACTGGCTCGTCTGACTCTTGATCAACATCATCACCCTCTTGTACATCTACCTCCATACCTGTAAGATTTTCTGGAACCTTCCTTTTCAGAAGCATTGTCTTGTGGCGTGCATCACTCTCAGACTGAGCTGGTGGCTGCCAAGTGGCATCACGATCATCAGACATGGGGCTTGAAAAAGAAGATGATGGACTAAGCCTCCTTTTCCTTGCTGGTGGTCTGGAAGACAATAGATCTTCCGAAATAGTGGTTTGCTCTACTTTGTCTGCAGGAAGCTCGATTTCCTGAAATGCCCCTATTTCATGAGCAACAACTACTATTGTGGGCTGTTCTTGTGGCTTCTGCTGTTCTTGTTGTGGCTGCTGCTGTTCTTGTTGCGGCTGCTGCTGTTCTTGTTGCGGCTGCTACTGCTGTTCTTGTTGCGGCTGCTGCTGTTCTTGTTGGGGTTGCTGCTGCTGTTGCGGTGGCTGCTGCTGTTGTTGCGGTGGCTGCACACTTATCTGCTGAGTTTCCGCCTGCGTTGATTGTGTACTACTTTGCGATAATGACATTTCAACATCGCTGCTCGTTAGTAGACTGGCTACCTCTGCGACACTCAAGGGCTTGGGCCTAGGTTGGTGGGGTTGGACCGCTGGTGCGGAGGTGCTGCTCCCAGCTTGGTTCCCGGACAACGCTGCTGCAGGCGTAACTTTTTTGGTCCCAAAAAAACATTGGCCGGCACACCAGTTGTGGTTAATGCTGGCACTTCCCTTTTCTGTTCCTTCTTCTCACCTGCAACTTTCTTGGTACTTGACCTGGTACCTTTCTTTGGGGCCATCTTCTTCAGATGTCAGGCAGGATGCAGATGCACAACAAGTTGTGGTCACACGTGGACGTGATGTGAAGCAGGACTTCTGGCTGGCTTGCAGTACAACGGGTGATGATGATGACACTTCCTCCTCTGGCTTTTTGTGCACCTAAAAGCAAATAAGCCAGGAGAAGAACATCAGTACAATTTTGCATTTGTTGTTGTGGTTCAGTTACTACTGTACTAGTGCAAACAAAAGATATAGTCTAGCCATTTCTGAGACTTTGTCAACAAGGGCTATGTTTTACTACTGTGTACACACACTACACTCTCAGAAAGGATAGGAAAGAGAATAAGAACCACCAAAATAAAAATTTAATGAAAATGGGGTAGACCCTATTTGCCATTAAATTATTCGAGCATCACATCATTCATGGAGCTGCTGCTGGCAAAGGGGGTGGATGGATGGAAGCAGTAAGCCAATAGGAAAACCATGCAGGCCTATATGGCAAAAGCAGGACACTAATAACTCCCACCACAAAAAAAGACCACCAGCCACATGGACACTCACAAATCACAAGCAACAAGCAGGGGGCCTGGGAAACACCAGGAGCTGACAAAAGGCCTATAAAAGCCAGGCACAGGATACATGCAAAAGCACACTGCTCTGCCTTTTTAATGCAGCAAAATGCAAATACAAAAATTCACAGGACCCAAAAAGGTCTGCAGGGTGCATGCATTGCACACCAACACACACCAGACACACACAACATGGGCATGTCTTTAAGACGCCCAACACCAGAAAGCCCACACCAAAAAAACACATTTCCCAACTCATTCCAATGCAATCCATGCCCTAAATGATGTCTAATTTCAACAGACCACACATAAAGACTTGATTAATAAAGCTGTGGCTACCTGCTCTGAGCCTACTGGAAGAAAGCAGGCCTGTTGGCAGACAAGGCAAGACAAGCTTGCAGGCCTAGACTTCAAAAAAGCCACCAGCCACATGGCCAGGCCCAACAACAGAAACCCCATCCCAAATAAACACATTTCCCAACTCAATCCAATACCATCCATGCCCTAAATGATGTAAAAAAATCAACAGACCACACAGAAACACTTGTTTAATGCAGCTGTGGCTACCTGCTCTGAGTGTACTGGATGAAAGCATGCCTGTTAGCAGACAAGGCCAGACAAGCTTGCAGGCCTGGACTTCAAAATGGCGACCAGCCACATGGCCAGGCCTATGAACAGAAACCCCACCCCAAAAAAACATATTTCCCAACTCAATCCCATGCCATCCATGCCCTAAATTATGCCTAAAAATTCAACAGACCACACAGAAACACTTGATTAATGCAGCTGTGGCTACCTGCTCTGAGCCTACTGGATGAAAGCAGGCCTGTTGGCAGACAAAGCCAGACAAGCTTGCAGGCCTGGACTTCAAAATGGCGACCAGCCACATGGCCAGGCCTATGAACAGAAACCCCACCCCAAAAAAACATATTTCCCAACTCAATCCCATGCCATCCATGCCCTAAATTATGCCTAAAAATTCAACAGACCACACAGAAACACTTGATTAATGCAGCTGTGGCTACCTGCTCTGAGCCTACTGGATGAAAGCAGGCCTGTTGGCAGACAAAGCCAGACAAGCTTGCAGGCCCAGGCTTCAAAATGGCCAACAGCCACATGGCCAGGCCCACCATCAGAAAGCCCACCCCAAGAAAACACACTTCCCAACTCAATCCAATGCCATCCATGCCCTAAATGATGTCTAAAAAATTTAACAGACCACATAGAAACACTTGATTAATAAAGCTGTGGCTACCAGCTCTGAGCCTACTGGATGAAAGCAGGCCTGTTGGCAGACAAGGCCAGACAAGCTTGCAGGCCTCAGCTTCAAAATGGCCACGAGCCACATGGCCAGGCCCAGTAACAGAAACCCCACCCCTAAAAAACACATTTCCCAACTCAATCCAAAGCTACCCATGCCCTAAATGATGTCTAAAAATTCAACAGACCACACAGAAACACTTGATTAATAAAGCTGTGGCTACCTGCTCTGAGCCTACTGGATGAAAGCAGGCCTGTTGGCAGACAGGGCCAGACAAGCTTGCAGGCCTAGGCTTTAAAATGGCCACCAGCCACATGGCCAGGCCCAACAACAGAAACCCCATCCCAAAAAAACACATTTCCCAACTCAATACAATACCATCCATGCCCTAAATGATGTAAAACAATCAACAGACCACACAGAAACACTTGTTTAATGCAGCTGTGGCTACCTGCTCTGAGTGTACTGGATGAAAGCAGGCCAGTTGCCAGACAAGGCCTGACAAGCTTGCAGGCCTGGACTTCAAAATGGCCACCAGCCACATGGCCAGGCCCAGTAACAGAAACCCCACCCCAAAAAACGCATTTCCCAACTCAATCCAATGCCATCCATGCCCTAAATGATGTCTAAATATTCAAAATTCAACAGACCACACAGAAACACTTGATTAATAAAGCAGTGGCTACCTGCTCTGAGCCTACTGGATGAAGGCAGGCCTGTTGGCAGACATGGCCAGACAAGCCTGCAGGCCTAGTCTTCAAAATGGCCACCAGCCACATGGCCAGGCCCAGTAACAGAAACCCCACCCCTAAAACGCACATTTCCCAACTCAATCCAAAGCCACCCATGCCCTAAATGATGTCAAAAAATTCAACAGACCACACAGAAACACTTGATTAATAAAGCTGTGGCTACCTGCTCTGAGCCTACTGGATGAAAGCAGGCCTGTTGGCTGACAAGGCCAGACAAGCTTGCAGGCCTAGACTTCAAAATGGCCAACAGCCACATGGCCAGGCCCAACATCAGAAAGCCCACCCTAAGAGAACACACTTCCCAACTCAATCCATGCCCTAAATGATGTCTAAAGAATTCGACAGACCACACAGAAACACTTGATTAATAAAGCTGTGGCTACCTGCTTTGAGCCTACTGGATGAAAGCAGGCCTGTTGGCAGACAGGGCCAGACAAGCTTGCAGGAATAGGCTTTAAAATGGCCACATGGCCAGGCCAAACAACAGAAACCCCATCCCAAAAACACATTTTCCAACTCAATACAATACCATCCATGCCCTAAATGATGTAAAACAGTCAACAGACCACACAGAAACACTTGTTTAATGCAGCTGTGGCTACCTGCTCTGAGCATACTGGATGAAAGCAGGCCTGTTGGCAGACAAGGCCAGACAAGCTTGCAGGCCTAGTCTTCAAAATGGCCACCAGCCACATGGCCAGGCCCAGTAACAGAAACTCCACCCCAAAAAAACACATTTCCCAACTAAATCCAATACCATCCATGCCCTAAATGATGTCTAAAAATTCAACAGACCACACAGAAACACTTGATTAATAAAGCTGTGGCTACCTGCTCTGAGCCTACTGGATGAAAGCAGGCCTGTTGGCAGACAAGGCCAGACAAGCTTGCAGGCCTAGGCTTCAACATGGCCACCAGCCACATGGCCAAGCCCAACAACAGAAAGCCCACCCCAAGAAAATACACTTCCCAACTTAATCCAATGCCATCCATGCCCTAAATGATGTCTAAAGATTCAACAGACCACACAGAAAGACTTGATTAATAAAGCTGTGGCTACCTGCTCTGAGCCTACTGTATGAAAGCAGGCCTGTTGGCAGACAAGGCCGGACAAGCTTCCAGGCCTAGGCTTCTAATGGCCACCAGCCAAAAGGCCAGGCCCAACAACAGAAAGCCCACCCCAAAAAAACAAATTTCCCAATTCATTCCAATGCCATACAGGCCCTAAATGATGCTTGACAAAGAAATACATTAAAAAAACACCAAAGGAACAGTTGCTTCATCATGCACACACCCACGAGGCCATGACTAGCTCAGGCCTACTACTGGCTACTACCCACAAATTTTTTTAAAAAAGGAATGATAGTTACCAGAATTAAATTGTAGTTGCAACAACTGCAGTGCCCCCAATCAAACAGACACAACAACCACTTACTTGTAAAATATCCAATTAAAAAATCCTCAAATCCTACTGCAATGCAGCAGACAAAAAGAGTGATCTTTCCAGCTCAAAATCCAAAGGCAGAATGAGCAAGAGATGGACAAAACACTGGGAGGAGCCTGCTGGACAGGGACAGGAAGTTGGAGGTTCTGTGGCACTTCCTCCCTCTCCCCACCTTTTTAAAAATGGACTCCTTGCACCAAAAAGGACAGGCAAATGTCAATCTGAGGAGTTTTTTTTCATCCAAATCATCATTTGCAGAAGGTTTCATGCTGCTAGAGCTGACATTCTCCTCCCAATTGAAAATTTTACATGTTCGAGTTCTCGAGCTTCACATTACTTCCGCCAGCGCGTCCAAAATGACGTGATCACGTTATCTCGCTCCTTGTCATGTTGGATATGACGTGTGCGGGTTCTCTCGCTCCTTGTCGCGTTCGATATGACGTGTCCGCGTCCTCACGCTCTCGCTTGCTGTGAAGAATGATGTGTTCGAGATCTCATACTCTCGTGGTGCATGATCACGAGACGAATGACGTGATCGCGAGAAGAACGACGTGATCGCAGGCGCAAACTCTCGCGAGATAGAGCAAAATGGCTACCAACAATCCAACATCTCGTGGAGAACGCAACCGCATCGGGAAAACTTGTCGGTGAACGCGTGGATACAGGTAAGGCGAACGCGCGAGCGAGAATGTATTTTTACAGCGCGAACAAGAAAAAAAATTCACGTACGATACGGATTGCGAAAATTTTGACATTTTCGCGCTCTCCGCGGAATGCGGAAATGTCAAATTATCGCAATTTCCGTGAGCGGAATGGAATTTGCGCCCACCCCTAGTTAGCGATAGCTTTAGGCAATAGCGACCAGTTTGGGGCCCGCTTTGCATGTCAGCGATATTTATTGCTAATGACATGCAAAGTGGGCGTACCCAAACTGCTAGCGACTGAAAGCAGTCGCTAACACAGTTATCGCCTATTAGCAACGCAGGCTTAGCGAGAAAAAAGGTCACGCTAAGCGCGATTATCGCTAGAATCTAACGCCTGCTAATAGGATGACTTACCTGTGTATTCAATGAGAGGTGGATTGTCAGGTTAAGCCCCCATTGGCGTTAATGCGTGAATATCGCTGGATATTTTAGCACAATGAAGAAAAACTTTGCTAATAGCATGTTTTCTCCTCTAACATATCCAGCGATAGGCAGCGATAAAAAAAATCGCTAACCGCGTTTTCCGATAAATATTGCAATTTCTTGCTAATGTGCCCCACACGTCTTTCTAGGAGCCTATTGCATAAATGTTGAAAACTCAGGTCAAAAGTAGTCAATATATTGAACTTACAAGATCTAAAAGTTGACTAGTGTTGGAATTTAAGCCTGACACTGCAAATCATCAGTGGCATCGCAAGAGTTCCTTGGGCCACAATGCAAGCCAGGAAAATGGGCCTCCAGAAGAATGGCTGAGTAGTAAAAGGCAGCCATTATTAGGTGCATTGGGTCCTTCACACTGGGCCCAGGTGCCACTGCACCTGCTGCACTATGCATAACTAAGCCCCTGCATGGTCCTGCACAGGCTGTCTGGCCATCTGGTCTACCTTGCCTGCAAATAAGACTTCCTCTTCCAGTATTGGTGCACAAAAGTGGATGCGCCACCTGAACACATATACTCACAATAAACCCCTCTGTATCTGTCGTACAGAAGTGGGTGCCCAATGATCAGCTGAAAGGGCCAACATAAAATGAGAAAATGTGAATCAGTGCAATTTCTTTGGCTGTTGCAAGCAGACAGGATGAGATGGTTTGGGTCCGCATATTTATTTAAATATATTTAGGTATTTATACAGAGCGAAGCTAGTTCAGGAGCAATGGAACTCCGAACAAGGGCAGGAGCGGCAGGATTCTGTGTAATTGATCAGGAACCAGGATACACTTGGTAGTGAAATCTAGTGGCTTATTTACAAGCCCCTTGCACCACAATTGTATCACTTTTAATATGGGAAATAGTGACGTATTGGCGTGGAGTGGAGTAGTAGTTCTCTCTGAGGAGATGGGCTTTAAGATCCTTTTGAAATTGCATAAAAGTTGTGGCAGTCGTGATGAAGATGATTGTGATGTTGTTCCAGGTGATGGGAACATAGAGTGGTAATGCCTGCCTTCGAAATTTCTTCTTTTGCAGTTTTTTGTTTCCAGGCTGGTGAAGTTCAGCTTTTGGCGTGACGCTGCCCACATAAGGTAATTCATTTCTCTGCCAAGTATCTATTTGTTTTTAAAGAACCTTTAAAAAAGTTAAAAGGTTGCCTTCCATTTTCATTAAAATTGATATCTGAACATACTTGATTTTAGTTTTTATCGTTATTGAAAAATCATTTTGTTAATTAAAAGGTAAACAAAAGTTGTTTATCATTTAAGAACATATTCTTCATACTCTGTTTCTGGCAGCCTTGGTAATATTTTCACTTTATGAATTAACATTGAGAGTATTAAGAGAGGGACAGATTCACTAACCTTTCACGTAACACAGTGTAGGAAGGTAAATTGTTGCATTGCGTTGTGTGAAATGGAGAGAGCAGAAATACGTCATATCCAGTGCCAGATTGGGAATCCAAAGCAGCCCGGACAATTTTGTCGAACTACCTCCCAGAGAGTGGGGCGTGTGAGTGTGAAGCAATGCTGCTTTTGTTACTGGTGGCCGATATTGCAGCACCACTACAACACTGGCCCTCAGTAACATAACCAGCCCCTGCCACTGCAAAACAGGACCCCACCCTTCCAGCCTCCTGGGGAAACTCCCAATGCCTACATTGACCCAGGTCATATCTACTAAGATATGGTGAACTTCAGATCTCTCATAGCACTGACGGGCTTTAGGCAGCCTAGCTCCAATGCGGGCACCCTTGCACCATGATACAAGCTTGCCTGCGTTGCCAAGAGAATTTTTTTTTGCAGGAAGGATTCCTTCCTGTACAAAAACAATCCCTTTTTCACTAATCAAGTCAAGTCATTTCAAATAACATTATTCTGTTTCATAATATAAAACCATAAAAGCACAAGGTAAAACACAAGATAAAATATGATACGATATGTACAATCCAAGCAGGAATATACCCGGTGTAAACATCTCATAAACAGTTAAAAAAATTGTATATGCACCTTAAAGTGTCTAATGACCAAGTCACCAAAGACACACCTAAATACCTGGTAAAAACACTCTAAATGGTACAATAAAACCTTGCAGTTCATCAAGTAGTTAGTAAAACAGGCTATTGGAGCAAGATAAACTGCATAGTGCCAAAGATAGTGACTAGAGTCAGGCGGGTTAGTCACAACTCACCCTAAGCCTGATAGGAGATTTAAAAAATGAAACATAGAAAAAATGGCATTACCTGTTAACATCTGAAGAAAAATGAAAGCGGGCCTTACTCGTCTAATGTTGGCCTGTTTTAAGATGGGAATTGAAAAGGATTTTCTAGGTGTATCATAAAACAGTCAAAACATCCTAAAATGAACCATGTCCTATGGAGATATACCATCACAGCCGCACAACAAGAGAGATTGCCCTGTATTCTGACCCCTGGGATGGAAGATATCAAACTGGAACCTGGTCAGGAGGAAACAATCGTATGAGTTTGGGAACCCCAGCAAGAAAAGGCTCCATCATCACAGTGGTCCTTAACATAAGGAAGTGACATAAGCTGGGCTTCAGAAGCTCCCTCTTCTCCCTTACCATGGTCTAGCGGGCGATACACGCCGTCTTAATGAGGGCTACATCTTTCTTGCACGTTTCATTAGTGTTGGAAAAAAGATCTCCTCTTCCCAGACTCATGAGGCTCTTTTCTATATATTTGAGCCATGGTACACTGGGTGCGTGATCAAGAGCCAAACAATCTTTCAGGATTGCTTTATTTAGCGAGGTCACCTCCCCAACCCAGATTTTTATTTTTAGCTCGAGAGACACTGGGTGGAAAGCTATCAAATCGGAGCTGTAGGGAGATGTGTAGCATGCCTAGCTCCTCAGAGAAGTGAAAGAGGGGATATCCTGAGAAACAGATAACAGTCGTCTCAGGAATTTGTTTTCCGCGATTTGAATATTTTTTGTGTCGGCGTATCCCCAAATTTCACTGCCATAGAGGACCTTTGAGATACACTTAGCCCTTTAGAGCTTATGAAGGGCCCCCACCAGTCTTTCCCCCAGTCTTGAGGGAAAATAAAAAAATTGCTGTAGTCTCCCTGTTGAGGTCATTTCTCTTGCGGGTGAGTTGGGACTCCCATTTCAATTTTTCATCTAAGAGTACCCCCAGGTATGAGAACACACTTGACATTTTCACTAATCACTATGGACCTCATTTGTAGCATTTTAGCATAGGGCAGTGCAGCAATGCATCTTGCTGTGCTGAACTAATGCACCGTATTTCAGTAATATGGTGCATTCATGTCCATTCTGCCTGCGCTGGCTCAGTTTCTGCAGCCCTGCACCAATGTAGGCAAACCTGCACCATGGTGCAAGGGTGCCTCTGTTGCATGTAGGATTGTTTTTGTGAAGGAAGCATAAAAACAATCCTATGAGGCATTTTCCTCTGTCTGTGTGGGCTGCAGAATGCAGCACTCTTGGAAAGATACAAAAAAACGGAGAAAGAAACATATGTTTGCTCGTTAGGACTAACCTTAACACTTCCAAAGGTTTTACATCACCTTATTAATCTGTGGCAGCATCAAGTTCCATGGTGTTGCATGGGGAAACCCACTGGGATGCCCATGGCACTCCTCCTGAGTGCAGTGTAAGGTGATTCAGCGATTTGCGCTGCATTGCCTTACTCATGATTTTTTAGGCCACTCAAAGCCATAGATGATGGCTTTGCGTGACTTCATAAATCTTTATGAGAGTCCTGCGTCATCCATGCACCACTTTAAGTGCTGCAAAAGTGATGCAGGGCTCTCATAAATAAGCCCCGATTGGTGTTACAGATTTCAGCACACATAGAAAGAAGAAATACCAAGGAGAAAAAAGATTTTTGTGCAAGTTATGCCATCCTCTGAACGCTTAGTGATTTCACACAATCCTAGGTTTACAAACCTTTGAAAATCTGGATGGCATGAAATCCATGGGTGGATGCATAGTAACACACATTCCACCCATGGAATGCCATCCGGAAGAAAATGTAATGCAATGCAGTGCCAGCCACTGCATTACGATGCATTTTTCTTACAAAGCCACGAAAGTCAACACAAATTGCCCCTTGCATGGCAATGTAAACAGCATTTTGCATCATGGATGCAACCTTGATGCGAAATGTTAATAAATCTGGCCCACAGTGTCTAGAATGCACTAAAATGTGAAAGAATGTAAGTGTGCCCCAATAGGAGATGCAATGTAAATGGAATGTGCTGATCCAACTTCTCCCTACCACCTGGATCATATGTTTAGACACTGCAGGCTTGTCCATTTCTGAAAACCATGCTATCTGCTTCTCCAGTAGGCATGAGTGTGTAGACAACCGTTTGGATCCTGGTAGCATATAACTGATGATTTTATTCTGCATGAGGGCACATTGGGAATTCTTCCATAATGATCATGCAACAGGTGTCCCTATTTATCTCTTACATATAAGGGTATGACAAGCTGAGTAGCTTGAAGCATGAATAATTCTGGCTAAAAATACAAAATGCAAAATCTGGGGTGGTTCCTCATGGAAATCTAGATGTTTGAAACCATTTGGACTCAATTTGTTTTGAGTCACTGGGAGGAAACAGTAAGCAAGATTCACACTTGTAAGCAACATGCTCACAAGTTACAAGCGCAACATATTTCATGACAACCCTTGACAAAAGGTGAGCATGGCAAGCACTCCCATAAAACGTGGTCACAAATTACCGGCAGAACAAGGTTTCAGAGTACTCTCAATCAAATCTAAGCAAGGAATGCACTGATATACAAAATGCTGGAGAATAGGTGGCACCAACTAACACTCTTGAGAAACAATTACCAGAGTGTAAACGTGAGAAGGTAGGAAACTCCATCAGCTCCGGGCAGACTTATTAACCAGGAATGCTGCCAAATGTGGGGACTTGTTTATGAGAAAGTGATGCAGTGCAGCAAGACACTGTGCTGTGTTGCGCTGCACTGCACTGCATGACAGGGAAAGGGCAGGAATTGCTGTGTTTAGTTGAATACAGCGTATTCCTGTCCTTTCCCATGTGCTGGCACACAATGGGCTGCCTAGTGCCTATGCAGGCTCCTTTGCACCATGGTGCAAGGGTGCCTCCATTGCATGCAGGAGTGTGTTGTGTAGGAAGGAGAACTTTCCTGCTCAAAACCAATCCTGGGAGGCATATTACGCTTTCTATGTGTGAGAAGAAGAAGCCAGGAGAAATAGATATATTTTTCTCCTCGTTATTCCTCCCCTAGGAAGTTGTAAGATTTTGGCGCACCCCCTGGTTTATAAGTTGTTATAAATCAGGGGATGTGTCACAATCCATGGGCATTGTGTGTAGGAACACCCACGCAACACCCAAGGAATGCCTTCCCAGGGCACAGTAACTCAACACAATGATTTGTGCTGCATTGCATTATTATAGATTTTTAAGCCACTCAGAGCCATGAAAAGTGCCTTTGCTTGGCCTCAAAAATCTGATTTAGAGATTTGCATCACGCATGTACCACATTGCATGGTGCAAATGTAATGCAACCCTCTCATATATAAGCCCCTTAGTTTGTGTATTAAAAACTTTGTACAGTCCTGTAAATTTACCTACTACCGCTCCTTTTTTTTCTTGGGTAGCTCCCAGTATATTGTCTTGGTAAAACATTTATATTTGCATACTTGGATGAACCTTTTCTGATCTGCTCACAAATTTCAGGGTAGAGCACTTGCTGAGCAAGTGGTGCGGTTATCAATATACAATATATGGGAGCTGGCAATCCAATCTCTTATTTCCTTATTACAGACGACTTATGACTCATCTTGTCACCTGTAATAAAGAAATGATGTAGCGGCTCAGCTATAATAAGTTATTAAAATTGAGTTCAGAAGTCACAATCTCTGCTGCCAGAGTCAGTAGCGAGCAGAGAGGACGAAAGGCAGCTCACACAACTGTATTTGAAACAAGGAAAATGGAAATAAGCTTTTCTTTTTCTGATCTTTTTATAAAAGCAAAACATTATCAGTAGAAAGAAGATATTTATGGCAGCATGTTAGTATTTTCTATGCTATAGGTCAATACAGGAAAGACATTCTCTTTGTGTCTCTACACGAACTAAGATCGTTGAACACCACTGCTCCTTGCGGTGCAAGAAAAATAGCACAAAACTGACTAGGCATTTTTTGGAGCATGCCCACACTGAGAATGACATCGCCTGGCTAATATTAGACAAGCCCAAATACACACCTACTATGGTAACTTTGGACTCAGTCCTCTTTTATAGAGAACAAAGTTGAGTCTACAGGCTGAAAAGTGATAGCCAAGGGTTAAATGACGATATACCCTAGATGAGCCTGGGACACTAATGAACTGACTTGCCTATTTATTCGCTCTTTGGATTTCTCCATAGAGGCGCATGAGAAAGTGAAATTTCAAAGAACAAATGACGGTAGGACTAGAGGGGGACTCCTTGATGCCATCAACCAATGTCACAAAAGAGGGCTGAGGAAAGACCCCAGCCTTGTTCGAGCACAGCTTTAGACAATTAATGTCTCATTCAATTTCTCCAAATAAATGTTATACTTTTACAATAACACGTTCACATAGGAATCCTTACTCATATGATATTTATATGTGAAGACTTACAAAAACATATCAACATCCCTCGAAAATATTTGTATTGAAATAATGCTTTTAAATCTCTTTGAAAAACAAAATCAAAAGTTCAAGATGCCATGTAACATCAGTGATTTTATATATACATTATTTCATATATACATTTTTACAAACAAGAACATTCCCAATGCATTTCGGGTTCGTATCTGAACCCTTCGTCAGGGGATAGATGTTAAGTCCGTTGTGTTTGAATATAGAAGATAATGCAGTCCTCCACAGGAATCTATAATAGAAATGCATTGGAAATGTCCTTGTTTGTAAAAATGTATATATGAAATAAGGTATATATGAAATCACTGATGTTACATGGCATCTTGAACTTTTGATTTTGTTTTTCAAAGAGATTTAAAAGCATTATTTCAATACAAATATTTTTGAGGGATGTTGATATGTTTTTGTTAGTCTTCAAATATAAATATCATATGAGTAAGGATTACTATGTGTATGTGATATTGTGAAAGTATAACATTTATTTGGAGAAATTGAATGAGACATTAATTGTCTAAAGCGGTATTTCCTCAGCCCTCTTTTGTATCTTGTTACTCATAGAGAGGAGGGTCTCATCTCTAACTTCGGGTAAATGCACTCATATTTTCATTAAGACTTAGTACTTTTTGGTTTAAAATGTATATACTGAATAATAGGTGTGCAGGTTCACCTCTTGTTGCAGTATCAACCAATGTCAGGCACGTAAGCGCTCCTTACCAACACCAATATCACTACAATGAACTTCAAGGGCTGATCGGCCCTAATCTACTGTTCATCCTTACTATACAGTGGAAATTCCTATATTACCGCCTAAGGTTAACATGCAAATGTTTGGGCACTACATATGTCCTTTGATAATACTTCTAAGTACTTCTGATTTATATTACAACTTTTTCCCTCGCCTCTGCACTTCATTCCAGAATATGACCATTGAGTCCTTGAGTGTATGTGCACCCGTGTAGGCCTTATAACCGTTTTCGTCTGCTTTTGGTTAATACATTTTCCCTTGCCGCGGAACGCTGTTCCTGAACAGGTCCGCTAATGCAATGTTGGGGCCAGAGAGGCTCTGTTAATTATTGCCTTTGTTTTTTATTTCTTGTATTTTGTATTCTTGGGTCTTTATATGAATACAGTACCACACCTCGGAACCTTGTCTCTGATAGGGACAGTGCCGATACATTTTGACACACTGGTGTATCTAGTATAAAGAGGGATACTTCCCTAAAAACTACAATTCTAATGGACACGTGGATGCCACTTGTACCACCTGATCCACATGCGGACGCCCGTAACACGTAACACTTGCTGGGGTGTAAAGATGCGATTAATGCAGGTTTTATCCAATGAGAAATTCGATGAAGAAGGTAAGTTTCAAATGAACGTTTATTTCCATAAACAGCATTCCACAGGAGTACTGCTGCTCTGATTGAAGTACAAATGCCGAATGGATATTCAGCAGTTGTAGGCTTCAGAAGAGAACAGAATCTCGAGCGATGCACCTTCAAACATAAACATGTTTGGAGGTGCGCACGCCACAGGTTTGCAACCTAACGTATGGAACATGGTGAAGTAAAGTAGTGAACATGAAGAAAATACTGAAGCAGAAATACATTGCATGTGACATAGCAAATATGGAAGAATAGCCCTTTACATCATCTCCCTTCCCATGAACAAAAAAATATATGAAAGAAAACTCTGAAATAAAGAGTAAATTTAAGACATATAAAAATCCTTACATCTTACCGGAATTTAACAATTACGAGACAATCCATGTGACTATTAAACTGTAGTTGAAGGAGGAGTGTTGGCAAGTTGAACCATGGAAGAAGGTTTTTCAATTGTAGATGTAATCATGGAAGAAGATTGTTCAGGAGCAGAGGAATTGTCAGATAAGGTACCTAAAGGAAAATGTGAACACTCATAATCATATGCCGGAGAACGCTTGCAAGCAAGAATCCTGTGTGCTTGTTCAGGTAAAATCTTAACAACAGCTCTCTTATTCCACTACCCTTTTTTAGCCACAAAAAATGAACCTTTCGAGGTTTTGATAATCTGAGTAGGCAAAGAAAATGTAGAGTCACCTTTCTTGACCTTGATGGGGTTTTTGATTAAAAACCAATCTCCAATTTGGAAATCATTTGTGCCAGAAAAAAAATCAAAATGTTTCTTCTGTACATTCTGTTTAGCAAGTACATTTTTCTTAAGTATGATTTTATCTTGACAAACTAAGCCAAAATTATCATTTTTCTTGAGGAGTTTAATCCAATTGGGACAAATGTTTCCATTGGGATCTCTTTTCCTAAGAAGTCTGAAGGGGGAAAATTGCCTGTGGTAGAATGAGGGGTGACAAGGTAAGACCATATTTTCTTTCTTATAAAAAACATCAACAGTGAGATCGCAAGCTAAGGCTGATTATATACCTTCTTTTATAAATCTGTTCATTCTTTCAATTAGACCATTTGATGTTGGAGAGTATAAAGCAACTCTGAGGTGCTTGATATCATGTGCATTAAAAATGTGTGGAACAAAAATGTGAGCCATTGTCAGTAACAATTTCTTTTGGAGACCATTCCGATTGAAAAACTCTGTTAAGAAAATGTATGACTGCGAGGGTATTGGGCGAGTTACAGAAATCAAAATCAACCCACTTGGAATGATAGTTAAGAAGAGCAATGATGTAACCTTTATCATTAGAAAGTAGATCGAATGGACCAGCAAAGTCAATCGCAAGTTTAAACCAGGCTTCTTCAGGTACAGGTACAGTGTGGATTGGAAGTTTGCTGGTTTTCCAATGCTTGGAGGAGAGTACACAGGTATCACATGTGTCAATCCATTGTGTGACATCTCAATCTAAAGCAGGCCACCAAAAATGTTCCTTTAACTTTCTTGAAGTTGACCCTACCCCTAAATGTCCTTCATGTGCACTCTGAAAAAGTCTAATACGAAGAGATGTGGGAGGAACACATTGATCTCCACGCAAAAAAACATCGTTAACAATAGATAGGTCATATGACACTTGAGCATATGACTTTAACCCCTTCCATGCTCCTGTCGACCGTTGGCCGTCGCAGCCCCGCCCACCCTTTAGAACGCCAGCACCGCGGCAGAACTGCCGCTGCGGTTAAGGCATTAATGAAGCAGGGAGTGAGCGCTCTTTTAGCCAATCAGAATTTATCATGTGTTTAACAGCTTGAAGAATTTGATCACTGTCATATGCTTGAAACCAATCAGATTGTGACAGAGTGAGAGAAGAAAGGGAAGAGTAATTTATAGATGCAACAACACATTCTATATCATCAAATTTTGAGTCAGGAAGATTGTCTTTTAACGGTAGTCTAGAAAGACAATCCGCTCAAACATTGTGTCCCCCAGAAATATGTTGGATTGTAATTTTGTATTCAAGTAATCTGGAAAGGATACGTACTAGTCTTGCGGAAGCCTTCCCAGTGCCATTGCCATTGAGTAAATGCAAAAGGGGTTTATGGTCACTTAACAGAATAAAATGAGAACCCTAAATACAACTTTAACATTTTTCCACAGCCCAGGAGCAGGCAAGGGCCTCTCTCTCTATAGTAGTTTAATTCATCTCAGCAGTACAAAGAGACCTGGAGGCAAATCCTATGGTATTTTATTTTGCACCAGACCACTGGCAAAGCAGTGCGCCTAAACCATATTGGGGTAAAAGAAGACAAAGCGGGAGCTTCAATTAATACATTTTTAATTAGATTAAAAGAAATATCGAGTTCTGAAGACCAGACAAATGTTACATTTTTCTTTAAGAGGTTGCGTAAACTTTGAACAGTCTGGGAGTAACCTTGAATGAATCAGGAATAATACTCGGTCATTCTCAAAAATTATTTTAAGGTGTATTTGTTTTGGGGAATTTGAACATTAGAGATGGCTTGAGTAAGAGAACATTTTGGTTTGATGCCAGTTGAAGAAATAGAGTGTCCTAGATAGTCAACTTCTGTTTTGAAAAATTTAAATTTTTCTTAGCCTAAGGTAATACCTGCATCTTTGAAACGCGTAAGAACCTCTTTTAGCATGTGAATGTGTTCATATTTGGTTTTGGAGAAAATTAAAACATCATCTTGGTGAACTTAAACGAACTTGATACTTTTTATCATACAATCCATACATTTTTTAAAAACATTGGCCGCAGAAGCCAGGCCAAATGATACCCTTAAGTATTTGAAAGCTCCAAAAGGAGCAATGAAATTGGTTAGGTCAGTAGATTGGGGAGATAGGGGAATTTTATGACATGCACTGCGAAGATCAAGTAAAGTGAAATATGTGGAACCACTAATACCTGTTAGTAAATCTTGAATCTTAGGGAGGGGATGACAATCAACAAGTATGTTCTGATTGAGGGAGCGAAGATCAGCACAGAGACTGATACTAAAATCCTTTTTTCTTACAATCACAATGGGACTATCCCATTGCGATGAATCTATGGGTGCAATGATACCTTCTGAGGCCATTTTGTCCAGTAAGGTTTTAAGATCATCCCTCACACTCAATGGGGTAGATCTGAGTTCATGTGCAACAGGTATTGCACCTGATTTAAGCTTGATCAAATGCTCAAATGTTTTAATGTTTCCTATGTTTATACTAAAAATGTCAGGAAATTGTGAAATTATATCATTAATAATTAACTCAAAATCCTCAGAAATAGATGAGATTTAACCATCATTAAGTTGAACAGGATTCTCAGAGCCAGGAACTAATTTTAAACCCATTTTTGTGAGGTTTTGCCAGCCTACGATTTTCTTTCCTTTTATGGCAACATAAATGATTGTATTGATGCACTTACCAGGACAAGTGAGATCAGCAAAAAAGAAACCTAGCATATCTATGTCTTTGTCTCCATATTCTTTGGGATGATGTTTAAGTTAAGAAGAGAGACAAAGGAAGATCAAAGATTCTCAAGCAAAGTGTCGGAAATATTGGTCACAGGAACACCAGAGTCAGCCATCATGTTAAGCGACTTATCACCAATTAAAACTTCCCAAGTGGGATCTTTGGCACGTTCATGGCTAGTCAAATCCTCACAAGAATCAATAGATAAAATTGCTTGTTTTGGGAGATTATCAGAAATTAACTCCATGGTATTAATGTCAAGAGAAGAAACGTCAAGAGAAGAAACATTAACATCAGGATGTTGAACTTCATGTGAGGAAATGGAACCAATGTGAACAAAACGTTGCTTCTGCAAACAAAGGTAAAATTTCCCACTTTATTACAATTTGTACATGTCTTACCAAGAGCAAAACAAATGGGACTATTGCCAAGATGTCACATCGATCCGCAGCTATAACAAACAGTGTTGAGTTTTCTTTGAAAAGGTTTTGTGAATTTGTTCTTGACAGCAATAGAATTAATTGACAAATCATTTTGTACTAAATTGACAGGTGAAACATTTTCATTTGAAATACATTTTGAAGAGATAATGCTTCTTTCAATACTCTTAGCCATGTCTATGACTTCCGATAAGGTAGGATCCCTACAACTTAGAATACGCTCTTGAATCTTTTTATGAAAACAACTATAAACAAACTGATCTCTGATACACATGTCAAGAGAAGCACCAACATTGCAATCCGCTGCTAAATTTCTGAGAGCTGAAATAAATTCTTCAATTGTCGGATTGGGATTTTGTATTCGTTTCATGAAATTAAAACGTTCCAGCATTACGTTTGGTTGTTCAAAAAACTTCTTGTTAAATCTCTGGACAGCATCAGTGTAAACGTTCCAACCATCACCATTGCCAGGTGGAGGTATAGAGTTTTGTAAACTGTCAAAAACTTGACAACCAGCACTTCCGAAATGGTTATATAGAATTACTAATTTACGTTTAGATGAGTATCCTTTGGCGTCAATAGTAATCAAATAGCTCTCAAAGCTGAGAAACCAGATTTTCCAAGATTCATTAGGTTTGCCATTAACTGGAAGGAAATGATTTAAATGTACAATTTGCTGGTTAGATGCCATGCTAAAGTGAGTAATAATGCTGTTTTCACTTGTAGTTTTATATAAAGTTATGAATCACCTTCATGCAAGTAGAGATATTGAAATGTAAATTCTCATTGAAAGGTAATTAATTGAAAGTTAAATTCCTTTGAAGTGCTTAATGCTTTAAATTATTAAATGTTATAAAAGCACATATCAGTGAGTAAATGATGTGAGGAACAGCTGATTTCTTGGTCGTATGATGAAAAGATCGTTTTTTGATGAGAAAGTGGAAAATAAAGATGGCTGCCCAAGCGTGACAACGCAGTAGCGTCACTCATATGCTAAAACGGGAAAGGATCTTCTTGAAACTCACTTTGTAAAATACTTTTAAAATGGCGGCTTACGTTGCGTGATGACATCATCACTTTTGTCAGGGGTCAGAAAGCGCCTCCCGGTACAATCCATGCTGTCAAGACTACATGTCCCAGAATCCTTGGCGCTAGGGGAGGAGTATATAAGGAGGAATCTGCTGATGCAAAGCGTCGGATATTCTTGTTCCTGACTCGGTGTGGAGTGTATGTTCGTCGTTGGATTCCCTGGTTTATTCTTGGTCTTGTGCCCTCGTTGCTGTTCCATCAAGGCGTTTTCGTTATTTTTCCCCGTTGGCTGAGCCTTCTTGCACCGGCTCGTGCGGGGAAAAACAGTTTTGCATCTTTGGTTCTGTAATTTCTGTGTTTGTTACATGCCATAGGGCGGCGTGTGTTTCATCAGGGTGTGTTCCGTTGGCTGAGCCTTCTTGCACCGGCTCGTGCGGAAAACACCCGGAGTATCCTTTCGCTATTTTGCGTCCCCGTTGGCTGAGCCTTCTTTCACCGGCTCGTGCGGGGAACGCAAAGACGATTATCTTCGCTATTCTGCGTCCCCGTTGGCTGAGCCTTCTTGCACCAGCTTGTGCGGGGAAAACACAGTTTTCGCGCTCTCCGTTGGCTGAGCCTTCTTGTACCGGCTTGTGCGGAGTAGCACTGTTGGTGATTTTTCCAGTCACGTGGGCAGACTCTCCTGCCTTCTCCAGACCGGTGGGTTCTTCTACCAGGTACTGTATTTACAACTATAATGGGGTGACGTAACCCTCTGCTATACTTTATCGTTTCTTTCATTTACTAAATTCTTGGTCCTCGACATGGTATGGTGAATCGTGCTCCCAACTGCCATCATATGACTCATGGTATGTACTAGGGCGTAGTATCAATTAAGTGGTAGGAAGGGTTTTATCCTCGCTAAGGTCACGACTGATTGTGTATTTCAGGTGGATATTATACACGCTTCATACAAAATATCCAGGACCAGATAGTAGGGGAAGAGAAGTATCTTCAGTCCCCTACTCTTATTTTTGTTACAAGTATAGGGTATAGTTGTATTTGAGTATTGGTGTGGGTCTATCATTTCCTTCAAGAGAGGTACGATCATTCTTGTTCTTTTGTCGTTTCAGATCTCCCTCCCTGCTGTCCCCTTCCTTTCCTTCCTGATTCCTTCCCTTCTGCCTTCACTTGATCCTTCCTGGACCCAGGCTGTTATAGCTTTCTGGGTTCGGTTAGATCAGGAGGTGGCCTTTATCTCATCATCCTGCTGATTCCGAGGACTTGGAGGATAACAGAATATCCGACCAAAGGTTATACGTCCTCCCGATCAGGGGGTGTTGGGGGAAATGGCCACTCTGGATGATGTTCTAGCAGCCCTGGTGTTAGTACAAGAAGAATTACACTCCTCTAAACAGGAGACAGCAGAGTTACGTACTAGATTGGATAATATCCAACGAAATCCTTTCAGTGCAGGAGCATCAGGTACCCCTCCTCCTAGTTCAGTGGTGGTAGAAATGCCGGCCACTATACCGTTGGCTAACCCAGAGTGGTTTAAGGGCAATGCTGGCTCCATTCAGGTATTCCTTACCCAAGTTACTTTACACTTTTCATGTAAGTCAAGATCCTTCCCTACTAATCAGGCCAAGGTAGCCTTTCTAGTATCTTATTTGGCAGGTGATGCGGCACAGTGGGCAGTTCCTTTGATTCAGAGAAATGACCCCATTATTCACGATTGGGAGGCGTTCAGGGATGAATTTGTAAAGGTTTTTGACAGACGGGCCGACACATATACAGCTGATAGAGAGTTGTTGATACTCAGACAAGGTAATCAAGACCTGTTAACCTATCTTAATTCGTTTAGGCGGCTAATCACAGAAACCAAGTGGCCGGAAGCCAAACAGGCTTCCTTGTGTCATCAAGGACTGAACGAAGACATGAAAGATGTCATTGCCCAAATAGATCCTCAACCTGCGACTTGTGAGGATTTGATCAATCTGGCTATGCGATTAGACCACCGGTTGAGGGCGCGCAAGGGAGACCATAAGGACAAGGGTAGAACAGTACCTTCTTATGTTCCATCCAAGCCCGCTGATAATACTACTCCTTCAGGGGCTGAACCAATGGATATAGGGGCGGTGAGAGCAGCGTTAACGGGGGCTGAAAAGGAGCAGAGAAGAAAGAAAGGGCTCTGTCTGTACTGTGGCAAAAAAGGGCATTTTGTCCGAGAATGCCCTGTTAAGCCTAAGGTATCTAGATTCCGCTTCAATAAAGGGGCGTCTGCTGTGGTGGAAAAGTCGACGGAAAACTAGAGGGCTCTGAGGTGAACGAGGGGGTTCCTTGGAGTCAGCAAGTCATCCATTCACTCTTGAAAGAGATGGTTGGAACGAATCATTTGTTTATTCAGATCATGTTATTCATACAAACCGATTGGATTAAGGTACAGGCCATGGTAGACTCAGGGGCCACCGGACTGTTTATGGATTCGGCAGAGGCTAGAAGAATTGGTATTCCACTCCTTCCTAGGGCCATTCCTGAAGAGGTATATGCAGTTGATGGGAGGAAGTTAGACATAGGCCCCATCAGTTATCAGACCGAAGAGACAGAAATGGCATATGGAGGCCATAAAGAAAGAGTCACGTTTAGTATTATCAAGGCTCCTCATTATGGCATTATCCTAGGGATTCCTTGGTTAAAACTACATAACCCTGACATTAACTGGGAAACAGGCATCATTACCATGAACTCCCCCTTTTGTAAGAGCCATTGTCATGAAGAAGGTACAAGTCCATCATTCTCTTTAGCCAACAGTGTTCATGTGGCCACAGCAGCAGAAAAGGAAGTGTTTTTGCCAGAAGCATATAAAGATTTTTCAAGTGTTTTTTCGATGAGGTTAAAGCTGAGGTACTCCCTCCTCATCGGCAATACGACTGTCAAATCGATCTAGTCCCTGGAGCAGTCGTACCTAGTGGTCGCTTGTATGCTTTGACTGAACCCGAAAACACACATTTAAGGTCTTATCTGGATAAATTGGTTAAATTAGGGTTCATAAGGCCTTCCAAGTCGCCCGCTGCATCCCCTCTTTTCTTCATACCTAAGGCGAATGGAGAACTGAGGGCTTGTGTAGACTTTAGGGCTCTGAATGCAGTCACCATAAAGAACCGCTACCCCCTTCCACTCATCCATGTGTTATTGGAACAGGTGAAGAAAGCCACCATCTATACCAAGCTAGACTTGAAGGGAGCATATCATCTAGTAAGAATGCGGAAAGGGGATGAGTGGAAGACAGCCTTTAAAACCAGATATGGCCTCTACGAATATTTGGTTATGCTTTTCGGGCTTTGCAACGCCCCGGCGGCGTTCCAGTATTTCTTGAACGATGTGCTGCGAGAGATACTGGACAGATACGTCGTCGTCTACATAGATGACATTTTGATATACTCAGATTCGGTGGATTCACACGTTCAGCATGTTAAGGAGGTATTGACAAGGTTACAACGGCATCGTCTCTTTTGCAAGTTGAGTAAGTGTGATTTCCACGTAACCACAGTTGAGTTTTTGGGTGTCATGCTCAGCCCTCAGGGGCAAGAGATGGCAGAGCGAAAGATCAGAGCGGTCAAGGAGTGGCCTGTTCCTCAAAACATCAGGGACATTCAGTGTTTTGTAGGCTTCGCCAATTTTTACAGGCGTTTTATCAAGCCGTTTTCCAAGGTGGTGGCTCCCATCACACATTTATTGAGGAAGACGCAGCCATTCCGGTGGACGCAAGAGGCAGATGAGGCTTTCAAGACATTGAAGGCTGCGTTTGTGTCAGCTTCGGTGTTGGCACATCCGGATCCCGAGAGACCCTTCATCGTCGAGGCAGATCCCTCCAATGTTGCTGTTGGGGCCATTCTTTCACAAAGACATGAGTCGACAGGGCAGATGCATCATGTCGCGTACATGTCTAGGAAGCTGAATGGAGCTGAATCCAATTATTGTATCGCGGAAAAGGAACTGTTAGCGATAAAGGTGGCATTTACTGAATGGAGACATTTTTGATGGGAGCCAGACACATGGTTACTGTGTATACTGATCACAGGAATCTGCAGTATATGACAGCGGCCAGACACCTTACACCTAGGCAACTCAGGTGGATGTTGTTCTTTTCTGGTTTCCATTTCACCATCACCTTCCGCCCTGGGGTGGAAAATAGGAAGGCGGATGCTTTGACACGCCAATCCTCGCTGAAAGCCCCAGAGAATGTGGTGAAAACAGCCATCATCGATCCAGCGAATATGATATGTGTCATCCAGCCAGACGCATTCCTGCAGGGAATCCGCATGGGCATCAGAACATTGTACTGGAGGGATTGGATACGTATGCATTCAGAATGGCAAATCAAGAATGGTTATCCGGTCAATAAGGGGCGATTGCTGATACCCACGGTGTCTCTCCGTAAACAAGTCTATAAATGGTGCCACGAGTCTCCTAGTGCAGGTCACATGGGGGTTGACAAGACTATCGATCAGATCATGAGGAGGTGTTGGTGGCCTTCTTTGAGAACGGATGTCAAGGGATGGATTTCCCAGTGTGAGGTGTGTGCGACGGCAAAGACAGATCATAGACGCCTGGCTGGGCTTCTACAACCGCTTCCCACTCCATCCGTTCCCTGGGAACGCATTTCTTTGGATTTTGTGGTGGGTCTGCCTAAGGATCAGGGATGTTGGTGGTTATTGACTATCTGACCAAGATGGGCCATTTTATAGCTTGCCCTCAAGTACCTTCAGCCGGTCAATTAGCAGGATTACTAATGGAAAACGTAGTACGACTGCATGGTCTACGTGCTGTTATTGTCTCTGAAAGGGGTTCCCAATTCACAGCACGTTTTTGGAAGGCTTGGTGTTCGTTTTTGCATATTGAGACAGCCTTATCGACCAGCTTTCACCCCCAAACTGATGGGCAGACGGAGCGTCTCAATCAAACGTTGAAGCAGTTTTTGAGATGCTATGTAGATCAGGGACAAGACAATTGGGTGAGTTACTTGTGGCTTGCGGAGGTGGCTTATAATAATACCACTCATAGTGCTACTCGTGTATCCCCCTTTTATTGTACGTATGGGTGCCATCCACGCTTCATTCCTTTTCTCCATCCTCTAGGGGAGCATACGGTGCCTGAGGCGGCCAAGAGGGTGTCTCACATCAAGGACACGTTGGTGAAGGCTCATGCTAATTTGAAGGCTTCCAAGGTGGCTTACAAGGGAACGGCGGATAAACACCGGAGACAGGGTCCACTGTATCAAGTGGGGGATCTGGTGTGGGTGTCTACACGGAATATCAGGTTCCGAAAGTACAGTGTGTTCAATCCAAAGTACATTGGCCCTTTTCCCATTGTGAAGCGTGTCAGCCCTGTGGCCATGAAACTTAAACTGCCGCACCATTTACGATTGCATCCGGTGTTTCATGTGTCGCTCTTGAAACCCTCCTTGTCACCGATGCGCAAGCCTCCTCCACCTGTTGTTTCCCAGGACGGGCCGGAATACGAGGTGGATGGCATTCTTGATTCCAAGTGGAGGGGCAGGGGTCTGCGCTATTTGGTTTCCTGGAAGGGGTATGGCCCGGAGGAGAACTCTTGGGAACCGGCGTCTGGGGTGCATGCTCCGCGCCTGGTGGCGGCCGACCATAGGCGGTTCCCTTTATGTCCTGGCCCGTTGAGGCGCTCTCGGTGAGGGGGGATGTACTGTCAGGGGTCAGAAAGCGCCTCCCGGTACAATCCATGCTGTCAAGACTACATGTCCCAGAATCCTTGGCGCTAGGGGAGGAGTATATAAGGGGGAATCTGCTGATGCAAAGCGTCGGATATTCTTGTTCCTGACTCGGTGTGGAGTGTATGTTCGTCGTTGGATTCCCTGGTTTATTCTTGGTCTTGTGCCCTCGTTGCTGTTCCATCAAGGCGTTTTCGTTATTTTTCCCCGTTGGCTGAGCCTTCTTGCACCGGCTCGTGTGGGGAAAAACAGTTTTGCATCTTTGGTTCTGTAATTTCTGTGTTTGTTACACGCCATAGGGCGGCGTGTGTTTCATCAGGGTGTGTTCCGTTGGCTGAGTCTTCTTGCACCGACTCGTGCGGAAAACACCCGGAGTATCCTTTCGCTTCGCTATTTTGCGTCCCCGTTGGCTGAGCCTTCTTTCACCGACTCGTGCGGGGAATGCAAAGACGATTATCTTCGCTATACTACGTCCCCGTTGGCTGAGCCTTCTTGCACCGGCTCCTGCGGGGAAAACACAGTTTTCGCGCTCTCCGTTGGCTGAGCCTTCTTGCACCGGCTCATGCGGAGTAGCGCTGTTGGTGATTTTTCCAGTCACGTGGGCAGACTCTCCTGCCTTCTCCAGACCGGTGGGTTCTTCTACCAGGTACTGTATTTACAACTATAATGGGGTGACGTAACCCTCTGCTATACTTTATCGTTTCTTTCATTTACTAAATTCTTGGTCCTTGACATGGTATGGTGAATCGTGCTCCCAACTGCCATCATATGACTCATGGTATGTACTAGGGCGTAGTATCAATTAAGTGGTAGGAAGGGTTTTATCCTCGCTAAGGTCACGACTGATTGTGTATTTCAGGTGGAGATTATACACGCTTCATACAAAATATCCAGGACCAGATAGTAGGGGAAGAGAAGTATCTTCAGGGCCTACTCTTATTTTTGTTACTGGTATAGGGTATAGTTGTATTCGAGTATTGGTGTGGGTCTATCATTTCCTTCAAGAGAGGTACGATCATTCTTGTTCTTTTGTCGTTTCAGATCTCCCTCCCTGCTGTCCCCTTCCTTTCCTTCCTGATTCCTTCCCTTCTGCCCTCACTTGATCCTTCCTGGACCCAGGCTGTTATAGCTTTCTGGGTTCGGTTAGATCAGGAGGTGGCCTTTATCTCATCATCCTGCTGATTCCGAGGACTTGGAAGATAACAACTTTATTGTAGAAGGGAGAAGTTGGTTGGCTTAGAGTGCAGAAATTAACCAATAACTTTGAAATTCAATGAAAACTGAAGTTAAGGTCGTATTCTGTTCAGAAAATCAGAAACAGCAACGTAGAAGCGAAGGATCGGAGGTAGCAGTAACAAAGCAGATTTGAATCCGAACGTCTTCACGAATCTGTAAAAGGGTACAAAGTAGGAAATCCGTAGAAATTGGTGAAATGCTGGAGATTCGCTCGTCGCCAGATGGGATTAATGCAGGTTTCATCCGATGAGAAAGTCGATGAAGAAGGTAAGTTTCAAATGAAACTTTATTTCCATAAACAGCATTTCACAGGATTACTGCTGCTCTCATTGAAGTACAACTGCTGAATAGCTATTCAGCAATTGTAGGCTTCAGAAGAGAACAGAACCTCGAGCGATGCGCCTTCAAACATAAGCATGTTTGGAGGTGCGCACGCCAGAGGTTTGCAATGTAGCATATGGAACATGGTGAAGTAAAGTAATGAACATAAAGAAAATATTGAAGTAGAAATACATTGCATGTGACATAACAAATACAGAAGAATAGCCCTTTACATGGGGGCACACTCCGCCCACTACTTTGACTTATTGGCGTCTGCACCGATATACTTTACCCTCGCCAGGACTTCCAAGAGGACTTAAGAACCCCGGAACCGGTAAAACAAAATCTGAGGAACCCTATGTGTATGCTAAACTAATGCAGCACCCGCGTGGCATACTTGTTTCTCCCTGGCCTTAGAGGAGCATGGACTTTATGGTGGACTAATATGGACTCTCCTGTCCCAGCTCCCAAAGTGGAGAGTTTACACTTATTTCTCGAGTCCAGTAAATGTATGACTCGCTGCTCTCGTCCCTAAATGTTCAACAGGAACACCACAAAGGGTTTCAGCTAGAGGGACATCACGTATAACGTGGCTGTTGTCCCGCAGTATTTTAAATGTCACACAACCTTTATGTAGACGCTAGAACCAGACGGCTGATCACACTTGTTGTGGCCACTAGGAGAGCATTCCCACAGTGCTTTTTGAGTTACATTTGGCATTTCTTCTGCATGTGACATCTAAGCCTTTTTGAGAATTCACAGTATGTGACCGAAAGGCACAGTATTTCACTCCCTGGCAGGTAGAAACGTAACTCAATGTAAGCAGTTTGTGTTAAGGGTGACTGTATGACTATGTATTATGAAAAACTATCCTCTACGGTACATTATAAAAATATTGGAAGCTACCTCAGTGTCCCATGACTTTATAACCTAACTCAAGTTTGGCTTCCTTCCTCTATATCTTCCTTTAACTCTTTGGTGACTTGGGATCTTTATACGGTGGCAGCTGGCTCAGGTAAGTGCGGTGGGGTGGGCAGGGCATGACACGGGGAAACCAACAGAAAAGGTATGATTAAATAAATAAATAATCCCGATTCCGTCGTCCGTCGGCTTCCCCCTGCCACGCACTGCCCCACCCCACCGCGCTTACCTGAGCTGGTCGGCACTGTGTTTATAACGTATGACAAGGCATGCATTAACCATATATATCATAAGTGTATTTGCTCCAATCCATTTGTTCTTCTACATTTTCTGGGTTTTGCTTTTGTGTAATGCTGCTCTTTCAGCTCAGGCTGCTCTGTCATAATGTTAACAAACACTTCTCACTTTTTATCAGAATTTTTATGCACACTAAATTTGTGACTCACATATTTCTAAATATATTGATGTGGTTTGCAGTTTGTCTGGTGGGTAGGGTCCATGGCTCAACACACGTGTGATCAAGGTGCTGGGTTGTCTTAACAGTTCATGCAGATGCCTGACTAATGAAGGATGAATACATATTTCCTTGCAAAATTTGAGCTCATAAAATCATGGGTGGATAGTTGTGGTAAAATAGCTAAATTAATCACAATAGGGAAAACACTGGCATGCAACTCCGGGTATAAATTTGTATTCTACAACAACTCTGAACTTAGTGTTTGTTTGAGGTGGATTCAAAAGTGTTAAACTCTCAACGTTTATAAAATTCCTGCTCTGGTATTTACATTGTACGAAGTCGATGTTCTCTCAACAGAATCCTAGTAAAAAATAAGGAACAAGAAATGTGCAGGGATACAAAAAGCGTGCACAGGAAATAGAGAGGTTTTGAGTCAGACATTCTGCTACTTTTTATGAAATATATTATCCTGGCATCCCCCTGATTCAGGACAGGAACTCATTAATATCACTGCATGTGGGCAAATGTGGATGTAAATAGAAGAAATTAACTCTCACATTAATATTGGTGCAATGCTATTGCACTCATTGCCTTCTATATAAAATACCCCCCAGTTCAGACATGGTCATATGCAAATCAGTCTGACCCTGTGCCTCATGGGAATAATCCAGCCCGAACTGCCAAGCCATGTCTTTCCTGGACCGGAATCATGCTTCCCAGGACCGGTTTCTGGCATTACAGCCGTCTTCAGCCGGGCTTGCTTGAATCCAGTGGCAAAGTGAGCAAGGGACTCACGTGTGAGCATACCCTGCAAACTTAGGGCGAACAAAGAAAAACCAAAGGGGATGATGGACGGAGCGTTGACCATACAAACACTCACCCCCAGTCAACTGATCTGGGTTTAATCCATCACCGTTCTTTGGCTCACTCCGCCACCCCAGTTCAGACATGGCGATATGCAAATTAGTCTGACCCGGTGCCTCATGGGAACAGTCCAACTAGCCTGGCTGATGAGGGGTGTTACTCTAAAACAGGTCCCTGGATGCTTGTTTTGTGGCATTTTGACCTGGACTGTTCCTATGAGGAGCAGGTTCAAGACTGATTTGCATATGGCTGGGTCCAACCTGGGGTGTCGTAGTGATGGAAAGCACAATGGATTTAACTCAGATCTCTTGACTGAGGGTACATGTTTGATTCATTCAGTATTCCGTCCATCATTTGTTGCAGCACCACTTTTTGCCCTAAGTGGTATGGGTATGCGCAGACATGGGCCCCCTGCTCACTGTGCCACTGAAGTCAAGCTAGCCTGATTGGTGAGGGATGTTACCCCACACCTGAGTCCAGGATGCTTGTTTCCAGTCCAGGGAGGACCAGGCATGGCAGTTTGGGCTGGACTGTTAAAGCATGATGGATTTTACCCAGATCTCTTGACAGGAGGAATGTTGATTCATTCAGAATTTCATCCACCATTTGTTGCCATGGCACTTTTTGCCCTGAGTGGGATGGGAATGCACAGAGGGGGCTCCCTTGCCCTCTGTGCCACTGGTGTCAAGCTAGCCTTGCTGATGAGGGGGGTTACCCCGAAATCAGTATCAGGATGCTTGATTCCAGTCCAGAAAGAACCTGCGCTGCATTTTTCCCATGAGGAGCAGGGTCAAGACTGATTTGCATAAGGCTGAGTCCAAACAGGGGTGGCATAGTGAGCTAAAGAATGATGGATTTAACCAAGATCTCTTGACAGGTGTGAACGTTTGATTCATTCAGCATTCCGTCCATAATTTGTTGCTGTAGCACTTTCCACCCTATGTGTGATGGGAATGCCCAGGCGGGGCTTCCTTGCTCACTATGCCACTGGATTCAAGCTAGCCTGGCTGATGAGTGGTGTTACCCTGAAATCGGTGTCAGGATGCCTTTTCCAGTCCAGCGAAGACCAGGCTAGGCAGATCATGCCGGACTGTTCCCATGAGGAGCTGGGTCCAGAACTATTTGCATATGACTGGGTCCAAACTGGGGTGGTATAGTGAGTAAATGAATGATGGATTTAACCCAGATCTCTTAACAGGGATGAATGTATGATTCATTCAGCATTTGGTCCGTCATTTATTGCTGTAGCACTTTTTGCCGTAAGTGGGATGGATATGCCCAGACGTGGCTTTCTTACTCACTGTGCTACTGAATTAAAGTTAGCCTGACTGCTGAGGGGTTTTACCTCGAATTCGGTCACAAGAGGCTTTTTTCCAGTCCAGGGAGGTCCCGGCTTGGCAGTTTGGGCCTGACTGTCACCATGAGGAGCAGGGTCAAGACTGACTTGCATATGTTGCATCCAAACTGAGCTGGCGTAGTGAACTAAAGGATGATGGATTTAACCCAGATCTCTTGACAGGGTGAATGTTTGATTTATTCAGCATTCCATCCATCATTTGTTGCCAATGCACTTTTTGCCCTGAGTGGGATGGGAATGCCCAGACAGGATTCCCTTACTTGTTGTGCCACTGGATTCAAGCTAGCCTGGCTGATGAGTGGCGTTACCCTGAAATCTGTGTCAAGATGCTTGATTCCAGTCCAGAGAAGACCAGGCTTGGCAGTCCAGGCTGGACTGTTCCCACGAGGAGCTGGGTCCAGATCGATTTGCATATGGCTGGTCCAAACTGGGGTGGCATAGTGAGCAAATGAATGATGGATTTAACCCAGATCTTTTAACAAGGATGCATATTTGATTAAATCAGCATTCTGTCCATCATTTATTGCTTCAGCCCTTTTTGCCCTAAGTGGGATGGATATGCCCAGACGTGGCTTCCTTGCTAGCTGTGCCACTAGATTCAAGCTAGCCTGGTTGATGAGGGCTGTTACCCTGTAACTGGTCCCGGGATGCTTGTTTTGTTGCATTTTGGGCAGGACTGTTTCTATGAGGACCAGGTTCAAGACTGGTTTGCATAAAGCTGGGTCCAACCTGGGGTGGCGTACTGAGCGAAAGCACAATGGATTGAACTCATATCTCTTGACTTAGGGTACATTTTTGGTAAGGGTATGCTCAGACATGGGTCCCTTGCTTGCTGTGCCACTGAATTCAAGCTAGCCTGGCTGGTGAGGGGTGTTACCCCAAACCTTTGTTCAGAATGCTTGTTTACGGTCCAGGGAGGGTCAGGCATGGCAGTTTGGGATGGACTGTCCTGAAGAGGAGTAGGGTCAAGACTGATTTGTATATGTCTGGGTCCAAACTGGGATGGCGTAGTGAGCTAAAGAATGATGGATTTAACCCAGATCTCTTGATGGTGTGAATGTTTGATTAATTCTGCATTTCATCCATCATTTGTTGCCATGGCACTTTTCGCCATGAGTGGGATGGGAATGCCCAGACAGGATTCCCTTACTTGCTGTGCCACTGGATAAAAGCTAGCCTGGCTGATGAGTGGTGTTGCCCTGAAATCTGTGTCAGGATGCTTGATTCTAGTCCAGAGAAGACCAGGCTTGGCAGTCCAGGCTGGACTGTTCCCGCAAGGGCTGGGACCAGTTTGATTTGCACATGGCTGGTCCAAACTGGGGTGGCATAGTGAGTAAATGAATGAAGGATTTAACCCAGATCTTTTAACAAGGATGCATATTTGATTAAATCAGCATTCTGTCCATCATTTATTGCTTCAGCCCGTTTTGCCCTAAGTGGGATGGATATGCCCAGACGTGGCTTCCTTGCTAGCTGTGTCACTAGATTCAAGCTAGCCTGGTTGATGAGGGCTGTTACCCTGTAACTGGTCCCGGGATGCTTGTTTTGTTGCATTTTGGGCAGGACTGTTTCTATGAGGACCAGGTTCAAGACTGATTTGCATAAAGCTGGGTCCAACCTGGGGTGGCGTTCTGAGCGAAAGCACAATGGATTTAACTCAGATCTCTTGACTGAGGGTACATTTTTGGTATGAGGATGCTCAGACATGGGTCCCTTGCTTGCTGTGCCACTGAATTCAAGCTAGCCTGGCTCGTGAGGGGTGTTACCCCAAACCTTTGTCCAGAATGCTTGTTTACGGTCCAGGGAGGGCCGGGCATGGCAGTTTGGGCTGGACTGTCCTGAAGAGGAGCAGGGTCAAGACTTATTTGCATATGGCTGGGTCAAAACTGGGGTGGCATAGTGAGCAAAAGAATGATGGATTTAACCAAGATCTCCTAACCGGGATGAATGTTTGATTCATTCAGCATTCGTTCCATCATTTATTGCTTCAGCACTTTTTGCCGTAAGTGGGATGGATATGCCCAGACGTGGCTTCCTTATTCGCTGTTCCACTGGATTAAATCTAGCCTGACTGCTGAGGGGTGTTACCTCGAATTCGGTCCCCAGAGGCTTTTTTGCAGTCCAGGGAGGACCCGGCTTGGCAGTTTGGGCCGGACTGTCCCCATTAGGAGCAGGGTCAAGACTGACTTGCATATGGCTGCATCTAAACTGAGGCGACGTAGTGAGCTAAAGAATGATTGATTTAACCCAGATCTCTTGTTTGGGGTGAATGTTTGATTTATTCAGCATTCCATCCATCATTTGTTGCCATGGCACTTTTCACCCCGAGTCGGATGGGAATGCCCAGACAGGGCTCCCTTACTTGCTGTGCCACTGGATTCAAGCTAGCCTGGCTGATGAGTGGCGTTACCCTGAAATCTGTGTCAGGATGCTTGTTTCCAGTCCGGAGAAGACCAGGCTTGGCAGTTCAGGCTAGACTGTTCCAATGAGGAGCTGGGTCCAGATCGAATTGCATATGGCTGGTATAAAATGGGGTGGCATAGTGAGCTAAAGAATGATGGATTTAACCCTGATCTATTAAGAAGGATGAATATTTGATTCATTCAGCATTCCATTCATCATTTATTGCTTTAGCCCTTTTTGCCCTAAGTGGGATGGATAGGCCCAGACGTGACTTCCTTGCTAGCTGCGCCACTAGATTAAAGCTAGTCTGGTTGACGAGGGTGGTTACCCTGAAACTGGTCCCAGGATGCTTGTTTTGTGGCATTTTGGGCTGTACTGTTTCTATGAGGAGCAGGTTAAAGACTGATTTGCATATGGCTAGGTCCAACCTGGGGTGGCATAGTGAGCGAAAGCACAATGGATTTAACTCAGATCTCTTGACTGAGGGTAAATTTTTGATTCATTCAGCATTCTGTCCATCATTTGTTGCAACACCACTTTTCGCCCTAAGTTGTATGGGTATGCTCAGACATGGCCCCCCTGCTCGCTGTGCCACTGAATTCAAGCTAGTCTGGCTGGTGAGGGGTGTTACCCAAAACCTTGGTCCAGGATGCTTGTTTATGGTGCAGGGAGGGCTAGGCATGGCAGTTTGGGCTGGACTGTTCCAAAGAGGAGCAGGGTCAAGACTGATTTGCATATGGCTGGGTCCAAACTGGGGTGGCGTAGTGAGTTAAAGCATGATGAATTTATCCCAGATCTCTTGACCGGGTGAATGTTTGATTGATTCAGCATTCCATCCATTATTTGTTGCCATGGCACTTTTTGCCCAGAGTGGGATGGGAATGCCCAAACAGGACTCCCTTACTTGCTGTGCCGCTGGATTCAAGCTAGCCTGGCTGATGAGTGGCGTTACCCTGTAATCTGTGTCAGGATGCTTGTTTCCAGTCCAGAGAAGACCAGGCTTGGCAGTCCAGGCTGGACTGTTCCCACGAGGAGCTGGGTCCAGATCGATTTGCATATGGCTGGTCCAAACTGGGGTGGCATAGTGTGTAAAAGAATGATGGATTTAACCCAGATCTCTTAACAAGGATTAATATTTGATTCATTCAGCATTCTGTCCATCATTTATTGCTTCAGCCCCTTTTGCCCTAAGTGGGATGGATAGGCCCAGACATGGCTTCCTTGCTAGCTGTGCCACTAGATTCAAGCTAGCCTGGTTGATGAGGGCTGTTACCCTCTAACTAGTCCCGGGATGCTTGTTTTGTGGCATTTTGGGCTGGACTGTTTCTATGAGGAGCAGGTTCAAGACTGATTTGCATAAAGCTGGGTCCATCCTGGGGTGGCGTACTGAGCGACAGCACAATGGATTTAACTCATATCTCTTGACTGAGGGTACATTTTTGATATGGGCATGCTCAGACATGGGTCCCTTGCTTACTGTGCCACTGAATTCAAGCTAGCCTGGCTGGTGAGGGGTGTTACCCCAAATCTTTGTCCAGGATGCTTGCTTACGGTCCAGGGAGGGCCAGGCATGGCAGTTTTGGCTGGACTGTTCCGAAGAGGAGTAGGGTCGAGACTGATTTGCATATGTCTGGATCCAAACTGGGATGGCGTAGTGAGCTAAAGAATGATGGATTCCACCCAGATCTCTTGATGGTGTGAACATTTGATTAATTCTGCATTTCATCCATCATTTGTTGCCATGGCACTTTTCACCATGAGTAAGATGGGAATGCCCAGACGGATCTCCCTTGTTCTCTGTGCCACTGGTTTCAAGCCAGCCTGGCTGATGAAGGGCGTTACCCCGAAATAATTATCAGGTTGCTTGATTCCAGGTCAGAAAGAACCTGGCCTGTCAGTTCGGACTGCACTTTTCCCATGAGGAGCAGGGCCAGGAATGATTTGCATATGGCTGGTCCAAACTGGGATGGCATAGTGAGCAAAAGAACAATGAATTTAACTCACATCTCTTGACAGGGTGAATGTTTGATTCATTCAGCATTCCAGCCATCATTTGTTACTGCAGCACTTTTTGCCCTAAGTGGGATCAGTATGCCCAGATGTGGCTCTGCCCTTTATAGAGTGCAAAGTTCTCAGTATCGACACTTTATGCTGGTTTTGAAGCACTGCTGTCTTGTAAAATCCTCTAACTCAGCATTTGCAATTTGTAACGCATAATCAATGTTTCATTTAGTACTCTTGAGGTTTGCAACACTTTGCAACACTTTGCAAAAAGCCCCTTTGTGGTGTAAGGGCATTGAGGATCCTTACACTGAAAAGGGAATGATGGCATAGCTGGGATCCGCGAGATTGTTCAGGATCAGGGCATCACCTCTAAGATAAGCGGGGGAGATGCCGAACTCGGATGAAGCATGATGCTGTTGTTCCTGGGCTGCGGCCGATTATATTTGGACTGTGAATAAGCAGCATTGTATGCATATGGATATGGCACATGTGGCTATTTATAGTGTTTGTTTGTACAAAAGATCAATAAAGATATATTTTTATAAAAAGGGAAGGACGGGTCATAAATCAATGCAGACTTTGTTTTGTGACCAGCCTGTTTGGGAATCAGGCACTAAATGTGTAAGTGTGGTCAGTTAAGTAGGGAACAGCCAACTTTCTTGAATCTCATAAAAATTGAGTTTTTAAAACTGTTGGTATCAAATGTGTGTGCGTATTTTGATAAAATATGTGATACCTGTTGCATTCCAGCTCATGTCGGTATTAATGTCATTAGGAATAATTTTGTGAACACAAGTATGGAAGACAGGTCCCCATCAAGCTCTGTTTAAAGTAATGGCAGGTAAACATTATGGGGCCTATTCACAGACCTAACTTAAGACAAAATCCTAAATTTACTACTTTTGGTATTTGGAAGTTAGGATTTTGTCTTAAGTTTGTCTTAAGACAGCCTTAAGACAGACTTAAGTTAGGATTTTGTCTTAAGTCTGTCTTAAGACAAACTTAAGACAAAATCCTAACTTCTGTGAATACCATAAGTAGTAAGTTTAGGATTTTGTCTTAAGTTAGTTCTGTGAATCGGGCCCGTACTATTTGCCTTGTATTCAAAGCCTTTATTCTCATCAAGTTGGATGGATTAAGCATCTCAGGATTCCACATCTGCTGGAAACTATCAATTCAATTAATATGGGATAGAATTCAAAGTTTAACCTGAACAAGAGACGGAGGTAATGATCAACCAAAGTGGTTTACCTTTTAATACTGCCAATGGTGCTTTATAGTTCTTCATACAGTCATATGCTTTCTTTTAGAACTGGTTTTAAAGAGGAGCTGGAAATACATCCTAATCATTCTCTAATAATTGATCTAAATGTTTCAAAATTAGATCAAGCACAACTAATGAAGAGACCACTGCAAACGTTGACTGCAAGGTTGTTGTGCAAAAGAGACCAGTTCAGTATCAGTGGTCCAGATGACTGTGAGCTGCGTAACCAAGTAATGACAAATTTGGGAAAAATGTAACACAAATAAAAGGGACTTGCTTTGAAATATTGGACAATCACAACCTCCCAAGTGCTGGGATCTATCTGATCCTTGAACCACACAGTTGTTTTTTCTTATTCTTTAGGCTCAATATATTTTGGAAATTTAGGACTCTTCATGTTAATGTTCATGTTAATGTTATATGTGCTTGCATAGCCCGCGGCTGCCCCAGCGAAGGGGCGTCCCGGCGCTTACTGTATGAGAAGTGGACAGAGGATAGGGTCAGGGAGGTAAGGAGGGAGTAAATTTGTTTAACAGAAGAGGTGTGTTTTGATTGCTTTCCTAAAGGTCATGCTAGAGTAAATGTATATTTCTCATATTGAAAGAGATGGGTTTGGTTGTGACAGTGTGCCAACCATCCAGTTATGGGACAGGATCAAAGTTTCACTGGGCTCTGTGTATTGTCCCATACTTGGGAGTAGTGGGGTCCCTTAATCACAACCCCATGTTAAACGGTAACACACAATTGGTATATATGCAGAAGAGATGTTGATAGCCCTCACACAGAACACTGTTGGTGAAGAGAATCCCATTTGTCCAATTATACCACATAAATAGACGAGTGAGAGCAATCCATGTAGTTTGACTATTTACTCCTCTACAGCATTGCCCACTCTCTGTATATCTTAAGGACATCTGGTTTTTAGTAATGAGATTTCACTCAATAACCTGATACCTTCTTAGTGTTGCTATCTTCATGTACTTCAAATGAACCCTTTGAACTAACACATTGTTTACACCAAGGGTAAGCACTGCATGGTTCACTCTAAAAGCAAGCACAGCATGGTTCACTCCAAGAGTACACACACCATGGTTCGCTCCAAGAGTAAGCACAGAATTGTTCACTCAAAGTGTAAGCACAGCATGATACACTCAAAGAGAAAGCACAGCATGGTTCACTCCAAGAGTAAGTACAGCATGGATCCCTCCAAGAGTAAGTACAGCATGGATCCCTCCAAGAGTAAGCACATCATGGTTCACTCCAAGAGTAAGCACAGCATGGTTCACTCCAAGAGTAAGCACAGCATGGGTCACTCCAAGAGTAAGCACAGCATGGTTCACTCCAAGAGTAAGTACAGCATGGATCCCTCCAAGAGTAAGTACAGCATGGATCCCTCCAAGAGTAAGCAAGGCATGGTTCACTCCAAGAGTAAGCACAGCATGGTTCACTCCAAGAGTAGGCACAGCATGGTTCACTCCAAGAGTAAGCCCAGCATGGGTCACTCCAACTGTAAGCACAGCATGATTCACTCCAAGAGTAAGCACAGCATGGTTCACTCCAAGAGAAAGTACAGCATGGATCCCTCCAAGAGTAAGTACAGCATGGATCCCTCCAAGAGTAAGCACAGCATGGGTCACTCCATAAGTAAGCACAGCATGGTTCACTCCAAGAGTAAGTACAGCATGGATCCCTCCAAGAGTAAGCACAGCATGGATCCCTCCAAGAGTAAGCACAGCATGGGTCACTCCATGAGTAAGCACAGCATGGTTCACTCCAAGAGTAAGTACAGCATGGATCCCTCCAAGAGTAAGTGCAGCATGGATCCCTCCAAGAGTAAGCACAGCATGGGTCACTCCATGAGTAAGCACAGCATGGTTCACTCCAAGAGTAAGTACAGCATGGATCCCTCCAAGAGTAAGTACAGCATGGATCCCTCCAAGAGTAAGCACAGCATGGGTCACTCCATGAGTAAGCAGAGCATGGTTCACTCCAAGAGTAAGTACAGCATGGATCCCTCCAAGAGTAAGCACAGCATGGATCCCTCCAAGAGTAAGCACAGCATGGGTCACTCCATGAGTAAGCACAGCATGGTTCACTCCAAGAGTAAGTACAGCATGGATCCCTCCAAGAGTGAGTGCAGCATGGATCCCTCCAAGAGTAAGCACAGCATGGGTCACTCCATGAGTAAGCACAGCATGGTTCACTCCAAGAGTAAGTACAGCATGGGTCCCTCCAAGAGTAAGTACAGCATGGATCCCTCCAAGAGTAAGCACAACATGGGTCACTCCAAGAGTAAGCACAACATGGTTCACTCCATGAGAATGCACAGCATGGTTCACTCCAATAGTAAGTACAGCATGGATCCCTCCAAGAGTAAGCACAGCATGGTTCACTCCAAGAGTAAGCACAGCATGGGTCACTCCATGAGTAAGCACAGCATGGTTCACTCCAAGAGTAAGTACAGCATGGACCCCTCCAAGAGTAAGCACAGCATGGTTCACTCCAAGAGTAAGCACGGCATGGCTCACTCCAAGAGTAAGCACAGCATGATTCACTCCAAGAGTAAGCACAGCATGGTTCACTCCAAGAGTAAGTACAGCATGGATCCCTCCATGAGTAAGCACAGCATGGTTCACTCCAAGAGTAAGCACAGCATGATTCACTCCAAGAGTAAGCACAGCATGGTTCACTCCAAGAGTAAGTACAGCATGGATCCCTCCAAGAGTAAGCACAGCATGGTTCACTCCAAGAGTAAGTACAGCATGGGTCACTCCATGAGTAAGCACAGCATGGTTCACTCCAAGAGTAAGTACAGCATGGGTCACTCCGTGAATAAGCACAGCATGGGTCACTCTATGAGTAAGCACAGCATGGTTCTCTCCAAGAGTAAGCAAAGCATGATTCCCTTCAAGGGAAAGCAATATTCAACAATATGCTGTCACCAATCCAGACCTCACAAAAAATACGACAATGATTTTCAGATAGGCTATGTTATCAACCAGCCGGGTCCTACGTCACCATGACAGGAATCCTAGACGATTAATTCCTGCTGTCTGGAAGCGCGTCGATTCCACATCTGCTGAGAGATATACTTGAGGGTGCCGGGCTGGTCGAAAGAAAACGGAAGGTGGTCCAAGTCTCCAGTTCCCCTCCCTCTCTCTAACCCGTACACGGCCTCCAGCGCTTGATAATTATCAGCATAATTACACCGTAGGAAGCACCCAGATCGGGAGCCCGCCCTCGATCGACTTCTGAGCATTAGACGTGGCCCCCAAGCCCGCAATACTACCAGTGTGATCCCTTAACATCCCGAATAACGGATATACGCAGATACTAGGAACCACAAGAATGAAATTATATCGCAGACCTTTGGCCCCATGCTAGCGACAGCCTGTGTGTTCCCCTCCCCCATCATCTCTGCCAGCCCTGACGAAGGTGCTTCACACCGAAATGCGCGTTGGCGCTACCACCAAGACCGGCAACAGTATTCCACCTAACTTGCCCTCTCCAAGTTGCACCCCCGTCTATGCAACCATAAGTCCAACCCTTTTGTTGCAGGCGAAACGAGATTTACCCGTGTGAAGTGGTTGAACATGTATGAGTATGAATGACCCCTGTAAGATGTGAGTGTCTGTTGAGCCCCTTGAAATTCCCTGGAGTGAGTGGAACACCTAATTCTTTGGAGAAAATTCTTCCCCACATGAAATGATGAACTTCATTGATTGTTTTTATTAATTTTAGAATCTGTTACTTTTTGATTGTTTCTTAAACCTGACTGATTGCATCAAAATAAATAATAAAAGAACAGATATTTTCTATAAAAAGATGAATTGACTGCTATCTATTTGTTGTCTTGGGTCCTGATATTCATTTGATATTGCTCCCATCTAACCAGAATCGGATCCTGTATAGGACCACTGATTATCATCCTTGGCAGGGTGTTCTTTTCTAATTGTTCTATTGATTTTCCCCCACCTTCCTGCCTACATTGCCTATCTGCCCTGGGGAACCCCCTTCTATTGTATTTGTTATCAACCCTCACTGCACCAACCAAGCACAATGTGAGCATAGCAGCCTCTTTCTCTTCCACCCCGGAGCATTTTGGATCCTAGGGAGGGGGAGGTGGCACCATGCATATCACGCTACAACCCAACCCAATCTGCATTCTCTTAAATGTACCGCTTAAATTATTTGCCACACCAGGGCTGTTGGTGTGGCTGGCCAACTTTCATGACACAGAATACCAGTGTATGATTTGTGGAAGGATGAGCATCCTTGCTTATTGTTTCCTGCAGTGTAGTTGGAGTAGCACGCGCCTGTCCGTATCCACATGCTGTGGTAATAACAAATGGCGTTGCGCAGTCAGAAAGCGGCTATGGCGTGTACGGTTTTGCCCCGAACTCTAGGCGTCATGTGTTCCATTAGTCTCATCCAAATTATAAGAGGCTCAACTATTACTTCCCACGCTATTCATTAAGTGGAATATCCGCACGGCTCATTTACTTAGTGTTACATATTTGATGCTGCTTTTCAACATTAAAACATATTACTGATAGGCTGATGACTGCCCAATGCCTGTTTCTTTTAGCATTATTCTAACATGTTTCATTGAAAGGAATCATTCCCACTTAGTGCTTCATTATACGTAACTGTTTTTGCAATAACTTGCTAATGTGGGGCCGGTGCACGTCGTTATGTTGATTGGGCAAAGGCTGCCTTGCTAATGGCCTGGATCAGCTGGCTGTCATTGACGGCAAGCTGTGCGCTTGGGCTCTGTGACAGTGTGTGCCTGCTCTGAAACCAGTTTGGCAGGACTTGTGATGATGCAGAGCTGTGTAGGCCCCACAGTGCAGCAGTGACTTTCTGAGCACAACCTTGGAATTAAAGAGCCATTATCTGAGTACACATTCGTTCTGAATCCAGGAAGAGAATCCTGCCAACGCGGCAGGACCTCAAAGCCCTTTCTTGCTGTTTACAAAACAGAAGTCAGTTTATAGCGCGCAGGTCAGTGATACAATGTTCCCACTTCTGTTTGAAAAATGCAAGGGCAAATATGGTCTGATTCCATAATCCTCGAGCTGGCAGGGGCACGTGCCCTTTTAATGCTACCTCAGCTGCACTTTTGTGAGGCTGCCCTTTCCCAATGACTTTTTCATTACCTTGTTTCATTATGCATGGAATGGAATGTGGCAAAGAGAGCGCCAGGGCAGGGGTGGGGAACTAAAAGCAGCCCTAGAAAAAGTGTTCAAACCAAGCCAGCTCCTTTCCTGACCTCGCTCCTTGTCCCTCTTTCCATCAATCCAATCTCTCTCCCTCTTTCTCTGCTTTGAAATGAAAGTTCTGTCCGGCTGTGGTGAGCGCATCTGTGTTGATTCCTTACATTTTTTTTGCATGAGTGAATTGATACCTAGAAATGTCAAAATCAAAAAGTTTATAAAATGGGCTCGTTTTTTTAAAAAAAACGTCGTTGGACAATTAAGTGTTCCCGTGCTTGTTAATATGCATGCTTGTCAAGTGGTGGGTACGCCCTTGACTTCACCCCACTTATTTGCAGTTGAAAATCGTAGTCTAAACCACACTCTTCACTAGCAGGGACCAGCAAGCTGGGTAATGGCTGCAGAATTTACATGCCTGCAAAACAGCTGAAACGGCAGAAAAAAGTGCCATATAAAAACTCCTAATCTTGAGTTGGTACCTTCCATATTATTTTTAATTTTTTGCCAGGCCCGGTTCATTTGTAAATATGTTTCAAATTGCAGCCACCTGGTCAGAAGAAACGTATTTAAGTCATTGATGCTGAAGTGTATCCCATGACAAGTATAGGTCAGCTTCATTAAAGAATAGTTACAAAGAAGGTCAAGGTTGCTGGCTGAACAATTGCAGTGGTGCTTTACCCTTCTTACATAGTAAACTTGCAAGTGGTTGCTAATATTGATCTGCTTGTGCCACTGAACCCTACTGCCAAGACCCTGCTGAAGCCAGCATCCCCTGATCTTCTCTCACGTTGTAGGTGAAGATAGTTCTCTGGACGAGCAAGAATATATTATTTCTTTCCCAAATGAAGGGAAAGAAATCAAATGATGCTTGCATCAGCCCTGATGGTCTCTCACTGCAAGCAATAGGCAGATTAGTCCCCTGTAATCACTGAATTTTCTACTGTGTCTGAATGGTCCATATTATGGATTATTTAGGGCAAGCTACGCTGTTGCATTGTGGTATCACCAAATGTGTGCCATGCTGAAACCTCATCTTGTCCTGATGAGGGGCCCGATTCACAGAACTAACTTAAGACAAAATCCTAAACTTACTACTTTTGGTATTCACAGAAGTTAGGATTTTGTCTTAAGTTTGTCTTAAGACAGACTTAAGACAGACTTAAGACAGAATCCTAACTTAAGTCTGTCTTAAGTCTGTCTTAAGTTTGTCTTAAGACAAAATCCTAACTTCTGTGAATACCAAAAGTAGTAAGTTTAGGATTTTGTCTTAAGTTAGTTCTGTGAATCGGGCCCGATGTGAGCAAGAGGTATAGTGCCAGAATATCATATCAATCACAATAAGATGATGGACGGAGTGCTGACACTTTTCAGACACTCACCCCCGGTTACTATTAGAGATGGGTTGAATCCATCATCATTCTTTTACTCACTTCATCACCCCAGTTCTCACCACTCAATATGCAAATCAATCTTGACCCTGTTCCTTCTGCGAACAGTCCAGGCCAAACTGCCATGCCGGTCTTCCCTGAACCAGAAACATGCAACCTGGGACCGGTTTAGGAGTAAAACGCCTCATCAGCCAGGCTAGCTTTAGTCCAGTGGTAACGTGAACATGGGACCCATGTCTGCCCATACCATGCCAACTTAGGGAAAACACAATAAGATGATGGACAGAGCACTGAAACGTTTTAGAAACTCACCTCCAGTCACTATTTGATCTGGATTGAACCATCATCATTCTTTTCCTCACTTCGCCACCCCAGTTGAAACCTAGCCATATGCAAATCAATCATTACCTTGGTCCTCATGGTAACAGTCCAGCCCGAACTATCAAGCCATGTTTTCCCAGGACCGGAAACAAGCATCCTGGCACCGGTTTTGGGGTAACACCCCTCGACAGCCAGGCTAGCTTGAATCCAAGGGCACACCAGTCTTTAAAATGCAAGACAAAACCATGCATTTGAAGGTAATTAAGAAAGGGGGCTTGGAAAGTATACCCCAAAAAATATAAAATGTTCAAATAGCACCAAACCTGTAAAAGACAAATGCAATGAAAATGTATTAACAATTAATGTATACTTTTGAACAGTAGGGAGCAGTGTTAGACTGTTGCAGGATTTTGCAGAAATCGTAAGCGTGGTAAAAGTATGCATGGTAGTGGAATGTGTGGTGAAGGTGTTTTTAATGTGAGTGAATGTAAATGTGTGGTAGTGGTATACGTTGTAAAATCTGCAATGTAATGATGTGCTTGATGAATGAAGGCGTGGTAATGTCATTCCACCAGTATCTATTCAGGAGGCCAACGAACTAGACCTTTGAGTCAATTTGGGGTCCTGGGTTCAACAGGTGCAGGTTCAGTACTTCTCGCTCAGGCACGAGGGCAGCAGACAGCAGGTCAGAAGAGCAAGGCAGAAGGATTGTGAGGCAGTAGTTCAGCAGGGCAGCTGTCCAGCAGAGTGGCAGCCCATTCAGTAGCACAGCACAATAATCCTTGTTCCAGGCAGAGTATCAACAGGTCTAGAAGTGTACTGCATAGTTGGGGTCTGAGGTCCAATATGTTTACCCAGCTCTGCCTTTGGATGGGAGAAGCTACTAGAGGTTTCCCTTTGATGCCCCCAGACATCCTGGCTTCCCTGTCTTGGCTCCAGACTATTCACAGGGGGTATGAAGCCCTTTACATGGAGTCGGAACACAGTCTATTCAAGTGCAAGTTGGGCTGTGCCCACCTCTGCTCCCCCGTTCTGCAGATGATGGCTCATCCATACACAACTAAGTTATCTATTGTGTGTGTTTGTCTAGGAGGAATACATAAAGCCCTGTCACCTATGCCAGTATGTGACCCAGAGGCAGACTACAGTCACTAAATGGTTAAAACAGGAAAATGCCAACTTTCTAAAAGTAATAAGAACAATTGATGGACAGAATGTTGAACAATGTCAAACATTCACCCCCAGTCCAGAGATCTGAGCCTAAATCAATTTTTTTTTGCCCACCATGCTATTCCAGTATAAATACATCCATATGCAAATCAGTTTAGACCCTGCTCCCCATGGGAACAGCCCAGCCCAAACTGGCAGAACAGGTTCTCCGTGGACTGGAAACAAGCATCATGGGACTAGTTTCGGGGTATCATCCATCATCAGCCAGGCTAACTCGAATACCCTTCCAACTCTGAATGACAAATGCAAAAAGAACAATTGAAGGATGGAATGCTGAATAATGTAAAATATGCATCCCCAGTACATAGCTCTGGGCTTAGATTCATCATTTCTTTGTCCACCATGCCATTCCAGTCAAACCCTAGTCATATGAAAATCAGTATTCAAACTGCTCCCCAAGAGAACAATCCAGCCCAAACTCCCAGACCGGGTCCTCCCTGGACTAGAAACATGCATCCTGGGTCTGGTTTCGGGGTATCACCCCTCATCAGCAAGGCTAGCTTGAATCCAGTGGCCTGGTGAGCCTGTCTGAGCATAACCGTCCCACTCGGGCCACAATTGCAACAAAAAAACACAATTGATGGAGGGAATGCTGAGCAATGTCAAACATTCACCCCAGTACAGAGATTAGGGCCTAAATCCATCGTTCTTTTACCCACCATGCCACTCCAGTTGAAACCCAGCCATATGTAAATCAGTTTTGACCCTGCTACCCATGGGAACAGTCCAGCCCGAACTGCCAGGCCAGGTCCTCCCTGGACAAGAATAAAGCATCCTGGGACTTGTTTTGGGGTATCACCCCTCATCAGCCAGGAAGGCTAGCTTGAATGCAGTGGAACAGTAAGCAAGGGAGATATGCCTGGGCACACCAAGGAAGGTTTGGACCTGGCAAAAGGTTTATTTTCGTAGGTCTAACTGGCAGTTGAAAACTGCACACACAGGCTGCAATGGTAGGCTTGGGACATGTTTAAAGGGACACTTAAAAGTGTTGCACAATAAGTGCTGCAGTTTCTCTTGTAGCATTTAATTTACAGGCTCCAGGTATATGTAGTTCCACTTTACTATGGAGTTATAATTCAATGCAATACGCCAATAGGGCATGAGTCAATTCCACCATGTTTAGCGGAGTGAGAACAAGCACTTTAGCACCGATTAGCAGTGGCAATGTGTACAGAGTCCTAAGGCCAACAAAAATGAATTCAGCAAAAGTAGGAGTAGTGTATATTTGGGGGTAACCCTGCAAAGAGGGGCAGTTCCAACAAACACACTTTAAAAAAAGAAACAGAAAAAGAAAATCTCGACTATGGAACAGTTGATGAAACTCCTGTAAAGGTTTAGAGGCAATCAATTAAAATAAAAGCATTCTTCTTGATGCTTTTGTCACACAGATGAGAGTAAAATTCCAAAGATTATAGAAATACTACACACTAATTCTATGAGTTTAATTCTAAAAAAAGTTCAATATAGACATGATTTACTAGCATTAAGAGAGTTATGCATAAAGTTTTCCAAATTTTTCCAGAATTTTCTGTAAGTAGTGCAGCTGCTGAAAGAAGTTTTAGTAGCCTGACACTGATGATCAAAAGCTACTTAAGGGCATCCATGTGCGCGGATGGAATTTCAAATCTTGCATTTCTTAGCACTGAAAGAGAGTTGGCTGGTAGACTAGACTTTGATAAAGTCATGCATACATTTTCTACCATGAAACCTCATAGAAAATCTTTGTAGTTTACTTCTTTGATATTCTTATTTTCTTTCAACTAGGAATCTGCATGTCATTTACAGCTTCTTAATTCTATTTTTTACATGTTCACACGTGTATTACTGAAGGTGGCAAAGTAGTGGTTAAAACTATTTTGTACTAAGTGTGTTTAATAAGATTACCTTTAAATGGAGTATGTACGTTTTAAAAGCACAAACATGTTGATTTTAGAATACAGTATTTTCCTTGTGACATTGAAATGATGTTCTATTTGCCTTGCTTATTTTGAAATGTGTAGTGCTCAAGTAATAGATTTAGGACCTTTTTAGGTTTCGACCTTGGCGGGGGCACTGCGAAGCAGTGCCCCTCCCAGTCGAAAGCTATTGTTTACTATATGGGGGACTTGAATCCGCCCCTTCTTTCATTGGCTAGCTTCATAAATGGAGGCTAGCCATTGGAAGACATCGTTCTCAGTCTCTTTTTCCCGGTCAGAACGCGAATCGGGGGCGTTTCTGACTCTTTTTTTAAGCCCCGCCCCTTTGTCCCGGGCCGCGCTGCGATTGGCTGCCGGCCCGGGACACCCCCGTGACGTCATTCCCGGGCCGCGCTGTGATTGGCTGCCGGCCGGGACACCCCCGTGACGTCAGCCAATCACAGCGCGGCCCGGGACCTGACTTGTTTCACTCTTTTTACGAGGCTTCTCCTGAGCCTTATCATTTCCCTTTTTTCAATTCTAAGCTGTTTTGATCCCATTAATATTAAGCTCAGTTGAAGACTACGTATTCACAATTTTCCCCACGTTCATGAGTTGGAATGCCAAAACCTTGCACAAAAAGTATTGTTCGCTAGCTCTTCGTCCTCTTCTGTTCATTTATACATACTTGATATAAAAACATGCCTCACAGTAGAACTCATTTTGAAAAGCCCAATCCCTTAAGGCGCTGAAAGAACAGTTTCTTGCGCACATTTGAATAAGGGCCTCACTGGTGTCTTGTGCACTTATATACCCGTCTTTGGGCCCCTAAAAGGAGCGGGTCTCATCTCATCACACGGGTTGAGCAAACGAGCAGTGACCCGTGGCCTGCAGCGCCACCCGGTGGCAGCATCTGAACACGGTTTTTTTATTTTTACACTTCAGAGGTAATTCATAGTAATTTATAGCAATACTAATTACGTTATTTTGCTGTTATATTATAGCGCTTGCTGGCAGTCTGGTGGCTTTATTGCGCTATTTAATATTGTTGTTACCCAGTGAATTATACCCCAGGTCTCACCATGGCATGAATTACTCTGCCATGGGGTGAAGTGCGCTGCAGACAGTTTGCTGCAGCGATAAGACGTTGTTCTGCATTATATATAATGAGGTGGAAAGGAAGTAGGGAAAACCGACAAATCTGTAAAAACCAAGAAATAGTCAATACTGCTGATTTGTTAAATATCACTGATGTTATACAAGATTTGAAAGTTGTAAATTTATCGAATAAAATCCTTGATGCTACTGATATGCAAGTTCTGAGTAAAGGATTGAATTTTTGTCCGACACAAATGGGTGACCTTGCTGATGTACATGTTGACCTGTTTAAATTCACCAGGCTCCTTAAATTGAAGGATTTCTTTTCTAATAGACCGGTGTGTAGTACCGTTCCAAATAACCAGACGAATGAGAGCGAACATACTATTGCCTCCATCCGTGCTGTCCATTGTCTCATGACTTTAGATGAGGAAGAACAGATCAACATACCAGCCCTAATGACAGAATTAGGTATTGACCAAGAAATCTCAGATGATAGTGGCCTTCATCCCAGATCCAAATTCATTCCCACTTTTGGTTACCACTCCAATATAGATGCTTTTTACAAAAAGGTCACTGAAGACCTGTACAAACTTGAAAATTCTAATCAACAATATACCAGAATTAGGTCAAATATAACTGACCCGGAAAGAAAAGCCCTCAAAAACCTCAAGGATGACCCCAACATTGTGATACGTGAGGCTGATAAGGGCGGAAGTGTAGTAATCATGAATCGGGTAGACTATTTTGGTGAAATTAAACGGCAACTATCAGATAGTAAGAACTATAGGGAGATTAAGAGCAATCCAATACCTCTTGTTACAAATACCATCAACGAGAGACTGTGTGAATGGAAGGATTCCTGTCTACTGACGGAGGAGGAATTTAGATTTTTGCATGTATCTAACCCCTCCTACCCTTGTATATACATCCTCCCCAAAATTCATAAGGGGGGGGAGGGGTTTCCACCTGGTAGACCTATCATCTCGGGGGTGGGCTCACCCACCGAAGGCCTCTCCCATTATGTAGATCTTAAGTTGCAGAAATATGTGCTCAGTCTTCCGTCCTATGTTCAGGATAGTAAGGACGTCCTGATCAAACTCAACGACTTCGAGTGGTCGGATGACCTTAGTTTCGTGACATTAGATGTCACCAGTCTCTACACGTGCATTGACAGAGTGTATGGGAAAATAGCAGTTCAATCATTTTTAGACAGAGAAGATGCCCAGCTCTATTCTCAGAATGAAATGATCATGCAGATGATAGATCTTATTCTGCTGAACAACTACTTCCTCTTTGATGATCGCTGGTACCAGCAGACCAGTGGTACTGCGATGGGTTCCAGGTTTGCTCCTTCGTATGCCTGCCTCTTTATGGGGTGGTATGAGAGGGAGCACGCCTGGGCCCGATGTGCCTCCCCCTGGACCAACAACATCGTGTTCTGGGGGAGGTACATCGATGATGTGATATGTCTGTGGTCTGGAACTGATGAGGAACTTGCCAATTACTTTGTGTATCTCAATGACAATCCTTACAATGTGAAGTTCACCATGTCTCACAGCAGGAGCAGTATTAACTTCCTGGACATCACGTTCTATGTACAGAATGGTCGGGTCCAAAGTAAGTTATATCGAAAGGAAACCTCCTGTAACTCTGTACTACACGCCTCCAGTGCACATGCCAGTTCGGTAATCAGAAATATTCCGTTTGGTGAACTTGTCCGAGTGCGTAGAACTTGTAGTGAAGAAAGCACATTTAAAGACAATGTAAATGTGACTAAACAGAGATTTCTAAAACGAGGTTACGACCAACAAACTGTGGATAGAGCAGTGTGCAGAATCGAGACGGTGGACAGAGAATCCACCTTGTCCAGCAAGAATGAAAGAGCGAGACTGGACAAGGGAACCAGCAGAGTCAGATTTGTCACCCAATATACATCTCTTAGTGACAAAATCTTCAACATATTCAGGAGAAATTGGCATTTATTGACTGAAATAGAGGGCTTAAAAAAGCATGTGGGTGAAAAACCTTCCATTACGTATAGGAGAGGCACTTCCTTACGTAGAGAACTATGTCCTAGTTATGTGACTACTCCCTCTAACAATAAGAATTGGCTAGCCCCTAAACCCTCAGGCTTCTTTATATGTGGTACCTGCAATGTTTGTGAGAAGGGCAAAAATAAGACCACTACCTTCTCATACAACAACGATCGTCAATTCAGGATCACCCACTTTTGTAATTGTAACACCACCTACACAGTCTATGTCCTAGGATGTCCATGCGGTCGTATATATGTAGGCAGCAGTATACGACCACTTAAACTGAGAATTCAAGAACACCGTAGGGCAATCATCAATAGGGACAGTAGACATCCGATAATGGAACATTACAACTTGGAACATGCCCATGATAACACATTCTGGTTCCATGCAATTCAACATATTCCGCCTAACAAAAGAGGTGGCAATAGGGAGCTTACCCTGAGGAGAGAGGAAGCTAAATGGATATGTCGCCTTCGAGCCATCAATCAGGGACACAACTCGGACAGTGAAATGCACTATTTCTTATAATGTAATATCGAGTCATCCCCCCAGTGGTATTCCCTTGACATAACCCTGACTTATTGCCCTTAGGTTGATCTATTCTTGAATTCTGTTCTTATTCTTATGCCTCACTTTCCATGCCCTGGCTTAGGTATATGGGTTGATTTATTCCTGAATTCTGTACGCACTCCTGTGCCTTGCTTTTCCATGCCCTGGCTTAGGCACACAGGTGATGACTGTATCCCAATATGACCAACTACACTGGTCTTTATGATTTGTGATATGTTGTTCTCAACTTTGGATTTATTGTTTTGTTGTTGATGTATACTAATAATTTTTTTTTTTTTGCATTGTCTATTTAGAAATGGGTATGCTCTGCTGTGTTCACTTCTTGTTATTCCATGTGTCTGCACTTGGTACTCCAAAGGTGATTGGGGTTCTTTTCTTACTCAAATCGACTTACAATAACTTGAGACTATTCATGCTTTCGATTAGCTAATTATGGCTGAATTATTATTTATTTATTATTTGACTTAATTGATTTTCTAATTATAAAAAAAACTTTTCTTACTCCGTAAGGGCTTTGGCAGGACATCCCTAATTTATATATATTTATACTTTTCATATTTGATCTGCCTCTCCCTTCAGGTTAAGTGCAGCTTTCTGTATTAAAAGACTGCTCTTCGAGGTTGACGGAATTTCGTGGGCAGTCCATCATGGCCGCTCCATTTTGACTACTTTTAGTCCCTTGTCTAGCTCGCCGTCCGAGGTTGTAATCACGGGGCCCTTTTCTTTGCCTGCATAAACCCAGGTGCATGCAATCAAACAACATGTGACCGGTGCGCGGTGCATTTAAAAACGCACCCGACCAGGTCCAGTCTTTCTCGACTGAATCCGTCATGGGGACACTGCAGTGACAGGAAACTTGGAGGTAAGCGGGCGCGATACGGATTCGAAGCTCCAGCATTACTGGGCTCTGTTTTTTGTTAACCTCCATGCTACGGGTGGCGGTGTTTAAGCGCGCCGTTTCTGTTAAGTTCTAAGTTTGCTAATTCCCTCGTTACGGGAGGTGGGTGCATAGCGCTTCGTTTCCCCCCTATTTTAAAACTAAGCCTCCGGTTATTTGCAGATAGTCTACCGATGGTTCATGTGCGCGATGTAGGCGAATCTCTGCCTTGGGGAATGGAACGTGTTGTACATTGGTACGCTCTCGTTTTGGGGGAACACTGGGAACTATTGGGGATACAGGCTATTACGTGAGACCCCTCTCTTCAAGATTAACTTCTCGAGCCTGCGCTAGGTGCTTAAATGATGGTGATAGCTTTTTCTCTCATAGGTCCGCTTATGTGGTAATTCGTTTTTAAACATGGTTTGACAGTCTATTCTAATATGTCTTGGACTTTTCTGTACTCATAATGACATTTGGTCGATATGTATCTACAATAGGACCAACACTCTAGCGAATAACAATTTTGACCAGCGGTGACTAATTGCTTGTGAATAAATAGTGTAAATTAATGAATATCACTGTGTGGGGCTTAATCCACCTGCCTGTTCATATACAAACCCCCCTCCTTTATTTTCCTATTACAGCATTTGTGGCAGCAGCTTATTAAGGTCTGCGCACGTGCCTGACATTGGACGCTAAATTGACTTTATTATTGTAAGTATCTCTTGTAAATAGTGAATTGTGAAGAATTAGAATTCCCCCCCCCCTCTCCATGTACATAAAAAACATTGTCTCTGTGATCAGCTCTTTTGGTGTAATTTTTGTACACATTACTTACTGACAACCTGGATTAGAACGGTAATTCTAACATTCTGAATTTTCCATAGTTTTATTTATACCCACCTTTTCTTTTGATATAGTGGAAATACTACCCCCTTGGTTAAATCGTGTCATTTACCATTAAGGCCCCTGACGTGTGTGCAACATCCGGATATCGGAATTTTTGATATCGGGTAAGGAGTTTGGACGCCCTGACATATTTATTAGGGTCCGACCTCTGGACATTTCAAACAACCACTCAAAAACCTCTTCTTTTATTTTCAGCATTTATACTATTGTATTGGTCAAACTGTCTCATCTACGTCATTTCGTCGATTCAAGATCTACTAACATCTTTGGTGAGATCATCATATTGTATAGTGTCAACCTTGGCCTAGTCACTTGTACGTAGATGTATGTACATTCTTTTCACATTGGGTAACCCTTTGGTATAGGCTCTTCTAGGGGCCACCACCCTTTGTTGTCTTTTTTCCGTTTCCTCATTCTTTTCTCACATTGGTGCTTTCTTACTTCGGTCTTACTTTATGATTGTTTCATCTCTATTCATTTGTTTGATTTCAAGTACCCGATACTCTGTCACATTAGGTTCTGTCAATGTTATCTACAGTCACCAATTTGTACCACCTTTGTGCTGAGATATTTAGACTTAAAAGCAAGATGCTCCTCCAAATATAGGATTGCCATTTTGGCCCTTTTTAATGTTGCCATCTCGTTTAACAAAAGTTCGACTTAATGTGTTTTTAACCCTGTTTGTCTTTTATTGTAAATGTAATGTCAGTATGTGTCATTAATATTGGTGTATCATTTCTGTGTTGCTTTCAGCCCTGACGAAGCTCCCATGGTTGGGGAGCGAAACGCGTTGGCTGTCTTAAAAATGAACCAATAAAAGAAAATATATTTTTGATACAACGTGGTCCTGGTCTACTTCATATTTGGTGCTGCCTCCTTTCTTCTTCTGAAGCACTCATCTGGAATTCCAGTGGGACCAAACCGCAGCAGGTCCTGGAGGTTTTCAGCACAACCAAAATTAGACATTTGAGGGACTGGAATAAAGAGGTGCTGGTTGTTAGATCCGCTGTGGAACTCTTTTTCTTTGGATTTAATTGGATCGCTTAGCACTCTTTCCGCCCGTGATACTTGTGGATATTTTGTTATGGCTAGATACAATGATGGACGCGAAGAGATGGCACTTAATTTGTTTGGACCCAGCAATCCTACAATTACACCTGCTCCGGAACAACCTGGCAAAAAAAGTTTAAAGAGCCTTTTTTTAAAACTAGAGAGGTTACGCAAACTAGAGTTAGGTAGATGGTGGGATGGTGTAACCCTGACACAATACCTTGAGAATGGGAAGGTCCCTAGAGGACTTAGGATACTTATTTTCCCCACCTTTGAAGACTTAAGTGAAAATCTACTCAAGGAATGGGAGAGCAATTTAGAGGGAGCATCATCTATTATGATGAAAATCTTGATAAAACACTCGCTAGAAAAGGGTGAGAAACTACAGGCCGAGATTGAGCAAATAGAGAAGGAGATTGGGGAGATGGGAGAGAAGGATTTAATTGAAAAGAATTTTGCCATTTTGAAGAAAGTAATGGATAATCACCAAATCTATCTTAAAGATAAAAAACTACGTAAAATTAAGAGGGATGACCGTGATTATAGGGACGGTCGTATCTACACTTTTGCTAAAAAATTTGACAATCTCCCAGGTTCTGAGGACAAAAAAAGATCTAGGGAAGACAGGGATGATGGTGATGATAACCAGTCAGTCAGCAACATCTCCATATCATCAGCCAGCAGTATTGCCTCTTCCACTATTACACCTGAGGTCCCTTTAGGCGAGGGTGCCTCGTCGTTCCAGAAGGAACTAGCAAAGCTAAGAATGTCAAGCCGTCTCCAACAAAAGAGGGAACAGCCAAAACCAGGAGGGGCGGTAGGAGGTGGAAAGGAAGTAGGGAAAACCGACAAATCTGTAAAAACCAAGAAATAGTCAATACTGCTGATTTGTTAAATATCACTGATGTTATACAAGATTTGAAAGTTGTAAATTTATCGAATAAAATCCTTGATGCTACTGATATGCAAGTTCTGAGTAAAGGATTGAATTTTTGTCCGACACAAATGGGTGACCTTGCTGATGTACATGTTGACCTGTTTAAATTCACCAGGCTCCTTAAATTGAAGGATTTCTTTTCTAATAGACCGGTGTGTAGTACCGTTCCAAATAACCAGACGAATGAGAGCGAACATACTATTGCCTCCATCCGTGCTGTCCATTGTCTCATGACTTTAGATGAGGAAGAACAGATCAACATACCAGCCCTAATGACAGAATTAGGTATTGACCAAGAAATCTCAGATGATAGTGGCCTTCATCCCAGATCCAAATTCATTCCCACTTTTGGTTACCACTCCAATATAGATGCTTTTTACAAAAAGGTCACTGAAGACCTGTACAAACTTGAAAATTCTAATCAACAATATACCAGAATTAGGTCAAATATAACTGACCCGGAAAGAAAAGCCCTCAAAAACCTCAAGGATGACCCCAACATTGTGATACGTGAGGCTGATAAGGGCGGAAGTGTAGTAATCATGAATCGGGTAGACTATTTTGGTGAAATTAAACGGCAACTATCAGATAGTAAGAACTATAGGGAGATTAAGAGCAATCCAATACCTCTTGTTACAAATACCATCAACGAGAGACTGTGTGAATGGAAGGATTCCTGTCTACTGACGGAGGAGGAATTTAGATTTTTGCATGTATCTAACCCCTCCTACCCTTGTATATACATCCTCCCCAAAATTCATAAGGGGGGGGAGGGGTTTCCACCTGGTAGACCTATCATCTCGGGGGTGGGCTCACCCACCGAAGGCCTCTCCCATTATGTAGATCTTAAGTTGCAGAAATATGTGCTCAGTCTTCCGTCCTATGTTCAGGATAGTAAGGACGTCCTGATCAAACTCAACGACTTCGAGTGGTCGGATGACCTTAGTTTCGTGACATTAGATGTCACCAGTCTCTACACGTGCATTGACAGAGTGTATGGGAAAATAGCAGTTCAATCATTTTTAGACAGAGAAGATGCCCAGCTCTATTCTCAGAATGAAATGATCATGCAGATGATAGATCTTATTCTGCTGAACAACTACTTCCTCTTTGATGATCGCTGGTACCAGCAGACCAGTGGTACTGCGATGGGTTCCAGGTTTGCTCCTTCGTATGCCTGCCTCTTTATGGGGTGGTATGAGAGGGAGCACGCCTGGGCCCGATGTGCCTCCCCCTGGACCAACAACATCGTGTTCTGGGGGAGGTACATCGATGATGTGATATGTCTGTGGTCTGGAACTGATGAGGAACTTGCCAATTACTTTGTGTATCTCAATGACAATCCTTACAATGTGAAGTTCACCATGTCTCACAGCAGGAGCAGTATTAACTTCCTGGACATCACGTTCTATGTACAGAATGGTCGGGTCCAAAGTAAGTTATATCGAAAGGAAACCTCCTGTAACTCTGTACTACACGCCTCCAGTGCACATGCCAGTTCGGTAATCAGAAATATTCCGTTTGGTGAACTTGTCCGAGTGCGTAGAACTTGTAGTGAAGAAAGCACATTTAAAGACAATGTAAATGTGACTAAACAGAGATTTCTAAAACGAGGTTACGACCAACAAACTGTGGATAGAGCAGTGTGCAGAATCGAGACGGTGGACAGAGAATCCACCTTGTCCAGCAAGAATGAAAGAGCGAGACTGGACAAGGGAACCAGCAGAGTCAGATTTGTCACCCAATATACATCTCTTAGTGACAAAATCTTCAACATATTCAGGAGAAATTGGCATTTATTGACTGAAATAGAGGGCTTAAAAAAGCATGTGGGTGAAAAACCTTCCATTACGTATAGGAGAGGCACTTCCTTACGTAGAGAACTATGTCCTAGTTATGTGACTACTCCCTCTAACAATAAGAATTGGCTAGCCCCTAAACCCTCAGGCTTCTTTATATGTGGTACCTGCAATGTTTGTGAGATGGGCAAAAATAAGACCACTACCTTCTCATACAACAACGATCGTCAATTCAGGATCACCCACTTTTGTAATTGTAACACCACCTACACAGTCTATGTCCTAGGATGTCCATGCGGTCGTATATATGTAGGCAGCAGTATACGACCACTTAAACTGAGAATTCAAGAACACCGTAGGGCAATCATCAATAGGGACAGTAGACATCCGATAATGGAACATTACAACTTGGAACATGCCCATGATAACACATTCTGGTTCCATGCAATTCAACATATTCCGCCTAACAAAAGAGGTGGCAATAGGGAGCTTACCCTGAGGAGAGAGGAAGCTAAATGGATATGTCGCCTTCGAGCCATCAATCAGGGACACAACTCGGACAGTGAAATGCACTATTTCTTATAATGTAATATCGAGTCATCCCCCCAGTGGTATTCCCTTGACATAACCCTGACTTATTGCCCTTAGGTTGATCTATTCTTGAATTCTGTTCTTATTCTTATGCCTCACTTTCCATGCCCTGGCTTAGGTATATGGGTTGATTTATTCCTGAATTCTGTACGCACTCCTGTGCCTTGCTTTTCCATGCCCTGGCTTAGGCACACAGGTGATGACTGTATCCCAATATGACCAACTACACTGGTCTTTATGATTTGTGATATGTTGTTCTCAACTTTGGATTTATTGTTTTGTTGTTGATGTATACTAATAATACTAATAATTTTTTTTTTGCATTGTCTATTTAGAAATGGGTATGCTCTGCTGTGTTCACTTCTTGTTATTCCATGTGTCTGCACTTGGTACTCCAAAGGTGATTGGGGTTCTTTTCTTACTCAAATCGACTTACAATAACTTGAGACTATTCATGCTTTCGATTAGATAATTATGGCTGAATTATTATTTATTTATTATTTGACTTAATTGATTTTCTAATTATAAAAAAAACTTTTCTTACTCCGTAAGGGCTTTGGCAGGACATCCCTAATTTATATATATTTATACTTTTCATATTTGATCTGCCTCTCCCTTCAGGTTAAGTGCAGCTTTCTGTATTAAAAGACTGCTCTTCGAGGTTGACGGAATTTCGTGGGCAGTCCATCATGGCCGCTCCATTTTGACTACTTTTAGTCCCTTGTCTAGCTCGCCGTCCGAGGTTGTAATCACGGGGCCCTTTTCTTTGCCTGCATAAACCCAGGTGCATGCAATCAAACAACATGTGACCGGTGCGCGGTGCATTTAAAAACGCACCCGACCAGGTCCAGTCTTTCTCGACTGAATCCGTCATGGGGACACTGCAGTGACAGGAAACTTGGAGGTAAGCGGGCGCGATACGGATTCGAAGCTCCAGCATTACTGGGCTCTGTTTTTTGTTAACCTCCATGCTACGGGTGGCGGTGTTTAAGCGCGCCGTTTCTGTTAAGTTCTAAGTTTGCTAATTCCCTCGTTACGGGAGGTGGGTGCATAGCGCTTCGTTTCCCCCCTATTTTAAAACTAAGCCTCCGGTTATTTGCAGATAGTCTACCGATGGTTCATGTGCGCGATGTAGGCGAATCTCTGCCTTGGGGAATGGAACGTGTTGTACATTGGTACGCTCTCGTTTTGGGGGAACACTGGGAACTATTGGGGATACAGGCTATTACGTGAGACCCCTCTCTTCAAGATTAACTTCTCGAGCCTGCGCCAGGTGCTTAAATGATGGTGATAGCTTTTTCTCTCATAGGTCCGCTTATGTGGTAATTCGTTTTTAAACATGGTTTGACAGTCTATTCTAATATGTCTTGGACTTTTCTGTACTCATAATGACATTTGGTCGATATGTATCTACAATAGGACCAACACTCTAGCGAATAACAATTTTGACCAGCGGTGACTAATTGCTTGTGAATAAATAGTGTAAATTAATGAATATCACTGTGTGGGGCTTAATCCACCTGCCTGTTCATATACAAACCCCCCTCCTTTATTTTCCTATTACAGCATTTGTGGCAGCAGCTTATTAAGGTCTGCGCACGTGCCTGACATTGGACGCTAAATTGACTTTATTATTGTAAGTATCTCTTGTAAATAGTGAATTGTGAAGAATTAGAATTCCCCCCCCCCCTCTCCATGTACATAAAAAACATTGTCTCTGTGATCAGCTCTTTTGGTGTAATTTTTGTACACATTACTTACTGACAACCTGGATTAGAACGGTAATTCTAACATTCTGAATTTTCCATAGTTTTATTTATACCCACCTTTTCTTTTGATATAGTGGAAATACTACCCCCTTGGTTAAATCGTGTCATTTACCATTAAGGCCCCTGACGTGTGTGCAACATCCGGATATCGGAATTTTTGATATCGGGTAAGGAGTTTGGACGCCCTGACATATTTATTAGGGTCCGACCTCTGGACATTTCAAACAACCACTCAAAAACCTCTTCTTTTATTTTCAGCATTTATACTATTGTATTGGTCAAACTGTCTCATCTACGTCATTTCGTCGATTCAAGATCTACTAACATCTTTGGTGAGATCATCATATTGTATAGTGTCAACCTTGGCCTAGTCACTTGTACGTAGATGTATGTACATTCTTTTCACATTGGGTAACCCTTTGGTATAGGCTCTTCTAGGGGCCACCACCCTTTGTTGTCTTTTTTCCGTTTCCTCATTCTTTTCTCACATTGGTGCTTTCTTACTTCGGTCTTACTTTATGATTGTTTCATCTCTATTCATTTGTTTGATTTCAAGTACCCGATACTCTGTCACATTAGGTTCTGTCAATGTTATCTACAGTCACCAATTTGTACCACCTTTGTGCTGAGATATTTAGACTTAAAAGCAAGATGCTCCTCCAAATATAGGATTGCCATTTTGGCCCTTTTTAATGTTGCCATCTCGTTTAACAAAAGTTCGACTTAATGTGTTTTTAACCCTGTTTGTCTTTTATTGTAAATGTAATGTCAGTATGTGTCATTAATATTGGTGTATAATTTCTGTGTTGCTTTCAGCCCTGACGAAGCTCCCATGGTTGGGGAGCGAAACGCGTTGGCTGTCTTAAAAATGAACCAATAAAAGAAAATATATTTTTGATACAACGTGGTCCTGGTCTACTTCATATTTGGTGCTGCCTCCTTTCTTCTTCTGAAGCACTCATCTGGAATTCCAGTGGGACCAAACCGCAGCAGGTCCTGGAGGTTTTCAGCACAACCAAAATTAGACATTTGAGGGACTGGAATAAAGAGGTGCTGGTTGTTAGATCCGCTGTGGAACTCTTTTTCTTTGTATATATATATATATATATATATAATTTTTATTTTTTTATGAAGTACAGTCCGGCTTTTGACTTCAGCCCCGTGGCTGCCCCTCTGCACCAGACCGGCCCCTCCCCCATCGCGTGCTGTAGCGTCAGCTGCTGGGTATTGATTAACCTGTCGATAATGATCGCCTTTTGGGGCCGACAGGACAGCTGCCAAGGCCCCGGGGAGCAATAAAACGAGATACCCAAATTGTGTCTCCCTCGCCCCTCCTGGGGTCATTAAAGAGTGTCAGGGGTCAGGCCCCCTCCACGGCCGTGTAACCAGAGCAAGGAGTGTCAGCAGATTTACGCCACACTCGGCAGGCCGTGGGGTATTTTTACTCGCCCAGTAAATCAGTCACTAATAGTTGCTGTCAGGGCTTTAAGTGCCGCGGCCATTAGCCCCGTGGAGGGTCAGGGCGACGGCTGTCCACCCACTCCAGGGCCTTTTCACTATTCTTCACAAAGTGAGGAGGCAGCTTTCACTCCCCTTGAACCTTGGGGAGCTGCAAGCCTTTGGGGGTGAGGGCACCCAGGCCTCGCATATTGGGTGTGAGCTTCACACCTCAGAGAACAGGTTCACTATTGGGGTGTGAGACCCACACCTCGAGGCACCAATGTGAGTCTCACGCCTCGGGGAACACACTCACTCTGTGAGTCTCACACCTCAGGGAATACACTCACTCTGTGTGTCTCACACCTCAGAGAATACACTGACTCTGTGTGTCTCACACCTCAGGGAACACAAACTCGCTGCTCTGGCGAGTGTTTCACAACTTCAACCTGACACACTTTTTTTTCTGTAAAACACATTTTTGAACCAAAACCTGCTCTGCTAGATGGTGTAATTCAACCCACAAAAACCCTCCAGGTCCTGTGTGATTCGTCCGAGTCCCACAGGGCATGTGCGAAGTGCTCACATGGGCATCCCATGGGGGCGCCAGTCGTGTTTTATTTGCACACGTCAGCTGTCACTTCTTGCGGTTTGTTTTCACAGATCCTGCGGAATGTGGCATATGGGCCTGGGAGGTTTGGGGTCCGGCTTTGTTGGGGCGCCTGGGGGAGGTTTGCAGGAGGGTGTGGGGTCGATACCTCTCTTTGAAGATGGGATCGCACTGGTCCTTGCACATTGAACGGCAATAGTTGGCGGCTAACGCGCAATTCATTATTAAAACTCCATCCACTCTTGCGGGGTGTTGTTTTAATAATTGCCCACTCGGGCTGCAACAGATACATCATTATATTTTCAAAAAGTACCGTCCGGTGATTTAGCGCTTGGCTATTGCAGTGGGCCTTCAAGCACTGTATAAAAACAACTCGTCATGCCCACGGCATTATTTTGCTCATTTCTACTTAAATGCCTTCTCCAGCTTGTTGTGGCCTCTCCCCCCAGACTGCACGGACAGCAGCCGCCCAGCGCTGGTATGTGCTGGCCCGGGGCTGCTGTTGACCGGCCCCTTCAGTGGCCCGCAGCCAGCCCGGGGTAGATAAGGACGAGTAAACATGGGCCCTCCCTAGGACAGATGATGGGGAGATTGTGGCAGACACAGCATAATAGCAGGGGGCCAGTGGACACAAATGCGGGTACAGCAGAGGCTGTATTGCAAGGGAGGGTGGGAACATTTGTAAAGGTCAAATGAGAACCACCCTTTTTTAAACTTTTTTTTTTTCGGGGCTTCTGGTCCCCAAAATTGCACTTTTGCTGTTTTTCATGGTGATCCACATGAGAAAACGAAACTTTACAAACGTTTATAAGTATGAGCTGGATATATTTCCACCTGGCCCCTTTCTGTGGCACAGCACTGAAAACGTATTTTTTCAGTTTACATGTATTTAATGTGTGCGTGCCAATTGTATGTCTGGTCGGATGTTTGTCACACACGACTGTGGAGAGGAGGCAATTTAAAACCAAACTGGACTGGGGTGGGGGGTTGAAACACAGCAACTGGTGCCTTCACACTGCATGTGCACAGGGAGGCTGAACAAACAGTGGGCGCTGATTAAAGGCGCCGGGAAATGCATGTGTGAAAGGGATTTAGAAAAGCGTTAGGGATTTACTGGAAAACGAATGCAACACCCCCAAGAGCCCTCCCCTCTCGCGCGCAAATCAAGGAAGCAATTAAGACAGACTGAGTTAAGAGTGAACCTCAAGCTGAGCCATTCTGAGGGGGGTGAGACAATGTGATTGGTGATTAGAATGCAGCACTGTAAAAGGGAGCGGGCGTGGCCTGGATTAATGTCACCTCCGTCGTGAAAATCCCAGTGTGCAGTAATCTCACTCTTTACAGTATAGGTCCAAGGTGTGATGCTTGTCACGGGTGAGGCCCGGGGGCGTGAGCCTTGAGTGAGTTACCACCTGACAAGTGGAGGGCGTTGGGTTCAACTTCCCATGAATCGCCACTGTTTCACTTTTAAACGAAGGGCGATTAAATGCAAATAGAGGGCATTTACATGCAAACAGGAGCCCTCAAGTTTAAGTGAAAACGATAGGCCTTTGGGGCTAATGAGTAGGATCGCTGCAGTCATTCTATTTACCTTCGAATGATGGGCAAAATGCCGGTATGATCTTTTAGGCTTAATTACCCATCTGCTTCTTGTGAAACACATTGGCATTTTTTGGGATTAGTTATTTTCTTTTCAATTCTAAATAGACAGTTTTATCCTAGAGGACACTTTTATGTAACATGCACTTAGAAGTTTAAGAGAAACTCCAGCGAAACGTTTCCCTACCCTTTTTTTTTTTCTTTCACTGAGCCCTGAAAATGGAACTGGGGATTTTAGGGAAAGTGCAAGTTATTAGGTTTCGACCTGGCGAGGGGCACGTCAGTGCCCCTCCCAGTTCGAAAACTTTTGTTTTCAGTAGGGATGTCGGCACCGCCTCTGCCTCTCATTGGCTAGCTCCATAAATGTAAATGTAAATGTATGTAAATGTATAGGCATTTATATAGCGCACTACATACCCGTAGGGTCCCAAGGCGCTTCGACCGCTGCGAAACCCTTCCTGGCTTCCCTGAGAGATGGTCCCTTAATGGGTATCTCCAGGGTGAGACCAGGCATCCCCGGCGGTCTGGTGGGGCCGTTAGTGAAGATGGAGGCTAGCCATTGGGAGACAGAGGCTGTCAATCGCGCTTTCTCTTGAAAACGCGATTCGGGGGCATTTCTGGTGCTTTTTTTAAGCCCCGCCCCTTTGTCCCGGGCCGCGCTGCGAATGGCTGCCGGCCCGGGACACCCCCGTGACGTCATTCCCGGGCCGCGCTGTGATTGGCTGCCGGCCCGGGACACCCCTGTGACGTCAGCCAATCACAGCGCGGCCCGGGACCTGACTTGTTTCACTCTTTTTACGAGGCTTCTCCTGAGCCTTATCATTTCCCTTTTTTCAATTCTAAGCTGTTTTGATCCCATTAACATTAAGCTCAGTTGAAGACTACGTATTCACAATTTTCCCCACGTTCATGAGTTGGAATGCCAAAACCTTGCACAAAAAGTATTGTTCGCTAGCTCTTCGTCCTCTTCTGTTCATTTATACATACTTGATATAAAAACATGCCTCACAGTAGAACTCATTTTGAAAAGCCCAATCCCCAATAGAAAATGCGTCGATGTCAAGCCCCACCTTGCAGCTCGAGCACATTCCCGGTCTCATAGGCCTATCTATTCTATTCGTTTTTGCCTCACGTAGTTTTCGGCAGGGCAACGGCTGCGACGGACTGAAATATCTATATCCAGCAACCTCCGTGACGCACCGGCCGCAGGCGAGAAGCTTCCAACAAAGCATGCTGAATGAGTCTAAACCTTTCGGGGGGCCGGCGTGCTCGCCTTCTCTGAGGGGCAGCCGCGGCCTCGAGGCAGCCTAACGCCTGACGCGAAAGGTAAGTGCGCGTGTCTGAGCCGACGGTGTTTTAAGCACCGTGTGCAAGTAACATTGGTCTCAGCATCCCCAGACCCAACCTTTACAATAGATTTGGGGTTCTCCCTGAAGGATTTTTATCAGCCAAACAACACGCTTTGTTGTCTGGCTTGCAGGCATTAGACCTGTTGGCGGTGGCATTTCTGATTCTGGCTTCTTGAACTAACAGTGGCTGATGGTGCACTCTATGGCACACTCTTCCTATTTCCATTAGGGCCCACCTACGTGTGTGTGCAGACGAGCAATGCCCGGGGTGCCTCCACCCTTCAAAGCAGGGTCTCCTTCCCCCTCACGCAGCTCTGTGCAAAGCAGCAGCCATGGTAAGGAGTCGTAAACACACTTGAAGCTGCAGAAACGTTCATCTTACCAGACTGTATGTTTTCAGTCTTAAATCAGCCAGCGATTTTTCTTTGGGGTGAACAAGCTCTAGAACAACAGTTTATGTGGCCAGTGAATAGATCTGACTGGCTATAAATGAGTTACATATCCCTTTTATGGAAAGCCTTGTTCAATGTTCCTTTGGGTAATGTTCGCGCTATATAAAAATGCCCTAAATAAAAATAAATAAATACTGCTGTGCTGGTCCTTTCGGATCTCCGACCCTGCTGCCCCTCCTCTAGTACCTGCGGAAGTCGTTCCTGTCCGTTGCAAAGCCATAAGCTGTCTTTGAGCTGGAGGGGCGCAGTGTGCTCTGGGCCAGTGGTTTTGTGTTACCTGTTTTCGTTACTTTTGGTAGACATGTGTGTGTATTTAGTTTGTATTTGGTGTTTTGCCATACGTGTCTTGTATGCTAAACTGCATTGGTGCGCCTTTGAAAGTTTATAATTGTGTTCAATGTATGTTTTGGGTATGAAATACAGGAACCCTATGTCAAGGGTCCAGAGACCTGGTAGGTGTTTGTATGGTCACTGCTTACTTAGTCAGTGTGTACCAAAAAATGTGTAAGAAAGAAAAATTTCTTTCTAGAGTCCCCTCACTCACCGGGGTTGCCCCACGGTGACATGCTTCATCATTGGGGCCATCCCAGTTCTCTACGAAAAGGGGCGTGCTGCGACAAGGCGACTACGCTGGAGCACTGGTTTTGTGAGATGACTATGTTTGGTGCATGTGTAATGATGATGGAGTGGGTGTGGAATTAAAATACCGTGCTAGTGGGCCTCAACAATTTATTTTGCTCCTAGTGTGGTATAAAAAATTAAAAAGGGGTAACACTGTGTTCCAACTTTTACTGAGTTAGATCAGTGTCAAGGTCAACATGTTTCAAGCTCCCCCAAGCTTTTCTTCAGGACCATACAGGGTCCAGCCCTGTATTGCCACTCCTGTTTTCAAATGAAAAAGTGTTGCTATAAAAATATTTATCTACAATGAACGCTGTTATTAATAAACATGCGTGTTGTCATACATACGTTTTGTATTTCACTTTGATTTCTGTAAAATAGAATAACAATTGTTATTTGATGGACAACCCCTTCCAAGAAGGGGAACAACTCACATGCATCTCACTCCAACTAGGGCGTGAGTGTGCCCTTGGCATCATAATGATGCGTGCTGGTTCTCAAACTGGTGTAGAAAAATAAATCACTGTGAATAAAAGTGGTTTAGTGGTTTCACACACAAAACATATAGACTTAATGTGACTATTGACAAGACACACAACACATACACACGAAATAATATGGCAGATGGTTATATTTACATAAAAGAGTGTATGATTACACCCCATGGTCTTAGGCAAGGGCAGGAACGCCTCGTGGAAACATTGCTGAAAAGGATTATCAAGGTTTAGAGTTAGAAGGCTCCTTTCCTGTTTGCCCATTAAAATTGCCGGTTTCCTTGCAATCTATCGCTGTTCATACACTTACTTCCTATCGGCAGACCCGCTCGGTACTACCTGGTGCTTCCTCACCCGACCGCATACTGATCTAAACCCGGGCTCGCGGTGTATTTAGAACGCGCGAGCTTCCGGGTTGCCGAGAAACCTCCGTATAAGCTAGAGCGCTCACTTGGGGCGGCCATCTTGGTGGGATGTGATCGCGCTCGGCGCGAGTGTTATAAATACATTGGGATAGTTACCGTCTATTGCGGGATTTCGAGATAAGAAGTATTTTAGAGTGATGCTGTTAATTGGGGCATTCTTATACACTAATTTAGAACACAGGTTTTTTTCTCGGGTAGATGAAGTTTTTTTACAAACAACTATGTTTTATGCACGAAAAAACGGGTATTTCAGCATTTAATAAATAGGAGGGCTAGTACCTATTTTGTGGGAAGTCTGTGCTTTGGTCTTATGATTTTATGAAAAAGTGGTGAAGGGGTTTTCTTTGTATATATATGGGGGTGTATTACCATGATATTTCAGCAGGTGTGGTTCATACTGTCCCCAGTTAATTCAAAAAGAAATAGTCTATGGGCGAAAGGCTCCCCATGGGATTTCATCATTAAGTCCTTGGGTGTCCGTATGTAGACGAAACACCCATCTTTGTTCTTTTTCATGGAGGATTCGTTCCTGATTGTCTTTGTTCTTCACTGTCTCTATGACCACCCAGGTTAAATCATTAGGGGTATGGTTCTGTTCAATGAAGTGGGTGGTCATTCTTGTTGTAGCTCGCTTGCACCTGATGTTACTTCTGTGCTCTACTATGCGAGTACTGACCTTCCTAGTGGTCATTCCTACATAGTGAAGGTTGCACGTGCAGGTTATTAAGTACACAACCCCACTGGTATTGCAATTTGAAAACCCCTTCAGTTCCCACCTCGTAGTGTTGTTGAAAATTACGTTTTTGGTTGGGGAAGTCAAATGACAAACACTACAATTGTTGCATGGAAAATGACCATCAGGTAGTGGTTGGGATCTCACTGTCTGGGTTACTGGTGTGGGACGGGTATGCACCAAATAATCCTTCAAATTTTTACCCCTCCTATGACTGAACATGGGAGTGGGTATGTGAAGGCCGCCGCTGTTAAGTATTGGCCAATGTTTTTTGATTATTTTGGACACACTGTCAGAGACTTGATTGTACGTGGTGATACAGATTGGTTTTTTTGTCCTCAGGTTGCGTTCTCTCTTTGGGTTCTAAAAGTGCTTCCCTGTTGTTGTTAGCTGCCCGTTTTTTAGCCTCTTTGATCAGTTTGTCTGGATATTTTCTGTATCTCAGCTTATTGCTTAAGTCTTCCGCTTGGGTTAGGTAGTCGGATTTCTTGCTACAGTTCCTGCGCAAACGGAGGAATTGCCCAAATGGCAGGTTTTGTTTGAGATGGCGAGGGTGAAAACTGTCAAAAGTCAGGAGGCAGTTTCTAGCTGTCTCTTTAAAATGGGTTGTTGTCACCAGTCTGCCTGACTCAGCATGAATGTTTAGATCTAGAAAAACTAGATCGGTCTTGCTGATTGAGCAAGTAAATTTGAGGAAGGGATCCTGTGTGTTAAGCCAGGTGAGGAAGGTCTGTGCTTCTTCTTCTGTGCCTTGCCATATCAACAAAATATCGTCGATATAGCGTTTCCAATGTAGGATTTGATGTCTGTGTGGATTCCTTTCATTCAGTATTTTGTTTTTCTCCAGTTGATGGACGTACAACCCGGCTATGCTCGGCGCAAATGTACTGCCCATACTGGTCCCATGCTGTTGTTTATATAGGGTAGATTCAAAACGGAAGAAGTTTTCACACAGTGCTAGTTGGCAGCATTCGAGTACTACATGGCGAGGAGTATGGAATTCCCACTCGTTTTCGTACAATACTTCCTCTAGAATCTGTAAAGTCTCTCTGTGTGGCAAGCTGGTGTATAGACTTTCGACATCCAGACTTATCAGAAGGCTGGATGTTGCGTCAAAGGTTAAGTCTTGTAACAGGCACAGTACGTCCTTGGTGTCCCTCAGATAGGTGTCTGTTTTTTGCACAAGGGGTCTGAGAAAGGCATCTGCGAATTGCGAAAGAGGCTCTAGAATTGAGCCTATCCCCGAGACTATGGGCCTCCCTGGTGGGTTCTCCAATCTCTTGTGTATTTTGGGGATAGTATAGAAGTATGGTATTGTTGGTTTTTTGTTTGTTAAGAACTCAATTTCTTTCTTACTGAGCCAATCGTTGGCTTGACACTCCTCAGTCAGGTATGCAATTGAGATTCTTAGACGTTCTGTTGGGTCTTCATCCAGTTTGGCGTAGTTTCTTGTGTCCCCTAGTAGACGGAGACATTCATTCCTGTAATCCATGGTGTTTTGTAATACAATTGCCCCGCCTTTGTCGGCTGGTTTTATGGTAATTTGATTGTTTTTTGACAGTTCCTGTAACGCGGATTGTTCAGCTTTGCTGGTGTTATGAAATACTTTGATAGACCGTGGGTCTAACTCCTGAATCTCTCTCATGACCGCTTTTTCAAAAGTCAATACTTCCACAGGTAGACTGTGTGATGGAGGGACAAAGTTTGATTTTTTATGTAGGCCTGTGTCACTCTTTGTTTGTTCTGTGGGGTCTTTGTCTTGAAAGAATACCTGCAATTTGATTTTCCTCAGGAATTCCTTCAATTCACAGCATAGTTTAAACTTGTCTGTGGTTGGGGTGGGTACAAATCCTAAGCCTTTGTTAAGCACTTGGATCTGTATAGCCGTGAGGCATAATGATGATAGATTCACTACTAAATCGAGTTGGTGCTCGTGGTTGGTTCCGGCGGGCCTTTGCTCCGTGTGTGACGTGTCGTTGTCACCACTGGTTCTGCCCATTGTACTCCCTGGTTGGGTTTGTTTTTTGCTCTTTGTGCCTGGCGGCCTCTCCCTAAAAAAGGTTTCCTTTGGTTTCCTTGGTTTCCTTGATCGTTTCCCCAGTTTTGGTAGTTGGGTTGGTTATACATGGGTGGGCCATAGAAGAAAGGCGGGGCGGAGGGCAATAATTATATGGGTCTTGGTACATGGGCCACATCGGTGCTTGGTTGCCTCTAAAACCCCTTGTATTGCTCTACCTCTTCTGGGTCTTCTGTTGGGGGTGGTGCTGTAATTGCTTGATCCCCCAGAGCTATTTGATCCTGTGTCAGAGCCATCACTATCAGTGTTGTATCCAGGGTTCTTATTACTGGTTCTGTAATCGTCCCTAATATAAGGATACACTTTTTCGTGAGCAAATGCTTTTTTATCCTTGGATAATTTGATGTATTTTGAATCCTTCAGGCTGATTTCGAATTCAGACATCGTTTTATTTAGCTCATTCAGTCTTTTTGTTAGTTCTGCTGGAGTTTGAAAAGACTTGAGGCGTATCTCCATGGAATTTATCTCTTCCTTTAGGGAATCTACTAATCTGGTCGCGGTTTTTATAATCAAGACCAGCCAGTCTCTGGTACAATGCCAGGATATTTGTGACCAGTCCAGCTTGAATTGTTTGTCGTGCTGGAATATAAAAGGTTCATTCCTGACTATGAGGCCTCTTGGAGCTGCGTTAGCTTGTAAATATTCCGCCATCATGACGCCATGAATCAATGTTTTTATCTGTGTTCTCTTTAATTCAGTCAACTCGTCCCAACACTGGCTTGCATCACTGTTTTCTCCTGTGGGTGCTCCTGTGTGTGGTAACATGGAGGCAATGGCTCTATCAACTTCATCCTCCGAGAAGGATAGTCCTGTGTTCTGTGCCATAATTTTTTCTCTGTGAGTGTTTCTATGTGTGTGTTGTCTTAGTCCTTTGATCAACCTGGTATATACCAGTCAATTGACCTGCGTCTAAGAGAGAGAAAGTCTCCCGCAGCCCGTGGCTGCTAAATACATAAACAAAAAAGGAGGGAGAAGGAGGTTAAACCTGGCCAGGTCGGCCTCCAGTCTGTGTACGAAATACAGGAACCCTATGTCAAGGGTCCAGAGACCTGGTAGGTGTTTGTATGGTCACTGCTTACTTAGTCAGTGTGTACCAAAAAATGTGTAAGAAAGAAAAATTTCTTTCTAGAGTCCCCTCACTCACCGGGGTTGCCCCACGGTGACATGCTTCATCATTGGGGCCATCCCAGTTCTCTACGAAAAGGGGCGTGCTGCGACAAGGCGACTACGCTGGAGCACTGGTTTTGTGAGATGACTATGTGTGGTGCATGTGTAATGATGATGGAGTGGGTGTGGAATTAAAAATACCGTGCTAGTGGGCCTCAACAATTTATTTTGCTCCTAGTGTGGTATAAAAAATTAAAAAGGGGTAACACTGTGTTCCAACTTTTACTGAGTTAGATCAGTGTCAAGGTCAACATGTTTCAAGCTCCCCCAAGCTTTTCTTCAGGACCATACAGGGTCCAGCCCTGTATTGCCACTCCTGTTTTCAAATGAAAAAGTGTTGCTATAAAAATATTTATCTACAATGAACGCTGTTATTAATAAACATGCGTGTTGTCATACATACGTTTTGTATTTCACTTTGATTTCTGTAAAATAGAATAACAATTGTTATTTGATGGACAACCCCTTCCAAGAAGGGGAACAACTCACATGCATCTCACTCCAACTAGGGCGTGAGTGTGCCCTTGGCATCATAATGATGCGTGCTGGTTCTCAAACTGGTGTAGAAAAATAAATCACTGTGAATAAAAGTGGTTTAGTGGTTTCACACACAAAACATATAGACTTAATGTGACTATTGACAAGACACACAACACATACACACGAAATAATATGGCAGATGGTTATATTTACATAAAAGAGTGTATGATTACACCCCATGGTCTTAGGCAAGGGCAGGAACGCCTCGTGGAAACATTGCTGAAAAGGATTATCAAGGTTTAGAGTTAGAAGGCTCCTTTCCTGTTTGCCCATTAAAATTGCCGGTTTCCTTGCAATCTATCGCTGTTCATACACTTACTTCCTATCGGCAGACCCGCTCGGTACTACCTGGTGCTTCCTCACCCGACCGCATACTGATCTAAACCCGGGCTCGCGGTGTATTTAGAACGCGCGAGCTTCCGGGTTGCCGAGAAACCTCCGTATAAGCTAGAGCGCTCACTTGGGGCGGCCATCTTGGTGGGATGTGATCGCGCTCGGCGCGAGTGTTATAAATACATTGGGATAGTTACCGTCTATTGCGGGATTTCGAGATAAGAAGTATTTTAGAGTGATGCTGTTAATTGGGGCATTCTTATACACTAATTTAGAACACAGGTTTTTTTCTCGGGTAGATGAAGTTTTTTTACAAACAACTATGTTTTATGCACGAAAAAACGGGTATTTCAGCATTTAATAAATAGGAGGGCTAGTACCTATTTTGTGGGAAGTCTGTGCTTTGGTCTTATGATTTTATGAAAAAATGGTGAAGGGGTTTTCTTTGTATATATATGGGGGTGTATTACCATGATATTTCAGCAGGTGTGGTTCATACTGTCCCCAGTTAATTCAAAAAGAAATAGTCTATGGGCGAAAGGCTCCCCATGGGATTTCATCATTAAGTCCTAAAGGAAGAGATAAATTCCATGGAGATACGCCTCAAGTCTTTTCAAACTCCAGCAGAACTAACAAAAAGACTGAATGAGCTAAATAAAACGATGTCTGAATTCGAAATCAGCCTGAAGGATTCAAAATACATCAAATTATCCAAGGATAAAAAAGCATTTGCTCACGAAAAAGTGTATCCTTATATTAGGGACGATTACAGAACCAGTAATAAGAACCCTGGATACAACACTGATAGTGATGGCTCTGACACAGGATCAAATAGCTCTGGGGGATCAAGCAATTACAGCACCACCCCCAACAGAAGACCCAGAAGAGGTAGAGGCAATACAAGGGGTTTTAGAGGCAACCAAGCACCGATGTGGCCCATGTACCAAGACCCATATAATTATTGCCCTCCGCCCCCGCCTTTCTTCTATGGCCCACCCATGTATAACCAACCCAACTACCAAAACTGGGGAAACGATCAAGGAAACCAAGGAAACCAAAGGAAACCTTTTTTAGGGAGAGGCCGCCAGGCACAAAGAGCAAAAAACAAACCCAACCAGGGAGTACAATGGGCAGAACCAGTGGTGACAACGACACGTCACACACGGAGCAAAGGCCCGCCGGAACCAACCACGAGCACCAACTCGATTTAGTAGTGAATCTATCATCATTATGCCTCACGGCTATACAGATCCAAGTGCTTAACAAAGGCTTAGGATTTGTACCCACCCCAACCACAGACAAGTTTAAACTATGCTGTGAATTGAAGGAATTCCTGAGGAAAATCAAATTGCAGGTATTCTTTCAAGACAAAGACCCCACAGAACAAACAAAGAGTGACACAGGCCTACATAAAAAATCAAACTTTGTCCCTCCATCACACAGTCTACCTGTGGAAGTATTGACTTTTGAAAAAGCGGTCATGAGAGAGATTCAGGAGTTAGACCCACGGTCTATCAAAGTATTTCATAACACCAGCAAAGCTGAACAATCCGCGTTACAGGAACTGTCAAAAAACAATCAAATTACCATAAAACCAGCCGACAAAGGCGGGGCAATTGTATTACAAAACACCATGGATTACAGGAATGAATGTCTCCGTCTACTAGGGGACACAAGAAACTACGCCAAACTGGATGAAGACCCAACAGAACGTCTAAGAATCTCAATTGCATACCTGACTGAGGAGTGTCAAGCCAACGATTGGCTCAGTAAGAAAGAAATTGAGTTCTTAACAAACAAAAAACCAACAATACCATACTTCTATACTATCCCCAAAATACACAAGAGATTGGAGAACCCACCAGGGAGGCCCATAGTCTCGGGGATAGGCTCAATTCTAGAGCCTCTTTCGCAATTCGCAGATGCCTTTCTCAGACCCCTTGTGCAAAAAACAGACACCTATCTGAGGGACACCAAGGACGTACTGTGCCTGTTACAAGACTTAACCTTTGACGCAACATCCAGCCTTCTGATAAGTCTGGATGTCGAAAGTCTATACACCAGCTTGCCACACAGAGAGACTTTACAGATTCTAGAGGAAGTATTGTACGAAAACGAGTGGGAATTCCATACTCCTCGCCATGTAGTACTCGAATGCTGCCAACTAGCACTGTGTGAAAACTTCTTCCGTTTTGAATCTACCCTATATAAACAACAGCATGGGACCAGTATGGGCAGTACATTTGCGCCGAGCATAGCCGGGTTGTACGTCCATCAACTGGAGAAAAACAAAATACTGAATGAAAGGAATCCACACAGACATCAAATCCTACATTGGAAACGCTATATCGACAATATTTTGTTGATATGGCAAGGCACAGAAGAAGAAGCACAGACCTTCCTCACCTGGCTTAACACACAGGATCCCTTCCTCAAATTTACTTGCTCAATCAGCAAGACCGATCTAGTTTTTCTAGATCTAAACATTCATGCTGAGTCAGGCAGACTGGTGACAACAACCCATTTTAAAGAGACAGCTAGAAACTGCCTCCTGACTTTTGACAGTTTTCACCCTCGCCATCTCAAACAAAACCTGCCATTTGGGCAATTCCTCCGTTTGCGCAGGAACTGTAGCAAGAAATCCGACTACCTAACCCAAGCGGAAGACTTAAGCAATAAGCTGAGATACAGAAAATATCCAGACAAACTGATCAAAGAGGCTAAAAAACGGGCAGCTAACAACAACAGGGAAGCACTTTTAGAACCCAAAGAGAGAACGCAACCTGAGGACAAAAAACCAATCTGTATCACCACGTACAATCAAGTCTCTGACAGTGTGTCCAAAATAATCAAAAAACATTGGCCAATACTTAACAGCGGCGGCCTTCACATACCCACTCCCATGTTCAGTCATAGGAGGGGTAAAAATTTGAAGGATTATTTGGTGCATACCCGTCCCACACCAGTAACCCAGACAGTGAGATCCCAACCACTACCTGATGGTCATTTTCCATGCAACAATTGTAGTGTTTGTCATTTGACTTCCCCAACCAAAAACGTAATTTTCAACAACACTACGAGGTGGGAACTGAAGGGGTTTTCAAATTGCAATACCAGTGGGGTTGTGTACTTAATAACCTGCACGTGCAACCTTCACTATGTAGGAATGACCACTAGGAAGGTCAGTACTCGCATAGTAGAGCACAGAAGTAACATCAGGTGCAAGCGAGCTACAACAAGAATGACCACCCACTTCATTGAACAGAACCATACCCCTAATGATTTAACCTGGGTGGTCATAGAGACAGTGAAGAACAAAGACAATCAGGAACGAATCCTCCATGAAAAAGAACAAAGATGGGTGTTTCGTCTACATACGGACACCCAAGGACTTAATGATGAAATCCCATGGGGAGCCTTTCGCCCATAGACTATTTCTTTTTGAATTAACTGGGGACAGTATGAACCACACCTGCTGAAATATCATGGTAATACACCCCCATATATATACAAAGAAAACCCCTTCACCATTTTTTCATAAAATCATAAGACCAAAGCACAGACTTCCCACAAAATAGGTACTAGCCCTCCTATTTATTAAATGCTGAAATACCAGTTTTTTCGTGCATAAAACATAGTTGTTTGTAAAAAAACTTCATCTACCCGAGAAAAAAACCTGTGTTCTAAATTAGTGTATAAGAATGCCCCAATTAACAGCATCACTCTAAAATACTTCTTATCTCGAAATCCCGCAATAGACGGTAACTATCCCAATGTATTTATAACACTCGCGCCGAGCGCGATCACATCCCACCAAGATGGCCGCCCCAAGTGAGCGCTCTAGCTTATACGGAGGTTTCTCGGCAACCCGGAAGCTCGCGCGTTCTAAATACACCGCGAGCCCGGGTTTAGATCAGTATGCGGTCGGGTGAGGAAGCACCAGGTAGTACCGAGCGGGTCTGCCGATAGGAAGTAAGTGTATGAACAGCGATAGATTGCAAGGAAACCGGCAATTTTAATGGGCAAACAGGAAAGGAGCCTTCTAACTCTAAACCTTGATAATCCTTTTCAGCAATGTTTCCACGAGGCGTTCCTGCCCTTGCCTAAGACCATGGGGTGTAATCATACACTCTTTTATGTAAATATAACCATCTGCCATATTATTTCGTGTGTATGTGTTGTGTGTCTTGTCAATAGTCACATTAAGTCTATATGTTTTGTGTGTGAAACCACTAAACCACTTTTATTCACAGTGATTTATTTTTCTACACCAGTTTGAGAACCAGCACGCATCATTATGATGCCAAGGGCACACTCACGCCCTAGTTGGAGTGAGATGCATGTGAGTTGTTCCCCTTCTTGGAAGGGGTTGTCCATCAAATAACAATTGTTATTCTATTTTACAGAAATCAAAGTGAAATACAAAACGTATGTATGACAACACGCATGTTTATTAATAACAGCGTTCATTGTAGATAAATATTTTTATAGCAACACTTTTTCATTTGAAAACAGGAGTGGCAATACAGGGCTGGACCCTGTATGGTCCTGAAGAAAAGCTTGGGGGAGCTTGAAACATGTTGACCTTGACACTGATCTAACTCAGTAAAAGTTGGAACACAGTGTTACCCCTTTTTAATTTTTTATACCACACTAGGAGCAAAATAAATTGTTGAGGCCCACTAGCACGGTATTTTTAATTCCACACCCACTCCATCATCATTACACATGCACCACACATAGTCATCTCACAAAACCAGTGCTCCAGCGTAGTCGCCTTGTCGCAGCACGCCCCTTTTCGTAGAGAACTGGGATGGCCCCAATGATGAAGCATGTCACCGTGGGGCAACCCCGGTGAGTGAGGGGACTCTAGAAAGAAATTTTTCTTTCTTACACATTTTTTGGTACACACTGACTAAGTAAGCAGTGACCATACAAACACCTACCAGGTCTCTGGACCCTTGACATAGGGTTCCTGTATTTCGTACACAGACTGGAGGCCGACCTGGCCAGGTTTAACCTCCTTCTCCCTCCTTTTTTGTTTATGTTTTGGGTATGTGCACATGTCGTTTTAATATGTACATGTCTATGTGACATAAGAGTGTTCCGTGTGTGTCGAATGTATGCATTATGTATGAGTGATTGGTTGTGCTTCTATCGCTGTGATTTATGTTACATATGTTTGTAAGTTTTTGTTTGAGTTTTGTGGTTGTGTGCCTACCCCGAATGCACAGGAGTTTGTATTGTTATAGGCGTGCATGGTTTGATTGCTGTATGTGTGTGCTTCAGTGAAGTATTCCTGTAATTGTGTTTTGGGCTCACAAGTCCTTTTGAGTGTGTGTACTTTGAGTGTGCGTGTTTGCGTGAATGTTGGGTGTTCATGCTGGTGTTGTGCTGTTTGAGCGCCTTGCTTCTGTGGCCCTGTTTGTGTGTGCGTGTGTGTGTATGTGGCAGAGAAAGTGCTCTAACTTTTACAAAGGCGAAACCGTTGCATTGTAAATGCTTGTTCAATTTGAAAGCAGGATATTATTAGGGGTCAGCATAATTTTAATTATGCTGGCATTATTGGTGTAATTTGGGTAATTTTGTATTCAGAAATGTATTCATTACCAAATTACTCCATAACGTCACATCACGTAACAAGACATCCATTTGGGGAAAAATCATACCGTGAGATGTAGAGAAACAACTGGTCACGAGCGGAAGCAGCATTTTCCCAACACAACTGACAGTTCCTTAACAAAGGCAGTCAACACAATCATTTCATGTAGATTTCATACCCAAGCGGATGGTTCAGGTAACGTTTGAGCAGTAAACTACAAATCCAAACGCAAGTGGCATCACCTCCATCCAGATCTTCAAAGCGGACCTCAAATCTCTTCTATTCCAAAGACACTTTCAGAACTAATTCCCTCCGTCTCAAACCCCAAAAGGAAGTTCTTTAGTCATTGTAAATTTGTCATATATATTTATGTTTTTGTTTGTACATTCTGTGCTTGCAGTGTTTTATATTGTGTTCCTTTTGCCTGCGTTGTTTTGACTCTAAGGCCTGCTATTTTTCGCCAGGAAGTTCTTTAGTCATTGTAAATTTGTCATATATATTTATATTTTTGTTTGTAGATGCTGTGCTTGCTGTGTTTGATATTGTGTTCCTTTTGCCTGCGTTGTTTTGATTCTATGGCCTGCTATTTTTGTTTGTTCCATTTTTGTAGCAGTTCTCTCATGTAATGTAACTGGTTCAATTTTACAGTGCTCTGACACCTTCGGGTGAAGGCCGCGCTTTATAAAAATGCATAAAATAAATAAATGAACAAATAAAAATCAATCCAAATGTTGGTGGCATTCGGTCAACACACATTTTTCCGATAGATTGTTTCACTCGTTTGAGTAATTTATGAGCAGCAAACTATAGGCAGCAGTGCTTTGAATGGGAGGGATTGTCAAATCAACTTGAATTTACATATTCAAGTTGATCTTTTACCCATGTGGTCAATTCGGGTAATATTTGAGTTTGAAAATATATTTTTTTAAACAGGAATACAGTGCCATATAGACTGAGAAGGTACTGTACATAAAGTAGAAACTTCCTCTATCTATGATGAAGGTTCCTTCCTCTTCTTTGTTCAGCCCTTGATCATTTTGAATTTTGATTTTGGGAGGAAAGCATCACTCTCTTTTTGTCTGTGATCTGTGCTACATCCAGACACTTGGAATTTTCACTTTTTGGGAAAAAGCATGTGAGGTCATTGCAGCACTTTGAAAAAAGTTTATTGTTTTGTGGTAATGCAGCACGACTATTTTTGTTCTGGTTTTTTTTAGATTTATTTTTTCTATATCGTTGTTGGAGGGAAGGGGCACAGGTGTGATTCATGTTTTTTAAGCGGAATGTTTGCACATTATTTGAGTAGTGGACACATGTGGTTAATATACTTTTTCTCCTTGCTAGTGTGCTTTTAGTGAATTTTGTGCGGATTTGTGTATTTTTTACTGCAATGTTGTTATTTTTACTGTTTGGGCCCCAGTGTGCTCTGCACTGAGCCTTGGGGAGTGTATTTTTTTAGGTATGTTTTTTTCAGAATCATAAATCCTTGTAACATGCACAAATAGAAATAATCACAATCCAACAATGGACAATAAGCTCAAGTTGAAAATAAAATGCAAAAGCCAACAACAGAATTCAATCAATAAATGAGCTTAAGGATTACAAAATGCCATCAGATAGCAAGAATACACAACTGATAGAGCGTCATGTTATCCTGAAATTGCAAGGGTGCATCATAATCACCTATAGTCAGCACCCGCATATCTAGAGAAAGGTATTAACGTGTAGTCATTGGGAATGTAGTACTAAAAACAGCAAATATTAGTGTGAATAGAAATTTAATTGTGTCACTCATGCAGATCAGTGTCGTGTTTAATCAAAAATTTGTTTTTAGAAGATGCACAATGAATTAGACGGTAAACAGTCAAAATATCGAGTTTTTAATTTCGACCTACACTTATATCGAGTTGCTAATATCGATGGGACAGAATATCGATGTCCAGAATATCGATGGCCAGAATATCGACCCTAAGGTAAGTAATATCGAAATTACTAATATCGATAGCATATTTATCGATGTAAGTAATTTCGATTTACTAATATGTGTTAGAAATATAAGTTAAGTATTTAAATTAATTGTTATAATATGTGTTTAATATGTTTTTATAATTTAAAAATATATAAGAGTAAATAATATGTTTTACTACCACAGCGGGTTGTGGGTTTATAGGGGAATAGGGTGGGAAGTAATTTATTTGTAATTAAATAATTAATTTTTCAATGATTAATTTATTTTGCAATTAAATATTAATTGGCAATTATTTATTTAAATTGATTAATTGATTAATTAATTGATAATTTATGTATATTTTTAACTAAATTATGTTTTACTACCACAGCGGGTTGTGGGTTTATTGGGGAATAGGGTGGGAAGTAATTTATTTGTAATTAAATAATTATTTTTCAATTATTAATTTATTTTGCAATTAAATATTAATTGGCAATGATTTATTTTAATTGATTAATTGATTAATTAATTGATAATTTATGTGTATTTTTAACTAAATTATATGTTTTACTACTGGAGCGGGTTGTGGGTTTATAGGGGAATAGGGTGGGAAGTAATTTATTTGTAATATTAATTAATTTTGGGTAAAGGGGTATTTTTAGGGTTCAGGGTCAGTTTTCAGTTTTTGGGTAAAGGGGTATTTTTAGGGTTCAGGGTCAGTTTTAGGTTTTTGGGTAAAGGGGTATTTTTAGTGTTCAGGGTCAGTTTTCCCTACTGTTGCACCCACTGGAGTGGGAATAGTAATTATTGTTAAGTAATTATATATTATATATGATTTATTATTTTATTTTTTTTATTAAATATGTATTATTATTTTTTTAACAATTATTACATATATTTAAATATGTTTAAGTAATTATTATGTATTATTTACAGTTTTTTTTATGTTATTTTAAATAACAAAAAAAATCGATATATTTAACAACGATATTTTTTACATCGATATTAAATTTTCGATATTTTGGTACTTACCATGTGGTACATAGGGCGTCGATATTTTTGCTATCGATATAATTACGCCGATATTTGTGTAGGTCGAAATTCTGTCTGTCGAAATTCTGTCATAGATCCGAATTAGACCACCTATAGAGTAATCCATTAGACTAAAGTGTGCCCCATATTAAAAGTTTGCATATGTAGTTTTGCTTATTATATATGCAGAGTAATAACATCAATGCTTAATGAGTGATGTTAGAAATGTATGTGTAAACGTGGAAAGGCATAGTTGCTTTCCTATGCTTTGCAATGAGAAGGCCTCTCTGTAATTACTTACGTTAGCTGAATATTTTAGGCCTGTAATGCATTTTCCTTGGTAAAGGGTTCTCACATCGAAGTTAGTTAGCAGATTTTGTGTGCATGCAAGGTTGCTACGCTCACATGCTTTTTGTTGCAGGTGCAAGGACAAACATCTTGTTAGGCAGAATAACACTTTGTTTTAGGAGTTAGGATGGTATGAGAAGCCGCCATGGGAGTGTATAGGAATGCAGATATGTTACTTTTGGCGGAGAAGGTGACTGGGACCCAAGGGCATCGAAACGGTTGTAGACGAGCTCAGAGTTCGATGGAAAAGTACGCAAAGAAGACCCTCCGGATGGGGCTTGAACAGGGAGTGTTCTACTGTTTTGTGATTTTGTATTAGGGATAGTGCCCAGAGGGAGGAGAGGTAGAACAGAGGAGAGGGTGACTGAGAAGAGAGGCAGAATAGGGGTAGGGGCATCTTATAATGAGCTCTGTAGCTTTGGCTACATACCTATGCAAGTGAGTAAACTTCTAAGGAAGTCCTCAGTACTGACATCTTTTTCTCTCTTGCCTGGGAATAATGCTAAGTAGGGATGTCACTTTAGCAATAGTGTAGGGACAGATTAATCACTTTTTATTTTAGGTTAATAAGTACGAGATTACAGATTTGAGCTATGATTGTATGTCTAATGCTTTTGGAGCTAATAATTCTTTTGATTCTGAGTCGCACGAGTCTCTTGCGTAGGATTATGTTTGTATTAGTGCCCATTTATTTTCTTAACCTGGTGCTGAGGTGCTTGTATGTTCAGTTATTTTTGGCTTGGAATAAATTCTTAAATTTTATTTCGAAGTCAGTGATCCTTTGATATTGAATCACATTGGTCATTTGGAAATTCACAAATGCAATGGTGTTTGCCCATTGCACTTCTTAGCAGATAGAAAGGTCCAGTCGGCCTAGGATTATTATAACTTCGAATGATTAGATAAACAGATAAGGTAAAAATTAGGCGTTATCACAACAACAGGACAGCTGTCAAAATCGTAATGCATTGTGGGTGCCAATAGTAAGATTAAATTATAATAACAACCCTTATACGAATCATAAAAACAACATTAATATTGCACATGAATTGTAAAGTGCTGCAAGGTAAATTACAATAAAGTGCACGTAGCAATTTAGTACCACTAGATGCAGATCACATTAGGTGGATAGACAACATTAACTTCTAGAATATTCTTGCGTATAATCCAGGCACCAAACAAATATTTAGCAACACTATTAGAGATCATTTCATTTGTATCAGTCCTCAGGATCTTCACTGCAATTACATAATATCTGATTTCTTAGAGAAGGCAAGCGGATAAATCCACTTCCGATATTGAATTCTGTGAGCATTGCGGAAAAAGAAAAAATGCTGCAAGGTTTCAGACTCTTGATGACATGATGGACACAAAGTGTACAATAATTATCTCCCCAGAAAATGCAAAAATGCAAAAACTATTAATCGGCCAAATTCCATGTCTAAACTTTATATGCAGCTGTTTAGCTAGGGGACATAGAATTTAATTAAGAAATGGTTCATATGATGTAGCAGCTTTGAAGTCCAAAAAACTGGTTGTCAAGCTGCCCAACTGACAATTGCATAATTCCTCATCCCATAGGATGGCCTTAAGTCTTTATTTAATCACTGACCTAGACACAAGGGCAGAATCAACAGGAGATTCTCCGAGAGCTGCAAGGTCAAGCCTAAATTAAAGTTCCTTAACATACACTAGCCAGGAAAGTTTCTGAAAGCCATGTGAGCGCAGATAAACGATATCTCCTCTGCCTTCTTCCTCACCCTCCACATGCTCCTGAAAATATTCAAATAGCTCCCCATCAACACCAGACACACGGTCCCCCAAGTCCTCAGCACCAGCCGCATGGACTACGGAAACTCCCTCTGTATAGCAATCTACTCAAAACTACTGAGCAGACTGTAAACCATCCAAAATGCTACAGCCAGGTTCAATCTCGACCTCCGAAGAACAGCCCACATCACCCCCCACCTCAAAGCGCTCCACTGGCTCCTCATCCAAAAAAAAGGTGCCAGTTCAAACTGCTGACACATGCCTACAATGCCCTGCACAACAAAGGACTAGCCTACCTCAACCAAAGACTAAACTTCCAGACAACTACGCTTTGCCTCCCTCTCTCTTGCCCACATGCCCGCTTCCACAAAAGCAGAAGTGGCGTACGCACCTTCTCCTACCCGGCTGCCAACACCAAGAATGGCCTCTCACTCCACCTCCGAACTTCACCCACCCTACAGAACTTCAGAGATCGCCTAAAAACCTAGATTTTTGACTGAAAAACTTCCAGCAGAAGTCCCCCCAGCGCCTGGATACCCTCATGGGTGATAAGCAGTGCTCTACAAATCATTGCGTGATTTCCATAATGGGCAACCTGTGAAGAGCCATTTTCTAATTAGACCTTAATGTGTGCCAATACAATAAAAGTCTAAGGGGCATATTTAAGGGAATAGGGGGCAGGGCAGTGCAGTAAGTTACCTTGCTGTGCATTCCCCTGCATCTCAGGTAAAGGGCCGGATTGTGTTGTTTTTATCCCATAAGGGTATTTCAGTACTTCCCCCATACACTGGCGACGTTATGGCAGCCTAGCACCATTCAGGCACCCTTCCACCATGGGGCAGGGGTGCCTGTGTTGTACGCAGGATTGCTTTTGTGCAGGAAGGGATACTTTACTGCACAAAAACAGTCCATAGAGGAGTTTTCCTCTTTCTATACGTGCTGCATTCTGCAGCACACATAGAAAGAGGAAAAAAAAACTAGGAGAAATAAAGGCATTTCTCCTCGTTAAGCCATACCTGGGGAGGCAAATCTTTTTGACACATTCCCAGGTTTACCATGTTCGGTAAATCTGGGAATGTGTCAAAAAACATGGGATTTGCGTGGGAACACCTACGGCACTGCCCATGGAATGCCTCCCTTGTGCAGAGTAATGATAACTTATTAGTCAGTCTAAAACCAAGGTAGGAAAAATCTTGGACTTACTCAAGCACTTCATTGTGTGCTCTAATACACCTCTTCATGAATCTATAAGGACTAAAATCCATAAATGTATCCTTTTCAATATTAACTTCTACCCCCCTCTCGGTACAAAAAATGTATAAAATGATCCAATTGGATTGCAGACCAGTGGGGGTTTTAGAGATAAGAAGCATGCCATTCGCTAACAACAGTGCTGGAATTTTGAAAGCCCATAACTTTGTAGCACTATTGTCAGAAAAATCCAAGTGATAGAACTAGCCCATTTATATATAATGTAAAAAGGGTTGGGGCCAAAATGCAACCCTGGCAAACACTCCTCTAATTTCCAAAGCAATTGAACATCTTGCCACTTTTCCCACACTTAATATGAGCATAGTTTGCCTCATGTAATGATATAATAATTGATAATATATTGTTGGGAACCCCCATATTTCATAAAAGATTCCAAACCTTCAGGTACAAATTGAATCAAAAGCTGATTTTAAATCCACAAATACCATGTATAAATTGCCCTTCTCTACTATCACTGTTTTACAGTATATTGTACAAAAGCAGAATATGTGATGCATTGTACTGATCGACTTCCAGAAGCCTGATTGAAGGTATGAAAGAATATTATTATCTATAACCCAATCTGTAACTCTTCCCACAGCAGAAGAGTTTTTGTAACCCATAAACCAAATGAATGGGCCTGTAATTACAGGGATCATCATAGATAGTTTCACTTGTTTGAGTAATGTTTGAGCAGCAAACTATTAGCAGCAGTGCTTTGAATGGGAGTGATTGTCAAATCAACTTGAATTTACATTTTCAAGTTGATCTTTTACCCATGTGGTCCATTCGGTAATATTTGAGTTTGAAAATATTTTTTTTTTAAACAGGAATACAGTGCGATATAGACTGAGATGGTACTGTACATAAAGTAGAAACTTCCTCTATCTATGATGAAGGTTCCTTCCTCTTCTTTGTTCAGCCCTTGGTCATTTTGAATTTTGATTTTGGGAGGAAAGCATCACTCTCTTTTTGTCTGTGATCTGTGCTACACCCAGACACTTGGAATGTTCACTTTTTGGGAAAAAGCATGTGAGGTCATTGCAGCACTTTGAAAAAAGTTTATTGTTTTGTGGTAATGCAGCACGACTATTTTTATTCTGGTTTTTTTAGGAGGTTTATTTTTTCTATATCGTTGTTGGAGGGAAGGGGCACAGGTGTGATTCATGTTTTTTAAGCGGAATGTTTGCACATTATTTGAGTAGTGGACACCTGTGGTTAACATACATTTTCTCCTTTCTAGTGTGTTTTTAGTGAATTTTGTGCTGATTTGTGTATTTTTTACTGCAATGTTGTTATTTTTACTGTTTGGGCCCCAGTGTGCTCTGCACTGAGCCTTGGGGAGTGATTTTTTTAGGTATGTTTATTTCGGAATCATAAATCCTTGTAACATGCACAAATAGAAATAATCACAATCCAACAATGGACAATAAACTCAAGTTGAAAATAAAATGCATAAGCCAACAACAGAATTCAATAAATAAATCAGCTTAAGGATTACAAAATGCCATTAGATAGCAAGAATACACAACTGATAGAGCGTCATGTTATCCTGAAATTGCAAGGGTGCAACATAATCACCGATAGTCAGCACCCGCATATCTAGAGAAAGGTATTGACGTGTAGTCATTAGGAATGTAGTACTAAAAACAGCAAATATTAGTGTGAAAAGAAATTTAATTGTGTCACTCATGCAGATCAATGTTGTGTTTAATCAAAAATTTGTTTTTAGAAGATGCATAATGAATTAGACCACCTATAGAGTAATCCATTAGACTAAAGCGTGCCCCATATTAAAGTTTGCATATGTAGTTTTGCTTATTATGTATGCTGAGTAATAACATCAATGCTTAATGAGTGATTTTAGAAATGTATGTGTAAACGTGGAAAGGCATAGTTGATTTCCTATGCTTTGCAATGAGAAGGCCTCTCAGTAAATACTTACGTTAGCTGAATATTTTAGGCCTGTAATGCATATTCCTTGGTAAAGGGTTCTCTCATCGAAGTTAGTTAGCAGATTTTGTGTGCATGCAAGGTTGCTACGCTCACATGCTTTTTGTTGCAGGTGCAAGGACAAACATCTTGTTAGGCAGAATAACACTTTGTTTTAGGAATTAGGATGGTAGGAGAAGCCGCCATGTGATTGTATAGGAATGCAGATATGATACTTTTGGCGGAGAAGGTGCCTGGGACCCAAGGGCATCCAAACGGTTGTAGACGAACTCAGAGTTCGATGGAAAAGTACGCAAAGAAGACCCTACGAATGGGGCTTGAACAGGGAGTGTTCTACTGTTTTGTGATTTTGTATTAGGGATAGTGCCCAGAGGGAGGAGAGGCAGAACAGAGGAGAGGGTGGCTGAGAGGAGAGGCAGAATAGGGGTAGGAGCATCTTAGAATGAGCTCTGTAGCTTTGGCTACATACCTATGCTAGGGAGTAAACTTCTAAGAAAGTCCTCAGTTCGACACCTTTTTCTCTCTTGCCTGGGAATAATGCTAAGTAGGGATGTCACTTTAGCGATAGTGTAGGGACAGATTAATCACTTTTTATTTTAGGTTAATGACTACGAGATTACAGATTGGAGCTATGATTGTATGTCTAATGCTTTTAGAGGTAATAATTCTTTTGATTCTGAGTCGGACGAGACTCTTGCGTAGGATTATGTTTGTATTAGTGCCCATTTATTTTCTTAACCTGGTGCTGAGGTGCTTGTATGTTCAGTTATTTTTGGCGTGGAATAAATTCTTAAATTTTATTTCGAAGTCAGTGGTCCTTTGATATTGAATCATATTGGTCATTTGGAAATTCACATATGCAATGGTGTTTGCCCTTTGCACTTCTTAGCAGATAGAAAGGTCCAGTCTGCCTAGGATTATTATAACTTTGAATGATTAGATAAACAGATAAGGTAAAAATTAGGCGTTATCACAACAACAGGACAGCTGTCGAAATCGTAATGCATTGTGGGTGCCAATAGTAAGATTAAATTATAATAACAACCCTTACACGAATCATAAAAACAACATTAATATTGCACATGAATTGTAAAGTGCTGCAAGGTAAATTACAATAAAGTGCACGTAGCAATTTAGTACCACTAGATGCAGATCACATTAGGTGGATGGACAACATTAACTTCTAGAATGTTCTTGCGTATAATCCAGGCACCAAACAAATATTTAGCAACACTAAAAGAGATCATTTAATTTGTATCAGGATCTTCACTGCAATTACATAATATCTGATTTCTTAGAGAAGGCAAGCGGATAAATCCACTTCCGATATTGAATTCTATGAGCATTGCAGAAAAAGAAGAAATGCTGCAAGGTTTCAGACTCTTGATGACATGATGGACACAAAGTGCACAATAATTATCTCCCCAGAAAATGCAAAAATGCAAAAACTATTAATCGGCCAAATTCCATGTCTAAACTTTATATACAGCTGTTTAGCTAGGGGACATAGAATTTAATTAAGAAATGGTTCAAATGATGTAGCAGCTTTGAAGTCCAAAAAACTGGTTGTCAAGCTGCCCAACTGACAATTGCATAATTCCTCATCCCATAGGATGGCTTAAGTCTTTATTTAATCACTGACCTAGACACAAGGGCAGAATCAACAGGAGATTCTCCGAGAGCTGCAAGGTCAAGCCCAAATTAAAGTTCCTTAACATACACTAGCCAGGAAAGCTTCCGAAAGCCATGTGAGCGCAGATAAACAATATCTCCTCTGCCTTCTTCCTCACCCTCCACATGCTCCTGAAAATATTCAAATAGCACCCCATCAACACCAGACCCACTGTCCCCCAAGTCCTCAGCACCAGCCGCCTGGACTACGGAAACTCCCTCTGTATAGTAATCTACTCAAAACTACTGAGCAGACTGCAAACCATCCAAAATGCTACAGCCAGTTTGAATCTCGACCTCCGAAGAACAGCCCACATCACCCCCCACCTCAAAGCGCTGCACTGGCTCCTCGTCTAAAAAATGGTGCCAGTTCAAACTGCTGACACATGCCTACAATGCCCTGCACAACAAAGGACTAGCCTACCTCAACCAAAGACTAAACTTCCACCAACCTGGCAGACAACTACGCTTTGCCTCCCTCTCTCTCGCCCACATGCCCGCTTCCAAAAAGCAGAAGTGGCGTACCCACCTTCTCCTACCCGGCTGCCAACACCAAGAATGGCCTCTCACTCCACCTCCGAACTTCACCCACCCTACAGAACATCAGAGATCACCTAAAAACCTAGATCTTTGACTGACAACTCCCAGCAGAAGTCCCCCAGCACCTGGATACCCTCATGGGTGATAAGCAGTGCTCTACAAATCATTGCGTTATTTCCATAGGGGAAACCTGTGAAGAGCCGTTTTCTAATTAGATCTTAATGTGTGCCAATACAATAAAAGTCTAAGGAGCATATTTAAGGGAATAGTGGGCTGGGCCGTGCAGTAAGTTACCTTGCTGTGCATTCCCCTGCATCTCAGGTAAAGGGCCGGATTGTGTTGTATTTATCCCATACGGGTATTTCTCTACTTTCCCCCTACACTGGTGACGTTTTGGCAGCCTAGCACCATTCAGGCACCCTTCCACAATGGGACAGGGGCGCCTGTGTTGTAGGCAGGATTGCTTTTGTGCAGGATGAGATATTTTACTGCACAAAAACAGTCCATAGAGGAGTTTTCCTCTTTCTATACGTGCTGCATTCTGCAGCACACATAGAAAGAGGAAAAAACTAGGAGAAATAAAGGCATTTCTCCTCGTTAAGCCAAACCTGGGGAGGCAAATCTTTTTGACACATTCCCAGGTTTACCATGTTCGGTAAATCTGGGATTGTGTCAAAAAACATGGGATTTGCGTGGGAACACCTACGGCACTGCCCATGGAATGCCTCCCTTGTGCAGAGTAATGATAACTTATTAGTCAGTCTAAAACCAAGGTAGGAAAAATCTTGGACTTACTCAAGTACTTCATTGTGTGCTCTAATACACCTCTTCATGAATCTATAAGGACTATCAGGCACATGCATCAAGCGATTTAGGAATCGCAAACGGTGCGAATCGCAAAATTCGGCCGTTTGCGATTCCCAAATCACTATTTGGGATGCATCATCCTAAAAGTGAAGAAATCGCTATTTTAGCGATTTTTTAAAGTGCGATTGCTTTTAAGGAATCGCAATTTTGCGATTCCTTAAAAGCAATGCATGAAACTGAAAAAAATTGCGATTTCGCAATTAGAGAGAAAAAATTACCATGAGGTTGGACCTCATGGTAATTTTGCGAAATGTTAGAAATATGCAATTTTGTGCATATTTTTAACTTTCATGTTGTGCACACACATGCCCTTAGGGCATGTGTGTACACAACATATGTGCATTGTTTGATTTCAGGGGTGCAACAGGGTGTCCTTCGGACACCCCTGCACCCTTGAAATCGCAATCTCAATTTGCAATTAGCTAATCGCAATTAAGGAATTCTAAGGAATCGCAATTTATTTAGCGATTTCTTAATGCATAGGCATTTGCGATTCCTTAATTGCGATTCCTTAAAAATCGCAATTAAGGAATCGCAAATGCCGAGATTGATGCATGTACCTGTAAAAGCCATAAATGTATCCTTTTCAATATTAACTTCTAACCCCCTCTCGGTACAAAAAATGTATAAAATGATTCAATTGGATTGCAGACCAGTGGGGGGTTTAGAGATAAGAAGCATGCCATTCGCTAACAACAGTGCTGGAATTTTAAAAGCCCCTACCTTTGTAGCACTATTGTCAGAAAAATCAAAGTGATAGAACTAGCCCATTTATATATAATGTAAAAAGGGTTGGGGCCAAAATGCAACCTGGGCAAACACTCCTCTAATTTCTAAAGCAATTGAACATCTTGCCACTTTTCCCACACTTAATATGAGCATAGTTTGTCTCATGTAATGATATAAAAATTGATAATATATTGTTGGGAACCCCCATATTTCACAAAAGATTTCAAACCTTCAGGCACAAAATTTAATCAAAATCTGATTTTAAATCCAAAATACCATGTATAAATTGCCCCTCTCTACTATCACTGTTTTCCAGTATATTGTACAAAAGCAAAAAATGTGATGCATTTTAATGATCGACTTCCAGAAGCCTGGTTGAAGGTCTGAAAGAATATTATTATCTATAACCCAATCTGTAACTCTTCCCACTGCAGAAGAGTTTTTGTAACCCATAAACCAAATGAATGGGCCTCTAATTACAGGGATCATCATGACTATCCTTCTGATAGGTGAGAACAATCTCTGCATAGTGTCAGGAGTTAGGGAGAGATCCACCCACCAAAAGTGAGTTTGTGAGTAAGTTCAGATAGGGGCCCCATATTGTCAGATCTGCCACAAGCACGTTGCACAGAATGCTATTGTGCCCAGGGGTCTTCCAGGGAACAATAGCAGACTGAGTTTTATTATATTTATTGACTGTCATTTCCTGGGGGCATAAAAGTACAATGTAACTAGCTAAAAGTAGATTTAGTGGGTCACCTCGGATCATTCTAGAATTGGAGTATAACCCTTTGAAATGCTTAACCCATGTCATCGGCTGGAGGTGGAAATCCACCTGAGTTGTAGCATATCGACTTTCATAGGCAAGCATGTTCCCGAAGGATTTGTTATCACATGCTCCTAATGAGGAAACAAGATCTCCTCATATTTCTTCATCCCAATTAGATCTTGCTTGTTTCAAATTAACCTTAGTCTGTCTAGCCAGTGTAGTTTGCTCACGATTATTAGTTTTAATAGACTGGATTAGAGCAACCTTGGCGAGTGTACACTTTTTGCTGTACCATTTGTTTTTCAATGATTTTTTGAATGAGGTTTTATACTCCCTTGAGAAAAGTTTGCCTAAGTGAATGAATAAGTCATTGTGATGTTTAAGAAGGAGATTTGCACCTTCCCCAGGAAGCTCTATATTGGCCATCCACTCAAGAGCTCCTACTACTCATAGATTTAACCCATAAGACCGGTCTGGCCAGAGACAAACACCATTTTAGGGGCTGCTTGTTATATGAAAGACGTAATTCTCCCCGGTAGCCAGAATGATGTGCATTACTATTAGGTGGGAAAAATTCTTTCGTCATCAAATGTAGTGCATTACGATCACTATCACTTCTTTACAGATCTTCATGTCCACCATAAATGGCCTCGGTTGGAGGGACAACATTATATAAATGATTCTACTGGTTAAGTATAGGTACTTTTAGGATTTAAGGGGAATCTACCATTACATGCTCCCAGGCATGGGTACTCACAAACATTTGCCATGGGGCCACAAAGTATGGTTGTTGGTGTGCCGAGGGCTGCTTTGATTCCAGCAGGGTGGCGGGAGGTGATCTGGGTGGGTCATGGATAGTGTAAGGAAGTTTTAAAACATGTTAAATACATGGGCAAGCATTTATTTGCAGGTTCATAAATGCTTGCCCATATATTTAACTTATTTTTCTAAATATTAGTGCTAGCAAATAAACAACAGCTAATGTTGCTGTTCACCAAGGGGGCCGCTTTTAAAAGGTCAAGCGGGCTGCAAGCTGCCCTGAGCTGTCCTTTGAGTATCACTGCTCTAAGGCCAAGGTTCAGTGTTAGCCCCAAGAGCTGACTGGCTAGATCAGACTGCCTTTTCACAGGCATAAGATCTAGTTGTGGAATTGTGGAATTCCCCAAGCAGCATCTTCTTCCTCCATAATACCTAAGGGCCTGATTATGAGTTCAGTGGTCCATCGGACCGCCAAACCCATGGCGGAGGTGCAGTGGTGGTCAGGGACCACCGCACCAGTGATCTGACCACCGTATTATGAGTACGGCGGTCGGACCATTTTTGGACCACCGCAACTGCCAGGGATTTCCAATCCCTGGCAATGGCATGGCTGAGTGAGACACCAACATGAATAGGATGCTTGTTTCCGATCCAGGGAGGACCTGGTTTGGCAGTTCGGGCTCGACTGTTCCCATGAGCCACAGGTTCAAGACTGATTTGCATATGGCTGGGTCTAAACTGGGGTGGCATGGTGAGCAAAAGAATGATGAATTTAACCCAAATCTCTTGACTGGGGATGAATATTTAGATTTGTTCTGCGTTCCGTCCATCAATTGTGTATCTTGTGCTCAGTTGAGGAAGCACAGGTTTCACAATATAGGGAACTCCTAAAATGGGGGATTGTCAAACTTTAATTTTGTAAAAGAGGGATTATTTATCCAAACTGAGATGGTAATTGCCTCACTTGTTCCCTAAGATCCACAATTTCAGTTTTGAGAGCTTTCATCATCTGTGGCAAATATCCCAGTTCAAAGAAACTCACTTGATGGAACTGACCAAAGTTGAGGGGGGATGATCCAGACCATAAGGAATAGTCAGTTCCTGTTCAAATATGACAAATAATATAATTTCTCACATGCAACTGACACTTCATATGCCATTGGCACAGGGACTGGTTCACAATTTGTCACTATCTAAGGGAACCCCAAATAAACACACCCATTAGTGACAGCAGATGAGTGATTAGCCTGGGTCCAGAAGTCTTGCATGGCATGGTAAGTTTCTAAAAAAACGATTTTGCCACAGGTTTCCCTTTCGCTGTAGGCTTAGAAGATGATAGAATGGTAGGGTATGATGGCATGAATATTGACTGCACTTCATCAATTAGTTTATTGATTTCTTTCAGCCTATTAATATCAGATGGGTGATTTGCTGATTTTGTAAGAAGGGACACCCCAAAGGAATCTCTTGTGCCTTCCTTTCCCCATTTTAAACACCAATAAAAATAACAGAGGAAGAGATCTGTCTAAAAGTCAGCTGAAAATTGTCAAATCACATACCTTGCAAGTTAGCTAACATCCAGTGGCCAAAAATGCAAAAAGGCTAAAACCCAAGAGAGGTGACCTAGCCCTGACTCCTCTGAGCAATGACGGGCGGAGATGGACCCACTCTTAGCCCGGTATTCACTCAGGCACAGACCGGGCGGGTCCTGCATGCATCCTGCACTGCCGGAGTTGAAGGAGTGCTATACGCCCTTCGTAAACCCCTCCACTTGGGCAGCATATGGCACAGCAGTCTTTCCAGGGCATCCTGCACTGTGGAGTTGAATGTGTGCCATAAGCGCTCCTTAAGCCTCTCCTCTAGGGCAGCATGTGGCAAGAAAGTGTGGTACCCGAAATCCCCCTGCAACCATTTTCCAGCGTGTCCCATGCTGCAGGGTTGAATGCGTACTATATGCACTTCTTATGTCCCTACTCTAGGGCAGCATGTGGCAAGGCAGTCTGGTACCTGTAGTCCGCCAGCAACCAGCTTTTTTAATCTATTTTTTACCTACTCATATATTTTTACAAATATATTTCGGGGCTTGTGCCTGGCCTTTTTGTCTGCATGTTCTTGTTGGTGGATAGTGTGGAGGTGGCTCCCCGGGTACAGGTCGATGTAGCCAGACACCTGCCTTTGTTCTCAGCTACCTTCTTCCACATGTACTTGCCCACCGTTTTTTGTTGAGTTTGTGCATGTTTGACACTGTTGATGTATTATGTTTTAAGTTTTTGACAACATGTATAATATATTGGGGGTAACTGATATTGCCTTGGGTTTTTTGAGGTTGGAGAACTTTTAAAGTTAATTTACCTTTCATTTTTGGCATTATTTATTTAATGCTGGTGGATAAGGGCAGTTTCATATTTTTGAATATTAAATATCCTATCAATCCTTTCCTGTGAAATGCTATAAAACATTTTCTGGGGTAAAGGTTCTAAAGGCAGGACAGGGTAACTGTGTTCTTTGTTCTCCATGCATCCTTATTTTGTGGCCATGTTGTGGTGGGCATTTTGTGTAGCCAGTGGGCGTGTTTCACACATACAGACATGCATTCTTTGTCCTCTGTGCCTCCTTCTTTGCTTGCATATGAATCTATGTGTATTTATAATGACAGATCAAACCACATTATCATTCCATAAATACATCATTTAAATCTTCTTGGCACAGTAACTTTAAAATAATTAAGAAATTTACATGTAATAACATCCAAGGTAATAGCAAAACTTTTCTAACAGTCTACTTTAATCTAAAATCTTACACACCTAACCTAATTATCCAACTAATTCTAAATCATAATCTAATACCAATTTATACTAAAAACAATTTAATATCACACTACATGTTTTCCCTCCACCCCCTATACCATTCGGCCTGGGCGGAATATTTTATTCCGCTGGCAGAATTGTAGGACTTTAATAATTCAGCGTTACTCTTGAAATGCAGAATTACCTATAAATTTCTCTGCTCTGCTGGTGGAGTAATTTTGCAGTGGCTGTTGGTTTAAACACAGGGCTGGAAGAAGGGGCATTCCCTCTATGATTACGTTTTAATCTGCAGTGGCTTTAAGACATAGAGGGACTGCTCCCTCTTGTGGCAAGGTTTATAACCAAACCACTGCAGTGCAACTGCATACCCCTAGGTACCCTTTAATACTCTGCAGTAATCTACAGAGTATGTAAGGGTGCTAAGGGGTATGCTCTGTAGATTACTGCAGAGTATGTAAGGCCGCCAAAGTGTATGCCTGGCAGTGATCTCTACACATGACTGGAAGGGGGAGCAGTCCCTCTAAGTTAAAAACTGCTCCCTCTATTCACCTTGTTTAGAGATCACTGCAGTGCATACCCCTTGGAGCCCTTACATTCTCTGCAGTAATCACTGCAAAGTATGTATGGGTGCCGAGAGGTAAGCACTCCAGAGTGATATGAAGTGGTTTCTAATGTTTAGAAACTACTGCATACCAGTTGGCAACAAAGCCCTTACATACTGTCCAGTAAACATCAGAGTATGCAAGGCACCAATGGTGTTTAACTGTGCTATTTTCTTAGGTCAAAATACATCCTCACACTATTTTTGGCAGCAATGGTGCTTTTTGCGCTAAGAAAATAGGGCCAAATGCCCACTCCTCTGTATTGCTGAATTCTGCAGAATCTCGCAGAATCAAACTCTGCCAATTCTGACAACCCTAATGTATTATCTGCGGAATGCTTGTCCTAAATATGCATGCTAAGACCTAAACATATATAAACTATTCAAACATTTACTCAAACATATAAGCAAATACCAAACATACACCAACCCCTCTCCCTCTTATCAAAATCAAACACTATTACTATATACTATTTTTTTAAAAATACAATAAATCTAAAAATACTTTAACTTACAATTAATACTATGCTAAGTTAAAAGTATCTAACTAAGATATCAATCCTACATTTGCAAAATGAATCTAAACCTACTTTAACTTAAATTAAAACTAGGCTAAGTTAAAACTATCTAATTAAAATATTAATTCTTCATTGACAAAATGAAAAATGTACCATAATTTAAACTCTGAATAACAGAGGAATAAAAATTGTGGGGCCCTATAATAGAGGCTGTGTGTATTGCTCTTGCACCATGCAATGTAGTGCAAGAGTGACGCAAACTTTATTACAGAATTTTCAAGCCATGCAAAGTCACTTTGAGTGACTTTATGTGGCTCCAAACATCTGGAGTCAAGCAACATAAAGCGCTGTGTTCCATTACTCTTCACTCGGAAGCCGCTCCATGGGCATTGCTTGGGTGTTCCACGCAACTCCCATGGTTTTTAACGCATTACCATATTTCCAAGAACTTGTAAACTGGGAATGCGCCAAATCTTACTCCTTTCCAGGGGAGGCATAATGAGGAGACATATCTCAATTTCTTCTCGTTTCTTCCTCTTTATACGTGTGCTGCATTCTAAAGCACACGTGGAAAAGGGAATATGCCTCCCGGGATTGTTTTTGTGCAGGAAGGTATCCGTTCCTCCCCAAAATCAATGCTGTATGCAAAGCAAGCACTCTTGCACCATGGTGCTAGCAGCCAAAAGAGTACCAGCACAGGCGCAGGGGACAGAAATGATCCGTATTGCCTTAAATACTGTGCATTCCTGCCCTTTCCCATGCAGTCCTGCGCAGCAAGGTGACGTGCTTCATGCACCGAGTAACTTTCCCATAAATAGGCCCTTTGATGTTGGATAGCATCCAGCACCTGACCACACCCACTTGTTGGGCCTATTATAATGTCCACTAAATGCATATTTATTATTTATCGGATTGATATATCAAACACAATATGGAAATATTATGATTCAAAATTGTCATTCCTTTTAAATCTATTTTCCATTTTCTTTCCATTATTGTTCTTTGTCCTGATCCAGTTTTTTGGTGAAGGTTTTCATTGCTTTGGTGTTAGAGTCGATGGTGTGCTTGGTCCTTCTATGATTTGACTTCATGTTTTTGAAAGGCTCTGGCAGAACGTTATTCAGCCTTGATTCACACACACTAATTGCCCACTTTCCTGAATGCAAAGCAATCTTTTCTAGTCTCTGGATACAGCCCTTCCTCATCTTGAAATGCTTCTTTAGTTGTTCATTCATCTCGGTTACAAAATGTAAAACATTAAGGAATGTACCTTTACTCTTCAAACCTTAATGTTTCCATAACATAATGATTCTAGAAATCTTCAGACAGAATTTTAACTAGTTGGCTCAACACAGCACAAAAAGACAATTTGCTTTGCTGTGTCAAATGAAGAGAGTTGTGCAGTGCCATATTTACTAACGTGTACTGTAGTTCAGCTCTCTCCTTGTGCTGGCACACTTTGTGCAGTCTAGTGTCAACACAGGCACCCTTGTGTTAGGATGCAAGGGTGCATGTTAGTTTTTAGGGAGGAAGGGATATCTTATTGCCTAAAAACAATCCTAAGAGCCATATTCCTCTTCCTATGTGTGCTGCAGAATGCAGCATTCAACAAAATAGGAAGTAACAAGGATAAATAAAGATATTTCTCCATGGTATGGCAGCCTCGGGAAGATGCCCCATGTTGGCACAACTCAGCTTTACTGACTTTAGAAAAACTGGTTTTTAGTCAAAATACATGGCTGGATGCATCATAACATCCATGCACTATACATGCAGTGGCTATCCATTGCAGTGTAAGGCAGCTTAAGTTGCTATTTATTTTCGTTTTTTTGACAAGCTAAGCAAGACCATGCTAATTGGGCCTTGCGTGTCTTTGTAAATCACAAATAAGCCATTGTGTTGCCCTGTGTCACATTTTGCGATGCAACAGCAAACCAAAGTCTTAGTAAATCTGGGCCACAGTAAGCTGTGAGGATTAGAATAGTCTTTGGAGCACAAATTAAATCAGGTTTTACTTTTCCTGTGCACCAGCTTTGCATGGACAATAGCAAAATCTGCTAAGCACTGATGTATAAATACTTTAAATAAAAAAATTTTCTTCAGAGATTTTGTAGGCCAAAAAATTGTTGCATACATTTTCAGTTTATAAAATAAATATTTAATGAGTGGCTCCCAATGCCAAAATAACACATGCATTTTATTGAGATATTTAGCAAATTGCAACCTAGAAGGAATCACAGTCATCGTTGGGTTGATGACCTTCAGGAGTCAGAGAAACATCCTGTCTGCATCTTACATTGTTTCTCCACATACCAGGCTAAAATTTAGATTAATTTTCTCTAGGACCTTCCCTGACAAATGGCTGTGTGGTGATAGAGAAGCATTTCTGGGGGGCATGGCACAGAGGACTGATTCCATGGCACTGGCTCCCCTAGGCCTACTGTGGCTGCGAATTGTATCAGCTCGAGGATGCAGGTGAGCGGGACACTGATATGGCTTGAGCAGTGGCCTACTCTGCCATTCCTCTTCTGGTGCGGCTGGGCGCGGGGCAGTGGGGAAGAGAGTGGCCCTCTCACAGACGTAGCTGTTGCTGCAATGAAGAAACACATTGGCTGAGGGAACACCCTGATGGTGCTCCCTCTTTATCATTGACAGCACACAGCGGCAGCTGGTGATGATGGGGTCGAAGGTGCTTGCATGCTGCGGTCTTTGCATTCTGCTCCTGCCCAGTGATTGTTGTTTGTCCGCACTACTGAATACTTTATGTGGGGACTGCCCTCGACCGGTTGGACTCTGGCCTGTTCATGCTCTGTAACAAAGAATGGTTCAAAGCCGGAGGGTCATAGGGAGAGTTTAGAGAACACACAATCATAAAATAAACAACAGCACAAAATCCTGGGGTCTATTAAGTATTTAGAACGTGTGGAAGAAACCACTACTGGCAGTTTTAACAAAAAAGAAAATTGTAATATGACACAGAACCAGTGACTAGTGCCGCCAAAAACTAATTTGGGGCATTTCCCTTTTTAGGACAAAATCCCTCACTCACCATAGGTGACATGCATGATCATTTGGGATTCTCCTCCCAGAGGAAAAACCTAGTTCCTCCGGGGGCTACAACACCCTCTTTCAGAGGGAGGAGCTCTAGGATGTTTTGTATGTCATACAATGGATATTTTAAATCCACAAATGGAAAACTAACAGTATGAGTGAGGGCGCAGCGGAACAAAAAACAAACTGTGGGAAAGTGAGATAAAACTGACTTCAGATGGCCAAAAAAAACCTTTAATATGAGACTTTCTTTGACAGGAATAAAACGCAGTGCACCAGCGGTCAAAATTCCAAACCGCTATGGTGAGATAAGACTTAGTCGGTCAACATGTTTCAGCCTAATAGCCAAAAAGTAGGCTAGGCTTTCATGAGGACCAAAAGATGCTGCTGAACAAATGTGAAATGATGTAACAGAAAAGGATACAGGAACAAGATATTTTAAAATGTGCCTGTTCAGAAGTACATTACCTATAATCAAACAAGAAAAATATTGTTAACGTAATGATCATAGGTATATCAGAAAACTAGAACTGTGTCACAATAGAGAAAGCACTTCCACTCACCCGTAATTACTGGGTAAGTCACCACACCTCTACCTGGCTACCTCTCAGGAAAAGCGCACCACTCTGTAAATAACTTTATTAGAAAGATTACAAAACAAAAACATGTCTTTTCAATAAAAAGAGAGTTTGGCCACATGTCAATACTCTAGATAAGCACACAAAGTCAAAGCCAAACTAAAAAAGGGTGACCAAATGTAGGGATAATGCATAGGGCTGATAGTACCTCCATCCTGTGCTGACTAGTCTCTTGTGATTAAGTAGTCAGAAAATATGATGCCAAAAGTATAATTGCATCAGTTCACATTAAAAAAGCTCCAATACAAAATGCATTAGATACTTATATAAGATAACTTGAAAAAAAACTGTAACTGTGTCTGAAATGACATATGTGACTAGATTCCGTTGTAAAATAAAGTACTTACAACCCAGTCTTATAGATCATAGCAGAAATTTCACTTTTATTGAAGCCCTTCTGAACTTTACAAGATAAACACAGAGCAGAGAGACGTACTCTCAGGGCTGCCAGCATAATACAAAAGAGCGGTAAGACAGTTTTATTACCAGCCAACATGCCAACAGCGAAAAAAGGGAGGGTTACACAGAACAAACAGAGAGGCTTAACTGTATAATTCGGGGCTTTCTATGTCTCTTGCATTCAAATTAAGATCTGCTCCCTTGTTTTTGCAATGAACTCTTTTAAACGAAATGCATCCAAGATCGCTAATACCGAAACACTCAAAAATTGCTATTTTGCATGAGCTAAATAAGGGGAATCTCAAACTGGACGTAAAGTTATTAGAATGAGAGAAAAAAAAAATCTTGACAGGTGCTGACAATCAGTAACCCTTCAAAAATGACCCTGGAAACCCTGTTAGTCAACCAAAATGGCTGCCCCCTACGTGCTTGTTTGGAGGAGGAGAATCAATGCCCTGGCCCAGTGAAGGAGGATGATCCAGGAAAGGGTCTTTAAGGTGTGCATCACATTGCTGGGGCAAACAGATGAGCAGGTGTACGATAAGTACAGACTCAGCCCTGCCATGATCATGCGTCTAATAGCAGACCTGGAACCACAACTGCAGCACCAGACCCTTAGGACCCACGCAATACCAGCCCATGTCCAGGTCCTTTGCAGCCTGCACCTGCTGGCATCTGGAAGCTTCCAGGGGGTAATAGCAGAAGCCGTAGGCGTGTCGCAAAGCACACTATCACACTTCTTCCACAGGTTCCTGGATGCCATGCTAGCAACGATACATCGCCACATCACCTTTCCCACGACCCCCCAACAGTTGAACCGCACCAAGCGTGAGTTCTACCAGGTGGCACAATTCCCCCATGTGATAGGGTGTGTCGACGGCACCCATGTCCACATCTGTCCTCCTTCAGCCACCGAATACATCTACCGCAACCGGAAGTCATACCATTCCATTAATGTGCAGGTTGTGTGCAATGCCAAGCACATCATTACGAACCTCGTAGCCCAATTTCCAGGGAGCACACACAGCGCATACATCTTCCGTCACAGTGGCATCCACAGGCGCCTGATCCACGGTGAATTTGGAGTTTGACACCTACTAGGCACATATTGATGCAACATCATTTAATCAGTGGCGGTTTCTCATTGAGGGCGTTGGGGCTCCGCCCCCTTTACTTTAGCTGGCATTACCAATATAAAGGCAAAGAGTTTTGCCTTAATAAAATCCACACAGCCACAGCCTTAACACAGATCACACATCATTAGTTTTTTTTTTCAGGGCCGGGACTGCTGCACACTGCCTGCCACTCACTGTGTGCGATGACACTGCAGTCTGTATTAACGCTGACGCTCAATGAGCAAAGTCTTCAGTATTTGCCGGCTGACGATCTCTCAGCCCTGAGGTCTGTGAGGTCATCAGCTCGCAAAGACATGGAGTTCCAGAGCAGTCTCCACCCCCTGATGCCGTTGGGATCAAATTAACCCTGGGCGTTTTGCAGTGAAGCCCTGTAATCCCGGGGCTTCACGTCAATCAGGGAGTGGAGAATATGGTCACCCCGCCCTTTCTCAACTCGTCACTGTGACGAGTTGAGAAAGGGCGGGGTAGAGGCTGCAAACAGATGGGAAGTAGATAAATCAAATCTGCGCAGACTCAAGGTGACTGCTTCCCGAGTTGCGCTTTGTGGGTGACGCTTTTAAACTGCAGCACTTCACCCATGTGAAATCCAAAGCAGCCAGAAACAGACTTGTGGACCTAGCCTCGATCATGGGATGGCACGAGCACCAGCGTTTTCACATATTGTTTCAGGCTGTAGGTTAGTGTTATTTTTTTTTTAAAGATTTTTTCTTGATTTCGCTGCCTTTAAAAAAATAGATATTGTGGCCTTGCCTCACATCTACACCTTCCAACATTCTCTTCTTCCGCTGGCAGTCCGCAGATTACAACTCTACCCCACCCCCCTCCCTCCCTCCCATCCTGCAGCAGATCTCTAGAACCGGCTACGATCCAGGAAAACCCATTTTCAAAGAATTAAGTAAAGTCTGAAATAGGCTGTCCCGAGTAGGCCCGTTTTGTTTGACATTAGAATATTGGTGGGATTTGCTTCAGGTGGATTATCTGTGTGTAAATAGGGGTGGGCAGTAGCAATTTTCAAGGCCATTCTTCGCGCTTGGTGACATCTTGCTGTCAAATTAAGCCCCTTTTGTCCTTTAGAAATATTCACAAAGGCAGAGACTGTGGGGCATGTTACTGTGAGATTGGCACGAGCGTGTGCATCATTTTATGTCTGTCTGTCTCTATTTCTCTGAGCAATACACCACCAATTTTTTTATTTTTCATGCACGCACTTGCGAACTCCGATCATCAGATGGGCCTCAGATTTTCGGTTGTTGCCTAAACTACACAGGTATTCATGAAATAAACAGCAAACCGAAAATAACACGTTGTTTTTGCACCACTGCAATGACCTGCATTGATTGCGTTTTGTGTGTTCATGTATTAAATAATAGTTGCAGCAATATCTAAAGCCTTAGGCTTTAAATATTGCAGTAACACATGGTGCCACTTCTGTTTATTCCTCTGCTGGTAACAATGAATATTCTATGACCAACTTCATCATTATTATTTCAAAGTTTCTTATGAAGTTCTGTGGTTATAATGAATAACCGGTTACCCACATCATTATCATATGAAATGTCTTTATGAATGTCATGCCTGATAACTACACTTTAACTATTTGCTTTATTGGCCTTCTCCGTTTTTCAGATTTGCTTTTAAATACACCATTTTCCCAGTCTTTTTAAAAAAATGTTCTCAGAGGAAGAACCCCCTGAACCCTATTTATTACTGTCAGGTTTGCTTGCTTGCCACAGGGCTCTCATCCCAAACCTTTTCGCCTCACCACTTCCAAATGTCACCAGCCGCCACTGCATTTAATACATCCCCACATGTCCCATTGCATTCATGCCGCTGACCATTCTCTCCCCATCCTGCAGGTGACAGCGCTTACGCCTTGCGTGAGTATCTACTCACTCCCTACCTCAACCCAGCAACACCACAAGAGCAGCGCTACAACAGAGGACACATCAGCACAAGGATTGTGGTGAAGCGCACATTTGGCATCCTCAAGAGTCGCTTCAGAATATTGCACAAGACAGGAGGTGCCTTACAATACGACCCAGTGCCCTGCTGCCAGATCATAGCTGTCTGTGCCTTCCTGCATAACAACGCAACAAGAAGGGGGATACCCATAGAGGTGTACGGTTAGGACGAGTTACGTGTACAGCAACCCCCCCCCCAACACCGACAGGCACATGTGCCCAACACAGCAGAAGGGCAAAGGAGGCGGACATACATCAAACAGCATCACTTCTGAGACAGGTAAGAAAGAGCCATGACAAGATGATATGCATTGCAAGGGTTTAATGCCCATGAACACCTGACTGGTGCTGATTAAAGTAACAGAAACATGATGCAGCGTAATTATATCAAATGAGTAAATGTCCATTGACAACACAGGTGCTGCATTTGGCACTACAGTTGGCCCATGGTTACCTCACCAGGGCCAGGGAGCCATTGCATCATGGCTATGTATGTTTGCCATGGACACCAAGCCTCCTGTCCCGTGACTCCTCAACATCTCCTTGATGACCTTCTGTGGCTGGCGCGCTGCGCGCGCTGCGTGCGCTGCACGCTGCGCCTCCTCCCTCTTGTCTCAGGCATGGTGACGCTGCTCGCACTTGAGGCTGCCTCACTCACCTCATCCCCTCCCACACTTCTGATACTGGCAGTTCCAGACTGCAGATCTTCCACTGCAGTGCTCACTCTATCGAGGGTCCTTGCCTCATCCCCACAATAATGGCCCATGTCCACCTGCAGGGACACCGATCGGCGGGCTACCACAGCTATGCTGTTGCACAGCTTCTTGATGGCCTTACTTGTGGCATTGGTACTGAGTGAGTACTGCTCATGTCTCCGTTGCTCACTCTGTTGGCCTGCAACAACAGCGCGTGTGAGTTCCTGTAGGCATGCCTTAATGTCATTGTTGCCCTCTGCAACGGCTGTGGTCAGCTCTCGCACAGCGTCAGTCATTGATACAAATCTGTTGGACATTCTTGTCATGCTAATTTTCATTGCACCCATGTGTTTTGCCTGCAGGCGCTGAATACGCTGCATCCGGCTCTCCACGACTCCATACACATCTGCAGGATCTACTGTTGTCGCTGCAGCCCTACCCAGGGATCCGGCATGCTGTCTAGCTCGCAGACGTGCTGCTGTTCGGGCGGTTGGTGTGACGACAGCCTGCTGCTGTACATTAGTGGCTGCTGGCCTCAGCTCTGTTTTCATCTCCTGCAGGTAGGGGACATTTGCCCTGTGGCTATGTGTGTTTGGCAGGACTGTTGGAGGTGGAGGTGGTGTTGGTGTTCCTGTCCGCAGTGGAGGTGGTGGTGGTGTTGGTGTTCCTGTCCGCGGTGGAGGTGGTGGTGGTGTTGGTGTTGGTGTTCTTGTCCGTGGTTTAGGTGGTGGTGGTCTTGTCCGCGGTGGTGGTGTTGGTGGTGATGTTTGCGGTGGTGGTGAAGGGGAAGGACTGCCTCCAGGTATCAGCGTGTTCTCCGCATCGGTCACCACTGGGGTCTCAGAGATGACTAGGCGGCCGCTGTCATCTGATTCCATGGGGGAGGCATCTGTGTGTGAAACAGAGCATAGTTATGATTTTGTGGATATTGTAATTATTAGCATTTGTCATCTACATAAAGGACATATTGGGACTGACATTTGGCCCTCTGCTGCTGTTTTCATGTCATGCACCTCAGCGGTGGGATATGAGCCCTTTCAGGTGCAGGTCCTGGTGACTGCTGGCTATGTATTGCTCCTCTGCTCCTGTGCTCTGCCTCCTCCTCTGAACTTCTCAGATCACCGACTGAAGCATGGGCTGTGCTACTACCTGGTTGTGATGTTATCAGCCTGCTTCCGATGCACCGCGTCTTTTTACCGATTTCGCTAATACCGATTTCGCTTATACCGATTCGGTATTTGCTAACTCAGTATTCATGTTATCGCAATTATTTACCGATTTTTACTGATTCGGTAAAATTTAGCGATTTTCTTGATGCATCGCGGATTGCATGTCCTTATTAGCGCTTCCTTATTTTTCGCTAATAAGGACTTGGATTACCGAATTTTGATGCATCTGCCAGTTAATCATTACTGGGACCCGGGGAACACCACTGAATCATTATTAAAATCCCCCCACACTTAGTCATAACTGGAAGCTAGGAGCATTGTCAATGATTTGAACCACAAAACACAAAAAATGCAGAAAAAGCATTCATCAAACAAATATACAAATGATGACACATTTTATTTAAATCACAAACACATATAAATAAAATTATCAAAGTTTTAATTTTAGTAGAAAGTTTGGAGCTTTTTCTGAATTCAAATGAGGCTACTCATCCTCCACACTATATTCCCTCTGATGCACCTGCAGTGCTCTTGCAAATCAATCTGAGGGTACGAATTGAATTGTTAGCTTCTTTATTTATAAAAACGTTATTAATGTTTTAATATTATTTAATTCTCTAAGTAGTCCTGGACCCGTTGATAAAGCTATACGGACCATCGGGGCCACCCTGACCATAGGTTGAGAACAACTAGAATAAGTGTCCAGGCATCTATTTACAGCTGAAGTAAAAAGAAAATCCTCCTTAGCAGCAGGTGCCTCATAGGTCTTCTACAAAGAGACACCTCGGGTGAAACACCACCTCATCATACACAATGGCTGGATCCATTTTGCTGGATGGTGCCCCAGAAAGGGAGAGGAAACATCAGTGGTCCCGTGTTATGCTTATGGGCAACCATGAGAAAATTCGGCCCCCACAATAATCCCGGGCTTCAGTTTTAATGGTGTAGAATCCTAAGTCTCCGAGCGCCTAGACGCAGTGACCCTACAATAGTTTTTCAAGAGTGAAAATTATTCTTGTGTTTTGAATGTTATTAGGACTGTTTAATTCTTGATTCACAGGTTTAGTTGTAGTTGCTAGGCAACCTTGCTTTGTGGTAGAAAACAGATTTGTAATAGTTGTATAGTTTATTATTAAATTCCCTTCAAAGACCAGGTGAATGGCTTTATTAGTAGGCTAAACAAGTGTACATGGGTCATGACATTATTAAGTGTTTTGTATGCATCTATTTGTTATATGTGAAACCCTTACAATAAAGCCAGTAGGTCATGTTTTATTAATACATACCACGTTTTTTTTGGCACTTATGGGGGATTTGGCTGGAGCAAAAACTGCATGAAGTGTCTCCCACACAGGCAGACTAGTTGACATTTTGGAGTCACTTGAACTTGGTGACTTTTCCCTGCTGTATGCCTCCTTTATTTTCTTAACCCCCTTGGAGGATGTCTCCATTTGTGTTTCAATATGCCAGTTTGCACATAATTGTAATTTTGTGAATATCATTGAACTTTTGTGAATTAAAGTCATTTTTATTATCATTAATAAGACATTGATTTATTAAGTTTGCACAGTACACAACTTTCAAATACACATGCATACAGAAAGAGAAAGGCCTATTCGATAGATCCTTTCAGCCATTGGCTACTGTTGTTCAGCTGGCTTTAAGGAATGCCTACCAGCCTGAATATCAGCACAGGCCATTTTGAACTACTTAAAATAGTGTTCTACACAGGGCTTAGCATTTAGTCAATTTTCATTCACTGTAGTTTTTAATGTTCTTTCTTTGTACTGCTTAATCCTCCCACTTCATCTCTCTCCACCACTACATTGTACATTATGCATTTTACAAATGTGTTTAATACTGGGTCAAAACAACATATTTTTTGCTGTTCTCGAAGTCTACTTTTCCTCTTGCACGTCTGACCTAAATACAGCTTTAACTATCTCATTAGCATTGTGTAATCAAAAAAAGAGGAACCATAATAAAAAATACACATATCCATACTGAGGGCCTGATTTAGAGTTTGATGGAAGGTTGACTCTGTCCGGACCTGAGGGTTAGCCCATCAGCATACTACAAGTGCCAATGGATGTAACGCACAAATACAGTGGGAGGGATTCCCATCAAATTTGTGACGGGGTAGGGGTAACCCATCCGCCAAACTCTAAATCAGGGTTTTAGAGTGGCTTTGGGTAAACCTTCTAAAGATATAGTTTTAATGTTGAGCATTCAAGACCTCTTGTATATTTTTTAGTATATACTTATATGTGTATGTACTTTGTGGGCTCTGGAGATCAGCCCTAGGACTTGTCTGCTTCCGCTAAGGGACTTTTTTTTCTATTCAACGACCTCTATTTAATTGTCTTGATAGAAAACGACCAGTAGAGGTCAGTAACATACCAGAATTGATTTCTGCTTGTTCAACTGCCTCTATTTAACTGTCTTGATAGAAAACGACCAGTAGAGGTCAGTGAAATACCAGAATTGCTTAATGCTGGGGGACTTTCTTTTTTACATTTTCCTGGCAACTGCCTCTATTTAACTTTCTTGATAGAAAACGACCAACAGAGGTCAGTAAAATACCAGAATCACTTTAGCATTCTCTTGATTCCAGTCCATAGAAAGTCTTCGACGAGCACCAATCAACAATGATATTTTTTTCAAATCTTGTATTTTCAGTGATATGACCACCGAAGGCCCTGATTTTATATTAAAAACAGAGCTGTGGACTATAACATTTCCTGATGAAAGGCAATATTTCTCTCAATGTGTTTCCATACCTAGCATGTCACGCAGTTTGGTGCTTACTTTCCCTGTTAAAGAACAGTAGATGTTTCAGCACCCAGGCTAACGTGCTGCATAGCTAAATAAATATAAGGTCCCAAAGGCAGGACCGATTGCATTGCAAATGCTTGTTAAAACAATCATTCACATTTGGCTTCTTCCATCTCAGTATAAAGCATGGGGAAAAAAGATCAAACCACAGTGCTTGTTATCAGCCATCTTGCTTGTGATTGATCGCTCCACTTGAAAGGCAGGACTGGCCTTTACTTTTACGTTTTTTTAAATTGCTATTTTATTTTTAATTAATATTTTGCAAGAGTGAACTGCAACTTTAAATCGCTGCCCAGTAGCTCGTTTCCTTTAATTTCATAACCATTTCACACACACATTGAACAGGCATAATATTGTCAAGAACTGTTAGCTTTGCTAATGCTTGTTTATTCATTGACATTCAACGCTCGGCTGTATATTTCCAAAGGCTTTTTTTTTTCTGAAACGACTCACATGCATCTCACTCTAAAAATGACGCGGCGACAGACAAACAAAGCGCACAGCACTGAGAAATATACTGAAAATCAGTAAACAGCTGCCACAAACCTGGCACCTTCACAGCATTCAAATGGAAAACCAATTTAAACGTGTCCGAGGAATGCAGAAAGCAAACTCCCTCACCCAAACCTGACCCTGAGCACCACGGTCAAGGCATCATGCATGTTAGCTGCAAAGATTTCTGAACCGGTACCCAGCTGTGCGCTTGCTGCACGGCCCCTCTGCAGACTAATTTAAACATTTAATGTACCATAGCCGTGGCAGTGTCTGTAGCATTAGATTGACCTTTCCCTCGATTCTGCTGATGCAACGCTATGTCCACTTGAAGGTAGCTATGTCAGGGAGGTACTGTCTTTCTCTGTAATTGCCCAGCTGACGGCCTGTCTGCATGCAAATTCAAGCGATGACCTTATTGACAAACACCTCTGTGAATAACCATTAGGAGAGTCGCTTTGTTAATATTCTCCTTCTCGGCCCGCCATGTTTATGAATAATTTATTTTCCATCTATTAAAAGTTTCTCATCACATCCCTACCCGAAATACTGTCTTCGGCATTTGATATGCACAAAAAGTGAGTAGAAAAAAATAAACTGCGAAAACTGACAGTTATTAATTATTCATGTTTTGCATTTCTGCGCGGGTTTCCTCGACTATATTTGTAAAAACAAATGGAGCTCTTTTTTTTCCTCATTTGTAAGTCGTGTTGTGCGAGGAAAGAGGAGGCACTGTATGATGGCAGAAAAGCTGTCAGGAAGCTTGACCTAACAAAAGCATGATTTATGCCTACGCTGGGAAGAAAAAAAAAGTATCACATTTCAGAAGTGAAAGACATAAGCACATATACACCGAACACCTATCCCTTCAATCGCTTTTTTGTAGTTAATCTCGCTTATGTTACGTAGCTTAAACTACAGTGAAGGTAGGACAGCATCTTTTTTAATTGGATCCTGTGTTGCTGGCGTGCCGCTGAATGGCTTGACAAAGGACCTAATGGAAAATCCAAACGAATGGGTACAATTGATTACCAGTGTTTTGTCTTTATATCTTGAAAGTATTTCCTTGGTGGCCCTGATCTGTTATCATATCAATCAAATTTAAAATCAAGAGCACAGGAAGCAATTTCAAGAAATAATCATAAATGCACTGGCAAATTCACAGCACAAAAACTGACTCAAATTCTAAAGACCAAAGCAAGCACCAAACTCAAATTTCTAGACAGAGCTTCAAGGGCCCACCTATCCACCCCAGAGGGGCTAGGCACAACCAGAAATGACTACTTACTAATTACCATTAACAGTTCTTCTGTCCTTGCAGAGAAGGGGATGGAGCAGACAGGTGGAGGAATGGCCTGGGATCCGTCTGGTCATCCCCCCACACTCCACCATGGACATCCAACCTAGACGTCGGAACCTCTTGTTATGGAAAGGAGACACGACACCATGCTGGTCTTGCATTAGAGACGTCATGCATTATCAGGCCCATCATTTTTAACCATAATAAATATGACAAACGACATAGTACAAATCAACATAACATGAGAAAATTAAAGAGCAATGAAAGGGAAATATTCACATCATTTTATAAAGCAACAGTATTGTATGCAACTAATGCATTGAAAGAATAAAAACGTACATTACAATGAATACATTGGCAGAGTCATGTTTGACTGCCTCTCAGGTTCCATTCCATGAGGCATCCCAAGATTTGTAGTCCTTACAAGCAAAACCCACCTGTTCCCTCAAGATAAAGAAAAACGGGCAAACATCAAAACTGGCCTCCAAGCATCTTAAATCACCATGCCAGAGTCAACCTATAAGGCATCTCACTGGTCTCAATTCGGGATATTCCATACCTGGACCTCCCAACCATGCAATCTCCCCTGGGGCAGCTTACTTGCTGTAGCAGACGCCGCCAGCCCTTTTGTTGAGTTTGTGATTACCCCTGCCCTGAGTTGGGACATCAGCTTAGGGACAATTGCCTCTTAGGTCCGCCTACACTTATACCTCTTGCCAAGGTTGTCCAACTGTTTTGTAGTCAAACATGACTCCTTTGTTTCTTGTGCTGACTTAAGGGGATGTGTGGGTGGGGAAAAAATGCAGAAAGACATGGCTGCTGTTGGGGAGGAGGGCAGTGTCGGCATCCGTGGGGAGAGTCCGAGGAGTATCCCGACTCCCTGATGAGCCCACTGTGAAATGGGCCTAGCGCGCAGGGCTCATGTTGCTTTATCTCCGTGGCACTTTATGGATGGTATGGTACCATGTCTGATATTCCCCCAAAATTGTGAATCCATTGCACTTGCGTATGTGCAAGCGCCCCCTTGAACCCGCAATTCCATTGCGCTTGAATCCCTGCAAGCGCCCCCAAAACCTATGACCAATAGATTATCTGCACCGGCTGTTACTAGGGTCTAGGTGTGGTTTGCCATTGAATCCCTGCAATCTTATCCCTGCAATCTTCCCCCAGAAACCTGAGAGCCAATGACATGCCTTGCTCCTGCTGTTACGTGGGCCTTGGTGTTGTTTTCCATTGTGCAAGTTTGAGCGAAAATTATACATTTGTTTTGTTTCCTGTTATTTTGTTCCGCTCTTCAAGATGCACCGCCCATTTCATAAGGTCAAAGACAGTGTACTAACACAGGTTTTCTCCATGGTTCAAGAACCCTCCAAATGGCTATGTGCTCCACGTGCCACACATGATCAAGCTACATCCGTTGAACCTTCAAGAGGGTATGTGAACCTCACCCAACCCCGAATTGTGGATTGGCCACACTCCCTTCAGAACAAGTTTCACCCTTTCCACTCACCTGAAGAATTCTGCCGGAACCAAGAAGCACCCCAGCCTTCTTCAAATCCATCTGAACCTGTGTTTCCCATGGCTCCAGCTCCCTTGACATCTTCCTCCTTCCTCCCTCCTGCGCAGCTACTCCAGACCCCCTGCAACTCTCTGAGTCAAAGCCTCAAGATCCTCTTCGAACTTCAGTCAAGTGCAAGACTAGGCTAAGTACTTGAAATCAGGTTAAGACACACTAACCTTCCAATAGTAGTACACAGGACTGAGTATCCACATCTTCAAAGATTATATACTTTTTCTCCATGCCCTCTCTGTGATTTACTCCAGCCCCTCTTGTGTGTTTATACTCTGGGCCCTTCCTGCCTCCTTGGAACTAGAACTGTCACTGTGCAAGGATTAAGGACTTGAGCTTCCTGTTTCTCCAATGAACAGTGGTGCATAGAGAAAGCACTTCAAAGTTGTTGATATGTATGAACCTTGTACCAAAATCTGTGTTCCTATTATATACCTGAAAGAGACACACTTTAATCTGTGATTTTGGTTATTCTGCTCTCATGTTGTGCTGCTGATGAAACCTGTAAGTGCATGTCACTGAGGTCAATGTACAGTCACTGTACTTAAGGACCTCAGTGTACGTGTGGTAAATGCCTCCTCTTGTTATTCCCAGTGCATTGCGTATTGCAAACCCAGAGGTTCTGGTCCAGTGCACATCTACCTCACAAACGTTAAAGGCCTTAGAAGCGACAGATCATGTTACGCAGTGTTGCACAGTCGCAGAGCAGATCCAGTACTGCAGGTCTCTCTTTTCTTATTTTATCACAGCCCCCCTACCCTCAAGGACCATGCTTTGTTTAAGGGGTTTCGGTTCTTTAAACGGGCTATGCCCTGAGAGGGATAGGAGGTCCAGCCTCGGATCCACTGTTGTCTCTGCGGTTGGGATCAGGTGAGTGCATGAGAGGTAGCAAGGTGACCCCAACAGGGCTGTCTCTGTATTTAACCCGACTGTCCCTGCCATGTGCCCACATGACCCGCTAGCCCGCAGGCAACCAATGGCAATTGTGGGTCAAGCCCACAAAAATTCAAAGGTGCAGCCACCTTTGGCCGTAGGTTTGTACAGGTCAAAGCCACCTCGCATCTGTCACTGGGACTGCCAGCCTGCAGCACGGGTCCCAATTTACCACATGTGGGGGATCGGCCTATGACCAGTCTTACCCCATGGACAACCAATCTAGACGTTGGAACCTATTGTTATGGAAAGGAGACAACACACCATGCCGTTCTTGCATCAGGGATGTCATTCCATTCTCAGGTCATATTTATTAACTTCATAAATATGACAAATTTATACAAGAAACAACATAAAAGGTAGCAAAATAACATTTAGAAACCAATAAATGGAATACTTTCCATCATTTAAAAAAACAAATGTATTAAAGTAACAAATACTTTCAAAGAACACAAGATGACATTAAAATTAATACATTGGCAGAGTCATTTTTCTCTTCCCCTCAGGTCTCATTCCCTGAGGGATCCCCAAATTTGTAGTCCTTGCAAAGTGAACCCACCTGTTCCCTCAGGATAGAGGACATGGACCAGCTTAAAAACTTGTCCCTCCAGCATCTTAAAGCACCATTCCAGAGTCCCCCATAAGGTTTCTTCCTGGCCACCATTTGGAATGGGCCTTACATTTACCTCCCACCCGTGCAATGTCCCCCATGGCAGCGTAACGTAAGGCTAGGGGCATTTGCTGTAGCAGAGGCCACTAGCCCTTCTGTTGAGCTTGTGTATCCCTGTCTAGAGTTGGAACATCGACTTAAGGGCAATTCCCTCTTGGGTTCACCTGCAGTTATACCTGATGCCAATGTTGTCTACCTGTTTTGTAGCCAAACATAATTCCTCTGCCACAAATGCGGGTGGGCTAACGACTGCCCAGGGTTCCCCACATGCTCTGCTACCTAGGGGGGGGGGGGTGCAAAATGCTGTAGAGCAAAAGCAACTAGATTGTCCACAATGATCGCATTGCCTTGAGCCAATAGGTAAATCCCATTCTTGTAAAACAGAGATTTTCTCAGAATAGCCAAATGCAACCATGATGGATTGTCTTTAGGAAAGCTTTGTTCAACCCTCTCCTCATTCTAGTATTCAAATGCATGGATGACTCGTTGAGGCTTTGGGATGACTGACTGTTAGACCTGGCATCCTTGCATGGTTCCCCCTATCTTTTTGCCTCTACCTCCTGTATTTTTGATGCTGTGCTGGATTTCGTTTTTTTGCTGGTTTAGATGCTTTGGACACTCTGCCACTGCTGATCAGTGTCAGAGTGTAAGTGCTCCCTGTGTAAATTGTTATTGTGATTGGATATACATGATTTTCATATTTGTATCACAAAGAAGTCCCTAGTAAAGTGTTTTGGGTGTGCCAGGGCTGGTGATGACAAATGCTACTAGTGGGCCTGCATCACTGATTGTGCCACCCACATGAGTAGCCCTAAAATGGTGTCCCAGGCCTGCCACTGCAGTGCCTGTGTGCAGTCTGTGAACTGCCATGTCCTCCTGGTCAGTGTCCTCAATGACCAGGCCTAACCCTCCCCTTTCTGTGCACATTGGTCACCACTATGGAAGGCCGAGGGTACCCCCCTGGGCAGGGTGCAGTGTATGTGAAAGGTAGAGCATGTACTAGTGCAGGTGACATGCTCTGGTAGTGAATGCCAGCCATTTTTGTTTTTCACTATTTTAAGGCTACCTTGCCCTTAGGCTATCATTGGGAATGCTGGCTACAGTGGCTACCATCATATCTTCCCATAGCAGCAAGGTAGGACATACAAATCTGGTATCCCTGAACTCAGAATTTAATAACACATCTTTTAGGAAAGGTGTTTTTAACTCCTGTGTTTGAGAACAACACTTTTAGAAAGTTGCTGTTCTCTTGTCTGACCTTTCTGTGTGCCTTGGCCTGTTTGTGAATTGACTGTCTGGTTTCAGAGTGACAGAGGCTGGGGAGGCCCCAGGAGGCTGGCTGAGTCAGCCCTAGGCTGAATGACTGCATCTGCATCTTGAGTTGTGGGAGGGGATAGCACCTGGGTCTGAATAGGGCTGTGCCTGCCTTCCACAACGCTCGCTCCACCTCCTGCTTGGCGGCTGACGACCCTGCCCCTCACTCTGAAAGGAAAGGAGAATGCCAGGAAAACAAAATGCTCAAGGAACACCCAGAACTGGTTCAGACCAGCCTCAGAGCTCTCCTGTACAAAGGGAACACAGACTTTTAGGGGTATAAGTACAGGACCCCTGACTACAGAAAATTAGATCATCCTGGAATCAAGAAGGAACCTCTGCCAAGAAGAAAGCTGAAACTGAAGACGGAAGACTGTCCTGCTGTTGCTCTGCTGGACTGACCTGCTGTTGCTTTGCTGCCAAGGAGAGGGGAAGGATTTTGCTTTGTGCTGTTGCTTGAAGGAATCTCCAAGGGCCAGAGAAGATCTGTCTCCCTGTTATAAAGTCCCAGGAACAAAAGGGCCCCAAGCTTTCCTGAACTCTATTGCAAGAGTTCTGTCCTTCCTGGAGTGCTTGGCCCATGTGTGGTGCCTGTGCTGGGAAGCTGGAAACTAAGATTTGAGAGACTTTGCTACAGAAAAGTTATTGCATCGCTTGCAGGAAGATCACCATTGCTGCGAGTATCACCGCAGAGCCCGCCACCCTCTTGGACAATCTCGCCAACCTCGGACTTAAACAACTGGTCACTTCCCCCACCCACATCGCAGGTCACACACTCGACCCCATCTTCACCTCCAGCAATCATGTCTCCTTCAGCCACACTACGGATCTCCTCTGGACTGACCACAGCTGCGTTCACTTCACCTACAACAAACCCAAACCCACCAACCACCTCCAACCAACTCTGCAAAGAAACTGGAACAAAATCACCACGGACCAGATCTCCGCATCGCTCCTTCTAAACACCCCAGCCCACTCTTCTAACGCTAACGAAGCCGCCGCCAACCTCACCCTATGGTTATCCAACACCGCCGACACCTTAGCACCACTGAAGAAACGTCAAAGCAAACCTGGCAGCAAAAAGGCCTCATGGTTCAACGATGATCTTAAGAAGTCCAAGAAACTCTGCCGCTCCCTTGAAAAGGCATGGAAAAAAGACCCAACCACTAGCACCAAGTACGCCTTCAAAAACGCCACCCGCACTCACCACCAACTAATCCGAAAGGCCAAGAAAACAGCATTCAAGGATCGACTTGACAACAACGCCCACAACAGCAAGGAACTTTTCAACATCGTCAAGGAATTTTCCAACCCCTCGGCCAACTCCAACGACATCACCCCCTCTCAAGCCCTCTGCGACTCCCTAGCCTCATTCTTCCACAACAAAATTGCGGACATCCACAACAGCTTCGACAACGAACCCGGAAACCAACCCACACTACCATTTGCTGAACATTCTCCCCCCGTGAACACCCTTATCGACTGGAACCCAATCTCCACTGAGGACACAATCCGCCTGATGAATTCCATCCACTCTGGATCCCCCACAGACCCATGTCCTCACCACATCTTCAACAAAGCAGACTCCGTCATAGCACCGCACCTCCGAGACGTCATCAACTGCTCCTTCAACTCCGCCACCTTCCCGGAAAGCTGGAAACACGCTGAACTCACCGCCCTTCTGAAAAAACCCACAGCGGACCCCACCGAACTCAAAAATTACCGCCCCATCTCGCTTCTTCCATTCCCGGCCAAAGTCATCGAGAAAGCCGTCAACAACCAGCTCGCCGCCTTCCTCGAAGCCAACAAATCCCTCGACTCCTCACAATCTGGCTTCCGAGCAAAACACAGTACTGAGACCGCCCTCATCGCAGCCACAGACGACATTCGAACTCTACTGGACAATGGAGACACAGTCGCCCTCATCCTCCTCGACCTCTCTGCAGCATTCGACACAGTCTGCCACAGCACCCTTTTACAACGCCTCAATAACATCGGAATCCAAGGAAAAGCACTTGAATGGATCACCTCGTTCCTCACTGGAAGAACCCAGAGAGTCCGCCTCCCACCATTCAAGTCCGAGGCCACTGAAGTCATCTGTGGCGTGCCACAAGGATCCTCACTCAGCCCCACCCTCTTCAACGTATACATGAGCCCCCTCGCGGCCATCGCCCGCCAACACAACCTCAACATCATCTCCTACGCGGATGACACTCAACTGATCCTTTCTCTCACCAAGGACCCCAGCACCGCCAAAACTAACCTACACGAAGGAATGAAAGAAGTTGCCGAATGGATGAAACAAAGCCGTCTGAAACTGAACTCAGACAAAACAGAAGTCCTCATCTTAGGTACATCCCCCTCTGCATGGGACGACTCCTGGTGGCCGGATGCCCTCGGAAAAGCTCCCATCCCGACAGACCACGCACGGAACCTAGGCGTCATCCTGGATTCTTCACTCTCAATGAACAGACAAGTCAGCGCCGTATCCTCTTCCTGCTTCAACATTCTTCGCATGCTCAGAAAAACATTTCGCTGGATCCCCACCGAAACAAGGAAAACAGTCACCCATGCTCTGGTCACGAGCCGTCTGGACTACGGAAACACTCTCTACGCAGGCACTACCGCTAAACTCCAGAAGAAACTCCAACAAATCCAAAACGCCTCAGCCAGGATCATATTAGACATCCCACGCAACGAACACATCTCTGGTCACCTTAAAGACCTCCACTGGCTACCCGTCAATAAGAGGATCACTTTCCGACTGCTTACCCACGCACACAAATCACTCTACGACATCGGACCAGATTGCCTCAACTCTCGACTGTCCTTCTACACCCCCTCCCGCCAACTACGTTCTTCCAGCCAAGCCTTCGCCACTGTACCCCGCATCAACAAGACCACCATGGGAGGCAGATCCTTCTCATACCTGGCTGCTAAACATGGAACTCACTCCCCGCTTACCTTCGCCTTACCCAGAACCACCTGGCATTCAGAAAGCAACTTAAAACGTGGATATTTGACAAGTAATCCTCCACCCCTTTCTAAGCGCCTTGAAACCCTCTGGGTATGTAGTGCGCTATATAAATTTCCTGACTTGACTTGACTTGACTGTCATCGTTGGGTGAGATCGCTGCACCGCTTGCTTGCGGACCGCAACACGTCGCTGCGAACATCGTCGCAGAAGCCATTGCATTGAGGAGCTGCGAGAGGAAGATCGCCGCTGGATCACTCATCGTCGCCCCGGAGATCATCGCAGCCCCTACGGATCATCTCATCGTGCCTTTGCAAGTTTTCACTACGGAACGTCCGCACCGGAATCCATACAAGTCATTACTTCCGCCCCATACAGATCGGAGTCATCGCAACACCCCCGCTACATCCAGCGGGCCCGTCGCATCGCCTCCCCAAAGTCTCAGGAGTATCGCATTGCTTGTTTTCAACCGTACCAGTTACTGTTGGCTAAACGTGACGCAAATCGTGAACTTTTCACGCAACTGTGGATTATTTTATCGCAACTTTAAGAACTCTTTTGCAACCATATCCTTGAACTGTGTATGGTGTATGTATGTGTATTTTGTCGTTTTGGTCTTGTGTAGATTAGAGTAAGTACCTTTATTTTTCTAAACTGTTGTGGAGTCAGTTTCTGGTGTGTTCACTGTGTTACTGCGAGTGTTGGTACAAATACTTTACACATTGCCTTTGATAAGCCTGACTGCTTGTGCCAAGCTACCAAGGGGGTGAGCAAAGGTTATCTAAATAGTGTTTCCTCCTTACCCTGACTAGAAGCAAGGGTCCCTATTTGAATGAATGAATGAATGAGATTAGACTTGTAAAGCGCAAAACTTAGTCCAAGGGCATCAAGGCGCTAGATGCGAACATCCAAGGACCGAGAATGAGAGAGAAGAACCAGCTTAAACAGAGGAACGACAAAAAAGCCAGGCCTTACGAAACAGTGGTAAAGAGACCAAGCAAGAGATTTCTACTGGAAGCGAGTTCCACAATTTGGGCGCAGCAGTGGAGAAGGCTCTGCCGCCCCATTTAACCCTCTTAATTCTCGGAGTAATAAGCACATTTTTATCCGCAGATCAAAGGGATCTTGTGGGAGCATAATGCTGGACAATTGCCTTGATGCCCTCAGAGCCGCAATCATAAAATGCTTCATGTGTCAAACATAAGATCTTGAACATGATCCTACAGTCCATGGGAAGCCAGTGCAGAAGCTTAATCGAGGCAGAGACTGAATGATGTCTAGGGAGGTTCAATACCAATCTGGCCGCAGCATTCTGCACCATCTGTAGGCGGTGAATAAGACCTTTATTAATGCCCAGATAAAGGGCATTACAATAGTCCAATCAGGACCTTACCAAGGCCAGAATAGCCTGTTTACATGCTTCAGGAAAAAGATAATGAGAGATCTTTCTAAGGATTCTAATGATGCCGAAACAGGTGGAGACAGTCCTATTCACCTGGAGATCCAGTGACAGGGCATTGTCCACGATGACCCCTAAGTTCTTCCCATGAGAAACTGGGCAGGGGCAGGCTCCCAGCGATGCTGGCCACCGTCACTAGACCAGATGTCCTGACTGCTCCCAAAAATCAAGACATCGGTCTTCTCTCCATTCAGCTTCAAAAAGTTTTCCACCATCCAACAGGAAACTGCCTCCATACAGTTCCTGAAATTGAGGACAGAATCTTTTACAGCTTGCATTATGGAGACCATTATTTGGGTGTCGTCTGCATAGGACAACACCTCCAGCCCAAATGATCTCACCAATTTTGCTAGCAGGGCCACATAGATATTAAAGAGCGTAGGGCTCAGAGAAGTGCCCTGAGGGACACCACACTGCAAAGATTTTGGGGCTGAAAAGAACTGACCCAGCTTCACCCTCTGTTTTTGTTCGCCAAGAAAAGAGGCCAGGAGCCTCAAAGCAGTACCTCTGACCCCTTGGACAGTGGTACCTACCTCTGCCAACTAGAGACCCCCAGTTCTAACACTGACCATACCTTCATACCCTCCTGGGAATGATTAGTGACCATGCACTAACTTTTCAAGGCACCTCGTGCGCAGCCACCAGATTTAGACCAATCAGTTCTCAAATAGAGTCCTCCTGCCCAGGATTGCCAAGTCATTGCCACCAATCTGGAGGGTGGTGCATGCTGGAAGCCTCCTGGACACTGATTATTTCAACAGCTACCTTAGACCATCTAGATGAAGATTGCCCCTGCCAGCTCAACGGAAACATAAACCTGCTTCTCCTGCACGCCAGTGGAAGTGATCCTGTGAAGCTGTCACCTGCCCCTGACGTGCAAAAGAATGCCCAATGATCCTTAAACTGGTGTCCTAATACACAAACTGGCAGGGGTCAAAGAAACAACATTACTTTAAGGTAAAAACAAAATAATTGATTCCTACATCATGTTGAGCCGCATATAGCGCTTGTAGAAATCTGATTTTACGCTGCCAATTCTCATAACCAACTCAGTGCTAAGTCCCACCGCAGAAGTCGGTACCCCTTTTCTAAAGGAATGCAAGCTGAATTGGCCTTGGAATCTTGCTGTTCAGACGCCCTGCACATCACTTTAGTGAACTGGAATTGCGACAGTGAGGCACACGAAGTGTGAATGAGCAAGGCGGTGACTGCCACTCAGGGGCGCGAGTGAAGGTAGTTAAGCATCACCTTCACTTGACACCCAGTAAGCCCTCCTACTTTCCTCAAAATTACCTGTTCCCCCTCCCCACATGATCATTCTTAGAACAAGGTATATTCACAACCAGAGTGCCCCCCCCCCGCCCAGGACAAGTGTTGGAGTTAGATCCCACCATGGGAGTCTTACTTGGATCTAACCACAATTTCGGATATTCTGAAGGCACTTAAAAGGCAAGGGAGAAGGCTGCAAAGAAGAGCGCCACCTCGAAGGGAGATGTGCAAACCCCCGGCAAGGCTCAATGATCCTCCAAAGCTTGTTTGACTAAAAAGGAGCGAGAGTGGTCAATTTCACCCTCCCCAACTTTGCAAAAAACACCAGTGCTGACAGTCGTCTCCTCACAAATGACTCTGATCTACCCTGTGACCGCATGTGCCCAACAAAAAACAGTCAGTTTGTGAGCATAGAAAGATGCCCTTGAGGATTGCCCCGGGTATATGGTATGTATGTATATATGCTCCCAAATTTTTATGCAAGGCTTGCTGCAATTGTTCAGAGAGAGCAGGGTTGCAAGATTCCATATGTGTTCTGGGAAGTGTGTGGGTTTAGCTTCTGCCATAGGGGGGAAAAGACAGAAATTCTGAAACTTAAAAGAAGACAATTGATCAGCCGCATTATTAAAAAAAAAACTTTAATTACACACTGTCATGTTTGAGTCTTCTGTGCCTATGCTTAACTTGAAATTAAGATTTCCTCTTGACCCTCACAGGAGTAAAACTCAGCCTATTTTCAGCATGGGTAGAAGCCAGAGAGGTGTTTCTGAATATTCACAAACAAGATTGTGATTTTTCACAGACGTTCCAGGTGAACCCCTTTCCAGAATGCCCACTTCTTACGTCAGGAGTGGAATTTGCTCATGCACATTATTACATATTGTTGGGGTAATATTACTCATGAGTGACAGAATTTATATCTGCAAATGTCACCTTCTGTGAATTACTTGCAGTCCTAACGACAGCCATTCGGGCATGTGAAGTGAAGAACATGGAGTCCCATATCATTAAACCACTTACGGTTTATTAACCCCTTCCATGCTGATGACGGCCCCCGGCCGTCATGCACCACGGTGGGCGTGTGCTGATGACGGCTGGGGCCGTCATGAACCCGCCCACTCATTAAAAGTGCCGCACAGGCGCAGAATCGCGGCCGCGCCCAAGGGGTTAACACATAACACTATTTAGAAGATACAAGTTTACAGAGTCCAGAAGACACAACCAGTCCCCAATCGCTTCTCTAACTGTCCACCTGAGAGTTCTCGATAGGAACCTTTGAACGTCATCGGAGAACCTTTAGCCTGTCACCATTCTCAGCTGGATAAAGGCGTACCCCCCACACACTTCTATCACACATTTATAACTATATCAAAGGAAGTAAGTTAGAAATACATCAACAAAAGGTACTGTGAATTGCGATGACACATTCTCAAGCAAATTTCCATGAAATTATCTTTGTCCTAATGCCAATAACATGTTTTCTGCTTCATCCAGGCTAATTCCAATAAAGGAAGTAAATTCATTTTATTAATTCATTTGAACTCATAAACAAAGTAAATGTTGTTTGGAACTAGAACTAACAATGGTAAATTGACAGTAGCTTGGGATTGACAGCTACATGTTTTTATGTGTGTGGTCAGACTTAGGCCTTCATTATAAATGGCCGTTTAAAGAGTCAGATTTTCGTACCCCTGAGTTACCAGGGCTATGGGGTTTTGTAACTCTGAGTTGCACCTTGAGATTCCACTAAGAAATATGAAATTACCAGGGGATTCAGTAATTCCGGGTCGATATTCCCAAATAACTTTAAATGTTGAGTCAGACTTTCGGGCTGCATTTAGAAATGCTTCCGCAATTCCCATAGTTATGATGGGGCTTGTAATGCTGTTCCTGGCCCCATCAGAAATAAAAGACCATTCGTAAAATGGGATTTAGATTTTCTCAATACTGCATTATAAAATGCCTGTGTTACCCTAAAGCTAATAATGAAGCTTTACATACAAAAAATCTGTTCAGAAGTATGAAAATGTGATCCACAGTAAAAGTCATTGATGTGTCCAATTGTTAGTTTGTTGACTCCCAGTAGGGTTTAAGATGATTTGAGTTCAAACTCTATTATCATGATCTACTTATGTGGTGCTTAAGCAAAAAAACACAGGCCCTACCGGCCCTTTTGCGCCGCCGGAATATTACTTTTTTTTTTACTTCCGGTGGCGCCATGTTTCACTGGCATATTTATAAGGCCAAGTCCACCCACGTTATGTGGCTTTTCATGGCCTTATAAATATGTGCCCCATTCATGAAGAAAAGTGCATGAAAAGGGTGTTGCATGGGCGTTGGCAGAGGCGTACCCAGCAGCATCCATGGCTTTTTGACACTGCCCCAGATGTACGGGAAATCGTAAATCTGAGGCAGCGCAGTAAAGCTTGCCGCCCCAGGGGAGGCGTGAGGGAGGCACAGTGAGGATAAATATCTTTATTTCTCCTTGTTTTTCCTTTCTATGTGCGACACATAGCAAGAGGAAAAACCCTCCTGTGATTGTTTTTGCGCAGGAAAATTTCCCTCCCTGCACAAAAATAAGCATCCCTGCAACACAGGTACCTTTGCACCATGCACCATAGTGCAAAGGTGCCTGCGTTGTTCCATGGCAGCCCTTTGTGCACCGGCGCAGGGGAAAAGGACAGGAATGTGTCATATCTAATAGTTACAGTGCATTCCTGCCCTTTTATTTTGCCGTAGGGCAGCGCAGCAGCAAGGCCTGCTGCGCTACCCGATGGCAAGACAGCCAAAATAAAGGCCCACAGTGGCTCATTTTTGGTAACATACTTGGGGGCAGGTGACGGACCAACATAACATTTACCAGAAAATATTGCATATTTCACTAATCAACACAAAAATGTGTTTATGAATATATCATACATCTCGCAGTACAAAAAAGGTGCAGTCAAACTATGGCCAACAGATAGTAACAAATCCACTGTCATTTCATCATTAACATAGTTAGAATCACGGGTTATCAACCAAGAGGCTATAAAACACACCCTTAAGGCTGCTATACACTACAGTGGATCCTACTAAATAATGGCATATTAGCCATATGATCACACTAAAAATAGAATCTTTCAATCACACATCGACACAAGCATATGCTAAGTATACATTTCAAATGCTAGGCCCGAGATACTATTCTATTCTACAATTATCATTTGGATGTGCAATACTTTGGATATAAACGCCTGTAGGACTACTTTATCTTTTGAGAGAGAACTTGGTTGACCTACAAGTGAGCACATTGTTCCCTCACAATGGGCCTCATTTATGAGGCTGTGCGTCACTTTTACGCCGCCGGTGCGCCACTTTTTGTGACGCACCAGTGGCGTAAAAAAATGCACCTTGTTGCGCCATATTTACAAAGTGACACATCTAGGTAGATGTGTCACTTTGTAAACCCCTGCACAACATTATACCTGCGCCAGGTATAATGTATGCGAGGGGGGCGTATTGACGCAAGGAAGGGTCGTAGAAGTGACGCAGTGAAATCTATGAGATTTCACTGCGTCACTTTTAGGATGCTGTTGCGTCAAAATCTTGCGCCTGCCTCACAGCAGGCGTAAGACTGACGCAAGCCCTTTCACATGGGGCTTGCCCCATGTGAAAGGACGCACTGCTGGAGTTGCATCACTTTTGTGACACACTCCAGCAATGCGTCACTTTTGCGCCTACAGATACATCAGAAATACTGACGTATCTGTAACTCCTTGCGACATGATGCGTCATACATTAAATATGACGCATCAGGAATGTCGCAAGGAGTGCGCACTGAGAAGTGACGCATCGCTGCTTTCACGCAGCGATGCGTCATTTCTCATAAATGAGGCCCAATGTTTTGACGTGAATGTGAATTAAGTGATTGGATGTATTTAACTAGTTATTTATTTATTTGGCGGGAGAGGTTTGTAAAGCGCTCCATCACTCCGAATGAAGTGTATTGATGGTGATAGCAGATGAGATATCTGAACGCTCAGACCCAAGTCCGAGGAAGCGATCCGTATCTTTTCACTGTTAATAATACTCTGGATTAAAAAAAGTTTAAAACGCCTGGGGTTTTTCCACATATTTTTACATTTTATATATTGCACAAGTAGCGCTCTGTGCATGTCGAGACAGTGGTCAAAGTGCATTTGAACCATAAGGAAGTCAGATTCCAAATAATATATACGAAAGGACACACACAATTTCAAAATGAGAAAGGTGTAGGTTGTGTATGGGACTTTAATGGAGTTCCTGCACTAATATTCTCAAAGACACTGCTAACCTTGTTTCAACCCCACTTGTGTAAATTAGTAGGTACATTCTCAGAACGATAAAGGTAACAGATGGTTGCGGCTCACCAATCGACAAGAACAGAGAAAACATTTTTAGTTGCATTTTTTGGCAAAAGTTATTGTCAGGGTGTTCAGAGGCATCAACAAGTTGTCCTGGCTTCGGTAAATCTGCCATTTAAGAAAATATCAAAAACTATGACCGCAACATGTTCATTTATCGTAAGGCAATGAGACATAAGGGGGTACAATTAAAATCATGAATTGTAATGATATATCAAGGGACTATTTTCAGTCACAGCACACAAAGGGTGTCAGAGCAAACCATGCATATGAAATATATTATAGAAAACTATACATACCAATTAACTTGCGAAAGGAGGAATGAAGCTTAACAAAAAAAGATAAAAATACCTGACGCGTAATCTAAAAAACGTAAAGGATCCAGAACAAATAAGTAAGATGAACTGGTTGTGCTGGGCGGGTGAGTGTACTACATTGTCACGAGCCAATTTGATGCTAATGATACGGGTCCTCGGAGGTCTGTAACCTTATAAAGCCTCTCAGGCTGTGCCTTGATTTCGTCACAAAACTTCTCAGTGATTTGGAATATCCTTATAATGTATAATTGGGAGTACTTTATTCCATCTATGACATATCTGAAAAGGAATCATTCACGTCATCATTGGTACTCCCGGACACTGCCGTTGACCTACCCACAATTCTTGAAACACATATATTTACCCATAGGAGGGGGGTGGGCACACACTGCCTCACACTCCAGCACTCACTTTGCCCTGATGCATCATAATAAATGCAGTGTATGATAAAACTTTCTTTGGTGTCAGGCTTTAGAATTTCACCCTTCTTGGTTCAGCCAGTGCTGTGTATCTCTAGACACGTGTTTCAGGATAATTGTCCTTCGTCAGTAGAGAGCAACACTTTTTTGGGGGGTGCTGGAGATGCTGCCCAAAGTTTTCTCAGGTCTCAGTACCACTCGCTGGGCACAGGTGCATCAACCAGAGCTTGTCAGCGCAAGGGAGCCTTTCCAAATAGGTACATATATTTACCCACATAATTTTAGATGTACTGTGATAAATGTAATTACTTGAATTTTAGTTCCCTTACACCACCCTCTAGAGCTTTAAGGTACTGGCAGAGCCCAATGGTACTTCAATGTTAGGACACCGTCACCTGCATATGTTAGTGCGTGGATGTGCAGTTCACCCAGCGAAGGAGGAGATAGTTTACCCCTCCTCGAGGTCAAATTTAAATCTACCACGTACTCGTTCCTTCTTCACCTGGCTTCTGGCCCGGACTGGCCATAGTGGGCACCGGGCAATCCCCTGGTGCGCCGCAAGGGTGGGGGCCGGTTTTGAGCCCCTGGGGGCCGATTTAGTTACAGGGCCGTTTTTGCTGCAAAATCGGCCCTGTAACAAAATCAGCCGAAAACCGGCCCTAGCAAAGCGCTCGGCGGCACCTCCAATCCCCCCCTCCCCCCATCCCCGAGTGGGGAGGGGGGGCGGCGGCTGAGCACTTTGCCAGGGGCGGTTTTGGTTCCCAGTCCGGCCCTGCTTGGCTTTATTCTCCTGGTAAATGGTACTCTTGCACATGGCATGTACAACTGGTGCACACGGCCTATGTATATTCAGCAGGTTCGGAATAATGCAATTTGGAAGATGAAATAACAGTTTTGATAGCATGCTACATGTGAAGTTTTATATAGCGTACATGGTCAGAATGTGAAGCATTTTCTAAAGTATTCACTAAGGAATTTATATGAGGTATAATTTATGTCAATTTGTTAATTTAAATAAACTGCAGGGAAACACTGGCTTTGATAAGAAAATCAATGAATAATGTATTTATTTAGTTTTTTAAACCAAAAATGGTATCATGTCATATATGTCTTGCACAAGCTTTGTATAAGTAGCCTTGACAGGATGACTAACAATTATGAATTTCTTATGCAAGCCTTTGTCCTAGATTGCTTGACAAAAAGTCTTCAATCAAGTGTAGAGAACCGAAAAATAAAAGCATCTTTAAATACAATTTGTACATGGTAGAAGTAGATGCTCCAAGGAGCGTATTATTTTCGAACAGTTCACAAAATCCATTTTGTTAAATGGGGATCTTACTTCAAAAGTATCAAAAAACGCTCAACCTTTGCCAACTGCTCCTAGACTTTAAAACTGCATTTCAAAATAAACATGTTTTATTCAAATGTAGCTATTAAAGTTGTATCTAGCTTTCCACAAAAAGGCGAGAAAACAATTTCAGAGGCAGTCGTGTATGTTCCTTGTTTTTATTTAGTCTATTTTCATTCCTAATTCTGTTTTAGAATCCTGTTCCATTTGCCCTCTGTATACTAAACAAGTTTATAAAATCGGAGAGGAACTTTTAATTGAAACGAAGGCTTCTCTTCAAATAAAAATCTCTTCTTAGGACCAACTTGCGAGTTTCTCTGTACAGACAGGGTAGAAACTGTATACCCAAAACACCAATACCATGCAAAAACAGACACACAACACCAGTAACATGCAATCAGAGTTAATCCCCAAGGAATGAGGAATAACGGCGTGAACTCTGTTTTCCAAGGTGAAATTCTGCATGGAACTTCCAATTCTGTGGGGCGTTCAGGTGATAAAAGGGAGGGAGAGGACACATGCTAGGGGTGTGGGGGCAGCCTTGTGGTGGGAATGGCAGGGGATAGAGAAAGATGAGGACCAGCAGTGGGGGCATTCAATTCTCTTCATTTTCTGTAGGAGGGGGTCAAGGGTGATGTTCATATGGCCACTCCTTAGGCAATTTTACCGGCTAGTTCAATTAGGTCTAGTGATCCTACACCAAGAGATTCCAGATCAGGGTACAACGGTCCACTAATAATTGAGTGAAGCAGTAGTCCACCCAGAATATTGCTCTCCTAATGTTAATCAATGTTGAACATTCTTTTGTGGATTGAGATAAATCCATACATCTCAGGTGTTAAAATTCTCCCAGCTGGAAATTCAAGAGCACTTGCTCCTTAAGCCTTAAGCCTGTAGCACAAGTTCCTGCCTGCTTGCCAAGACAAGTGTGTCCTTTAAGGAAGAAAAGAGCTCATGGAGGGAGCGAGTTCCAGTGAGGGATCCTGGTGAGCGGATTCCTGAAGCAAAGTGTGAGAACGTCGGCTGCTGCACCTATTGGGTTGATGTCAATGTGCAGGTTCAAGTTGGTGACCCCATATGCTAGAGAGGGTTGCTGTGAATTTAGCCATGGTTACTATCACTGCTGTGCCAGTTAGGCCACAGCCTGTTTGCAGAGTGGCATCGGAAAACATGTGTGCCAGAGGGGGCCACTGAAAAGGACAAAGATTGTTCCATTGGTTCAAGACATCATCAAGAGGAGAGGCCGTCATGACCAGTATTGGTCCGAAACCCCGACTGAGGAGCGGAACTTAGCAATCAACCCCCACCTGTGGGAAGAATCAGGGGAACTTTCCAGCTCAACAGAGGAAGAGCTTTGCACACCCAGCTGTTGCCTCAGCAGAGCCACAAGTGCAACACACCAACAGCAGCCATTGCAGCTCTCTGAAATGTTTGCGAGTGAAACGCTGCAGGAAACTTCGGGGTGTGCAAACCCTGCAAAAGCAGATAAGACAGATTGTAGGGTTCGAAGACCCTGGGGAAACATGTTCTGCTGCATGTAAATGTAAATGTAAATGTAAATGTATAGGCATTTATATAGCGCACTACTTACCCGTAGGGTCCCAAGGCGCTTCGACCGCTGCGAAACCCTTCCTGGCTTCCATGAGAGATGGTCCCTTAATGGGTATCTCCAGGGTGAGACCAGGCATCCCCGGCGGTCTGGTGGGGCCGTTAGTGAAGATGAGGCAAGCTAATGCCCAGAGTTGCCGAGTGTGATCGCTGATCAGAGTGGGCACCGAGGCGAGAGAATTATCGAGTCCGCTGACCCTGGTCCAGAAACCTGCCGCGCCGGGAATCGAACCCTGGTCCCGGGCCGTCCTCTGCTCTCGGGTCTGCCGCCTCTAACCAGTGAGCCACACTACTTCACTTCCAGTGCTGGAACACTGGGGCTCCTGTGACTCAGACTAAGGGGGGCCTGACCTAAATGTTGCCTATAGTGTTTAACAACTACAGTTAGTGAGAGGGAAGTGGTACCCTGGATCCTGCCTATTGAACCCTACAGCAATGCATTACTGCTTGGGGCCCCGACTACTGTATTAGGAAAACTCCAATGCATACAGAATCTCGCTGCCAAACTGGCACTGCCGCGACGGCGCTCGGATTCCTCTACCAAGGCACTCAGAGACCTCCACTGGCTCCCTATCTCTCAATGGGTGAACTTCAAGGCTCTGTGCCTGGTCTTCAGAGCTTTACACAACCAAGGCCCGGCCCCTTTGCAAGAACTTTTCTCATGGTACCTCCCATCAAGAACACTCCGGTCAGCTTCGGCGCACTTAGTGGTAGTACCTAAGTTCATAAGATCCCGGATGGGAGGACGATCTTTCAGGATCAACGCAGCACGGCTGTGGAATTCTTTGCCGTTAGGTTTAAGGGGCCTGGAAGATTTAGCCAGTTTTAAAAAAGCGTTAAAGACTTACTTGTTCCCCAGAGCAATGTAAAAGAGTGGTAGCTGGTAAAATCATGTTTCTGCGTCATGACAGTCTAAGCGCCAGGATGCCCGTTGGGTGACAGTGATAGCGCTATACAAGAACGCCTATACATACATACATACATAAATATACCCACACTTGCCATAGCAAACACACAGTGGTTTGGAGCAGTTCGACTATCTAATTGCCCGACGCATTCTGCAACAGCAAGTGCCGAAGGAAGCCGATCCTCCAGCAGATGCACTGAGTGAGACGCTTTCTTTTCTCTTACAGAGAAATCCAGCTCCAGTGTTTCCAAGCTACCCTTGCAGGTTGTTGGGAAATCGAGTCCTGAGCCTGACCTTCTTCATTCTAAACCAAGGTATGGATCTGATTAGACCCTTAGAGAAATCTTGGATAGATTCTTGGCAAAGAATACTAAATTTATGCTACACCTCACTTACTTCTTCCCTCGTACTAGACTTAGGTTAGGTACATCGGGGTAGGCGTATTTTAGGCGCACCAGTTGAGTACTTTTTAGCCTTTGTTATTTATGTGTGTATTTAACTATGGTCTAGGAGCCATACAATGCTCTTACAGTATTATTTTATCCTACTCTTTTTACTGTACGCATTATACTTTGCAACCAGTATTACGATTGTAGCAGTTCATTTCTTCTGCTTGAGAAAGAAGACTGTTCAATAAATACCTTTTATTGAAAACGCCGTCTATCTACTTCTCTGCAAACTCTGGTGAAACGAAGCATGCACAAATGACTGAGTAAAATATCTATTGTTTCCACGACTCTGAAGATCAGTTTTATCTTGAGGAAACAAAGTTGTCATATTTATGCAGTTGTCTGAAACTAAATCCCTTCTTTTGAACTCGAGAAAGTTTCTAGTGACCTCTGAGCTAGCTGGCACTCAAAAGTCTAATATATTCCATAGAGACCTAGTAGACATAAGTCCTACGTCAAATCTATAGGATATATTATTTCAATGCACAGAGCCTATTGGGAATATAGGAGCTACACTACAGTAAGAGCATGGAGATCCATGAAAAGTCCCCTGCATTGGTATTGTGCGTATCACATGTTTTAGTGGTCACTGACAGGTTCCTGCCATCCACTAAAAAGATAGAAGAGAATACTACACACTCCTTACAACTAGGAAAAAATATCTTGGATAACTGGACACATTCGCAACACTCAGAATGTCAAAATGAATATAGCCTAGTCTAGCCTTGAAAAAGTCACCGCCTTACAAAACACGTGTCGACTGATTCTCCTGGTTCGAATATAAGCTTTATTCGACAACCATCTGACTCTTGTCTTCCAATTGTGGAAACATGAAATAATATGAATGGTGAAACTGTTCTGTGTTGACTGTTGATGGGAGTGCTTTGGTACTATGACTTCTCATGTTTGAACAGAGATATTTTACTGGTGTGTTGTATGCATCCAGGGTGGTATGGTTCATCTGTACCATATAGAACCATCTTGATACATTTGGACTTCTATCTACAAATTGTTGCACATGATCAAAGAGGTGCGATTGACAAAACCATTACTGCCCATTCTAATTGTTTATACTCTCGCCATTTAGCGGTAAGACTGCAGAAGATGGAGCATGAATCAAATGTATAAGAGAAGATGGAAGTGTTGATTCAACTGATTGGACCTTGTCACCTGGCAAGAAATATGCTTGTTCCAGGAAATTTGGTGCCAGACTCCAACTTATATACCAGGGTTCATGACCTTTTTTAAACCGGCAATACCATCTAAACAAGGCCAGGCTTCAGGGGGGCTTCTCACTTTAGTAAATCGTACTATAAACTGCGAAGTAAAGGAGCTGGCCACTAACTGTCCCGATATTCTGGGGATTAGGCTTACAGACAGTAGAGGCCAATCCGTTGACATCTACAATGTATATGCCAGAAGCACTGGAGGTGGCAGTTAGTCCACCCTTTCTATCTTGGATAACCTATTGGGAAGTAGGAATGATAGCCACCCATTAATTATTGGTGGTGTTTTCAACATCACATTTGAGCCATTGGATTGGGTAGAGTCTATTTATTTAACTGAAGAGGACAAAGCCTGGATGGTACGGTACCCCCTCTGTCTCCAGTTATAAAATGGTCACAAGCTGCTCTCCAAATGAACGTGATATCCCTAGAATACAGGTTAAGGGCCACCAATGGCCGAACCAGCTCTGATAGAGGTCGTGGGATGACCTTCATGGGATCAAATGGTTCAAGTAAGATTGACTCTATATTAGTGGATCTGACTCTGTGGCCCTTAGTAAGGGATATGTCTATAGCTCTAGCTTGTGATGGTGATATTTTTCCCTACTTTTAACAATTAGCCATCTCCGGGGTAGTATTGGGGAGGACAACATATCATCATTAAGCACAAGGGAGTTAATCCCTATAAATGATAAGCATCGGCTCAAATGGCCTGCGAGCCTGACTGATAAATCCAAGATCCAAAAGATTAATGAAACAACAAACAGGTACTCGCCCTCACAGAGCAGTTGTAGCACTCTCCACAAGAATTTTTTCGATCAATTGGCTTAATTCTTTCTTGTCTCTATTAACAAGACCATGCCCCCGCAGGGAAGGATTTTAGGAAATAACTCTTGGTTCAATAAAGAGAGGGACTGACCACAGTGATCAAGAGCAGGGACCTCAACAGTATACGTAAAAATAGAAAGGAATATAATCAGGGCCAAGGCAAAGCGAAAAAGGAATGGGATGAAAGGAGATGGGAATATCTAGGAGAGGCTATTAGACACCCAGACACTAGACTATTTTGGTCCCTTGGGTCAAAATTCAGCTCTGTGCCCTCACCTCTCCTGGCCAATAACATCCCTGCAATAGAATGGCATAAACATTTTGGGGAGTTATTCTCCCCCGGTACCATCTCTTATAGATTCCAGATGAACAGGATTTGGATGCTCAATCAAGTACCATCACATTCACTAGGGAAGAGATCACGAGTTCTCTAGATGCCATTATTCCTGCTAAAGCACCTGGTCCTGATGGCATCCCTGGTGATCTTTTTAGTGCCGATAGGGCTAACTGGACAACCTATTTTTTAAATTGGCCAATTATATTGCTGCAGGAGGAAGCTTCCCGGATTCTTGGAAGGGGGCCGAGGTGATACCAATTTTCAAAAAAAGGGACAGATCTAAGCCTGCCAAGTCCTGCCCAATAAGCCTGATAGATTGTGCCCAAAAGGTCTTCTTCTGCTCGCTCTTAGCCAAAATCCAGACTTGGATGGATGAGAATGATATCCTCTCTCCATTACAGGTGGGCTTCCGGCGGAAGACCAGCACTGTTGACTAGGCGTTCCACCTTGTCCTGCTATATTGGAAGGTAGTTGTGCTGGGCAAAGGCAGTTTATATCTTGCCTTTATAGATCTTAAAGCAGCGTTTGACCTAGTCCCCCGGGATCTACTCCGTCAGGTTCTTTTAATATGGGTGTGCCTCTGTAAATTTCAGAACCATTGATTAGATTACACAATGATAATTTTGCTTGTGTAAGGTGGGGGAAACAGGGGCAACTCACCGACCCGATTAAGATCCGGCGGGGGGTACGCCAAGGGTCTGTCTTGGCCCCCACCCTATTCTACCTTTACATAAATCGAATTGCCGATCTCCTGTGCTCTACTGAGGCTGATGCCCCCTCCCTGGCAAACTAGAAAATAGCTACATTGTTGTTTACCCATGATACCCTCCTGGTATCTAAAACCCCTATGGGCCTTCAAAAGCTCCTGAACCAATTTAAGGCCTTTTGTGACATGAGGGGCTTGGTCATCAACACCACGAAAACCAAATTGATGACGATGAACCCCTGTAATCTTTTAAAAGAAATTTGGTTCTAGACAATGTCCCATTAGAGAGGGTAAACTCTTTTGAGTATTTGAGCATCAAACTGCCTGATAAAATGATCTGGAAGAACCACTTAGACAAGGTGTCCCTGAAATTCTCACAGCTAACTGGGGCTTTGCGGCGGGAGCTTTGTCTTTTATATACCAAACCTGTCGCCTCAGCTCTCAAACTATATAGCTCCAAGGCAGTTAGTAGTGTGCTTTATGGGGCAGAACTCTGGGGATCAGTGGACGCTAGCTTGCTATCAACAGTGGAAAATAAGTTCCTTAGGAGTCTGATATCACTTCCCCAAAGTACCCCCCTCCTCCTCTTGAAATTGGACTTGGGTATTAGATCAACAACTGACCAAGTGAGACTGTGGCCTTTGCTTTTCTGGTACAGACTGGTCTCCACTCCTGACCTGGCCCTTTATGCCGCTGCTTTTAACAAAGTTTTAGCATTGGATAAAAATAGAAATTGGGTGGATCAAACACGTCAATAATACCCGGGCAGCTATTGGTCTCCAAAATGAGCTTGTGGGTTCCCCGCCCTCATACTCTAAGGACCAAATTAAACCCCTATATTGGTCATGGGTTGAGCATAATATTTACCTGAAAACACACAAAGGTAGCCTAATGATGCTTTTCTAGATAATAAATCTGGAAAACTGCTTGAGTGTTTTTTGACATCATCAAGGAGCTGGTAGGCAGGAAACTGTATACTCAGTTTAGATATGGCTGCCTACCCATTAATACTCACACTAATTCCTGGTTGACTGATAACATGCAGCCTAAGGGCTGTTCAGCTAGCTCAAATGGGAATGAATCCATAGGCCATGTTTTCTTTGCATGTCCCGCGTACACCAGACAGACTTGGCTGACACCGGTATGTGGACAGTTGGGGACCTACAGCTTTAACAAAGCTTTCCATATTTTGAAATCAGACAGGAGACCACTCTTTGTATGTGCAGTCGCTAAATTCCTCGGCCAGTTCTGGGAAACCAGGTGTAGGCTTGTGACGGCATCCCCGAGTGGCACAGTTCAAACAAATTAGAGTTCTAGGAATTGAGAGTCTCCTAATTTTAAAGATATTACTGCTAAATCTGGTTTTAATGTACTTTTAATGTGTTTATTACTTTGATTTTATAGTATAAATGCGGTAAAGGGCTCTTAAAAGACTGGTTTATAGTAGAAGGGGTGTACATTGTATCAACTCGACAATTGCCAGTTAATAATGCACTTGCACTTTAGTTTTATGCCACAATATTTTTTGATTAAGATGACAAATTTTGTCCCCTGTCACTTTCCTTTCGTGTTTATATATCGTAATATGAATTATTTGAACCTTTAGGATTGATGTAGGGAACATTCCCATTGATAAGGATGTATGTGTTTGTCTCTTTTATGGTATTATAAACGTAAATAAAGATTGTATGATGTATAGGAGAAGATGGAAGTGTTGATTCAATGGGGAGTGAAGGTCTAACCTAAAGTTAGGATAGCTCAGAGATTTCTGAACTAGCTTGAAACAATCAGATGTCTTTCACAAAAACCTGGAGTCCAGTTAATTATTAGAAATAAAGCAATTGTGATCCTTGGGGAATATTCTCTGTTTCTCTCTGTTAAGGCAAACCTGATGTTGGCTATTATGTTGCTGCATTCCATGGCAGTAAAAAAAAAAATCTAATTAACTGGAGAAAGTCAAAATCTTGAATTGATTATGTTCCACCTATGGGACACTGAGCTGGACCTTTGGTTCTGCCTAGGTCCGCAGACTAGTTACTAAATGGCTAAACCCCATCTTGTAAATATGGGGCAGGGGATTGCACCACAGGAATGTCAAGTGACATTCCTGTGTTGCAATGACCTTGTAAATATGCCCCTTTAACAGCACCAGACAACAAAATAGGAAAGTAACACAACCAGAAAGAGACATGACAATCATTTATAAAAAATAGTGCAAATTTGTACGAATTTTCAGACAATGTAATCATTGATTTCCACCAAAGGGTTCCAGCGATGCAGATTTTTGAAGATATAAATAGTTTTAATTGCAACCGCAAACAAACATTGGTCAACAAAAAGTTTGAAAACTTTTGAAAAGTTTGAAAGAGTTAGTTTGACATCTCCAGCCCAGCTTGAGTGCCCTAATTGGGCAGGATGGAGATCTAGGGGGCCAGAGAAGATACTTTGGACAGTTACGTGGCAACCAGAATTTTTTTAAGGCAAGTTCAAAATTTTCAAGGATGACTACAAATGACTTTAATACAGTGGTCCTGATGCTGAGGATAGAGGTGAAAAGATGCTAAAACAGTCTCCTGGTGCTGTGGCATCGATGGGGGAGAAGTGCAGTTGATCCCCCGGTTCATGTGTAGGCTGAGGCTATCGCTGATTTATCTCATGGCGTGCCGGGTGGCAGCCAGTGGCGATTTCTCAGTAGTGGCTCACGTGCAGTCCTCCCTACCATGCAGCCTCTCTTTGTGCAGCTTCAAAGGTGAAAGGACAGTCCTCTTTAGGTCATCTCTCCAAATACAAGTGTAGTAAGGTCCAGGTTCCCAGTGTTCCCATTTTGTCAGGGAAAGTGCCAGATGGGTCAACGTGGCCACTAGCTAATGGGCTAGTAAGGCAACTCCTCTTTGGTGGCAAAGGTCTGGTGATGTGTGGCATTTGGGAATTCCAGAGTGCAATATTCTTGGACCTTCAATCAACTGTGAGGAGCTTGGTAGCCTCTCCAAAGTTGTGGCTACCTAAGGGCTATACGCCCATCTGAAAAACGGATAGGAGTCAGGTTTTTTCTCGCTGTCCTTGTCTCCAACTTGTCTACATTAATAGAAGGCAGCCTGCTCAGTAGTGTTATCTCCAGTGGGGCTGAGGGGCTGTATGTTGGAACAATGCAGGCATTAACCAGGCCCACCTTAACAGCACAGTCGTACCATGAATGCATCTTTACAACGCATTCCTTTGCCACGCAACTTGTTACAACGACTTGCCTTAGGCAAAGCACTGAACTTTGGAATAGTATTATTTAATAATCCAACTTCAGTCTGTGCAACAGTAGGGAAAGTGTTGGACTTAAAGTCCACCATCAGTCCAACAGTGTACAATCTGACCTCACAGTTGCTGGCGGGACCAGACGCCCGAAGGCTGCAGGATGGTTTAATTGAGCATTCTCAGTGACCCATACAGAGCTTGTACAGGCCCTAAAAACTATCCCTAGAGATAAAGCAGAAGTTAGGGATAAAAAAAAGGCCTATAAGATAGCAGTCCAGAATAGGAAGAATGAGCTAAGGGAACAGGCATGGGACGCTCTACAACAGGCTAGTGTATTGAAAAATAGTTCCAAATTTTGATTGGTAATCAATAGTCCCTTCCTCTCCTAAACCCCCAATTCTAATGCTGATTGCCTAATCCCAGCAAACAAATGGGTATATAATTTTGGAAACATTTCCAGTGATGTAAATTTGGGTGAACAAAGGAGTATAGTAAAGGTGGACAGACTAGTACACCACTCCACCTTAGTGTAGGGGAGGTCTATAAAGCCATTGCAACTACATCTGGCGGAAAGGCCCCAGGCCCCTATGGGGTCCCGGCTGATTTATACAAAGCAGATCCAAATGTATGGGCCAGTATTTTGACAAATGTTTTTAATGCTGCAAGTTTATATGGATACCCAATATCCTAGGGGAAGGCAGTCATCTTCCCAATTTTTTAAAAGGGTGCAAGGGATGAACCCACATGTTATAGGCCGATCTCACTTTTAGATTCAGCAGCCAAAATAATGGGTAAAGTTGTACTTAACCACCTAACGACATGGCTGGATGACCGAAATGTTATTTCCAACATGCAAATTGGATTTTAGGCCAGGAAAAGGGACCTTAGACCATTGTTTAAATTTACATTTAGTGGTAGGGAAATACACCATTGCCAAAAAGGGTATAATACATTTGGCATTTATGGACCTGACATAAGCTTTCGACTGTGTTAATAGATCAAAATTGTGGTCAATCCTAAGTGATATGGGTCTTGAATCAGAGCTCGTGAATATCTTACATGCTATTCATGAGAATAACACAGCAGCTGTTAGATACAACAGTAAGGGGGATTTGACAACCCATTGGGATGTTAAAAGAGGGGTATGCCAAGGTTGTATCCTGGCACCCCTCTTATTTACAGTATATATAAATAAATTGGGAGTATTTTAAACAGCCAGCTGTAAAGACATCCCTAGGTTTGGCGACAAGAAAATCCCTGCACTTTTATATTTGGATGACACAGTCATACTAGCTAGAACGGCAGTGGGCCTCTAATTATTATTACATGCTTTTATAGTTTTTATGTATTCCTTAGAATTCTCAACAAATTTTAAGAAATTGCACTCTATCTATTGGCCCTGGTAACTCCCAAACAAAGATCAAATGTTATTGTAAAGGGGCAGAATTAACAAAGGTTCCAACTTTCCCTTACTTGGGGTACTTTTTGATGACTGTGCGTGATGGCACCCACAAATTCTGCACAAAAACAATACTCTTGCTAGATTAACAGATGCAATACTAAATTTTGCTGAGAGATTAGGGTCAAAACCCATTTTGGCCCTGATGAGGATATACAAGGAAATATATATCCCAATGGTAACCTACGGCAGTGAGTTTTGGTGGTGTCAGGAAGGAAAGGACATTCAGAAGTATGACAAAGATAAATTCTTACGTAAGATTTTGGTAGTCCCACATTCCACCCCTGCATATATCATACATGAAGAACTAGGGGTGGGATACATATCAGACCAAATTTCAGTAGCTCCCTTAATGTGCTGGCTGAGAGTCTGGGCAAGTCCTACAATAAATCTAAGCCAAATAATAATTACTTACTGTCTAGCGCTAGACAGGGCCAAATACATTCCCTGGCACAAGTACCCAAGGGACATGACAAATTGGCTAGGTTGCCCTGACTTATTCTTAAAACCCAAGCCCCTGGACAAACTCAAAATTAGAAACAACAGTTCATGACTAAGCGCCAGGGACTAAGGGAAGAAAAGGAATTGCTAAAACCAACAGTGAGAAGCTATATTACATTATCTATGCACACCCAAGTCCAACCATTCCTACTAAACCCCTTTCATTGTTTTGAATTAACGAGATTTTGCATGTTAATGGCTCCTTGGCTCTTATCGGTTCCCCAAGGCTTTTCCAAACCTGGTATTTTAAAACCTTGTCCATGTGACAATTTCTGTGAACAGGATAACCTTCATTTTATTTTCTTCTACCATTACTCAGAGATTGTCATTTTGTCCAAGTTAAGCTTGACCTACTGTACCTTCAAATATTATCTTCCCCCATGGTCTGTTTTGGGGTTCCAAGTTTTTTAATAGGAGCCATTAGGTGCAGAAAAAACTGTTTTTTTAGCTGTTAGTATGCTTTTTTTTCCTCATTAGCCTCGGTTACCAATCAATGGTATTTCGTACTACAGGGCCTCCCTTCGATTATTGCCAACCAGAGATCATTATTCCACACCAAGGATGGGTCACTCTATACCTTGCTTACTAACCTCCAAACATAGGAAACTTATTTTCACACGATCAAATGTGAAGTCACCAAAGGAGTAATTGAGCAATATAGCATAAGGCCTAATCATCGGACTATATTTAAATATGTTGTTTCACCCAGTTCTCATAAGGAAGCCAGAAATCGGTACGCTTTTTCTCAGATGACCTATCCAGATTAGTATATTTTATTGACATCAACCATTCTATTTTAAATGGGGGAGTAGATTTAACCCAATTTTTACAAATTTCTCTGCGGATCAAAAGTATCAGGTAGAAAATAATTTTTTGTGTGTTATTCGTCATGGCTTCACCGTGCTCCATCATCCCAAAAAAGTCAAAAATGTTGCTTACCTGGAGTGGCTCTCCAAGTATAGAAGATATTATGTTACTCACATCCTCACAGAACTCCTGAAGGACAGGGCACTCCAAAAACATGCGAATGTCGTCTCCTTTTTGCTTATGACACTTTGGACATCTCAGCGTGGGGCCTTTCCATATTTTAGATGGTTTATATGGAGTCCAGTAAACTCTGTGGAGACAGAAAAGGTGGTTCCACCTTAAATATGCAGCTCGGACCGTGGAGTATAAAAAGTTGCATGATATATGCCATAATTCTTCTTACTGCTCTCCAGGCAAGATCTTCTCCCAAAGTAGCGATGGTAGATTGAAGTCTCCGTCTGCCAATTCAGTTAGAAGCCAATACCAGCTTGCCACCTCTTTTTTCCAGGACATATTTGTCACCATCCTTGATTCCAAATCATTTGATATTCCAACACCAGCACCAACAGAAAGGAGCCAGATTTTTATTTGAAGATATTTAAATCTTGAAAGCTGATTGTTAGCTATTTCTTGACATTTCTCCCATAAAATTAGTGTTCCATCAACAATCAGTTGTCCCCAGTGTACGAATCCTGATTTTTTCAATGGAAGAACCAGGCTATCTTTAGACGACTCCGGCGAACCAGGTGAGTTCCATATAGGAGCCATTCCACTGTAATAGTTTAATTTGAATTCTTTCCTGATTTTATACCAAGTCTCCGCAAAGCCCTGCAAGATTTTAAGTCTCACTCTTTTGAAAAAACGCAGGTCACCATATTTGTGAATAAAACCATATTCACCCCCTTCCACCTCCTGAAGCATTGCTTTAAACATATTCCCTAATTCAGAAGAGTCCGGTGCACTAAAAAGCCTTTTCCCTGACTTTAAGAGAATTAGCTTCTTCCTTGAAATACGGACCCCATTTGATGCCCAAATAAAGCTAGTAATTTTGCATTGAGCCTTATTTAGCCAGACTTCCTTAAACGCCATTGGAAGATTCTGAAACAAGAAGGTATGCTTGGGGAGGAGAATCATTTTTACCAGGTTTTTTTCTCCCATATAATATTAAAGGAAGATGGACCCAACTTAATAGCAATTTTCCAACGTCTTTATTTATCTTATTAAAGTTGGTTTCCGGAATTAATTCTACTTTTGACACTATCTTAATGCCCAAATATCTCATCTCCTCCCGAATACAGTCTAGCTGCGAATTAATATTCCTGGTCATTACTACAGTTTTATTTTCATTTATCTCATATCCTGAGATATCCCCAAACTGCGATGCTAACTCATGGACCACCGGAAGTGATAAATCAGCTTCTGAGGAGTAAACCACCAGGTCGTCAGCATGGAACTCTGCTTTTTTCTCCCACCCTCGGAATTCAAAAGAGGAAATACCCTCATGATTCCTTATCTTTTCTGGTAAGGGCTCAATATATAGATTGAATAAGAGGGGAGATAAAGAGCACCCCTGCCTAGTTCGTCAAACATTTTTAAATGATTTTGACAGGTTTGCATTCACTACGAATCTGGCTGTAGGACTTCTTTATAGTAAGTGTATCGCCTTGCAAAAATTCTCTCCAAGATTAGATAATTTTGTTCACTGCAAGACTAGATCATTTTGCTGTTAGTATGCTTTTATATGTTGTTTTTTTGGCCCTTTTAGTGTCATAAGTGGGGACTATCTTATTTGGTCGATTCTGCCCTATTGCACTTTGCACTTTTTTTTACAATGCAATTGTACTGTATGCATTTGGGGTCTTGGTCCCCTGGTTAAAACCAGAAATGTCACAAAAGGGGATTATTACGTCTGACCGAGCCCGCTTTGTTTTGCACCCTGCACTTTATATATTGTTTCTGTACTGTATGTATTCTAGGTTTTAATCTTCTGGCTGATATCATGAACAACACAAGCGGGGATTATTGCACTTGATTGTATTTGCTCATTTGCACTTTATGCAACGTTTTAGTTCTGTATGTATTTTAGGTCTTGGCTTCCTGGTTGCTGTTAGGAATGCTTTTTTGAAATTCTGATTTTTTTTAATGTGAGAATGAAATGTATCTTTGTATAACAAGTTCACTTTTATGACACTAATTTGTTGAATAAAGCATTCTTGACTGACAGTCCAACAGTGCTTTCCTTAAGGCAAATCATTGCAATAACTTGTGTGGTAAAGGAATGCTTAGTAAAAACACATTTGTGGTTGGGACCGTGTTGTTAAGGCACAGAGTGGTTCAATACATAATGTAAAGGCTGTTTCCCCCCCAGCTGCCTTTCAAAGGTGGCTTCCCATTTGAAGCTCGCCCTTTGTGCTAGCACCTCAAGTGGCATTCTTGGGAGAAGAGGTCACACCTCACTCTGTGGCAACTGCCTTTGTTTGTTCCTAAGGCTGAGAGTCATTGACATGTCTCTCCAGGGAGGCAGAAAGCTGTATGTGTGGTAGAGCCTGTTCGAGGCCACTGGGCCAGCGGGAAACACAGAGGGGCGACTTTCTAAAAGTTGATTATCTTTAATAATGACATTGAATTCAACTTGGACACAAAGTCAGATTTAATGCCACAATTAATTTGATACCTTACAGTATCCGGTCAGGTAGTCCCATTCAGAAGTTATCTGTGCTGGGATGTGAGCCGGTAACACTCTATGGGCCAATGGGGCTACTAACATTTCTTCAGCAAAATGATGTTTTAAGGGTTTTTTGCTGCTTAGACATAGCAGCTAGTAGTCCAAATGGGGGCAAAAAGGGGGGGAATATGCATAAAGGCCAGTTTCCTTATATTGTGGTATTATTACTAGCTGAGGGTGAATACCCCACCTACTAATAACCCACTTTTCTACATCTGGACATTGATCTTCCTTGCATGTAACTTTTAACATCGAGAATGCAGCCCTCAAAAATATAATATGCAATCAAAGGAGCATAAGCAAAAAGCATCATGTTTGTGAAAAGTCATGCTGTAACAAGTTACTGATGCATACAACTACTCATATTATTAAAAACAAAATAAAACTATTGGAGGGTAATGAGCTTTAGAATTATACATGCAGTACATGTTAAACAATGTGGTCTTGCTGAGAATGTCCAGCAGGAATGCTGCTAACAGTATCCCTGACAGATATTAGAAATTACGGTTGTTTACAAATAAAATTCCACAACTCTAAAATGTTTTCGAATAGTTTGTATCATTTCATACTTTTTGAGAGAAAGAATGGTGGGACTACATGAATGTGTGGACAGGGACTAAAATGGAGAAGAATATGATGTGTCTGAGATATTCTAACACAGTACAAGGCTAAGTCAGAAAATTGTGCCTTGATTCACAAAGGTTTTATGAGCATGGGTCAAATAAACAAGTAAAACTCACAGTTGAAGATTTTAGATTCAGAAAATCACGATCTAAGAAATAAATAAACAAATTTTGTTGCGCGCTCTGCATCGCCAAATGAGATGCAGCATGCAACAAAATGTGTTTTTTTTGTTACTTACCTGAAATCGTCCGTTTGCCGCATTTTACAACCCCCCACCCTGCCCCTCCCTCGCCCCCGTCACCGCCCAGTGGCATGTCCTATACGAGCCGTGGCTACCTACTAGTCACACATCTACTCACTTCACACTTTTACTCACCACCACTCCCACTCCCACACGCATACACAGAACATCTGATGGTCATGCCTTCTCCTACCTCGTTCCGGAAGCCTGGAATGACCTGCAACCTGCACATCAGAGCTGCTCGCTCAGGGCTTGAATCTTTGGCAGAGAGGTTGATGAAAAGCAAAATATGTCCAGAGAAGGAGGGAGAAAGAACAAAATACTGCAGGTAATAGAGCTAAAGTAGCAAGCCCCTTAGACATATCCAAAGATCATTATTATCATTAATATGTGATGTGGAATTAGGACGTTCCCTGGTATACTTTGGATAAACGGGATATCTAAAAAGGAAGTGTTCATCATGAAATAAAGTCAGGAACCTTACTTGAAATCATAGACGTTGCATGCTTATCTTCAAAATCTTGTGAACATTCCTCTAAATTGAACAGCATATAGACACAGGGCCAAAATAAAAAACATAATGTGACGTAACCCCACCACAGTTCCTTGATCCATCCAACCTTTCACCCATACAACACTGCCACACATACTTAAAGTGATTCACATATCCCAAATGAGAAAGTGTCTCATAAATATTCTTATACTTCCCTATCACATTTTATCTCTTTTATTTATCTGGTAGTTGAAAGTTTATTCTTGTAGTTAGTTGCTTACTTTATGTTTCCTTTGACTGTTTGCTAGCTGTTGTCATCTGTGTGCAGAAGAGGCCAGTCTCCAAAAGAGTGCTAATGCAACATAAACATAAATTCTTTATAGGAGCATGCTGTGAATACCATATTAGTAAACTAAGAGACCTAATAAAATGAGTCTACTGAGGCATAACACCATATGTGTCTGAATGCTGATTAGATTAAAAATTGATTAGAGCAATAATCTTAACGTGTCACCACCATATGTCATACATTAAAGGCAAGTTAAAATCAATTTAAATGGTTATAATAACATTGTAATTAATTTACTCAATTACGACCATTGTGTCCTTTTGAACAATACTATATAATAGAGGAGTACTTTACAGTCATAACTACCTACTATACAGATTAGCTGGCCTTGTTATTGTGGTTTGTATATTGGCCATTGTTTGGATCAATTGCATGAAAAGTAAATTAAATAACATTACAAATAAATTAGTATATGCATTTATCAACTACTGGATCATGGGATAACATGTGAGGTCATATGCATATTGAGGTAAAAAGGCTATTGTGTCATCAATTCAAACTTTAAAAACAGTTAGTTATTTTCATAAAAATACATATTTAAGCTCAACTCAAATGTTTTTGGATAGAAACCTAATGACAAGTATTAATATTTAGAAGAACAAAATGGAGGAGTACTACCCGATGAGGGTAACTGAAGGCTTTTGTCTAAACTCAGGAAACATTGTTCCTTTGTTAGGAAACCCCTCACTCACCACCTGGTGGTGACTTGCTTCATCATCGGGGCCCACCCAAGTGGCCTAGCGTCACTTGGGTGTGCTTCAACACCTGCGATTGCAGTGGAGCTGGTAGTGAAGTGTGGGGTGCAGACAAAAAAAGTGTAAGTGTTAAAATTGTCCTTGTTAATGCTTTTATATACTGTTTAATAAAAAAGTAACTGGACAAAATTAAAAATATAGGTGAGATAGTAGTAGGGAAGTTACGACCTACTTATCTCTGTTTTATGTGTTGGTCGACATGTTTCTACCATAAGGGGAAAATCCCCGGTATTCCTCAGGACCAAAACAAGGAAGTGGGTGGTATGTGCCCCCTAAAAGACACACCCAGCCCTAATTCCTTGGACGACCAGAAGAAAAATGAACTCCTGGGTAAGCACGCCTAAAATTAAGGGTGCTAAAAAACCTGTGGAAAAGGAAAGAAAGTGAATAAAATAGTTACTATCCTGTAACGTAGTGCAGTGATAGAGTGCAGGATACGTGCAATTATTCTTGCTTTCCACAGTGGTGGTTGACACAGTGCCTTCATCGATGCTGAGTGTGTCTACAGGTGGTGTGCAAACGTGCTCATAGCCTTAGAGGTAAAATATCTATGAAATAAGGTCTGATTTAAGCCTTAGTGCGTGCCTTATTGAATACATGCTGGTGTCGTAGTCTGGGGTGCACTAAGTCGGGGTGCTCATATTTTATACCGCCGTGGTTTTTCTGGTGCCAGCTGAGTGGTAATTATTAACTTTGTAGGACCTGTTCAGGGTTTGTGGTCAACAAAAAGAGACAAACTGGACTGACAGACACAAACAACACAGAGCTTTTCACGACATATGATATGGCAGAAAGATGGAATAGGGCTTACAATGCTGAGGCTCTAGTCGAGCTGCTTCAAGCAGGAGTAGGGCGCTATACCGGTAACAACATAATCTAAAGGGAAAAGGATATGTAGTGGGTCGAGGGATAACTTCCCTGATCAGCGCTGGGGGGTGGACTGCGTTGTTGGTCCTGCTTGGGGTGAGGGAGGGAAAAAGAACAACTTACAGTTGTGTTTGGCGAAATCAGGCGGATCACCTACTTCTCCGTGCTCGCTGCTTGGTAGCAACGAGTCAGTGAGGGCGTGGCGCATAAATGCGTGCGATCGCTTCCGGGAAGCCCGTGTCAGTACGGGGGCCTGGGAGGGTCAGCGGTAGGCATAGAAACCAACCGACGCTGCGCCTGCGCAGTAGTATGGTAAACAGTGGATGACAGCTGGGGGTGGGCGTGGTTGCCGCCCGGCGCCGTAAGTGTATGGGAGCCTCGGGGGGTTAGCGGTAGGCATAGAAAACAACCCGCGCCTGCGCAGTGGTATTGTAAACACTGGCTGACAATTGGAGATGGGCGTGGTTTCCGCCCGGCGCCGTGTGTTCGCCTTAAAGGTTCTAATGGGAGCGATCATGACGTGGATGGGTGTTTGAAGCCTGTCAAAACGCGCTGGGGCTATTATCAGCGGGAGAGACAGGGAGGTCTCACTAGGGCTTAATGGGGAGTGCCAAGTGGATAGCTAGACGAAGGGATGTAGTGCCTTCAGTCTATGGGGCCAAACGAGTGGGCTTGGGTATGTGGGAAGAGCTCTATAACCTGTTACTAGAGGACATAGGGAACTGGTTATAGTGTGACTTATACTACAGCTTTTAGAGGAATCATATATATGGGAGCCATGGCTTGTACAATCAGGTTACTGGGAAAGATAAGTCATCTCAATACAGAATTCCATGGGATATTGTCATTAAGCCCATGGATGTGAGTGGAAAGTCTATATATCCATCTCTGTTCTTTTTCAAACAAGCGGGCCTGGATGTTAGGGCCTGCTTGCAACTGTTCGATGACTGTCCACCTCATATCGTTGGTAGTGTGGCGGGCCGTTAGAAAATGGTCTGTGAGTTTCGTCATGTTCTTCTTGCATCTTATTGTGCTCCTGTGTTCACAGATTCGTTGTTTGATTTTTCGTGTCGTCATACCGACGTAGGGTTTTCCACAGGTGCAGGTGATCAGATAAATCACATTGGAGCTATTGCAGTTCGTATGGGATCTCTGCTCCCATGTCTTTCCTGGTTCCAAATTGATGGTCTTAGTATTTTCAGTAAGGTGACATACACTGCAGTCCCCACATCGCGAATGTCCAGTGACTGGTGGTAGACCCCATATCTGCGTTAGTGTCGGTTCGCAGGTATTGTTATTGTTTTTGGGTCTGGTGTTCACCAAGGTATTTTTTAGACTGTTTGCTTTTCTATATGAGAAGAGTGGTTTTTCCCAGTTGAATGATCCAGAATTGATTATTGACCAATGTTTTCTGATACTTTTACTCACTTCATTGGAAATCACATTGTAGGTCGTTACACACGTCAGAGGTATATTCTCAGTGTCTTTTACAGTTTCTTCTAGAAGTGCTTGGCGTGGTTGGTTTCTTGCCCGTTGGCGGCATTTCTTAGTGATTTTGGTGGGGTATCCACGTTGAGACAGTTTGGTGGAAAGGTCATCTGCTTGTTCCCTGAAGTCCTGAAGGTTGGTACAGTTCCTTCGTAGTCTTAAATATTGGCCGTAGGGGAGGTTCTCCCGTAGGGGCCGAGGATGAAAACTTTCAAACCTAAGAAGGTTATTCTTAGCCGTGGGCTTGAAATGTGTCTTAGTGGTCAGGGTTTCCTGATGTTTCTGAATTTCAATGTCTAAGAAGATCATTTTTTCTTTGTCTATGCTGTGGGTAAAGTGTAGATGTTGATCACGTGCATTAACCCAAGTGATAAAGGTTGTTAGTATCTCCTGGGGGCCCTTCCAGATTGCTAGCACGTCGTCAATGTAACGGCGCCAGAACACTAGGTTTCCAAGATAGGGGTTATTGGGCGAGAGTATGTGTTGTGTCTCAAAATCAAAGACATAAAGTCCTGCTATGCTAGGCGCAAAAACACTGCCCATTGATGTGCCCCCTATTTGTAGGTACAGGGATCCCTCGAATTCAAAAAAGTTCCTTTTGAGGGCCAAGGTGGCACAGTCAATGATGAAATTTTTAGGTGTTCTGTATTCCCATGCGGTCTTTTCCAGGGTTTCTTTCAGTACCTTGATGGTGGCGTCCTGGGGGATGTTGGTATAGAGACTCTCTATATCAAAGCTGACCAATATCATATCATCCTCCATTTTGATGGTTTCCAAGATGGTAAGGAGGTTTTTGGTATCCTTCAAATAGGTTGAGGTCCCTTGCACAATCGGTTGTAAAAAATAGTCACAGAATCTGGACAAGGGTTCAAGGAGTGAGCCTATTCCAGATACTATTGGTCTCCCCGGAGGTGGGTTTTTATTCTTATGCATCTTCGGGACTACGTAAAAATATGGTATTCTCTCTTCAGTCTTGGTTAGGTAGTCCGCTTCCTGTTTGGAGATTTCGCCTTTGTATTCCGCTTCTTCAACCAAAGTCATAATTTCTCTTTTTAGGTCATCTGTGGGGTCCTGGGTGAGGGGGAGGTAGTTGTTCCTGTCCTCTAGCAATCGTCTGCATTCTTGTTGGTAATCGGTGCTATTCATGATCACTAGGCCCCCGCCTTTGTCGGCTGGTTTTATGATGATCGTGTCATCTCTCTTTAGGTCAGATAGGGCTTTTCTCTCTGCTCCACTGATATTCTGGTAACGTTTGGGGATTTTGGTGGACTCTATGTCTTTAAACACTGCTTGTTCAAACGTGTTTATCTCCACAGGGATGGTATGTGGTGGTGGAACAAACGTTGACTTAGTTCTTAAACCAGTTTCATTGGGTATTTCCTCCGTGTTTTCTTTATTGGTTTTTTCAAAAAACGCTCTGAGTTTCAGTTTTCTGAAGAACCCTGCTAGTTCACAATGTAATTTAAACTTGTCTAAATTAGCAGTTGGGACAAATCCCAGTCCTTTGTTGAGGACCTTCTTTTCAATGTCTGTTAGGGCGTGTGACGATAGGTTGGTCACTAGGTCCTCATGTTGCTGGGGCCTGCTTTGTTGGATGCGGTTTTGTTCCTGGTGTTGCTGCTCACCATGTCCTCTTCTTCCCAATGGACGGTGTTGCCCCTTTTGTTGCGTCCTCTCCCGCGCCTGCCTCTGTTCTGAAAAGGAGGGCGGTATTGGTTTTGTTGAAATGGATATTGCTGGAAGGGAGGTTGCCATCCATACATGGGGAATTGTTGTGGTTGTTGATATGGGTTGAAAGGGGGTTGGTTATATTGTGGCCACTGGTAATTGCCTTGGAAGCCACCTCTCTTTCTCTGTCGTGGTGTGCTGTTGTTCGAGCCTCCACTGCTGTTGGAACTGTGGGAAGCATTGCTGGATGCATCAGAATCTTGGTCCTGTGCGGTGGTCCCTTTATAGTCTTTATCAGAGTATGGGTAGGCTTTTACAAAGGAGAACTTCTTAAGATCTTTTTGGAACTTTGAGACCTTCTGTTGTGTGAGGTTTTCCCTATACTCATTGATCTCCTTATTTATTTCATCCAATCTCTTTTTGTACCCTGTAATGGTAGCTTTTATCTGGCCTTCTACATTTTGAATTTCAATTTGGATTTTTTCAGAAAGTCTTATTGCTGTTTTTAGAATCAACATGATCCAGTCATGTGTGCAGTGCCAAGCTATTAGTGCCCAATCCCTTCTAAATTCCTCATCCTCCAGGAAAATGCGGGGGCATTGGTTACTAATAGGCCTTTGGGGGCCATGTTGTTTGTCACATACTCTTTGAGGATTGTCCCATGCAGTATTGTTCTGATACGATTGCGTTTGAGTTCAGAGAGTTTGTCCCATTCAGATGTCTGTGAGATAGTATTGCTAATGCTAGGGTCTGCAAAAGCATTAAGATCGCTCATGATAGAGTCTATTTCCTCCGTGGAAAAAGATAAGCCCTGATTTTCCGCCATGCTGGTGTCGTGATCACTCTACTGTGTGTGTGTTTTGAGAGGAAAGAAAGTCTTAAGCTCTCGCAGCTGCGCGCTGTCTAAATCTTGAAAACAAAGAGGAGAGTAAGGAGTTGCGTCCGTAGTCGTCGGACGGGGAATACTCCTGATTCCCTGGTCAAGGTTCAGAAGAACAAAATGGAGGAGTACTACCCGATGAGGGTAACTGAAGGCTTTTGTCTAAACTCAGGAAACATTGTTCCTTTGTTAGGAAACCCCTCACTCACCACCTGGTGGTGACTTGCTTCATCATCGGGGCCCACCCAAGTGGCCTAGCGTCACTTGGGTGTGCTTCAACACCTGCGATTGCAGTGGAGCTGGTAGTGAAGTGTGGGGTGCAGACAAAAAAAGTGTAAGTGTTAAAATTGTCCTGGTTAATGCTTTTATATACTGTTTAATAAAAAAGTAACTGGACAAAATTAAAAATATAGGTGAGATAGTAGTAGGGAAGTTACGACCTACTTATCTCTGTTTTATGTGTTGGTCGACATGTTTCTACCATAAGGGGAAAATCCCCGGTATTCCTCAGGACCAAAACAAGGAAGTGGGTGGTATGTGCCCCCTAAAAGACACACCCAGCCCTAATTCCTTGGACGACCAGAAGAAAAATGAACTCCTGGGTAAGCACGCCTAAAATTAAGGGTGCTAAAAAACCTGTGGAAAAGGAAAGAAAGTGAATAAAATAGTTACTATCCTGTAACGTAGTGCAGTGATAGAGTGCAGGATACGTGCAATTATTCTTGCTTTCCACAGTGGTGGTTGACACAGTGCCTTCATCGATGCAGAGCGTGTCTACAGGTGGTGTGCAAACGTGCTCATAGCCTTAGAGGTAAAATATCTATGAAATAAGGTCTGATTTAAGCCTTAGTGCGTGCCTTATTGAATACATGCTGGTGTCGTAGTCTGGGGTGCACTAAGTCGGGGTGCTCATATTTTATACCGCCGTGGTTTTTCTGGTGCCAGCTGAGTGGTAATTATTAACTTTGTAGGACCTGTTCAGGGTTCGTGGTCAACAAAAAGAGACAAACTGGACTGACAGACACAAACAACACAGAGCTTTTCACGACATATGATATGGCAGAAAGATGGAATAGGGCTTACAATGCTGAGGCTCTAGTCGAGCTGCTTCAAGCAGGAGTAGGGCGCTATACCGGTAACAACATAATCTAAAGGGAAAAGGATATGTAGTGGGTCGAGGGATAACTTCCCTGATCAGCGCTGGGGGGTGGACTGCGTTGTTGGTCCTGCTTGGGGTGAGGGAGGGAAAAAGAACAACTTACAGTTGTGTTTGGCGAAATCAGGCGGATCACCTACTTCTCCGTGCTCGCTGCTTGGTAGCAACGAGTCAGTGAGGGCGTGGCGCATAAATGCGTGCGATCGCTTCCGGGAAGCCCGTGTCAGTACGGGGGCCTGGGAGGGTCAGCGGTAGGCATAGAAACCAACCGACGCTGCGCCTGCGCAGTAGTATGGTAAACAGTGGCTGACAGCTGGGGGTGGGCGTGGTTGCCGCCCGGCGCCGTAAGTGTACGGGAGCCTCGGGGGGTTAGCGGTAGGCATAGAAAACAACCCGCGCCTGCGCAGTGGTATTGTAAACACTGGCTGACAGATGGAGATGGGCGTGGTTTCCGCCCGGCGCCGTTGGTTCGCCTTAAAGGTTCTAATGGGAGCGATCATGACGTGGATGGGTGTTTGAAGCCTGTCAAAACGCGCTGGGGCTATTATCAGCGGGAGAGACAGGGAGGTCTCACTAGGGCTTAATGGGGAGTGCCAAGTGGATAGCTAGACGAAGGGATGTAATGCCTTCAGTCTATGGGGCCAAACGAGTGGGCTTGGGTATGTGGGAAGAGCTCTATAATCTGTTACTAGAGGACATAGGGAACTGGTTATAGTGTGACTTATACTACAGCTTTTAGAGGAATCATATATATGGGAGCCATGGCTTGTACAATCAGGTTACTGGGAAAGATAAGTCATCTCAATACAGAATTCCATGGGATATTGTCATTAAGCCCATGGATGTGAGTGGAAAGTCTATATATCCATCTCTGTTCTTTTTCAAACAAGCGGGCCTGGATGTTAGGGCCTGCTTGCAACTGTTCGATGACTGTCCACCTCATATCGTTGGTAGTGTGGCGGGCCGTTAGAAAATGGTCTGTGAGTTTCGTCATGTTCTTCTTGCATCTTATTGTGCTCCTGTGTTCACAGATTCGTTGTTTGATTTTTCGTGTCGTCATACCGACGTAGGGTTTTCCACAGGTGCAGGTGATCAGATAAATCACATTGGAGCTATTGCAGTTCATATGGGATCTCTGCTCCCATGTCTTTCCTGGTTCCAAATTGATGGTCTTAGTATTTTCAGTAAGGTGACATACACTGCAGTCCCCACATCGCGAATGTCCAGTGACTGGTGGTAGACCCCATATCTGCGTTAGTGTCGGTTCGCAGGTATTGTTATTGTTTTTGGGTCTGGTGTTCACCAAGGTATTTTTTAGACTGTTTGCTTTTCTATATGAGAAGAGTGGTTTTTCCCAGTTGAATGATCCAGAATTGATTATTGACCAATGTTTTCTGATACTTTTACTCACTTCATTGGAAATCACATTGTAGGTCGTTACACACGTCAGAGGTATATTCTCAGTGTCTTTTACAGTTTCTTCTAGAAGTGCTTGGCATGGTTGGTTTCTTGCCCGTTGGCGGCATTTCTTAGTGATTTTGGTGGGGTATCCACGTTGAGACAGTTTGGTGGAAAGGTCATCTGCTTGTTCCCTGAAGTCCTGAAGGTTGGTACAGTTCCTTCGTAGTCTTAAATATTGGCCGTAGGGGAGGTTCTCCCGTAGGGGCCGAGGATGAAAACTTTCAAACCTAAGAAGGTTATTCTTAGCCGTGGGCTTGAAATGTGTCTTAGTGGTCAGGGTTTCCTGATGTTTCTGAATTTCAATGTCTAAGAAGATCATTTTTTCTTTGTCTATGCTGTGGGTAAAGTGTAGATGTTGATCACGTGCATTAACCCAAGTGATAAAGGTTGTTAGTATCTCCTGGGGGCCCTTCCAGATTGCTAGCACGTCGTCAATGTAACGGCGCCAGAACACTAGGTTTCCAAGATAGGGGTTATTGGGCGAGAGTATGTGTTGTGTCTCAAAATCAAAGACATAAAGTCCTGCTATGCTAGGCGCAAAAACACTGCCCATTGATGTGCCCCCTATTTGTGGGTACAGGGATCCCTCGAATTCAAAAAAGTTCCTTTTGAGGGCCAAGGTGGCACAGTCAATGATGAAATTTTTAGGTGTTCTGTATTCCCATGCGGTCTTTTCCAGGGTTTCTTTCAGTACCTTGATGGTGGCGTCCTGGGGGATGTTGGTATAGAGACTCTCTATATCAAAGCTGACCAATATCATATCATCCTCCATTTTGATAGTTTCCAAGATGGTAAGGAGGTTTTTGGTATCCTTCAAATAGGTTGAGGTCCCTTGCACAATCGGTTGTAAAAAATAGTCACAGAATCTGGACAAGGGTTCAAGGAGTGAGCCTATTCCAGATACTATTGGTCTCCCCGGAGGTGGGTTTTTATTCTTATGCATCTTCGGGACTACGTAAAAATATGGTATTCTCTCTTCAGTCTTGGTTAGGTAGTCCGCTTCCTGTTTGGAGATTTCGCCTTTGTATTCCGCTTCTTCAACCAAAGTCATAATTTCTCTTTTTAGGTCATCTGTGGGGTCCTGGGTGAGGGGGAGGTAGTTGTTCCTGTCCTCTAGCAATCGTCTGCATTCTTGTTGGTAATCGGTGCTATTCATGATCACTAGGCCCCCGCCTTTGTCGGCTGGTTTTATGATGATCGTGTCATCTCTCTTTAGGTCAGATAGGGCTTTTCTCTCTGCTCCACTGATATTCTGGTAACGTTTGGGGATTTTGGTGGACTCTATGTCTTTAAACACTGCTTGTTCAAACGTGTTTATCTCCACAGGGATGGTATGTGGTGGTGGAACAAACGTTGACTTAGTTCTTAAACCAGTTTCATTGGGTATTTCCTCCGTGTTTTCTTTATTGGTTTTTTCAAAAAACGCTCTGAGTTTCAGTTTTCTGAAGAACCCTGCTAGTTCACAATGTAATTTAAACTTGTCTAAATTAGCAGTTGGGACAAATCCCAGTCCTTTGTTGAGGACCTTCTTTTCAATGTCTGTTAGGGCGTGTGACGATAGGTTGGTCACTAGGTCCTCATGACATAGGTATGACACGATCATCATAAAACCAGCCGACAAAGGCGGGGGCCTAGTGATCATGAATAGCACCGATTACCAACAAGAATGCAGACGATTGCTAGAGGACAGGAACAACTACCTCCCCCTCACCCAGGACCCCACAGATGACCTAAAAAGAGAAATTATGACTTTGGTTGAAGAAGCGGAATACAAAGGCGAAATCTCCAAACAGGAAGCGGACTACCTAACCAAGACTGAAGAGAGAATACCATATTTTTACGTAGTCCCGAAGATGCATAAGAATAAAAACCCACCTCCGGGGAGACCAATAGTATCTGGAATAGGCTCACTCCTTGAACCCTTGTCCAGATTCTGTGACTATTTTTTACAACCGATTGTGCAAGGGACCTCAACCTATTTGAAGGATACCAAAAACCTCCTTACCATCTTGGAAACCATCAAAATGGAGGATGATATGATATTGGTCAGCTTTGATATAGAGAGTCTCTATACCAACATCCCCCAGGACGCCACCATCAAGGTACTGAAAGAAACCCTGGAAAAGACCGCATGGGAATACAGAACACCTAAAAATTTCATCATTGACTGTGCCACCTTGGCCCTCAAAAGGAACTTTTTTGAATTCGAGGGATCCCTGTACCTACAAATAGGGGGCACATCAATGGGCAGTGTTTTTGCACCTAGCATAGCAGGACTTTATGTCTTTGATTTTGAGACACAACACATACTCTCGCCCAATAACCCCTATCTTGGAAACCTAATGTTCTGGCGCCGTTACATTGACGACGTGCTAGCAATCTGGAAGGGCCCCCAGGAGATACTAACAACCTTTATCACTTGGGTTAATGCACGTGATCAACATCTACACTTTACCCACAGCATAGACAAAGAAAAAATGATCTTCTTAGACATTGAAATTCAGAAACATCAGGAAACCCTGACCACTAAGACACATTTCAAGCCCACGGCTAAGAATAACCTTCTTAGGTTTGAAAGTTTTCATCCTCGGCCCCTACGGGAGAACCTCCCCTACGGCCAATATTTAAGACTACGAAGGAACTGTACCAACCTTCAGGACTTCAGGGAACAAGCAGATGACCTTTCCACCAAACTGTCTCAACGTGGATACCCCACCAAAATCACTAAGAAATGCCGCCAACGGGCAAGAAACCAACCACGCCAAGCACTTCTAGAAGAAACTGTAAAAGACACTGAGAATATACCTCTGACGTGTGTAACGACCTACAATGTGATTTCCAATGAAGTGAGTAAAAGTATCAGAAAACATTGGTCAATAATCAATTCTGGATCATTCAACTGGGAAAAACCACTCTTCTCATATAGAAAAGCAAACAGTCTAAAAAATACCTTGGTGAACACCAGACCCAAAAACAATAACAATACCTGCGAACCGACACTAACGCAGATATGGGGTCTACCACCAGTCACTGGACATTCGCGATGTGGGGACTGCAGTGTATGTCACCTTACTGAAAATACTAAGACCATCAATTTGGAACCAGGAAAGACATGGGAGCAGAGATCCCATACGAACTGCAATAGCTCCAATGTGATTTATCTGATCACCTGCACCTGTGGAAAACCCTACGTCGGTATGACGACACGAAAAATCAAACAACGAATCTGTGAACACAGGAGCACAATAAGATGCAAGAAGAACATGACGAAACTCACAGACCATTTTCTAACGGCCCGCCACACTACCAACGATATGAGGTGGACAGTCATCGAACAGTTGCAAGCAGGCCCTAACATCCAGGCCCGCTTGTTTGAAAAAGAACAGAGATGGATATATAGACTTTCCACTCACATCCATGGGCTTAATGACAATATCCCATGGAATTCTGTATTGAGATGACTTATCTTTCCCAGTAACCTGATTGTACAAGCCATGGCTCCCATATATATGATTCCTCTAAAAGCTGTAGTATAAGTCACACTATAACCAGTTCCCTATGTCCTCTAGTAACAGGTTATAGAGCTCTTCCCACATACCCAAGCCCACTCGTTTGGCCCCATAGACTGAAGGCACTACATCCCTTCGTCTAGCTATCCACTTGGCACTCCCCATTAAGCCCTAGTGAGACCTCCCTGTCTCTCCCGCTGATAATAGCCCCAGCGCGTTTTGACAGGCTTCAAACACCCATCCACGTCATGATCGCTCCCATTAGAACCTTTAAGGCGAACACACGGCGCCGGGCGGAAACCACGCCCATCTCCATCTGTCAGCCAGTGTTTACAATACCACTGCGCAGGCGCGGGTTATTTTCTATGCCTACCGCTAACCCCCCGAGGCTCCCGTACACTTACGGCGCCGGGCGGCAACCACGCCCACCCCCAGCTGTCAGCCACTGTTTACCATACTACTGCGCAGGCGCAGCGTCGGTTGGTTTCTATGCCTACCGCTGACCCTCCCAGGCCCCCGTACTGACACAGGCTTCCCGGAAGCGATCGCACGCATTTATGCGCCACGCCCTCACTGACTCGTTGCTACCAAGCAGCGAGCACGGAGAAGTAGGTGATCCGCCTGATTTCGCCAAACACAACTGTAAGTTGTTCTTTTTCCCTCCCTCACCCCAAGCAGGACCAACAACGCAGTCCACCCCCCAGCGCTGATCAGGGAAGTTATCCCTCGACCCACTACATATCCTTTTCCCTTTAGATTATGTTGTTACCGGTATAGCGCCCTACTCCTGCTTGAAGCAGCTCGACTAGAGCCTCAGCATTGTAAGCCCTATTCCATCTTTCTGCCATATCATATGTCGTGAAAAGCTCTGTGTTGTTTGTGTCTGTCAGTCCAGTTTGTCTCTTTTTGTTGACCACGAACCCTGAACAGGTCCTACAAAGTTAATAATTACCACTCAGCTGGCACCAGAAAAACCACGGCGGTATAAAATATGAGCACCCCGACTTAGTGCACCCCAGACTACGACACCAGCATGTATTCAATAAGGCACGCACTAAGGCTTAAATCAGACCTTATTTCATAGATATTTTACCTCTAAGGCTATGAGCACGTTTGCACACCACCTGTAGACACGCTCTGCATCGATGAAGGCACTGTGTCAACCACCACTGTGGAAAGCAAGAATAATTGCACGTATCCTGCACTCTATCACTGCACTACGTTACAGGATAGTAACTATTTTATTCACTTTCTTTCCTTTTCCACAGGTTTTTTAGCACCCTTAATTTTAGGCGTGCTTACCCAGGAGTTCATTTTTCTTCTGGTCGTCCAAGGAATTAGGGCTGGGTGTGTCTTTTAGGGGGCACATACCACCCACTTCCTTGTTTTGGTCCTGAGGAATACCGGGGATTTTCCCCTTATGGTAGAAACATGTCGACCAACACATAAAACAGAGATAAGTAGGTCGTAACTTCCCTACTACTATCTCACCTATATTTTTAATTTTGTCCAGTTACTTTTTTATTAAACAGTATATAAAAGCATTAACCAGGACAATTTTAACACTTACACTTTTTTTGTCTGCACCCCACACTTCACTACCAGCTCCACTGCAATCGCAGGTGTTGAAGCACACCCAAGTGACGCTAGGCCACTTGGGTGGGCCCCGATGATGAAGCAAGTCACCACCAGGTGGTGAGTGAGGGGTTTCCTAACAAAGGAACAATGTTTCCTGAGTTTAGACAAAAGCCTTCAGTTACCCTCATCGGGTAGTACTCCTCCATTTTGTTCTTCTGAACCTTGACCAGGGAATCAGGAGTATTCCCCGTCCGACGACTACGGACGCAACTCCTTACTCTCCTCTTTGTTTTCAAGATTTAGGCAGCGCGCAGCTGCGAGAGCTTAAGACTTTCTTTCCTCTCAAAACACACACACAGTAGAGTGATCACGACACCAGCATGGCGGAAAATCAGGGCTTATCTTTTTCCACGGAGGAAATAGACTCTATCATGAGCGATCTTAATGCTTTTGCAGACCCTAGCATTAGCAATACTATCTCACAGACATCTGAATGGGACAAACTCTCTGAACTCAAACGCAATCGTATCAGAACAATACTGCATGGGACAATCCTCAAAGAGTATGTGACAAACAACATGGCCCCCAAAGGCCTATTAGTAACCAATGCCCCCCGCATTTTCCTGGAGGATGAGGAATTTAGAAGGGATTGGGCACTAATAGCTTGGCACTGCACACATGACTGGATCATGTTGATTCTAAAAACAGCAATAAGACTTTCTGAAAAAATCCAAATTGAAATTCAAAATGTAGAAGGCCAGATAAAAGCTACCATTACAGGGTACAAAAAGAGATTGGATGAAATAAATAAGGAGATCAATGAGTATAGGGAAAACCTCACACAACAGAAGGTCTCAAAGTTCCAAAAAGATCTTAAGAAGTTCTCCTTTGTAAAAGCCTACCCATACTCTGATAAAGACTATAAAGGGACCACCGCACAGGACCAAGATTCTGATGCATCCAGCAACGCTTCCCACAGTTCCAACAGCAGTGGAGGCTCGAACAACAGCACACCACGACAGAGAAAGAGAGGTGGCTTCCAAGGCAATTACCAGTGGCCACAATATAACCAACCCCCTTTCAACCCATATCAACAACCACAACAATTCCCCATGTATGGATGGCAACCTCCCTTCCAGCAATATCCATTTCAACAAAACCAATACCGCCCTCCTTTTCAGAACAGAGGCAGGCGCGGGAGAGGACGCAACAAAAGGGGCAACACCGTCCATTGGGAAGAAGAGGACATGGTGAGCAGCAACACCAGGAACAAAACCGCATCCAACAAAGCAGGCCCCAGCAACATGAGGACCTAGTGACCAACCTATCGTCACACGCCCTAACAGACATTGAAAAGAAGGTCCTCAACAAAGGACTGGGATTTGTCCCAACTGCTAATTTAGACAAGTTTAAATTACATTGTGAACTAGCAGGGTTCTTCAGAAAACTGAAACTCAGAGCGTTTTTTGAAAAAACCAGTAAAGAAAACACGGAGGAAATACCCAATGAAACTGGTTTAAGAACTAAGTCAACGTTTGTTCCACCACCACATACCATCCCTGTGGAGATAAACACGTTTGAACAAGCAGTGTTTAAAGACATAGAGTCCACCAAAATCCCCAAACGTTACCAGAATATCAGTGGAGCAGAGAGAAAAGCCCTATCTGACCTAAAGAGAGATGACACGATCATCATAAAACCAGCCGACAAAGGCGGGGGCCTAGTGATCATGAATAGCACCGATTACCAACAAGAATGCAGACGATTGCTAGAGGACAGGAACAACTACCTCCCCCTCACCCAGGTCCCCACAGATGACCTAAAAAGAGAAATTATGACTTTGGTTGAAGAAGCGGAATACAAAGGCGAAATCTCCAAACAGGAAGCGGACTACCTAACCAAGACTGAAGAGAGAATACCACATTTTTACGTAGTCCCGAAGATGCATAAGAATAAAAACCCACCTCCGGGGAGACCAATAGTATCTGGAATAGGCTCACTCCTTGAACCCTTGTCCAGATTCTGTGACTATTTTTTACAACCGATTGTGCAAGGGACCTCAACCTATTTGAAGGATACCAAAAACCTCCTTACCATCTTGGAAACCATCAAAATGGAGGATGATATGATATTGGTCAGCTTTGATATAGAGAGTCTCTATACCAACATCCCCCAGGACGCCACCATCAAGGTACTGAAAGAAACCCTGGAAAAGACCGCATGGGAATACAGAACACCTAAAAATTTCATCATTGACTGTGCCACCTTGGCCCTCAAAAGGAACTTTTTTGAATTCGAGGGATCCCTGTACCTACAAATAGGGGGCACATCAATGGGCAGTGTTTTTGCGCCTAGCATAGCAGGACTTTATGTCTTTGATTTTGAGACACAACACATACTCTCGCCCAATAACCCCTATCTTGGAAACCTAGTGTTCTGGCGCCGTTACATTGACGACGTGCTAGCAATCTGGAAGGGCCCCCAGGAGATACTAACAACCTTTATCACTTGGGTTAATGCACGTGATCAACATCTACACTTTACCCACAGCATAGACAAAGAAAAAATGATCTTCTTAGACATTGAAATTCAGAAACATCAGGAAACCCTGACCACTAAGACACATTTCAAGCCCACGGCTAAGAATAACCTTCTTAGGTTTGAAAGTTTTCATCCTCGGCCCCTACGGGAGAACCTCCCCTACGGCCAATATTTAAGACTACGAAGGAACTGTACCAACCTTCAGGACTTCAGGGAACAAGCAGATGACCTTTCCACCAAACTGTCTCAACGTGGATACCCCACCAAAATCACTAAGAAATGCCGCCAACGGGCAAGAAACCAACCACGCCAAGCACTTCTAGAAGAAACTGTAAAAGACACTGAGAATATACCTCTGACGTGTGTAACGACCTACAATGTGATTTCCAATGAAGTGAGTAAAAGTATCAGAAAACATTGGTCAATAATCAATTCTGGATCATTCAACTGGGAAAAACCACTCTTCTCATATAGAAAAGCAAACAGTCTAAAAAATACCTTGGTGAACACCAGACCCAAAAACAATAACAATACCTGCGAACCGACACTAACGCAGATATGGGGTCTACCACCAGTCACTGGACATTCGCGATGTGGGGACTGCAGTGTATGTCACCTTACTGAAAATACTAAGACCATCAATTTGGAACCAGGAAAGACATGGGAGCAGAGATCCCATACGAACTGCAATAGCTCCAATGTGATTTATCTGATCACCTGCACCTGTGGAAAACCCTACGTCGGTATGACGACACGAAAAATCAAACAACGAATCTGTGAACACAGGAGCACAATAAGATGCAAGAAGAACATGACGAAACTCACAGACCATTTTCTAACGGCCCGCCACACTACCAACGATATGAGGTGGACAGTCATCGAACAGTTGCAAGCAGGCCCTAACATCCAGGCCCGCTTGTTTGAAAAAGAACAGAGATGGATATATAGACTTTCCACTCACATCCATGGGCTTAATGACAATATCCCATGGAATTCTGTATTGAGATGACTTATCTTTCCCAGTAACCTGATTGTACAAGCCATGGCTCCCATATATATGATTCCTCTAAAAGCTGTAGTATAAGTCACACTATAACCAGTTCCCTATGTCCTCTAGTAACAGGTTATAGAGCTCTTCCCACATACCCAAGCCCACTCGTTTGGCCCCATAGACTGAAGGCACTACATCCCTTCGTCTAGCTATCCACTTGGCACTCCCCATTAAGCCCTAGTGAGACCTCCCTGTCTCTCCCGCTGATAATAGCCCCAGCGCGTTTTGACAGGCTTCAAACACCCATCCACGTCATGATCGCTCCCATTAGAACCTTTAAGGCGAACACACGGCGCCGGGCGGAAACCACGCCCATCTCCATCTGTCAGCCAGTGTTTACAATACCACTGCGCAGGCGCGGGTTGTTTTCTATGCCTACCGCTAACCCCCCGAGGCTCCCGTACACTTACGGCGCCGGGCGGCAACCACGCCCACCCCCAGCTGTCAGCCACTGTTTACCATACTACTGCGCAGGCGCAGCGTCGGTTGGTTTCTATGCCTACCGCTGACCCTCCCAGGCCCCCGTACTGACACGGGCTTCCCGGAAGCGATCGCACGCATTTATGCGCCACGCCCTCACTGACTCGTTGCTACCAAGCAGCGAGCACGGAGAAGTAGGTGATCCGCCTGATTTCGCCAAACACAACTGTAAGTTGTTCTTTTTCCCTCCCTCACCCCAAGCAGGACCAACAACGCAGTCCACCCCCCAGCGCTGATCAGGGAAGTTATCCCTCGACCCACTACATATCCTTTTCCCTTTAGATTATGTTGTTACCGGTATAGCGCCCTACTCCTGCTTGAAGCAGCTCGACTAGAGCCTCAGCATTGTAAGCCCTATTCCATCTTTCTGCCATATCATATGTCGTGAAAAGCTCTGTGTTGTTTGTGTCTGTCAGTCCAGTTTGTCTCTTTTTGTTGACCACGAACCCTGAACAGGTCCTACAAAGTTAATAATTACCAGTCAGCTGGCACCAGAAAAACCACGGCGGTATAAAATATGAGCACCGCGACTTAGTGCACCCCAGACTACGACACCAGCATGTATTCAATAAGGCACGCACTAAGGCTTAAATCAGACCTTATTTCATAGATATTTTACCTCTAAGGCTATGAGCACGTTTGCACACCACCTGTAGACACGCTCTGCATCGATGAAGGCACTGTGTCAACCACCACTGTGGAAAGCAAGAATAATTGCACGTATCCTGCACTCTATCACTGCACTACGTTACAGGATAGTAACTATTTTATTCACTTTCTTTCCTTTTCCACAGGTTTTTTAGCACCCTTAATTTTAGGCGTGCTTACCCAGGAGTTCATTTTTCTTCTGGTCGTCCAAGGAATTAGGGCTGGGTGTGTCTTTTAGGGGGCACATACCACCCACTTCCTTGTTTTGGTCCTGAGGAATACCGGGGATTTTCCCCTTATGGTAGAAACATGTCGACCAACACATAAAACAGAGATAAGTAGGTCGTAACTTCCCTACTACTATCTCACCTATATTTTTAATTTTGTCCAGTTACTTTTTTATTAAACAGTATATAAAAGCATTAACCAGGACAATTTTAACACTTACACTTTTTTTGTCTGCACCCCACACTTCACTACCAGCTCCAGTGCAATCGCAGGTGTTGAAGCACACCCAAGTGACGCTAGGCCACTTGGGTGGGCCCCGATGATGAAGCAAGTCACCACCAGGTGGTGAGTGAGGGGTTTCCTAACAAAGGAACAATGTTTCCTGAGTTTAGACAAAAGCCTTCAGTTACCCTCATCGGGTAGTACTCCTCCATTTTGTTCTTCTGAACCTTGACCAGGGAATCAGGAGTATTCCCCGTCCGACGACTACGGACGCAACTCCTTACTCTCCTCTTTGTTTTCAAAAAGTATTAATATTTGCCATTACTATTTTCTGGGTTCAATTTCTGGTGATTAATAAACAGAGAACAGTTTAGTACAGGCCGGCCAGTAGTCCAGATGAGACCAGTAACAGGACCATACACTTCGGGATGGAAGGCTTTTTCTCTCTACCTTTCATGTTGCAGTTTAGCTGCAATACCCAGCACACCCACAATCCCTCCATAGTGCAAAGGTGGGTGCTTGATATCAAGTATTTGTTTTGTACTGGAAGGGTACCCACCAGTGTAAAATACTCTACGTTGAGGTAGCTTAAGACTTTCCCCACTTTCAATGTGCGCAAGACAGAGTAGTAGAGATGGAAATGTTTCAAAAGTGAAAACTTTTCTAAAGCTTTAAGACTGCCTCAAAGAGGCATACATTTTTGGTGTAAAGTCCTGCCCAACTTTTTTAGAAGGTACTTTTGTCAAAATCTATGGAATGTTGCTTGGAAACACCCATATATCACCCGTGGTATGCACTCTTAACGTAAAGTAGTGCAAAGTAGCTCAAAATGCTAAATTGCATTACTTTAGGGCTACTTTCTAATGTAGAACAGGTTTGCATTGGAAACCAAATCCCTATATAACATTACGCAGGGAGCTTTTGTCACTTTTGTGGAGCAAAGCCAGTATAAAGTTGTGGTAGATGTCCACCACTGTATCCAACAGTAGATCTTTCTGCAATAACCTTGCGCATTCTGTGTTTGTTTTTTACTTCCATTGAAATAATTAGACTAATATATCTGAAATCAATAATCTGTACCTTCAAGATTGGACAGAGTGTCTGTAATAACCTGGAGCGAGATCGTCATACTAGGTGAGAGGACAAATGTAGAAGTAACTCTACATTGACTGGAACAGGAGTTTGAATCTCACTGTTACCTGCAAGGCCATCCACACATATGTCTAAGATGGATGCAATTCTTGGGGCCAATCAACTGTTGAACACTCTACTATCCTAAAATATGTGACCTCACAAAATAATGCATAGACAGTGTTATGATCCCTCCCAAGTTCATTCTGGAACAGCTATCACCACCTTCCCAATCTACCTACCAATAAGTACATTTTCTTCCTAATTAACTGGCAGATATATCTAATCTGTCATTCTTCAGTTTTTTTCTTGACTGAATTGTTTAACACTTGCAAATTCTTAGGGTGTTTTTTTCATAAAGTTCTCCTTTTCAAATTTCCCACCCTTTGGGTTTACAATATAGGAAAAGCCTCTAAATCGTTCTAAGACATTAGCACGTCCTGCCATATCCATATCTTGGAGCTCTTTCTGACTTGGGGAATGTATCTACCTATATAGGAATCAACTACAGTCTGCGATTCTGCATCCACTGCTTTTACGCATAGCTATAGATTTTCACACTTGCGTAATCCATCATATTCTTTACACATTCCAGATATTAACAAAACAATATTTTGTTTAATGCCTAAATGGATCAAAAGAAAGGAAAACCCTTGCTGCTGTGTAGTATCAGGTCACCTTTCTGTTGCTGATTCAGTGTATTTAGGTTTTCAAGTGATTCTGATGAGAATGATGAACACTTTGCCCAGACAGTGTTAAAGTGTAAAAATAACAAGATAGTGAAGTAATGCTGCCACATTATTCAGCATAATTTGTATGTTTGCTGCACAATTTGGACCCTGCTGCATAATTTCAATGGCCCTGCTTATAACACAGACCATATAGAGATGAAAACATGGACTTTATTGGCAGCAGATACATCTAGTGTATGTCAGGGTGTACAATTCTTTTTTACTGTGAAAAATGCTTCCCACTCAATGTAGATCAGTTGCGTCCATCAACATTGGATGAAGTGAAATGGCAAGCTTTAAATTTGATCAAAGCTCACTTTGATAAAGAAAAACATTATGCTACCTAAGAGTTTCTTTATGACGAACAACATCTGTGTAAAAAAACTACATACATAGAGCATTTGTGTTATTTAAATAAATATTCAAAATATTCACAGCCATTGGATGGAAAAGCAGCTAGGAAAATTTTATTTAGCAGCCATAAAAAATAAGAAAACATCAATTCTGCTACTTTTGAGTTATTCGCAAGCTACATTCAAAATAGTAAGCTGGAGAAGAGTTGATTGGCAGACCATTAGTCATGTGCCTTAAAGTAGATGGGGTCAGAATATAAAAGAAATGGATAAACAGTATTGAGATGGAAAAGTTTTATGAATGGTTAAAACATGTACCCCTTCCCTTGTTGCCCAACTGAAATGTTGTTTCGATCCCTAATGATCATTTTTTTGTCATAGGGTCATGGGTGTTTGTTATGACATGGGCCTTTCTTACGATTGGGTATTATTGGATCAGGAGGGGTGCCCAAAGCACTAACTTCATAGTGATGTAAGATTTCCACCTTCACTGGGAGTTAAGCAGCCAAAGGGTGGTGGTGGCAGCATACCGTGTAGTGATCAGTAGTGTCTCTGGAGTGAGGCCTACAGACACACCGGCTTTAAAAAAAAAAAGTTCCACTGCTGTGTGCTTAAATCACCCGTGGACTGCATCAGGTAGATGTGGAGTGTTGCATAGTGCAGGAGTGGTGACTCTGCGTTGGCTGTATGTGTGCCTGGGAAGGATAACGCACATGAATCATGCAGTATTGTACAGTACATGTGTGGTTAGCGCTTGTGCAGGGTTGTGCAGTGCTACCCAGAAACCTGTCACAGGATGCGTGTTCCAGCCCAGTAGACCTGGCTTGGCAGTTCGAGCTGCACTGTTCCAATGAGGCACAGTGTCAAGACTGATTTGCATATAGCTGGGTCTGAACTGAGGTGGCAAACTGAGCTAAAGAACAATGATGGATTCAACCCAGATCTGTGACTTGGGGTGTAGGTCTGAACATTTTCAGTGCTCTGTCCATCATCTCCTTCTGTTTGCAGGGTGGATGTATGCCTGAGAAAAATACATTACATTAGAGATGTAGTGCTGTACAGTGTATGTGCAGAGACTGCATGGGTGTTTGCGTGAAGTACAATTTATGAAGGGTGAAGAGTATTGCAGTGCACACATAGGGGCCGATTCCGATTCAGTAAAATCCCTCACAAATAGCCGTACGGAGCATATTTCCCGTATGGATCGTACCCTTAAACGTCCCCGTACGTACGATTCGTACGATTTGGACCCAAAGCAGATCTCCGTACAAATTGTACGAAAGACCATGCGACTTAAAAATCCGTACGAATCGCATTCGAACACGCAGTACAGATCGAAGAAGCATTTTCTGACCAAGCAAGTACGATTCGTCTAGTCAACACTCATTACGACTCTATTTTTACGGGTGCTCAAAACGTCCGGAAAACCAGATTTCGACTTGAACCGTGTACGAAATGGACCCCCCCCCGGGTACGGTGCGTACACCCCATAATTGTACGGGTAATGTGCATAGGGGTACGGTGCGTAGGGGTACGGTGCGTAGGGGTACGGTGTGTACACCCCATGATTGCAGGGGTCCGGTGCGTATGTGATTGTGTGGCTCTTTGTACGAATCGCTCATATGCGACGTTTTCCGTACAAATTGCGTTCTCATTCCCCAGTCCGGATCGTACTTGTCGGGTCGTACAGCATGTTTACGATTCATACGGTTCACTGTGAGGGTCCGTGTCGTACGGATTTTCCCATGCTATTCATACGGTTCACAACGATTCGGTCGTATATTTTTCAAACGAATCGTACCACCCGATTCGGACGGAATTGTACGAGTCTTACGGAAAGGGATACGGATTCGATTCGGTCGTATGATTGGTTTACCAAATTGGATTCGGCCCCATAGTGATTGTGTGGTTGAATATAGGAAAGCTGCAGTACTGTACAGTGCATGCAGATTGATTGCGTATACTGAATGCATGCGTACAGGTAAATAGATAATATATAGAAGTATTAGTGCTGGGGGTGTACACTGACTAAATAAGCCTGTAATGGTATGTAGTATGGAGAACTGATTCATGGATTTCTTTATTGCATTTATATTGTATACACTCCCCAATAGGTATATTGCTGTCACTCTCTCAAGCTGTTGTATGGGGGACCATACCTATTCAAAAGACTAATAAGCTGCACAAGGAAAATTGGGTGGAAAAAGGAATGATCAATCTTGAGCATATAAAAGTGTTTGAAACAATACTATAAGCAACAGGTGCAGAGCAGGAACTTCGACGTATAAACATCGAGGGACATAAATAGCCCCGCAAAAATATCGTGGACAAGAATATCGACTGACAGGTAAGTAATATCGATTTCAAAAACCTCGAAGTCTTAAATATCGTTTACAAAAAATATAGTTGACAAAAATATCGAATTATTAATAATGTTATGTATTTTAGTGTTTTTAATAAGAATTGTTTGTCATTTTATTATATGTTTTAAAATTGTACTAGTTATTAATTTATTTTAAATTTAATTTTGTGCTTTTAGTTCTGTAGCGGGTTGTGGGTTTACAGTGGAATAGGGTGGGAAGTAATTTAATTATGTAGGTTTAAATAATAATTTACAGAAGTTAATTATTTTTTTAATTTAAATTTTGTGTTTTTAGTTCCGTAGCGGGTTGTGGGTTTATAGGGGAACAGGGTGGGAAGTAATTTAATTATATACCATTTATTGAATAATTAATGTGTTAATTGATTAATTAATAATAGTTGAATAATTAGTTGTTTATTAATTTTAATTAATTAATTAATTAATAATTAATTGCTTATGTTAATTGTTTAATTCATTTTATGTTTGTGCTGTGGTGTTTATATGTGTAAATGGTGTGAAGGATGGTAAGTAATTACTTTTTTATTGAATAATTAATAAATATTTATAAATTAATTTCCATTAATTAATTAGTAATTATCATTTTAATTGTGTAATTAATTTTAGGTGTGGGTTGTGGATATTATAGTATTAATGAATATGTAATTAATGTTTTCATTATCTTTGTTAATATTAATGCATTTGAATGTATATATTAATTATGTTAATATTAGAAAATACATTTATTGAAAATGTTGATGGTTTTGTTTTTTATTGTTGTGGGATCCAGGGCTTTTCCTACTGCTGCACTCCCTGAAGTGGGAATAGTACATTTTACCCCTACGCTATCCAATGCTTTCACCTACTGTTGCACTCACTGGAGTGTGGATAGTAATTTTTACCCCTCCGCTATCCAATACTTTCCCCACTGTTACACTCACAAGAGTAGGATTAGTCATTTTTACTCCCTCGCTATCCAAAGGTTTCACTACTATTGTGTTTATTTTGTTATTAAATGTATGTTTTATTCTTTTTTTAACAGTTTAAAGTGTTAATTAAATATAGAATATTTTATTTAATGTTAAATTATTTATATATGTGTATATTTTATTTTAATATAATTTAAAAGGTTTATAAATTAAATAAAGATAATAGTCAATAAAATGTACTTGATTAAATCTATGTATATAAACAAATTGTGTTTATCTTTATTAAATTAAGTTTATTTGTTATAATTAGTTGAAATATATAGTACATTTAATTTATTTTGTTAATAATATTAGTATTATGTAGTTAATTTTATTTAAGTTATGTAATTTTTTTAAGTCGATCTTTTCTATGTCTATATTTTTTACATCAATATTTTTGTGTCGATATTATTGTACTTACCTGTTTATGTATAGGAAGTCGATATTTTTGTAATCGATATTTTCACATCGATATTTTTTTTTATCGATATTTTTACTATCGATATTTCAACATGGAACCAAACAACACTATAGATCGTCATAGTCAACTAGGAGTTTGGACTCCCTAAGAAACAATTATGGAATTACCAGAGGTTGAAGAATATTCTAAAATCTATTAGAAGTGTAGGCCTTCTAGTACTTCATTTGAAAACACTAGATTTAAAAAAATGTTGGTAAGAAAATGCCAGAAAAGCAAGCAATCTACAAGTTAGAAAGCACAGAATTTTATGTGTATTTTTGAAGCACATTATAATCTGCAAGAGTATCCTGATGCCAAGTGGGGTGTATGTCTGGCCCTGCCTCAGGTCAGTTAGTTAAGAGAAAAGCCAGGTCTTCAGCTTCTTGGGGAATTCAAGAAGAGAGAAGGAGACTTTGATGTGGAGTGGGAGATGATTCCACGTTTAGGGAGCAACATTTCACTATAGAATGCGGTGTTGGAGCGAATCACTTGGTCTGGAAAAGACTGTTAATTTCTGAAACTGCCAGTTACGTGCAACATTAGCTCATCCATCTCAAACAAATCTTATTTAGGCTTTATTGCACCAGACAAAAGCCTAATTTAAAGTTACTTAAAATGGATGCATTTTGGCAGTGTGGTCAAGGTAATGGAATATCTATATAGACATTGGTGGACAATCTCAATGTATGTGGGGTATCATTTTGAGAAGTTGCACAGTTTTCATGTATACAGTACAGCACGAGCAGCGAAAATATTCTATCCTTTTTGCAAACTTGCACAGTTTTATTGTATATACTATACCACAAACTGCAAAAAAAAAAAAATCTATAACTTGCTGAATCTGCTTTATTATTCAGTCTGCAAAAGACAGCGTGTGAAAATAGGCTGGGTTGTTGGAAAGAAAGTTTTCAGGATTCCCTGTAAATCCCAGAGAAAGGAAAGCATTTCTGAAATTAGATGATTGGTCACCACTGAGACAATTATATTCTGAGGTGGCAGATAAGAGAAGGACTACAAAAAATGTGAAAACCTGCCTTTTGTTACATAATTGTCATTTGATCTAGGTACAATTCATTGGTCAGGAGCATTGGACATGATAACGAAATGGCTATGAATTTTGGATCCAAATAATAATTTGGAGTTTATTTTCTATGTTACTCAGAAGAGACACTAGCATAAAATTACATATATATACCTGATAATTTGCTTTTTACCTATAGTTCTACATATTTGGGCTATTTACAAAGGTAACTTACAGTAGTGAGTAAGTTACATGTGTAAGTTCACTTCTACACTTTTTAGTAACATTACTCATCTTAATCTTTACTTCGGTCAATTGACCATAAAAGATACATGTTAAAACATTCCCGTTCTACATTGTCGGTCAGTTGATTATAACACTTGGTGGGGCATTTGAGGACAACTGCATGATTCCATTCTAGTGACATCACTTCTTTGTGCTATTCACAAAAAGTGAAGATATACACGTCTCCTTTTCCAACCCCTGAAACTTAGGGGAGCCAAACATACATATCTAATTCAGTGTTTTGTTCTAACAGTAATTCTGACTTCAAACTATTGTTTACTTAAGGTAACACATGTTTACCTATTTAAACCATTTATATTAATGGAAATTGTACTATATTAATTAAATGACGCTTAACTTGGCCCCATTGCTAAGCCTAACCCTTAGCCTTACCAAACATTTTGTAATTAGTTTAATTAAGGAACTGGTAATTTATTAAAACACAGTTGATACCCTTAACCCCATTCTAATGCTTTGCTATTTTTGACAATTATCATTATTTAATACGTTGTTGCAATAATTAAATTAGAGTATATTATATTCAAATGACATAAAAATGTGTTAATATTATATTGGGGATGCTTTCATATACCTCTCTTTTTAATAACATTATTGATACGAATAATCTATGTCCTAATAGTAATACTACAAAACACTGAGCAATATATATTGTTTTCGAACATTTTAAACATTAATGACTAATAATATTCTGCGCCTATTTTAAGAGTGAAACCTTAAAGATAGTTCTGTAGGTTTCTTGATATGAAGTTGATATATTGAAACTGAGCGATAAAAATGTTTAGCTAACTACCTTGAGCTTACCAGACTTCCTTCGTTTTTGTCAAGACAACTAATTTAGAGCTCACAATATTTGCCTTCTGTTAAAGATTGCCTTAGATTTTGAGTTATCTGTTATGCAACTGAAAAAGAATTACTATTCATTAATATACAGTGAGACATGTTCTAAATCACATATATATCATGCACTGCACACCTCTTGTTTCATGAATATACATTCTTATGCTTATACAGAGCATTAATCATATTCTTGATTCTTAAGTCGTCTCGTTACATAGCAAGAATTCCCAAAATTGCAGCAAATCCTAAAATTCTTTAATTAAGGCCAAATGTTCACACAATAGTTCAAAATGTTTTTCCCAACACAATCTGATTTCCAGAATACTTCTCTATATTCAAAAGTTTCTTTTTGCAAACTCTCAAGAAAATTAACAAGCAAGTTCCAGGCTGTAACAGCTTTGTAGCACTATAATCAAGCATTTATACAGATGACTCTTTGAAAAACACCTGCCTTTTCATGCTTGAATTAAACGCAGTGCAAGTGGGTTTGCGTATTAAACCTACATGCCGTTGAACTATTGGTGGAAGCCATGGCTTCCGATGAGCTTTTGACATGGATAGAGTTCGTAACTGGTGTTCAGCGTCATTTATGGACCACTCTCAGGTTGTGAATGTTTGTTTTTACTGATAATGGGTGGCACCATGTGTCTGAACAAAGTTTTGCTTCTCTGTTAAGCTCTATTGAGAGCAAAATACATGTGAAGAGCCACTTTTATTTGTTTTAGTTTGTCTTGGGTGGTATATCAGTTCAAATCTGTAATAATGTGAACTGCCATGGTGCAATTTCATTGTTATATTCAGCTCTATCACTACCTAATTCAATGCGTAAGTCTTTGCTACAAAAGTAACAAAAATCGACATCACTTTTCAAGCTCATTGCAACTAGCACTGTGTTAATCCAATGCTTAAAATTCTTGTAGAAAAGCAAGGCCTTGAGGTGGTAGATAAAGGGCCTGATTCTGATACGGTTAGGAAGGCCTCCTAACAGCATTTTTCCCGTCCGAATCAGATTGGGATTGGGAATGTGTCTTTCCGAATGACTAGGAAAGAGTTAAGACTGATCGAATACGATGCGAGTTAGTCATTAGGAATATCCCAATCCGAACCCAATGGCATTTGGAATGACCGAACCATACAGAGCACAATTGTACATCTCTACGGGCCATGTTTCTGAACAACCGAATACGACTATGGATTCGGACAGGCTTTCCGAATCATGCCGTCTGACTCAAATCTCACTGCTGACAGCCAGAGGAGAGCCAGGAGACAGATTAGCGCTACGGACAGAGACACAAGGTGTTCCACCACGGACCGGCCGGTCCAGTGAACGACGGAACCCCACAAGTATGAATAACGTTGAGACAGGCTACCAATTTCACGCATCACTAAGGAACCTTTGAAGGTCCCCAGGCTGCAGGCCCAAACGGGCCGCATGCGAAGCGCTCCTGTTCTATCCCAACGTCCTGATGAAGACCCCATCCTGAGGTTCTGAATCACCCACACCTTTCAGGGGTCGAAACGTCGACTAGCATTACTCCTCATGTCTCCGAACATAGGATAAAATAATGAACGATTACGTAACCTATGTTTGAGAATGTTTGTTGGAACCTTCTGACCGATTTAGGCTGTAAAGGCTTCTCATTCTTCACTGTGATTCTTACTCAGTCACACCACCTTTACCCGGTCCCCACCTTCACCCCCACTTACCCATCCCTTCTAATTAACCCTTTTCCTCTATGCACCTTGAGCGCGTTGACATGTTTTTGAGTATATTTAAGAACTTAGAAATGTGTTGATTCTAAATTTATATTGCCAATGCATTAATTGCAATATCACCTACCCTTTTGGTTGAAATTCATGCAGTTTATATATACAAAATGTGCTGAATAAACATGCACCGGATGTACTGAATCTCTTTTCGGTCTGTTGAGCTATATTGATGCCTTTGTTAAAAAAGAAAAACATGAAAGTATTTTTTTACTGAGAAAATAAGTACTACTTTGGGATTTCTTTCCTATGTTGTTGATATCAGACTCCGACCCTTCATATATGTACCTACTTGTCTGACTCAAATCGGCAGATGGAATCAGACTTTGGGGGCCAGTAGTGGGACCCACTTCACTTGAAGCCTTCCCAATCAGGCCCGTGGGGGTACCCATGGGTCCCCTTTACCATCCATGCACAGTATGGTAGGCACCAGGGGGTGCCCGCCACAGGGTGCCCGATTTTCCCCACCCACCCCTTTCTTCAATGGGAGCCTATGCATTCGGGCAGAGCATAGGCTCCCATTGAAGTCGGTAGGAGTCCGACAAAATCCTATCTGGAAGCATCCGGATGCATCCTACTCGGTTGGTCAGACACTCCCGATCCAAGTCAGTCGGAAACCATTCCCAAACCCATTCGGTCAGGAAGATTTCCAAAACACATCGGAATCAGGCCCTTAGAGTGTTGATAGAGTTTGCAACAAATTTACACAGACGATTTAAAAATTACATCAACTTTGGGTTAATTCTGGCATGTTTTGTGCAGCAATGTCAGATGGGTGCCTAATAGTAGGATGGGTGTTAAAAAAGATGTTTCCCATTTTAAACCATTAACATTATTTGCTTCTCAATACAGATACATTGGCTGAAGGAATTACACCAATCTTGGAATGTTAAAAAGAACTTTACTCGCAGATTGTCTTTGCTTGGTTTGGTGTAAATCTGTTCAAGAATGTTAAAAAATATGTATATAAAAGTATTCGGGCATAAAGAGGTTAATATTTAGATATATCTGTACTGGCAAATTGTGGATTCTCTGTGGATTCATGTTTTTTCTGAAGATTCACAAATCTCATTAAAAAATAAATGCATACTATTGGATGAGGGAGCTTTTTCTCTCAACATTCACTTCTAATCCATTAATCTGGCTGTGGACTTGTGAATCCACCACAATGTTATTAGCTGACCATCAGATATTTTTGTGAACACTATTACCCAAACCAGTTCATCTGGAGGCGACCACTATCACCCAACTTGTTCATTAAGCAGAATGTAGGGGTCAAGAAGAAGTGCCCAGCGGATAGGGCAAACTTACCGTGAGCCCCAAGTCGAAGTGGACAGGCTCAAAAAGGACTCTTCAGTTAACAAATTTATCGAAACATATTTTAATCACTAAGGGCCAGATGCGAGTCGCAATTTGCGAATTGCAAAATGCCATGTACAACAGTTTCTAAGACACTGTTTGTGATTCCCAATGGGGTCGCAAATTGCATGCCTCATCAATATTCATAAGGCACTCGCAATTTGCGACCCCATTGGGAATGGCTGGCCCTCCGAGGTACGGTGGCCTGCTGGGCTCAGCAGACCTCCATGTCTGGGAGTACTTTTAAATAAAGCAGTTTTTTTAAAATGCAGCCCATTTTCCTTAAAGGAAAACAGGATGCATTTAAAAAAAGAATAATGAAACATTTTTGTTTCATTTTTTAAGGGTAGGTAGTGGTCCCTTGTAATAAGTGCAATAACAGCAGTAAAAGATTATTATGTAAAGGATAGGCAAAAAACAGTCCAGATAAATAAAGATCTTATTTATCCCAACGTGCATTGAGGTAATAAAATGCAGAGCTGATCTAAAATTTTAAAACAGCGAAATTAAATATAAAAGGAGCCCATTTTTTAAACTGCACACAAGACATTGATCTCATCAAATGACGTGAAGATTATCTGGAGTCAATTTGTTTTTTTCAGTTTTACAATGACCATAGAGAACATGATAAATCGACAGGTCAATTGAAGGTTCAAACACTCCATACTTGTTATCATAGCCTGAAGGCAGGTTATTGTTTGCATCACATTAAACAAGAGGTTTAGAAGGTTTATTCGCTCTTCCTTGAATTCCGGACATGTGCACAGTCACAGTGGGTGCTGACTGTCTCGTGGTAATAGCCACAATAGCTCCACAGCTGCACTAAAGAAGACTGCTCCATGGAGAATCATGGTCCTTTGACTGCAAAGTACTAACAGCCTGATTCATCAAAGACCCGTTTTGCGAGTCTATAATAGCGATTCATAAGGAATCGCTATTACAGACTCGCAAAACGGGATTCATGTAGGAATCGCAAAAAGAATTGCGATTCCTACACATTCCTTATTTGCGATTAGCAAATTGCTAATCGCAATGAGGAATAACTCCCCATTCAATTCTATGGGCCAAAAGGCCCATAGGAATGAATGGGGAGTATTCCTTATTTGCGATTAGCAATTAACTAATCGCAAATAAGATAGCGATTTAAAGGGTGCCAGGGGTGTCCAAAGGACACACTGTAGCACCCCTTAAATGCAAATTGAAACAGGTGTTGCGCACACACATGTCCAAAGGACATGTGTGTGCAACATGCAACTTTGAAAAATGCTTTTAAAGTTTTCGCTATTTACCAGGTTTGACCTTGCGGTAAATAGCGGGCCGAAATTGCGAATTCGCAATTTTTAAATGGATGATGAATTGCATTTAAGGAATCTCAAATAGAGATTCCTTAAATGTAATTCCTCGCTAAATAGCGAAATCGCTATTACCGATTTTTGCATTTGGGATGATGAATCCCAAATGCAAAAATAGCGCTCGCAAAGGGCCAGATTCTCAGAATCTGGCCCTTTGCGAGCCGATTTCGGCTTGATGAATCAGGCTGTTTATCTACAAAGCAAAAGGCTCTTTTTTAAAGTTAGCGAAAACTAGGCACCCAGGTATTGTTTGTGGGCTTAGGACTTTATAGGAATTGATGATAGACCGGGCGTGACATTGGCAACTGTATGCCATTTTATCCTTTAGGAGTGATGTACTTACCACGCATGTGCTCCGCATCCTCCTCACTGTCGTTCTGAAGCCTGTGGAATGAAGAACAAACCTAACCAATCCAGATGCCTCTCTCATGCAGTATGAGAGCAGTAGCAAGATTGGATCAATCAATCAATCAATCAAAAACATTTATAGGGCGTGCTACTCACCCACAAGGGTCTCAGGGCGCTGGGGAAGGGGGGGGGGCGCTACTGCTCGAAAAGCCAGGTCTTGAGGTGCTTCCTGAAGGAGAGATGGTCCTTGGTATGTCGCAGGTGAGTGGGGAGGGTGTTCCAAGTCTTTGCCACCAGGTAGGTGAAGGATCTTCCTCCGGTGGTGGTTCTGCGGATCCGTGGGACGGTGGCGAGGGTGAGGCTGGCAGAGCGGAGCTGGTGGGTTGGCGTGTGGAACGTGAGGCGGTAGTTGAGGTATTCGGGGCCTGAGTCATGGAGAGCTTTGTGTGCATGGGTGAGGAGTCTGAACGTGATCCTCTTGCTGACTGGGAGCCAGTGCAGGTCCCTCAGGTGGGCGGAGATGTGGCTGTGTCGGGGATGTCCAGGACGAGGCGTGCTGATGCGTTCTGGATGCGCTGGAGTCTTTTCTATAGTTTGGCAGTGGTCCCAGCGTAGAGGGCGTTCCCGTAGTCCAGACGGCTGATGACGAGGGCTTGGGTGACCGTTTTCCTGGTTCCAGTGGGGATCCAGCGGAAGATCTTATGGAGCATGCAGAGGATGTTGAAGCAGGAGGAAGTAACAGCATTGACTTGTCTCGCCATTGTGAGGGAGGAGTCATGGATGAAGCCCAGGTTGCGTGCGTGGTCCGTGGGCTTGGGTGGGGGGCCCAGGGCGGGGGGCCACCAGGAGTCGTCCCAGGCGGAGATGGATGGGCCGAGGATGAGGACGTCTGTCTTGTCTGAGTTCAGTTTCAGACGACTGAGCTTCATCCAGTCCGCAATGTCTTTCATGCCATCCTGGAAGCTGGCTCTGGCGGAGGCGGGGTCGTTGGTGAGGGAGGGGATCAGTTGGGTATCGTCGGCGTAGGAGATGATGTTGAGGCTGTGCTTGCGTGAGATGGCTGTGATGGGGCTCATGTAGACATTGAAGTGGGTGGGGCTGAGCAAGGAGCCTTGAGGTACGCCGCAGATGATCTTGGTGGCTTCTGCGCGGAAGGGCGGGAGACGGACTCTTTGGGTTCTGTTGGAGAGGAAGGAGGTGATCCATTCCAGGGCCTTTCCTTGAATCCCGGCGTGGTGGAGGCGGGTTGTCAGGGTGCGGTGGCAGACCGTGTCGAAAGCAGCCGAAAGGTCGAGGAGGATGAGGGCGGCGGTTTCCCCGTTGTCAAGCAGAGTCCGGATGTCATCGGTGGCTGCGATGAGGGCGGTCTCGGTGCTGTGGTTCGCTCGGAATCCGGACTGTGATGGGTCAAGGGAGCCGTTCGTCTCAAGAAAGGCTGTCATCTGTTTGTTGACGGTTTTCTTGATGACTTTTGCGGGGAAGGGGAGGAGCGAGATGGGTCGGAAGTTCTTGAGGTTTGTGGGGTCTGCGGTGGGGTTCTTCAGGAGGGCGCTGATCTCTGCATGTGATGGGTCGAGGGAGCCGTTCGTCTCGAGGAAGGCTGTCAGCTGTTTGTTGACGGTTTTCTCAATTACTTTTGCGGGGAAGGGGAGGAGCGAGATGGGTCGGAAGTTCTTGAGGTCTGTGGGGTCTGCGGTGGGCTTCTTCAGGAGGGCGCTGATCTCTGCATGCTTCCAGCTCTCCGGGAAGGAGTCGGAAACAAAGGAGTTGTTGATGATGTCCCGGAGTTTGGGTGCGATGATTGAGTCGGCTTTGTTGAAGATGTGGAGTGGGCAGGGATCGGCTGGGGAGCCTGAGTAGATGGTGTCCATCGTGTGGGTGGTGTCTTCCCTGCTGACCTGGGTCCAGGCGCATAGGGTGGTGGTGGGGGGCGTAGGTTCGGTGGCAGGGTATGAGTTCTGGACGCCAAAGCTGTCGTGTATGTCGATGATCTTATGGTGGAAAAAAGTGGCGAGAGAGTTGCAGAGGTCTTGCGATGGTGTGATGTCGTTGTTGCTGGCGTTGGGGTTGGAGAGCTCTTTCACAATGTTGAAAAGTTCCTTGCTGTTGTGGGTGTTTTTGTCCAGTCGTTCTCTGAATGCTGTCCTATTGGTGATGCGGATCAGCTGGTGGTGTTTGCGGGTGGCGTTCTTGAGGGCAATCATGTTTTCCGATGACTGGTTGTGGCGCCAGGCTTTCTCGAGGGCACGGCAGGATTTCTTGGAGTCTTTGAGATCATTGGTGAACCATGCAACTTTCTTGCTGTCAGGATTGCATGGAGGGTTCTTCAGTGGAGCAAGGGCGTCTGCACAGTCGGTGATCCACTGTGTGAGGTTGTGGGCTGCTTCGTTGGGGTCCGTAGTGTTGGTGGGAGGATTTTGGCTCAAGGAGGAGGTGAGTTGGTAGGTGGTGATCTTGCTCCAGCATCTTCGGGGGGTATGTTGAGGGCGGTGGTGGGTCGTTGTTTTCCTGAAGTTGAAATGTACGCAGCTGTGGTCGGTCCAGTGGAGCTCGGTGGTGTGGCTGAAGGAGATGTGGTTGCTGGAGGAGAAGATGGAGTCGAGTGTATTGCCGGCATAGTGGGTGGGGGTGTTGACCAGTTGCTTGAGTCCGAGGTTGACGAGGTTCTCTAGTAGGGTGGTGGTGTTGTTGTCCTTGTCGTTCTCCAGGTGGAAGTTGAGGTCCCCTAGGAGGATGTAGTTGGAGGAGGCGAGGGCGAGCAGGCTGATGAAGTCTGTGATGGCTTCGCTGAACTGTGAGCGTGGTTTCGGGGGTCTGAAGATGAGGGTCCCGTCGTCTCGGGTGGCTTGGTAGCAGGCTGGCTGTCGGCCGGTGTTGAGTGCGTGGAGGGTGGTCGCGTCGCACGGAGCTGGTTGGCCTAACGCCCCTTCAGGACCTAAAGGCTTGTGCTTGACCTCCACCCAGCTGTCTAAGACAGCTGGGTCGAGAGCTTCGAAATGTGCATGTCACTTTGATCAGTGCATCACCGTCAGCCAAAGTGAAAGGCACACTTTGAAGTGCATGGCCATCACTACTCCGTCCCTCCTGCTGCCAATTGGCAGCAAAGGACAGTCAGGACACTCTCTCCTGGCTCAGCGGAAGGCTGGTGGCTGCGACGTGCCTTGGTTAAAAATAAAGTGGCAATGAAATAATTTATTTGCCATTTTATTTTTAACACGATGTGGCATCGCCCCCACCCTCATAAAAAAAAAGCCACTGTAAACAGCCCTTGGGTTTGTTCGAAATTTCATTCCAGATGAAATAACTTAGCATGTTTTGGTTTGCAACTTTTATTTTAAGCATTAGGTTATTGAAATCAAGTTTCCTTGCTGTGTGCACTTGCTGAGCCCAAACTCAAGCCTGATCTGGGTCTGAGCAGGGGGCATGGGTCAGGAAAATGTTTTCCTGAAAGCGGTTGCTATGACTGTGTTTTGGAATAATGATATTCCAGTTGGAAGAGCAGCAATCCCGGAAGTTAACACTGGTTGTAATTTGCCTTGAATAACTTTCAGAAGCAGTTCAAGAGATTGGACCAGTGGCTTGCTGTATAGTTTTTTAACACAAGTGTTAGAGCAATAGCTTTTGACTTTAAAGATTATTTATGCTCATTAAAAGGTGCCTGGTTATCTAATACAATGCCAAGGTATTTGTTGCAGTTGATTAGTTCAACTTTCTGAGAGATTATGAACCACCACCTTTCTTCCTGGATCTTGGCAGGTCCACTATCTTGATTTTGGTTTTATTTTCTAGATTGATTTCAAGCTTGTTAGTTTTTCAGAAGGATCCTAGGACATCCAGTAAGCTTTGCAGGGCCCTCCTCATCAAATGTATATTGTCTGCATACAGTTAAATGAGAACAAGTAGTTGGGCAATTTTTGGAGCATCAACAATTACTGAGTCAAAAAATTGTATCAGGCTGAAATGCAGCCCTTTTTGAGGCCATTTGATGTACCCATTTTCTTTGGACTGGCTGCTTGATTCCCAATCTTGATTCTGAGCCAGATGTTACGTTACAAAAGCTGGATCACCTTCCAGATGAGTGGAGGGATTGAGAGTTTGGCAAGTTTACACCATAGCATTGACCTAGAGATTTGGTTAACAGCTGATATGAAGCCGATGAAGATTGTATAAAGGTAAGATTTTGCTTTAAACGTTTTTAGATTTCAAGATTGTTGGTGCCAGCATGTTTTGCTTTGTCCACAATTCTCAGCAAAGCTTCGTTTTACTCAGGAGCATTAAATTCAAGTTGTCGCACCAGTCTTCCAAGATTGCTTTTGCAAAATATTTTGAGTCAATGTCTATTAGAGCCATTAGCCAGTAGTTTGAAGAATTAGATAGATCCCCTTTTTGTGGCTGCAGGATTGACCATCTTCATGACTCAGGGATGAGTTGAAGGTAGCTGTATTCATTGAATAGCAACTTGAACCACCTTGAACAAAAGAGCAGATTAGAATTAAAGAGAGCTGATTGGAGCACAATGGAGCCCGGTGCTCCTTGAGTACTTCCTTTCCCAATGACCATCATCATTTGTTTATCACCTATCCATGGTGTGAGGGCTACCTTTTGTTTGTGTTGTCATCATTAGTTTGTCATTTGTCCATGCTGTAGGGACAGCTATTTTTATGTCACTGTACCTGTATCTGGAGCTACGAGGATGAGCTCAGACGGGTCCTGGTCTGAGCTGGATTTGTAAGGTAACTGCAGGAACTGACTTCAGTTGTTTTCTGGGATGTTATGTTTCTCAATGACTCTGCTGGTCTTATCTAGCTGTTTTATCAGTTTCCAGAATTGGTTGCTGTTCCCTGATAGAAGCAGACAATACTTTTTGTAGGTCACTATCTGTGTTTCCCTCACTAATGATGTGTACTCTTTATTTTTAGAGTATTCATACTTTCAGTCTTAGGCTAATTCCATGACATTTTACCCATTTGTCTCATTTCACAATGAAAGTGATTTTTCATTTTTTGGAGGTCGGTGTTATATTAATTGTTTAGGTAATCCTTCCTTACCGGCTGCCACTCCTTTGCAGCTGCTGCTCCCATTTTGGATATGCAGTGAATTTGATTTGTGTATGCATCCAAACTGGATAAAAAGCCAGGGTGCTGAAGGTCATTCATCAAATGTAGCACAGTCAGATTTATCAGTGACTTATTGATTTGCCCACAAGATCTTGTGTGTCCAGTGTCCATTTGAGCATCTTCATGCTGCCCGTTTGGTGATCAGATGCCTATAGATATTATACATTAATTATGGTTTGAGATGGTGATGATCATTTTCAGCTAAAGGCATTGTTTGAGGTGAGGTTCCTGGTTGCTGAGATATGCACCCAGGCCAGGCAGGAACCACTACTCTAGTCAGAGTAAGCTAGATACACACTAAGGGGCAGAGTACGATCTCGCTATGAAAGCCCTCCGTATGACTCAGATCCGGAGGGCTTTCCTAGCGAATTATGCTCCGTGAGTCTGAGCAACCGATTCCGATGCACCTGTATGGTGATGGACTCGGTTCACTCAGACTTCCATTGAACTCTATGGGAGCCTGTATACTGAATGCGTACACAAGCTCCCGTAGCAAAAAGGGTGGGTGGGGAAAAAGCATAAACCTTGTGGTGTCCAACCCATGGTGCCCGACACACTGTGCATGCATGGAAAGGTGGGACCCATGGGTACCCCACTGGACCCATTCGGAGGGCACCGGGTGAAAGGGGGCCCGCTACAGCCCCCGAAGTCTGATTCCCACAGCCGTTTTGTCTCGCTGAGACCGAGTCGATACGGCTGTCCGAATCGTGCATCATACTCGCTTGCTTGCTTGGAAGCCGTCTCCAATGCACTGCACAATTCAGCTTTAAATGAGTTGGAATGACAGGATCAGGTTCAGTAATGATTCATTAGACGCCGATGAGATCTTCTCATCGAACTTGCACATTCGGAACAGGGGAAGATTTGGTCATAAACATTAGCTCCGAATCGGATTTGCTTGTTCCGGAACCCGTCTGGAGGCCTTCCTATCGAGATCATAATAGGCCCCTAAAAGATAACCTGTGCTCACCCTCTGATAGCTTAACAAAGAGTAGTCAGTCTTATATTCAGAGGCAATGTGTAAAGTATTTTTGCAACACACACAGTAACACAATGAATACACCATAAAAAGACTCCACACAGATTTAGAAAAATAGATTATAACATTCTAAACAAAACAAGACCAATGTGACAAAAATCCAAAGTATAGAAGTTGAAATATTGATTTGTAAATGCATAAATGTAATAAAACGCCTAGAAGCAAGTAGTGCTAAAAAGTTTTCTTTAGATTGCGCTGGACCAGGGCAAAGTCAAAGTTCGAGCTGACTGGGCTGGAGCTGGAGTTGCCTACAGGACCCACACAGGCCCCAGTGAATATAGTACCCTTCCTGGTCACAAAAAGTGATATGCATCGATGTTGAGGCCTACAGTGGCAGGATGTGTCAATCTTTTTCACACAGTCAGTTCCGAAGATGGGAACTGTAGTCGAGAGGTGCTGAGCAATGCACCAGATTCTGCCATGCAGTTGAGGGAATTTGTCGATCTCACCAAGCTGCAGTGGCAGCGATACGCTGTTCAATGCGTCACTCTATGGAGTCAAAGCACTTGTTCGAATGTGATGTGCTGATTTTACTCCTGCAACCAGGTTGATGCAATTGTTCTGCTACATACAGACAGAAGATGCATTGAAATTAGTGCTGCAAGTATCTGGGTCACTTACAGTGAGCCAGGCACTGGAGCAGGGTTCGAGACTTTGATATCCCTGAATCTCAAGCAACAGGAGGTAAGTCAACAAGCCTTGGGCAATCCCTTAGAGTGAAGGCAGAGTCCCTCTCTCCTTCAGCACAGTCAGAGAGCAGCAGGCTGTAGGGCAACAAACAGAAAAGAAGACCTTGTGGATCAGCAGTCCAGTTGAGTCCTTTAAGCAGGACAGCTGTTCTACTGGCACTGCTTCAGTTACAAGTCCAGTAGTGTCTGATTTTAGGGGGTCAGAGACCCAGTACTTATACCCAAAAGTGCCTTTGATGTGGGGGTGACTTCTAAGCAACTCTCTGAAGTGCACATGTATCCCTTTCAACCCAGTCCTGTCTGCCAGACTACCTGTGGGGGTAATCAGTCATTTGTGTGGGGATAGGACACTGTCTATTCAAGTGAAGTGTTGCCTTCCATCCTGCCCAGACAAGCCCATCAGAAGGCAGACAAATACAGATGGGTACTCAGACACACCTATCCTTCCTGTGTTGTGACTGTCTAGAGAGAATCCACAAAGTATAGCTGTCACCCACCCTCGATGTGTATTGGAGACAGGCTGTCAGGCACACAGAGCAGTAAGTGAGCAGAAATGTTCACTTTCTAAAAGGGTCATTTATAAAATAGCAATAGTAAATCCAGCTTCAACAGTAAGTAGAATGTATCAATACCATTCCAAACATATGAAACGTGTAAAAGCTACTCCTCTCTGATCAGGAATTACAGCTTAAAAGGGCATTAAGGAATTTTGGGCTACCTAGAGCCTAACTTAGGGGTGACTTATGCATAGTAAAATGGGGATTCCATGCTTGTCAAGTAGCTTTAAATGCCAACCCAAAGTGGCAGTAAACTGCACACACTGGCCCTGCAATGGAATGCCTGAAACAAGCTTGAACAACTACTTCTGTGGGTGGCACAATCAATGGTGCAGGCCCACAAGTAGTATTTCATTTACAAGCCCTGGGAATATGGTATACCACTTTACAAGGGACTTAAACGTGAATTAAATATGCCAAACCGGTGTAAACCAATTATACAATGTGGAGAGGAGAGAGCTCATGCACTTAGCACTGGTCAGCAGTGGTAAAGTGCCCAGAGTCATGAAGCCAACAAAAAGGTGGTCAGAAAAGAGGAGGAAGGAAAATGTTTGGGGCGACCCTTTGAAGAAGGCCATTTTCCAAAAGGCACAATTAAGAGTTGCTGATTAGGTGGCCTTTGAGTAACAAAATTGTAGTCTAGAGTAGCTTCCTGTTTGAGAAGAAATCTGTTAGTGTTACAGGGATGTCACAGAGAAACCACCCATTAGGGCTCTAAGGACAACAACAGCTTTTCACCTTGATGATCTTATGTTTGAGGATTATAGACTGCTGAGGGAATACACCAGATCACCTCTTGTCAATTATCTCCAGCCTCATCTTTTATTGTTTGCATTAAATTTGCATTAAAGTCTCCCATGATCGGGGGCGCTAGATGGCGCGCTTGCAGAATGGCTGCCTAGACTCGCAGCTCCCGCTCCTTGGTAATTGATCCTTCATAGATCCTGCGCCACGAGGTGCTGTATCACCCCCAAAAGACCGGATCCCACATCCAGACATCGCGCTCCACACTCGTTCCAAGTTTGGGGCCGCTGCGCGCTCTGGGGCCGGAGCTACGGGCTGCTGAAATCTGCCCGACTTTCGCTTTGGAGCTGCGGAGAGCGGATGCCCGGCCGCTGCAGTCACGCGACCCTGGGGACTGCCACGAGGTTTCCAGGCCGCATCAAGCCTCTGCAATCGGGATCCTCCTGGGACGGCGTGCGGGGGCGACCACGCAGGTAGGCGACTGCTGGAGACTTCGCCTTGGGTCCCCCCCCTCCCCCAGCTTCTGCTGACTCGCCTTGATGGCGCTGAGTGGGGGCTGCTCCTCGCACGGCGGGTGGAGCTGCGACCCCTCCGGACTGCTGTGCCGGCCTCCCGCATTGCTGCTGATCCCGGCCTGTGCGGCGCGGACCGCTGGACCTGCTGGCTGGGGGTCGGGGCCGGCCCCCCTGCACAGAGTGTCGCCGTCACGTCCCGCATCACTCACCTGCAGACCACTGCATCGCGTCGGGTGCCGGCGGTACTGTCGGCTGTGCAGACGCTGCGTGTCCGCCCTGCGGGGAGGCCCCTGGCTGCTCCCCTGTGCAGCGCCGTCCTGTGGGACGCGATGCCCCACTGTTAACTGCCGCTATCTGCCCTTCTGATCTGGACCCTGCTGCCCGCTATTGCCACCGGTGCCCAGGCCTCTCCCCAGCCGGCTCTGGGCTGCAAGTGCCCACTACTGCGACCACGTGCCTCTGGCTGGACAATCACCTACGCTTTCTTAGCGCTTGGAGGCTGCATAGCGCTTATCCCTGACGGCGCCTCTACTGCTGTATATTGAGTCATACCGTGATTGCACTTCTCCTGCCTGCTGCTGGCTGTATCTTCCCTGCGGGGCCTGACCTCGCGCTGAACTGCTCTGCCATCATTCATCTTGGCCCATAAATCGCCTCCAGACGCTGCCATGGGGCGGCCCGAGACTCGCCAGCCCAAGCTAAGTTTCGACAGCGCTCGTAAAGGCGCCACATCGACACAGATGAACCCGGGGCCTAGCGTGCCTTCTCCGCAGCCTACCCCGCCTCCGACCCCTGCTGTGGACCTTACCAACCTGATTCAAGAGATGCGTCAGGGCTTCGCCACCGTTGTGGAGAAGGTAGATGGGGTCACGGCTCGACTAGACGCCTTAGTCCACAAGGTCGACCGCCATGAGGAGCGCATTACGACCGCGGAGCAGCGAATATCCGATAACACTGATGTCACTACGACCCATACGACGCAGCTGGCCAGAATGGACAATCTACTCTGCGTTATAGCGGCAAAGAATGAGGACTTAGAAGCACGCAGCCGCCGGAACAACATACGCATTACGAATGTGCCAAAGTCCACAGCCACGGGTAGGATGGAACTATACGTGGAGAAATTGCTTAGAGGCTCAATCGGAGAAGAGGCTTTCTCGCCTCAGTTCATTGTGGAGAGGGCCCACCGCTCCCTGGCGCCTGTGCCCCAGCCTGGTCTGCCACCTGGGCCTATAGTTGCTCGTCTCCTGAATTATCGCTATCGTGATACTGCCCTCAGAGCTGCCTGGACTCAAAGATCACTGCAGTACAACGGAATTACATTTTCCATCTACCCCGACTTCACACCGATGGTTCAGGACGAACGGCGCAAGTTCCTTCCAGTGAAAAAAAAACTGCGGGAGGCCCAAATAGACTATGCCCTCTTGTATCCTGCGAAGCTCCGAGTTACCCATCAGGGCAAGCAACGCTTTTTTACCAATCCGCAAAAAGCTGAGGACTTCCTGAAGACGATACGTAGGGCACGCAGGGACGAACATGTATCTGCGGATGAACAGGAGAATGCTGACCTACCTCCAGTGCACCACAATGACTAACTATCCCTACATGCTTTGAGTTGCATATGATCCGCGCCGACCTGCCTGCAAGCAGCGGCTCGGACTTTAGTAGCTGGGGTGATACGAGACCGATGGACCTGCATGGACCCTGCACCCCAGTGGTAACGTACACCAAGGACCACTTTCTCGGCCCTAGTCTCCACCGAGGGCGGTACAGTTCCGGAGCTACGGACCGGATAGTGGCAGTGCGCGCTCTATGCTGTACCCCTATTGGGTGTTCCCCATTGCCTTGTTGCATTTTTTGCTGTTTGCGTTGCTACAGTTGGGAGGGAGGGGGTGGGGGGGGCTGCGTGGGGGGGTCCATGGCTACTGGCATGATTGGGATGCTGGGGTGAGTGGGGGGGGATGGGTTTCAAGAGGCTCACGTTGTTAGACTGTGTGTATATTTGCTAACCTGGTGTATGCCTTGGTGCTGGTGGGGTGGATGTGGATTCATAATGTGGCCCCCTCGGGCGCTATCACTTCTACTGTTGCTATGTCCATGGCTGCTTTGAATACGACTGCGCGACTGACATGCTTATCATGGAATGTCCGAGGATTGAACAATGCTAAAAAATGCAGAAATGTTATTGCCTACCTGGATAGACATCATGTGCAGGTTGCCATGTTGCAGGAGACGCATCTGCCTGTGCGAGGCGGTGCCTCTTTTGCGTCGAAATGGGCTGGTGCCCGTGTTTTTTCCTCCTACTCGACTTATGCAAGGGGTGTGGCGGTGCTCATTGCCCGCGGAGTGCCTTTTCACCGCTTTGGAGAGGCGGAGGACAGAGATGGCCGTTATACTTTGTTGTGGGGTAGGGTGGGCCACGACGTCTACTTATTTGTATCGATGTATGCACCGAATGTTGATTCACCTGCCTTTTTTTCCACATTGTGGGGTAAGATTGTGGCTGTTGGGGCGCGACACATCATCTGGGGTGGTGATTTCAACTTGGCGCTGGCACCCCCCCTAGACAGAGCGGATAGTGTTAGCTCCTACAAGCCTAAGGCCAGGGAGGCATTGGAGGGAGTCGTGGAGGAGGGTGGACTATTAGATGCCTGGAGACACCTACATCCCCTTGGACGGGAGGGTACACACTTCACATCTCACACCGGGACATGGGCACGCTTGGACTACTTTCTGGTTAACAGGGAAATTGCTATAGAGTTGTTGGGGGTGGACCATTTGCCCAGAACCTATTCTGATCACAGCCCTGTGTCAATGCAGTTCCGTACTCCTGGGTGGGACAATCCGCGGCCGCAGTGGAGACTGCGTCCCGATGTGCTTCTCGACAACCTATTTCGCACTGAGCTGGGTGAGGAGATAGAGGATTTCTTTCCTAGAAATAAAGGCTCGGTGGAGTCAGTTGAACACATATGGGAGGCTTTCAAAGTCACTATCAGGGGGTTCTGCATCTCTAAAAGCCACGGGGTACTGCGTGATATCCTACAAACCGTCACCACACTGGAACGGGACCTGCGGGCTCTGGAACTCCGCATGACGTTAGACACTGACCCACGCCTGCACGCCACCTTTAGAGAGACACTATCAAGATATGAGGAGGAGGCGGCCAGGGAGGCGAAGTATCGGGGTAAGCACTGGGTAGCCCGGAAATACTGCGAGGGGGATAGGCCTGGAAAAGTGCTTGCTGCGATCACACGACCATCACGGGTGCATAACACTATACTAGAGCTTACCGATGAGTCCGGTGCCACCATCAGAGACTCGGATGCGATACTCTCCACCTTCACGACACATTACTCTTCACTCTATACTTCCACGGCAGAGGTAAATGCGCCATACGGTGCGTACCTCAATGACGTGGCGCTGTGCTGGCTCAGCGATGGGGACAGGGAGTTTCTTGCAGCACCTTTTGAACTGGACGAGGTTCGCGAGGCCATCATGTCCCTCAAAAATGGTAAGGCACCGGGGCTCGATGGCATACCAGCCGAGTTCTACAAAGCCTATATTGACGTTATGGCGCACGTGCTCCGCGAGGTCTTTACCGAGTCCCTTGCTGATGGGATACTTCCCTGCTCTATGCGTGAGGTAGTGATCACCTCCCTTCTGAAGCCGGATAAAGATCCCTCCTCCTGTGACTCTTACCGTCCACTTTCCCTCCTAAACTGCGATGTTAAGATACTCGCCAAGATTCTGGCCACTCGACTGTCGCTGCTAATGACCAGACTTGTTCTGCCTGATCAATCTGGCTTTGTTGCGGGCAGATCCACATCCCATAATCTTCGCACCCTCTTCTCCTTGCTCCGCACGGTCCACCCTGACGTCCCAGTGGCGGCTGTGTTCCTGGACGCCACCAAGACGTTCGACTCGATCGAGTGGCCATACCTCTTTTCGGTCCTGGCCAGCATGGGATTCCCTAAACTGTTCCTTTCCTGGGTTCGCCTCTTATACACGGACCCCACGGCGAGGGTACTAATTAATGGACGGTTGTCGCATCCTATTACACTCACAAGAGGCACCCGCCAGGGATGCCCGCTCTCTCCCCTGTTATTTGCCATCGCGGTCGAACCGCTCGCCTGTCGCTTACGACAATTACACCGAGCGGGAGCGGTACAATGCCTGCAGCTGCAAATTGATGTATGCCTCTATGCGGACGACATCACACTGTACGTCAAATATCCTGAGATGCATCTCAATCCCCTGCTTCGGGAGTTCATCCTTTTCGGTGGGGTGTCAGGTGTTCACATCAATTGGGCCAAGTCACAGTTTTTTCCTCTTACAGATGCGGTGCACGCCTTCCCTCTTGATTATCCGTTGGTGTGGTGCCGCGATGATCTTCGTTATTTGGGAATCCGTATTTCTCGCGATAAGGACGAGACGCTACGATCCAATTATGGAGTAGCTATAACCAAGTTGACTGCCTCCGTCGATAGATGGATCACATTGCCACTCTCCATGGCTGGGAGAGCTTCGCTCATAAAAATGGTGATATTGCCCCGCTTTCTGTATCTTTTTCTTAATATCCCCTACTTCCCTGGTGCTTTTTTCTTCAAGACACTCCGTACGGAGCTGCGCAGGCTTTTCTGGGGCGGCAACTCCCCCCGCTTAAAGTGGTCGACACTGACCCTTCCCTACGACAAGGGAGGATTCGATGTCCCCGATTTTGAAGCATACTACCAGTGCGCGCTGGCGCATTTTGCCTACCACTGGATGGCTCCTACTCCCTTCATGCCGCATATAGCGGTAGAAGACTGGATCGTGCACCCACTCCTGCTCAACGGCCTGCTACACTGTCCTGAGACGTCCATCACCACATCGAATACCTCGGTTTCCTGCACATTAGATGCATGGCGCCGCATCGCTAAGCAACTGTTATGCCCGCTGCCCTACTCCCCCAGACTACCGCTCACCTACCATCCACAACTTTCCCTGTTATCAGAACTGGGATTCCGTCAACTCTGTGATAAACTACTTGTCACCTGCTGGGGTGATCTGTTTCATGAGAGTCATTTCAAGTCCGCTGACCTATTTTTTAAAACGCATGAGCGTACTCCCCTTGAACTCTTTTACTATATTCGGCTACGTGCGGGGATGCGTGACATCCTGCCCGACTACCCTGCTGAGCCTGAGATCCTGTCACCGCTACACTTCCTCTTGGGATCGCAAGACGGGACCCACTTGGTCTCTGGGCTCTACCGCCAGATTCGCAGTGCTGCTCCAGAGCAGGTCTCCGCTGCTCGGCTACACTGGTCTGCTGAACTTGCCATCGATATCTCAGATGACCAGTGGAAACACTGCTGTACACTGACTTCCCGCATCTCTGCCAGCTGCAGATTGAAAAATATTCATTACAAATTCCTTCAGCGGATATATTACACGCGGTCCGGAAGCATAGATTCGGGTTGGCTGATAATGACCGTTGTGAGCGTTGTCGCGCCGCCATGCTGATTTTCTTCACCTGGCATGGGACTGCCCCCAGATTGCTCGCTACTGGCGACAGGTGATGGAGGCCATTGCGGAGATGGTGGGGGAGGCGATCCCTGCGGACCCTCTGATAGCCATCCTCGGATACACGATGCAAGTGCCTAGAGATTGCAGAAAATTCGTTGACACAGCTTTGCTCTTGGCCAAGCGGCGTGTTGCGTGCCGCTGGAGCAGGGGGAGGGCGCCCAAGTTCAAGGACTGGCTTACAGATTTGACATATTGCCAGGATCCGCATGCTACCTTTGCTGAGCTGCTACCTCTCTCATGTCGGCCCAGGGATATTTGGGATCCTCTGGTGCACTAACTGCTCAGGCGCTCGGACGATGACGCGCAATCAGGTGACTTACCTGTCACTCCTCAGCACCCTGAGCTCTCTCCTAGAACTTAACCTATAGCTCCTGCTGTGGCTTTCAGCCCTCCCTCTCTCTATATGCCCTCATACCCCTACGGACTCCCTGGCGATGTGGGCTGCCCTGCCCCGATCGACCTGCCCCCTCCTCCTCTCTGAGCATGTACGCCCTCTCTCGCACTCACGACACGATTTCACACCTCTGGCGGGCGACATCCCGGGGTACCCTGCGCTTTCCTAAGATCGACCTCTACTGACTTTTACAGCACTGGGATGGAAGTTCTGGACACAAACTCCCCCACACGCCTCTACCTGCCCGGACTGCCACAATACACCACTATCACTCATCACTGCTACATGGTCATGCACTGCCTCATTGTTGTTACCTCGTTGGGATGTTTTGGTTCCTGTTCTACAAAATACAAAAAAAGGAGAGAATATTCTCTCGATCAAAAAACTCTGTTCGACTGCTGCTCATCCTTACTTGTCCTACATCACCGGATGCGGAACCAGCGTCATATATGTTTATGATGTGCCGCCGGGCCCCCGGGATGCCGGCTTCCAGGCTGTGTATTGCTCATCTTCTCCTGCTGCCGGCCTCCGGGTTGTAGGCGACCCAAGCTGTGTACCATACTCTGTTTACTCCAATAAAGCAGATTTGAACCCCAAAAAAAAAAAAAAAAAAAAAAAAGTCTCCCATGATCACAACATAGTCTTCTGGATAATCAAGCAGTATATCTGTTGATGCTTCCTCTGGCTCTTTAAAGTGTATTTTTTAAATTATTTATCTTAGGTTGATCCACACATTGATTATCAGCATATGGATGACAGTTGAGTACTTAGGCTGGGCTTAAGCTCGAATTTTAGAGGCTGACACTCAGAGGTTATGCTGGACATGTTTAGGTTTAGGTCAACTTTTATCAATATTGCCATCTCCAACTTCGGTCATTGAGGCTGCGATTCTTACAGGCTAATTTATAGTTGGTTTCGAACCTCTCAATTTGAGTCTCTTCCAGGCACCAAGTTACTTGAAGACATATGCTATCAAAAGAGGCAAGAAAGTATGCCACACTGTACTGCGGTATTCACGTTAGGTCTCCTACATTCTGGGGTCATAAATAAATTGGTAGAAGATGCTTTTGGGGTGATTTAGCTCATGTTCATTATTAAGTACAGGAGCTAACCAACCCCAATCCTCTGGTGAGTGGGTTGGACTGACTAAGTTGACTTGTCTGACTGAGGAATCCATATAGTCCTTTGCTGTGGTTCGTAAATTGTGCTGCGATCTGGAGTGACTGATATTGGGAGCTCAGTAAAAAAAAGTCACCATGCATACTTTGGTGTGTTAAACACTGAATCTGCGTGTTATGCCACATTTTCAAGAAGAGAACATTGTATGGAAAGGAATTTAGAGCGCACATAAAATGCCTTACTCTGTTAGCATGAGGTTTGCCAAGTGAAATAAATACCTTACCCTTTTTTGTCCTTCTTGGAATTAGAGGTCCAATGGCTGATGGCACAGGGGTGTCTAATGGAGAGCCTTGTTTTCACTTTCCGATCCAAATACTGTACAGGAGGATATGATAAAGCACAGCTTAAAGTATGGGTCAAACGGCTTATTTCAATTCCAGCTAAAATAAAGGGTTCAGTGTTCAGTATTCTTAGCACTACCTTTTGCCATTGGCACTCCAATACAGGACCGTACAACACTTCTGTGTTAAATTGGGGGGGGAGGGGGCACATGATTTCAAGCTAGCAGCTAGTTATTGTTTCAGACTTTAAACTACTTTATAAAAGTCAGTTTACTATACAAAACACACCAAGATAATGCATTCTTGCACACAAAAAATATTTGGCCTTATTTATGAGGCCATGCGTCAGTTTTGCGCTGCTGTTGCATCACTTTTTGTGACGCAACAACAGCGTAAAACATGCCTGCTGTTGCGTTGTATTTACAAAGTGAAGCATCTAAGCAGATGCGTCATTTTGTAAACCCCTGCACTACATTATACCTGCGTCAGGAAACCTCGTAGAAGTGATGCAGTGAAATCTATGAGATTTCACTGCGTCACTTCTAGGACGCCATTGCGTCAATATCTTACTCCTTCCTCACAGCAGGCGTAAGACTGACGCAGGCCCTTTCACATGGGGCTTGCCCCATGTGAAAGGACACATTGCTGGGGTTGAGTTACTTTAGTGACACACTCCAGCAATGCGTCACTTTTGCACCTACAGAAACGTCAGAAATACTGACGTACCTGTAACTCCTTTCGACATGATGCATCACACTGTAAATATGACGCATCCAGCATGTCACAAGGACGGCGCAATGAAAAGTGACGCATCACTGCTTTCACGCAGCAATGCATCAATTTTCATAAATGAGGCCCTTATATGGATATATTTTCAAAGTATTTGGACCAAGTATTCCATAAAATATCCAAATGCCTCAATCTACAGGAAAACCACAGACATTGTGTGGACAATTGGTTTACTATTTTATAAATGTTACTTTCCTATTGAAATGGGCCTTTAATTTGCCAAATTTTTGTTGCTGGCACCTTGGAGGACAATTTCCCAGATCAAACCGGAAAAATCCTCATGAAGGTTTTATAGAAAGTATCACTCTCTCATCACAGCTCTCCGATTGGTTATGTATCTCGTAATACATGTTACTTAAACCTGCATTTTGTCCTCATGTTTGAATACTCATTATTTAAAAAAAAAACATGTTTTAAAAAAATATTACACGAGAAGTAGAGAAAAAAAGAGAAAATCAACTCTTTAATTTTTAAACGATTTGGAAGGTGAATAGTTTAGATGAAAATCTATTAGTCAGTGATGGATGTTATCACTAGTGTAAGTGCCTGACATAGGCTGTGACACGTGAGACGTTTTCATTCGAATATATTTCAGCCTGGGTCGTTTAAGATAAGCTTATCTCTTCAAATAGCACTTTTATTTACTTTAGCAAAAGCAGTATGAGCGCTAACCTCATATTCTCAACAGAAAATCCAACTTTTAATAATAAACATATTGTTTTCATCAACGATGGCTAGCTGCAGGTCCTGGTCTGTCAATCACTCTGGCAGGCAGCTGGCGACCTCAGTCAAACCTTAGGTGGTCATTGCCTCAGCTGCGCAAAATGAAATAATTCGACTGTCAAGAATCTGCTCCACAGGTGAGACGAGTGGTCAATCTGTCTGTATCCCGAACGCCCCCATGGCCCATACATTTGGCATCCATGGGGGAAGATAGGTAGAATCCCGTCAGCGGAAGTCATAAACTGTGAAAAGAGATTCAGAACAGAACCACTGGGAAATCAGCGAAGAAGTTAAAAGAATAATCGAAAAAAATGTTATTTTTTCGGCCAGCAACTTGTTATTGTTTCGGTGGCCAGTAACTCGTTCTCCCAAGATGGTGATTTTTGCAGAACTTTAATACAGACCTGTAAGAACAACAGCTAGAGGGTGTTTTCACAGAGCTATTCAAAGACACAGGTGACAGAAGTGATTGACTAACGGGAGAGAGCAAAAGTAAACAATGCTCCATGGATGAGAAAAAATGGAAGGTGGGCATTTATTAGGAAGTTAATTAATATGGCAAATAATAAGGAGGCTCTGGTTTTACATCAATGGAAGACTGAAAGAAGATGAGCTCCTACTTCTCCATCGGCGGCTGGCTCAGGTAAGTGCGGTGAGGCGGGGCAGTGACAGGACAGGGGGGGAAGCCGAGAGACGATGGAATTATTATTTATTTATTTAAATATACCTATTCCGTGGTCCGTCAGCTTCCCCCTCTACCGCTCCCCGCGCCCCGCTCCCCGCGCCCCACTGCCCGCCTCACCGTCTGACCGCGCTTATCTCCTCACATTGGGACCTATTGATAAAATACATTTTATAGTATGGTTCTTAGGACTATAATAGTGTTAGATACGTTGAGGCAGATTTACAAGCCCCTTGCGCTGCTTTTACACCGCCGTTGCGTCACTTTTGTGACGCCGCGGTGGCGCAAAAAATGGGCCATGGTGCGGGGTATTTACAACGTGATGCATCTCCCAGATGCGTCACGTTGTAAAGCCCTGCGCCAGAAGAGGCGTACCATCGCAGGGGGAGGCGTTCCGGCGCAGGAACGCCTCCCAAAAGTGGCTGAGTGAAATCTACAAGATTTCACTCAGTCAATTTTGGGCCCAAAAACTCTGTGCCTTCTTGAAGCAGGCGTAAGTATTGACGCAGCATTGTGCACATAGGGCCCCCCTGATCATTTCTGGAGCTGCGTCGCTTTTACGGCACAGATGCGTGATGCATCTGTGCCGTTTTTGCCCCATGGTGCGCCGCATTGTAAATGCGGCGCATTAAGGGTGGCGGAGCTGCGGCGCACAATTACTGGCGCATCCCTGCCGATATGCAGGGATGCGCCAGTAATTGTAAATCTGCCCCGTACTACCTACAAAATGCTATTTGAAAACTTTTGTGCGGCGGTTACGCACCTGCCTCTCCCATCTTTTTCTGGAGTGGAGCTCTCCACCCCAGACTGTGAAGTCTTTACACATGTAAGTATATATATTGATAGTAAATGTGGGAGAAACAGATGGGAATAGCTAGAAAATGAAGAATATCCATGAACAAAGGGGAGGGAATTGGAGAAGAGTTAGGAGAGGTTCAGGTAGGATTAGACAGGGGTGCAGGGATTGAAATACACCCATCCACAAAAAGCAATATTTAATTGCCATTAAGCTCATTGCTATTCACAAAAAGCCCTTCCCAAGTTACTTCAGACAGAAAGGTACTCAAAACCGTTCTAAATTACTCCACCTCAAAACTCAAGTAAGCCGAGCGCCACGCTTGGATAACCACAGGTACTGCAACACCTTTCAATAAGAAATAAGGTAGGGACTTAAAATCAAGTCCTGTAGCAAATAAAGTTAAATTAAATAATTCAAAATAGTTGGAAAAATAAAACTAAGGGGGTCATTAGGATCGCAGACGGACTTGCGTCCGTCCGCGACCCCAGAGCAGGAGGGAACCTCCGCATGGCATGCGGAGCTCCCTCCTGTGCAATTAGGATGTGACCGCAAGGGTTGCGGTCACATCCTCTATTTTTAACATTGCGGCGGGTGGAGCTTCAATGTTAAAAATGCACGCATTGCATTTGCATGCAGTAAGAGGCAGGCACCGCGCGGTGCCTGCCGCTTTCTGCATGCAAATGCAGGGGGGTACCATAGGTACCCCCATGTGCACACCCCACCCCCCTTCACCTAGGGGGCCCGCAACGGGCCCCCGCAGTGAAGTTCCGTATGCTTTTCCACGGCGGAAAACCCGCCGCGGAAAAGCATATTTTACAGGCCATCCTAATATGGTGGACGGTGTCTGGAAGACACCGTCACCATATTAGAGCTTTTCCGCCGCGGTTGTAAGCCAGCCGCGGCGGAAAAGCTGCGGACGGAAACCAGGACCCACCAGCCATCCTAATGTGGCGGTGGGTCTTTGGTCAGTCCGCTGCGGTTTTTCCGCATCCTCTGGGCCGGCGGTGCCTTCCGCCGGCCCCGAGGATGCGGAAAAACCGCAATCATATTGACCCCCTTAATGTAGAAAATAAATATAAGCATATCTATTATTTGTTTATGACGATTGTAACGATTTTTTTATTTAACAATTAATATAAGATTTAATTTAAATAAAATTTAATTATTGTATACATCACTATAAATAATACCTATGCATAGTAAAAAATCGATTTTTTCTTTGTGAGAATCTAATATTAATTTAACCCTGACCCAAAAAAATTTTCATTTAACTTAATATATTAAAATTAACTAAACATTTAATTCAAAATTAAGATAACAGTGCTGTCACATGTTTGTGTTTTGTTTTACATTTAAAATAAATGTATACAATTATTTACAATAATATTAAGCTAAAAATATTTTGACTAATATTTTTCGAGTTAAATAAACTTTTTTACTTTCACTTTACCTTAACATAGGGAGACTCTGCAGTCAGTACCGAGATCTCTTTATGGGAATGTATAGAAAAATGTAAGACTTAGTATGGAGATAAATTTTATTTACAAGCAACTGGACAATATCACCATTAGCGAGTTTTGCTAACTTGGTCACGAGGAATTAGGATTGGGTGCGCCTTTTAGGGGGCATAGACCGTCCACTTCCTTGTTTTTGGTCCTGACGAAAACCTGGTATATTCCATCTAAGGTTGGAACATGTAGACAAGCACACATACAGAGATACTTCTGGCCGTAACTACCCTCATAGTATCTCGCCACTTTTTAATATTGTCCAGTTGCTTGTAAATAAAATGTATCTCCCTACTAAGTTAAACCAGGACAATTTTTAACACACTTTTTCTGCACTTACACTCACAACCTGCTCCACTGTATTTCAGGTGTTGACGTTAGGCCGCCAGGGTGGACCCCGATGATGAAGCATGTCACCTCTAGGCTGGTGAGTGAAGGTTTTTTTACAAAAGGATAAATTCTTTCCTTTTGTCAGTCACACACCCCATTAGGAATTCTCCTGATTCTCTATGGTGGTACTCCTCTCTTTGTTTATTTAGTCCATAATCAGGGGAACAGGAGTACTCTCCGTTCACTTAAGGTGAACACGATCCCTTGCTCTCCCTTTTGTTAGTTTGCTGTTTATTATTGTACACCAAAGCGGTGCTAGGGAGTGCTTCAGTTTTTTTGTTTAGTAGGGGTGGAATAGGGTCAAGGACATGGGAAGAGGGTTAGTAAGTGGAGATCAGTGTGATAATCTCATGTTTCTGGATGGGGCAGAAACTTAGCCAAGTATTGGAGGAGGGGCAAGGAGCGACAACGACTGCCCCGGGTGTGGTGCTCTTAGTGGGTCGAGTGTTAATAGTGTCCAGAGAGACTTCGCTCTTAGTGATCTTGTCGTTAGAGAAGTTGGCGAAGTTGTCACAATGTTCGTTGGGCGCCTGAATTGATGAGGTTACAGGCTTGGAGGTTTGTTGCCTGATGATGCTGTAGAGCTCTCGGGGTATATTTTTGCGCTTTCCAGCGCAGGGCAAAAAAACACGGATTTCTTGTTTTTGAAGACATTGTTGTATTTCCTGTGGGCTGTTTTGAGTTGATCGTGGAGCGAGGAGGTAGGGTTCTTCCTCCAACTTCTTTCTATGGCTCTTAGGTTTCTCCTTTCGGCATTAGAGTCAGTTTTGAACCAAGACCTGGCTGGAATAGCTCTGCTTTTTTTCAACTTTCGGGGAGCGAGTTGGTCCAGCATAGTCTCCAGGTTAGAGTTGTACCGCGTAGTGAGTTCGGTAGTGGAGAGGTGGTCATTGGGGCAGGACAGGAGCGAGCTTATCCTTTCGTCGAGGACTTCCATGGGAATCTGAGAGAGGTTTCTGGCCCATTTTGGGGGCCTTGCAACAGTGGTTGAGAGAGAATTTGTTGGTTAATATGGAATAGGATCATGTGGTGATCCGACCAGTCCACGGGGGTACGTGTTCGAACGAGATTGTGTCTCGTTTGGTGATGATGGCATCTAAGGTAGCTCCTTTGTAGTACGTCTCTTCTGTGCAATGTTGGGTTAGATTATTGTCACCGAGAAGATTGGATAGCATTTGAATTAGCGGATTATGTGTTTCATTCCATCGCAGGTTAAGATCACCAAGAATTAAGGTGTTGGAGTCTCCAAGAGCGCAGTGAGCAATCAGGACTAATAGTTGTTTCCCAAAAGCTGAGGTGTTGCACTGTGGGTGATACAAAAGGTGACAGAGCAGTGTTCCATTATTTTTGGTCTTTATGTTTGTGGTAAGGTATTCAAATATGTTGTATTTGCACAAGTCTATTTCCATGATGGAGATGTTGTCTTTATGGATGATGGTTACTCCACCCCCTCGTTGTTCTTTACTGTTTTTGTTGATAATGAAAAAACCTGGGGGCACAAGCATGCCTAACCATGGTGAGGAGAGCTTATTGAGCCAGGTCTCCGTGATGAACGCAATGTCAACGTCTTGCAAGAGAATGGCTTCTGCTAGTTTGGTTACATGCATGGATGCCGATCTGCAGTTGATGAGCATGCAGTTGGTGGAAAGCTCTTTATTGTTAGGGTTCATTTCCTTGGATGCCGTGGGAAGGGAGGTGAGGAAAGGCGGTCTGGGGAGTTTAGTGCACAGAGGGTCTCTTCCGAGACCCGTGATCACTTGGATCTTGGATTTAGGGGAGTCAAAGGGTGGTGTGTCGTACGAGGAGAATAGACCGGCTGCTCCTTTGTCTGACATCGCGGCTTCGGTCCTAGTAGGTCTAGAGGAGACGGGCTCGATGTCAGTATTTGAATGAATCGGAGCTTTAGTGCCGCGGGCTGTTGTTCTTAGGGTTTTTTTGTGAGAAGTCATCCTTCTCCATTCTAGGGTGTATCTGTACCTATGTCACGGGGATTGCAATGGGCCTAGTGGGGCACTGGTGGTGGACGGAGTTGGATGGAGAGGGTGACCTGGTGGAGTATTGTTGGGGCCTTCGGGCATTGTTGAGGTTGGTGAGGATTTCGTTCAGGCCCCGGGAAATTGTTTCTAGCTGGTTTTCTAGTGACGCGAGACGCTGCGCCATGGTGTTGTGTGCAGGGGTGAGGTCATCAAGGGGCAGGTCAGCCAGTGTAGTGACGGTCGTGTTTATGATGAGATGTCTATTACTACTGGTGTACCAAAAGGTATTCATTCCCCCTAGTAAATGAATTCACAACTTTTATCCCATTACATAAGGAGTTGAAGACTCTTATATTTGAATTTATCACAATGAAGTTGCTGCACTTACTTTTACTACTGCATATTTTAATAACGCCTGTAAATATAGATATCTGCCTCTGCTATGAAGAATTCAGAAGGGAAAAACATTCACCTGGTCTAATTCACACACACTTAACCTAATCTCGCTTACACATAAACACCACCCACACACGACACTCTACCTTCTTCAATAGGGACCGTGTTTTTGTGGCTGTTGATAGAGTATGATACCAGCCTCAGCCTTTTGGATAATGCCAAGCCCCTGACACCTAAATAGCAACTTAAATGAGGAGGAGTTAGACCTTGTAGTAACCTTTGTTACTGATCATTACGGGGGAACTACCTTGTTTGCCCCTTACACCCTCAGTGGAGCAGAGAAGATAGCATGATGACCTGAGTTTGTTGACTCTGGCAATGCTTCTGTGTTGAGAGTACACAACATGGGGGGCCTTAAAACAGTGCCAGGATAGCATGAGGTGGGTAAAGGTGAGGTTTTTCTAGATTCAGGTGGCATCTGGAGGAGGTCCAAGACTTAAATTGGTCTCCTCTTCTTCGATGAACGTGTCCTTTCCTCCATGCACCCTGATTTGCTGTATGGATATGGCATGCCTGTTCTCAGAAATCCCAATCTAAGGAAAAGTAAGAAAGAAACTGTGCCCCTCCACCTATCAATTATATTACTATTGCTAACTCATGTCACGCTCTCCTCCTCTCCTAGCACAGAAACCAACACCTTACAGAATCAATTGACATTCTGCTTTAAATCCCCATATATTGTGCATGAACTATATTATTTTCATCGCAATCTATCTTCATTTTTTCCAGTCCCCATATCCTGTGCTTTGATTGCAACAGCTGTAGTAGGAGTAGCCTCTAATATGGCAGATTGAACAAAACCACAGGTTAGCACACGTTGTTACCCCCACTCACATATGCCTTAAAGAGATCATTAATTGATATTAACAGTGTCCATAAAAGAATCAAAAAAGAAATTACATGTTCATCAAATAGCATTTGAGTATTCTAATCCTTAACGTATTTGCAGATGTTGAGTAACCCCTAGGAAATTTTTAACATTGCTAGCTTTTTAGAAGCGGCAGTCAGAGCAAGGAAAAAAAATAGAGAGGGCCCATGTGACTTAACTGATTAAATGTATATCTTTTTCTATTTAATGTGAAACGTTCTTCTCTCGTTCAATATGCACTTCACCTTATATTGCTTGAATTGTTTGGAAAGTTTGTTCATCATCATGCATATATCCCTTCCTTTTTAATGTGAAATGGTCTTCTCTCTTATAATATGCACTTAAAATGTCATTGCTTGAATTTTCAGAGTTTTTTTTTATCATGTGCATTTTGATCTGGGATTGTATTTTTACTACGATTGATTTTTGTTTTATGATTGTGTAATATTTGGGGTTTATGTGATGGATATTTTAACATGCTTTTATGGTTTTAAATAACCGGAAAAATTGATTTTGACTGACTGACTGACTGAATATTATAATCACACAAATCTCCACTAAATAGGGGTCAACATGACCAATTATAAAATACTTATATAAGCAATTATCACAAGATATAACATGGTTAAAAAAGTGTGCTCAGTGGACAGAGTGGACACACGGTGCTAATAGTGAAAAAGTGGCTACAGAAAAGTGATCACTCATGAAAACTAAGAAGGAACAGTGAAAGACTTTAGAATTCAACATAGAGAGCACGGATAGTTGATAAAGTCAATAAGAAATATATATATACTTTTTATAGATGTTTACTCGCCTAGGGCCAAAAAACTATTGTCAGCCAAACCACATTACAGGCAGGCGGTCGCCAATAGGTAGTTATAGTTAGGACCTAGTTTCCATAGGAAAAGCGTTTTTGTTTTCCCAATAACTTTTGGGTCGTTGTACAAATCTTCATCAAATTTTCAAAACTAGTGAGGCGCTCCAGTCAGCTTCTGTCTTGGAAGTTTCGGGGTGATTCGTGAAGCAGGGGCTGAGAAAAAGGGGGGTCTCATAGCACGTTTCCCCATGTTAATTTCCATAGGAAATTTTAGACAAGGCTACAGCCCGAACTGCTTAACGGAATTACACCAAATTTGGCAAAAAGCTAGCCCTTGGTTCAGAAAGCGTCCTTTTTTCAAAATGGTGTAAATCTGTTCAGTAGTTCCAGAGAAATTAGAAAAAGAAAGTTTCGATATCTGGGGCAGCGGTGGGTTCGCAAACCCTCCCAGGCACGAGCTTCACTCTGATTGGCTGGCAACACTTCAAACCAGGAAGAGTTGGTAGCCATCTTGTGATTCGGTAGAACCAAGTCACAAGAAAAAAGAAAAAGAGGTTAAAAAACAATAGAAGGGGGCAGGGTAGAAACACCCCTAGGCCTGCTCAGAAGGTCCCACAAGGACCCTCAGGGCCAAACAAAGCATTTTTAAAAAATAATTTCGGCAGAAATCGCGATGGAAACGGAGTCCTAACAAAATTATTATTTTTTTAAAACGAAGCACGGGCTCCAGCGTTTTGTTTTAAAAAAGCCCTCAATGGGCCAGGTCCCTCAAGCACTGCCAATGTATTAGCAGGTCCCCACTGGGTTCCATGTGGGCCCCCGCAGCCCCGGGGACTGCCACTTCTTCTGGGTTGTGAAATAAAATCTGTGGGGGGTTCCAATTCCCCCACCCTGCCCCAGGACCGCCACCTCCCTTGGGCTTGCAGAAACAACTGCTGGGGCATGCGACCCCCCCACAGCCCCGGGGAATGCCACCTATTGTTAAAAAAATACCTGTGTGGGGGACTCGACCCACCCGACACACGCCCCGGGGACCACCACTTCCTCCCTGGGGCACTAAATATGGAAATGTGGGGGTCTGCTACAGACCCCTGAGCCCCCAGGACCACTACCTGCCCAGGGATTTGCACTGGTAGGAACGGGGCCGTGCGCCACCCCTCCTAGAGCCCCCCCCAGGGCTGGCTCCTGCAGTGTCCCCGGGTGCCCACCCCAAGACACTGCTGTTTGCTATGGCAGGGTGAGAGCCGTGCAGCTCCTGCCCTGTTATAGCAGACACTGGTTTGGATTTTGGAAGCAAGAGCAGGTTTAATGCTCCTGATTCCAAAATCCAAAGCAGATTGCTTTTCCACAAGGGGAGCTTCATGTTAGCAGCTCCACTTCTGGAAAAGCCAAGCCGGCTCCCGCAGGAGGAGGGGAGCCGGCGGGACAGTGGGGGCATTGGGGCTCCCCACACGGTCACCAACAGAGTGGCCAGGCCCCGGGGATGGAAGTGGCCCAGGAGCGGGGCACGCGGCCCCCATCCCCCCAAAAAATAAATAAATAACATTTTAAAAAAAGAATGGAAAGGCCCTCCCCGGGGGATGGCAAATGCAAAAAGAACAATTGATGGACATAATGCAGAACAATGTCATACATTCACCCCAGTACAAAGATCTGGGTCAAAATCCATAGTTTTTTTGCTCCCCAAGCCGTTCCAGTTTGGACCCAGCCATAGTCTTGACCTTTTGTCCCATGGGAACGGTCCAGCCCGAACTGCCAGGCCGGGCTGGGGTCCGCAGGACCATAAATGGCTTGAGGAGGTGGGCCCCCTCCAAATATTAAAAAATAATATATTAAATACTGGCCATGTCCCGGGACCAAAAATGGGCTCAGGAGGAGGGGCACATGGCACCCTTCCCATATTTAAAAAAATAAAAATAAAATAGGGGTCAAGCCCTGTGGGATGGGGCCCCCAAGGTCCAAAAAAAAATAGGAAAAGAAGGGGGCCACACAGCCCCCCTTCTTTAAAAAAAACGCATTGCGCTGGAGGCCCGCCCCCTCAGTGCATTACTCTGCAAACGTGCCCCGTGACGCGTTGTAAGTTGGGGAATTAATTCCCCTTGAATACTGGGGGTCCCTGAGGGCCAACTAGCCCACCAGGTACCTCCAGTATGCACCACAGAGTTGCATTGCAGAGAGGTGGTCCAAGGCCCGCCTCTTTTTACACCTCTCTGCAACGCAGCTCTGTGGCGCTTACTGGAGGTACCTGGTGGATTAGTTGGACACCAGGGAGCCTCAGGATTCAAGGGGACTTAATCCCCCAACTTAAAACGTGCCATGGGGCGTGTTTGCACAGTGGTGAAGGGAGGGGGCGGGCCTTATATGACATGTTTGCCCATTGCCCCTGAAGCTCTAATTTTTTTAATCAGTCTAACGACTTCCTCCTTAGAAGGCACATTATCGTAAGCTGAAATTTTTGGGGTGTTCATTAGAGGAAAGTCACGCCAGGAGGAATTTTAATTTGAGGAGTAAAGTTCTTATATGTGGGATTTCCATTCTTCTTTCTTTATTGGAATGGAAAGAGATTTAATTCTAGTACCACAACTTTCTGCAATTATTTCCCAGTATTGTTTTGAGTTATTTTGAGAAGCAGCATCCTTTAATTTAACCCATTCATAGTCTTCCTTTTTTTTTAGTGAGTGTTCTTTTCCGTTGTCTTTCCTCTTTAGTAGACATATTAGTCTATTTTGTTCAGGAGAATAATTCAATAACTGAGCTCTCACTAATGTGATTAAATCCTTATTTATTTGAAGTAATGGATTAAAACCAGATCTCTGTTTAATTATTGTATGGGTGGATTTACAAGACATACCCATATTATTTATACAATGGTTATAAGATTCCAATATTTTCTTTTGGGGATAATCTAAATATTCTGTTACTCCAAGCTGTATATCGCCTATTACATTTATTAAAGACTCGTTTAATTTGGAAACGGACAAAGGATTACAGAAAATGTTGCCATTTGCTTTGTTAAATGCTACAGTTTTATCCTTAAAATTCCAAGAGGTGTCCCCAACACAAGACACCGCTATTTTAAACTAATTACCATATGGGCCTCAATTTATTTTCAAAAATTTCCATATTTGATATTCAATTAAAAAAAACAGCCGAGATAATTATATAATCAATAATGCAGCCACTATTTGGATCCATATGTATATTTTTTGCTGGGATATTTTTTTCTAGTCTTCCCTAATGCTTCTAAATTTCTTAAGCCTTCTAACAAAATAGTTCCTCTTTTATCAGTTTGACTAAGATTTGGGAATTGAGCAGGTGGTATATTTAATGCTTCTTCCTTAGTGGAGTTAGCCAAAAGCCCCATACTATGGGTGGAAACCTAAGCATTCAGGTTCCAACCAGAATTAGGTTCTTACATACTGAGTTTTTGAGGATAGACGAGACAAAGACAGGCAGATCTTTTAATAAATATGTATTAGATGAGTCAGGTGGAATGTATCCATTTACAATTAAAAGGAACACAGAGTTGACAGATTCTTCCTTGGTCTCTAACTTAATTGCCTGAAATAGTTTACAGGCATGTGGGAACGTTGTATATGTCCATATAATGCTTGATCTAAGCATAATTGCGATGCCTCCTTTAACATGTCCCCTCCTCACTGGGAGTGCAGGGTGGCTCAGCACATAATAATCTTCCATGGTCCAATTCGCTATAATGCAGGACTTTTGAATACATATTATGTTGGCGCTCTGTTCTTTCAAGAACAGCTATTTATTTTTGTTTGTGCTTAAGCCAGCTGCGTTCCAGGAGACTAATTTAAAGCCCTTGCTAGGAGGAGTTCCCAAACCTTAGGCCAGCTGAACTATTTGTATTCAGGGCCCCTGCCACCCAACTCCCTTTCTTGTTTTCATCATGTATCGATAGTACTCTGTCACTCTTTATCTCTAGTTGGAGAGAAACTCAAGAGACGATGGATCTTGTATGATAGAAAGCTGCCTAATAATGGACTCTTTTTCAGGAGCTTTTTCCTCATTGGGACCAGAACATCAATACCACAGCACCTTGATTTTTCAGAATTTGAGATAATTAAGAGGGATGTTACCCTGGACCTAAATCTCACTATGGCACCCCCAAGATTGCCATGTTTTAAGACTTGTACCAAAGCCAAATCCCTACTCTGGATCATTTTTAAATCATATATTTCAGCGAAACAGCTCAATATATAAGACCTATTCATATATAACTCATAATCAAAAATAAAGAAAAAATCCAACGGAAGGGGTACAGACGGCTGAGTGTTAACATAATAGCCTCCCTTGGTCAATTTTCTTGGATTATAAATCACATAACTACCAATAACAGATAAAAACAATACAGTGTCAGGATTCAAACTACATTTTGCACCCAATGCAGTACTTGGATCTGTGATATTGGCTTCTTGAGACACCAAGATTGCAATACTGGAGTTCAGCTGGAGTGTGTTTAAGTCTGGTGGAGAAACTTCCACTTGAACTACTAGCCTTTTCTGAACTTTTACAGAAGAGGTCGGAGGTAAAGTTAAATTTATATCAGGGTCGAAACTGATTTGTTTAGCCCTTTTCTTCTTAATCCTCCGTTGTGTTTCCTCCTTTTGTTTTCTTCTTTCTACTAACGGATTTTGCTTCATTTTTTAAGGCCTTTTCTTCTAGTGAAATATGATCAGATTTAAGTTCCTTTATAGTAGGATAATCAATTTGATGAATCCCTGTTTGTTTTTTAAAAAATTGGATAAACTTTACGTTCTACAATAACTTTGTCCTTTCCTGTAGCCGAAGAAGGAGGATTGGCAGAGGGCGACATAAAAGTCTCAGGTTCAAAGAATTTCTGTAATGATAAGAGCTGAGATTCATCAAATAAATTCACACTTTCTTTATCTTTATGTTTTAGGGAACCAAGGGTCATGTCCACCTGAGTACAAAAGTCATGATGGTTCGGATTTGTACCAAAGCTTGTTTGAGTAGATTTCATTAGGTTCAAATTAAATAACTGTGTGTGTGAAGGAGGGATCTCCAAACAACATTTAGACTTATCCAATAAAGGGACGGAGACCTTACTGAGTGACTCAATATGGTCTGAGAATACTGATTTGCTCAATGACAGAAGTGAATCCAGGATATAATCAGAATTGTTTATGGATCGTTCCATACGAGCTAAAATAGACGATAAGACTCTTTCCAGACACAACAGAGATTTCAACATCAATATTTTATCATCAGACTCCTTAATTGGGGGGTCAAAACTCAAAGGCAAATCGGGGGTAATAAAGGTACTAGAACTTATTGAGTCTGCTCCACTAGGCGTACTACTGAAAAGACGCATTTTAATAGAAGACCCTGAAGGCAGAGCTTGAGAGTTTTTTAAGATGTGAAATATCAACAGTATGTGGCTTAGGAATTTGAGAAGTCCTCGAAGATTAGTTTAAATTAATATTATTCTCAGGTAGTGTAAAATCCTCCAATATAAGGCCATCCACTCTAGACTCAGAACATAAGTCAATTATGGACTGAGACACGATATTTTCAGTAGAGTGAATAATATAGATTTCACATGGGGAGTCTTCCACTCTGATTTCAGACTTACCGTATCTCTCACCCCATCCATTCTATTTCCAGGAGAAGAAACATTAGTTAGAGGTGTAGATTCCACTGTTCCTTCTACCTTTTGGAGTAGAGATTTGGACTCAGGCTCCATATTTGCCTCCTTTTTTTGACGTATCTCTTTTTTTAGAAAAAAAGGGGAGATGGCATCCTTTGAAAGTATTTATCTGTACTGACTTATTCCTCAGAGGGTTGGCTTTAGTTCTTTTGCATGCTATTACAAATACCGATTTCCCTGAGCGTACCTTTTTTGCAGTCATAGTTCTAAATGGAGCACAAATTAAGTCTGAAGGCTGTAGGGTTATAAAGTGCTATATAACAATGAAATTTCTACACCGCAGATTCGGCCGAGATTATACCTCTGAAAGAGAGAGCAGGGCACACTAGCGGACCGCTAGCTGAACCCAACCTAGTTTGACCGCTTACGCAGGTCGCCTGGGCACAACAATCAGAGGTCCCTGATAATGGGGTCGCGCTCTCGCTTCCCCGCACCTTCCTGCAGTTCCGGCCTACAACAGAGTCGACAAGAAATATTCAAGAAACAAGCCTCTGTGTCAGTCCAGCAAGGTGTCAGATACCTCAGACATAAGTATGCCCTCGCCTCCTCACCTCCTTGCTGCTGCTACTCCTGGTTGCTACTAACTCCTCGCACACTGCAGCAGTGATGGTGGTGGCAGCAGCGATGGAAAAACTAACTGACAAGCCAACAGGCTGACAGGCTGCCGAACCTAGAACCGACTCCCTACAGGCAAGGAGGGCAAAACCGAAGAACAAGGGCAGAAGCAGCCAGTCTTCTGTTACCCCAAACACCCAATTTACCTTGTCTGCTTGGCCTCTCCAGCCACTGAGCCTATGTAAGCACTCCGACCGGTCATCAGCAAGGTGGCAGGGGGTGGCAGGGAGCAGCAGAGGGCGTTGATGCTGCAGAAAATAATGCCACCAGAATCGTGCAGAAATTCAGAAGCCCCCTCAAGAGGCAGTGGAGTAATGCGCCGCTGGGAAGCCATTGGCGCTGAGAGCACCTCCTTCCGCTCTCCTCTCTCTGGTCAACTGGCACCAACCACCGGCCTCCGGTCATGCAGCCCAATTTGATTGAAAGTCTTGGCTGGGGCTGAGGCTGCCCCTGCGCCTGCACCTGTGCCCGAACTCCGCAGATCGCACCCAACTCCCCAGGAGCGTGGAGAAGACAATGAGACGGCAGGACTGACAAGATCCAGGTGGGGAGGAACTGTGGTGGCCGCGAGCCACGAAGCAGTGATTCAGCATCCTTGCTCACAGCAGTCAGTACGGAAAACACAGACTGAACTCACTGGTTCTCTGTCCCCTTTCCAACCCACAGTAACCAAGTGCTAGTACTCGATGAAGCAATCATGGCAGCAATCACTGACTCTCACTTATAGTCATTTATATACTCCAACTCTCACATACACTGCCTTTTAAATATTTAGTTACTTGGACATGTACCACAGAGACATCTATTCACTCACCAACACACCCATACACACACTCACCCACCCATACAGCTGTTTCCATATGCACTCTTGAACTCATACACCCAGTGAATAAACCACTCACACATCTATGCCCAGAGTCACACACAACCCACCCACCCACAAACACACTCAGTCTTCCATACAAATACTCAGGCAAGCAATCAATAATCCATATAGACACTCATGTGGCTACAGACCAAACCATGCAGCAGCTCACATAACAACAGACAGATTGATACAGACATTCACACAGTTTAGTCACTAACCCATGCATTCAGTAAGACAGATTTAATCACTCACTTATACAGTCAGTCACACACCTATTAAATCCTCCATCCAGACACTTATACACCCACTCATTCTTCAATACACCTTGGCATATATATAATACATCCTTAAAACTTTACTGAAACACAGAGTCACTGGATGTTGTCATCAGTGAAGTCATTTGAGATGTCATCAGTTATGTCACTGACCATGTCTTGAATGATGTAATATGTGACGTCATCAGCTGTGCATTGCGGGCACAAGTTATAGTTTGCTTAACTAAGTATAACAGCTGAATTTCTCTAGTTTTGTACGAGTGAAATGTCCAACTAACTAAAACGTCCCTGAAACCTTTGGTTTTTTCAGTGATCCTCTCTCTCTCTCTCACTCTCTCTCTCTCTCTCTCTCTCTCTCTCTCTCTATATATATATATATATATATATATATATATATATATATATATATATATATATATATATATATATAAATATATATATATATATAGATATATATATTACCTACTGGCGGTCGCCAGTAGGTAGTTATAGTTAGGATTTTTTTCAATGTTAAATTGGAATAACTTTGGCGCCGGTTGACGAATTTGCCTGAAGATTTCCTCAAAATGGTCTCGCGGCGCCCCGGGCCTTCCCTGAAAGTTTGGGGGGGATTTGTCAAGCGGGGGCCGAGATAAAAGGGGGGTCCCAAAACGTGTTTTCCCCATGTTAATTTCCATAGGGCGGTCGACCTCACTTTTAGCTTGTACGGCTGAATGGATTTCCACCAAACTTGGCAAAATTGTAGGGACTGGTAGCCCGATGTGCCTTTGCTATGTCTCAAGATATGTGCTCCAGTGGATTTTGAGTAATTTAGGTTAAAAAAATATATATATCTGTAAGCGCGCCCCGGTACGCGCACCGGGTAGCGCACCGGGCGCGACACGCGACTTGCGCGTGGAAAGCTGATTGGCTCACGGGTGTCTGTAAACATTCAAAACAGTCCGGAGCGGCCGCCATCTTGTGTCTCGGTAGAATGGAGACACAAGAGGTGGTAAAAACAAAGGAGGAAATTACCATAAGGGGGCTGAGTAGACCCCCCCTGACCCCCTAGGTTTGATGTGGGGGCAATAAAAGGGCCCCGCGGGGCAAAAAAAATAATATTTTTTTTTCGATTTTTGCGGGGGGAGCGCCCGGTACGCGCACCGGGGAGCGTACCATGGGGAAAAAAGAATGAGAGACTTTTCTAAAATTGTACGTTTATTAATTGCTCTTTTTGTTGTTTTTTTTTAAATTTATTTAAGTACCAACATGTAGGTACCAATGCAGCGTCTAAAATTTAATATACACCGTCTCCTTTGTAGCTATCTTGCATGTTGTTACCGAGGTTATTGTGGAATATGGAATTCATACCATAGTGTGTCAGGAAAGCAGAAACAACATGGAGGCAGGAGATGCTAAAGAGATGTTAAATACACATTGGAGATAATATAGTGGGAGAAAGGAAGTAACTATGAGCAAACTTACTATGTAACACAAAAAAGTTGAACTGTATACTATAAGTCTGACTTTACATTATAATCAATTTGGTACTAGTTTAAGAATTACATATAAAAATGAATAATGTCTGAAACAATTTTTGAATTATTAAATATAAATTTATTTTTCAGATTCTTTTTCCAAATTTAACAGAACTTCTAATATTTGATTGTCGGAAATGTCCTCATTTTGAATCAGGAAATCATCTGATTGTACACATTGAAGTAGTTCATAGTCCCGTGATTCATCCATGAATTCTAAGTTATCATTGGGTTCAATAACTTTTTCATTGTTGCTCTCCAGAACAATTTTGAAGGAAATGTTTTGCTCTCCTTCCATTTTCGTGCTGTAATTTGCATTAAAAAAAATATATATCAGTAGAGATAGGGCACTGTTGGGTTTAAGTTTAGACAGGTAGTTTGGATTTTTTAACAGTGATTTTATCTTTGGGCAGTGTATGGTATCAGACTGGAAGTAGAAATATAAAAAAGTGTATGTGATAAAGTAACAACGTTGGGAATGGGTATAAGGGGGCATGGTAGACACTCCCTGACCCCCTAGGTTTCCTGAGGGGGTCTTAGGAGGCCTATAAAGGTAAGCGGTCGGTGCGCTTACCGGTGCGCGCACTGGGAAGCGCACAAAAGTGAAAAAAAGTATGTAAGAGTTTAAAAAATGATAGCAAATTTTTATTATTGGAAGGTAGTTCTGAAAAGAACTTTTTTTTAATTTTTGTTGTTTTATATTTTTTTTATTTTTCTGAAAATTTTTTTTTGGGGGGGTTTTTATGAACTATTTTATATTTTTTTAGGGAAGAAACAAAAAACTGGGAATTAACAGTGGCTCAACAGGAGCAAAAAAAAAAAAAAAAAGCTACTGCTTTCTTTTCTTGCTGCAGTGGTGGTTGTCTACAGCATCATTAATGAGGGAAACACTTAGTTGCCCGTAGCAGATGGTCTTTCCACAATAAATGCAGACCATCTTTAATCCACCAAATTTAATTTGTATGTTTGGCATCATTTCGCGCCCTTCTGGTGCTGCAACCGAAATTTCACCTGTGGAGGTGCTGGCCTGAGTATCTCTGTTCTTCTGAAGCATGTCCCGTACCTCAGCCTGTGCCAAATTGTTAGGATGCCACCTCTCCATGTGGCGGATCATTGTATAATTCCCAAAGGAATACTTTTTCTTTGGGTTGCCCCTGGAGAGGACTTTGTTGCAAATCAAACAGGTGACATGTGGGGCATTCACTTTTTTTTTACCAGCAGGGATGGAGAAGTACTCCCATATAAAATGCACTTTCACATGCCTTTCCCTAGGTTCTTCCCGCAAGAATCTCCTAGGCTGTTCCTCCTCATCATCTTCTTCCTCCTCTTCTTCAACTCCTGGAAGGCTCTGGGGTGGTGGACCTTCCTTTCTGGGTGGTGGTGGTGGTGGTAGGGGTGCACCGGCTGCAGCTACTACTGAAGCCATTTCTCTGCTCATAAATAGCTCTTGCTCTCTCAAAGAAGAAAGTAAGAATGAGGAAAAAAGGAGGGGGCTTTCATCATTTGGAGAAAAAAAAATTTGAGAACCAATGAAAAGTGTTATTTTCAGGTCACATGTCCCGACGCGCTTACGTTACGCGCTCCGGCGCGCTTATGTTTCGCGCTCCGGGTCGCGCCACGGAGCGCTTCCGGGTGCGTTTACGCAGCGCGCCGAAAGAACGCATCACGCGGTTACGCGATACATCACGCTTACGCGGCGCGTCACGATGTTGTTTTCGTTCGCGGCAATTGCGCTGACGGGGCGCTCACCGTTACGCGCACTGGGGCGCTAAACAGAGATGCGCTTACCGGTGCACTGCCCGGTGCGCGTAACTGGAGCGCACCGGGGCAAAAATTAAAAAAAAAAAAAATTGTATTAAATAAATATAAAATACATTATTCATTTTAATGAAGTATCTATTTTACAGCTATTGATATTTGCTATTAAAAAACCAATGAAATTCCCATATATAGTTAGTTGCACTAACTATATATTTCCCGCACCCGCAATCCACTGCTGATGATGTCACATATTACATCATTCATGACATGGTCAGTGACATTACTGATGACATCACTGATGACATCTCAAATGACATCACTGATGACATCACTGATGACATCTCAAATGACATCACTGATGACATCTCAAATGACATCACTGATGACATCACTGATGACATCACTGATGACATCACTGATGACATCTCATTTGACATCATTGATCACATCACTGATGACATCATTCTTGTGCTAATACGATGAACCTCTTCAGACTCTAATATAACCTTAGATACACTCAGTGTATACAGACACTCACACACTGTCACTCATCCATGGAGTTACTCATACACCTAGTCAGTCATGCAAAGAATCACTCACCTCCATTTCCTCAACTATACAGTTATACACACCTTACTTATTCAAACATATACTAACACATATTTACTCTCTTATACAATCCCTGATACAAGTTCAAAATGATCCATACAGCCACTCACACATTCACTGCCTCTCATGCACAGTTACATAGGTTTGAGGCCCTATATATAGTTAGGAATTAGCATTTAAAAAACCTATGAAATTCACTGAAAAAACCATAGGTTTCACACCAGTTATAGTTAGGAATTAGCATTTAAAAAACCTATTAAATTCACTGAAAAAACCATAGGTTTCACACCAGTTATAGTTACCTGGAAATTTTACTGACATAAAACCATTGAAATTCCCACGTTATAGTTAGATGGACTCACTATAACTTGCGCGTGTAATGCACTGCTGATGACATCACATATTACATCACTCATGACATGGTCAGTGACATCACTCATGACATCACTGATGACACCATCCTTGTGACAGAGTAACAGACCTCCTTTTCAGTGTAATGTAACCCTTGAAACACATAGTCAAAAAAAGAAACTAAAATTTTCGAAAAAAAAGAGATATCTATACCAGTTACAACCAATTCAGTATTATCACCATCTATATACACATCCACTCATTCATCAATAGTTCTATATAGTCACTCATACATATACTCACTCGTCATATGTAGTGATACACCTATACATCCTGTTACACACCGACAGTCATCAAAAAGTTACTCACACATGCAAATAAACTATTGAACATCCATTTATTTACATATACAGCTATACACACACTACCACTTTACTTCTAAGGAAACTTAAATATACTTACTCTCTTAAACAATCACTTATAGAAACACATACTTATTTAAACAAGAATTCTTTCAATCTCTCACTCTCACATATACTCACTTATATACATCAATACTCACATATACTACATTAGAACAAATGTAGTTAATGATAAAGATACTAGTGTGACAGTCATTCACTCACTAACACACACATATACACACTCATCCACCCATACAGTCCTGCACATATGCTGTCTTCAAAACTCATACAAACAGTGAGTCAGTCACCAACCCATGCAGCCAATTATACACAAAATGAAACACTGATACAAACATTTAAATATTTAAACAATACTCGCTAATATATGTATTCACTAAGATACACTTAATAAGCCAGTTAACCAATCAATTTTTTTTTAAAAAAACATCCATTAAGACACTTATTTAAACATGTATTCTTCCATCGACTTTTACATATACATATATAAAACATATTTATTTTTCAGAAAGACACACATTCACTGGATGGTGTCATCAGTGATGTCACGAGTGATGTCACTGACCATGTCATGAGTGATGTAATATGTGATGTCATCAGCAGGTCATTACACGCGCAAGTTATAGTGAGTCCAACTAACTATAACGTGGGAATTTCAATGGTTTTATGTCAGTAAAATTTCCAGGTAACTATAACTGGTGTGAAACCTATGGTTTTTTCCGTGAATATATATATATATATGTGTGTATGTATATATATATATGTATATATATATATATATATATGTGACCAAGATTTCAGCCGTAAGTGTTAATTCCCTGAATGGAAGCGCCACAGCTGAAAAATATAAAGCACAGAATGGGCCCAGATGTGAAGCAGCATTGAGGGATTAATGGACACAGTATTCTGGGGCCCATTCTGGGCTTTATATTTTCCAGCTGTGGCGCTCCCATTCAGGGAATTAACACTTACTATATAACTCACAATGCAGCGTTCAAACTCATTTGAGTTCTATTTAAATAAATAGTGGGAGTGTTAAGCGCCAAGGACAGTCGAGCCTCTGATGACGAGCGATTGGCTCAGAAACACGTCAGGCAAAGAACGACTGAGAGCTGACACCGGCATGCTGATGTGTCTTCTACCCGCTGGATTGCGGTGCCGCTCGTGTGCAGCCTTGCCTGAGGGCATGGTGTTTTTCAATTAATAAGCGGCAGCCCTACCTTGGAGGCTTGTTCCACCCCGAGCTTAAGGGGGTCACGGGACTCGGAGCCACCGAAGTCTGATGTGAAGCAGCATCGAGGGATTAATGGACACATAGTATTCTGGGGCCCATTCTGAGCTATATATTCTTCAGCTGTGGCGCTCCCATTCAGGGAATTAACACTTACTATATATCCCACAATGCAGCGTTCAAACTCATTTGAGTTCTATGTAAATAAATCATGGGAGTGTTAAGCGCCAAGGACAGTCGAGCCTCTGATGACGAGCGAACGGCTCAGAAACACGTCAGGCGAAGAACGACTGAGAGCTGACACCGGCATGCTGATGTGTCTTCTACCCGCTGGATTGCGGTGCGGCTTGTTTGCAGCCTTGCCTGAGGGCATGGTGTTTTTCAATTAATACGTGGCAGCCCTGCCGTGGAGGCTTGCACCACCCCAAGCTTAAGGGGGTCACGAGACTCGGAGCCACCGAAGTCTGATGTGAAGCAGCATCGAGGGATTAATGGACACATAGTAATCTGGGGCCCATTCTGCGCTTTATATTTTTCAACTGTGGTGCTCCCACTCAGGGAATTAACACTTACTATATATTCCACAGTGCAGCATTCAAACTCATTTGAGTTATATTTATTCAGCACCGAATCCACCCTGCTGACCACTACCGAACACCTACGGAACATCCTGGACGCTGGTCAAAGTGCTGCGCTGATTTTACTCGACCTCAGCGCAGCCTTTGATACGGTCTCCCACTCTCTCCTGCTAAAACGCCTTGAAGCCATAGGTATCAGAGACCTTGCCCCAGAGTGGTTTCGGTCTTTCCTGACGGACAGATCTTTCCGGGTTTCAGCCCCCCCTTTTATCTCCCAGTCCCACCCCATAGAGCAAGGGGTCCCGCAGGGATCGGCGCTCAGCCCGTCCCTATTCAATCTTTATGTCCAGCCTCTCGCTGAAATAGCAAAAGAATGGGACCTTACGCTGGTGTCGTACGCCGACGACACCCAGCTGGTTATCTCTCTAACTGAAGGCCCCTCGATCTCAGCTGTAAAATTCAAGAACGGATTAGAGGCAGTCGCACGTTGGATGTCACACAACTGCCTACAGCTGAACGCTGGTAAAACAGAGGTGTTGCTCCTAGGAAAAAATCCTGGCTATTGGACTGAGCACTGGTGGCCGTCCGTATTGGGCCCTATTCCCCCCCCTAAAAACATGGTGAAAAACCTAGGTGTTTGGGTGGACGCCTCTCTTAACTTCCAGACCCACACTAAGAAACTGGCTGCTACCTGCATAGGCCTGCTGAGGAGCCTTCATCCAATTCTTGGATTTTTTGACCACTATACGCGCCAATTGATTGTCCAGTCCATCATCCTGGCTCGACTGGACTACGCCAACGTTCTATTCCTAGGCATCAACAAAGCGGAGATGGCCCGGCTACAACGGATACAAAACTCGGCTGCCAGGGCCGTCGTAGGCCTCCCTCGCAGATGCTCGGCCAGAAATACCATCCAGAAGCTACACTGGCTGCGTATTGAAGCCCGAGTTCAATTCAAGGCTCTCACTACCGTGTTCAAAATTCTTAAAACTGACTGTCCCGGACTCCTACGTCCACTCCTAGAGCCGTACACTCCCCAGCGTGCCCTACGCTCCTCAGGTCAGCATATGGTAGTAACCCCCCGCATAAGACTTAGCAGAATGGGTGGCCGTTCTTTCAGAGTTTTAGGGGCTAAGCTTTGGAACTCCCTGCCTCCTCACATTCGCTCCATGACCAACCTGCTGGCCTTTCGCAAGGCGATTAAAACTCTTTTATTCTCCTCAACATAATCCTCCCTAGTCCCTTTCCTTCCTCCCCCTCCCTTCAGGTTCTGTTATGGTTCAGCGCCGGGGCGCCTCGTTGCTGGGGCAGCTGTTCGCGCTCAATAAATGTAATAACATAACCTAACAAATAGTGGGAGTGTTAAGCACCAAGGACAGTCGAGCCTCTGATGACGAGCGAACAGCTCAGAAGCGCGTCAGGCGAAGAAAGACTTAGAGTTGACACCGGCATGCTGATGTGTCTTCTACCCGCTGGATTGCGGTGCCGCTCGTGTGTAGCCTTGCCTGAGGGAATGTTGTTTTTCAATATATATATATATATATATATATATATATGTGAACAAGGGCTGTTCCAGCCCGAAACGCGTCTTGCCCTTCAACCCAGCTGAAAATGCAATAAAGAAAACCTGTAATTTATCCTGGTGGTCCGTCTCCTGTTTGCTTCGCCGTTCTGAGTTTGGAATCGGAGAGGGTGTTTGGAGTATTGTTCATATATATATATATATATATATATATATATATATATATATATATATATATACATATATATATGTTCAAAGAACGTTATGACTCCAAAATATTAACAGCGACACTCCAAAGGAAAGCACAAATAAACTTTATTGTGCCCACAACAACGCGTTTCAGCGATGCCTTTTTCAAGTTTGATGACCTGCTCCCAACTTCCCATAGAAATACGGGTCAAGGTGCATGAAAAAAGAAGATAAACTATGCATTTCATCACTTGTAATACCAATTACATTTTAATTCATGAAATTAGGTATACACAACCTGTATATACATTCTATTATTATCATGTTATTGCTGGGATTATCCTTGCACAGTAAGAGTAAAATGGGTATTGTCTGCGTTCCAAGTCAACATAGAAAAACCATAGATCAGCGGACCGCCAATCACGGAACTACCCCATCGCCATGGATACTAAAATAATACTCCTAAATAGCGGTATTTGCACAAATTGTTCAAAATAAAAATTCAATTGAAACTGAAATCCACAAGGCAATAATATCCAAATGTTATTTCATGAAAAGAAGCGGAAGTATTACCCAGAATACATTTTCAATGTGTATTCATAAGGTGGTCACACAATCCCATCTCATTACGTAATTGCGCACAAGTTACCAGCATAATTAATATGGTCACATTGCTCCTAATCAGATACACGTCATGGGTAATGTACTCCAATACCTGGTTGTTGCAAGATTTGTTCATATAATTACATAGCGGTGTTGTTATTACCCGCGAACGGAACGGAACTTGCCACCCAGGCCTAATTACCAAGCACAGGTAATGTACCCCAAGTTAGCATAATCCAATAAACATTACTAGATAACAACTTTGGTAAATAATAATTCAAACCTAAATGTAGATGTACCAAAGGAACTCATTAGCTCTTGCATGAATGCACTGTTTGTACACATCAGTCGTCTCTTTTACAGTGGGGATAGGGGAACAGGTGTATCAGTGAATGTGGCCAAAAAGTGTGGAGAAAAATCTCTATAAAATGAATAAAGTTCAAAAAAGAGAAGGGGAATATATAATAATGTACCAGGGAAGGCGTCTTCAAAAATTGGGCCTGGTCTTAATTCACTAAGCTAAATGACTACAGGGGAGGGACCAAAATGAATATGTCCTCTTCCCATCATACCCACATGTATGGTGTTAGATCAGACTTCCCTGTTTCCCTAACTCATTAAAATAAGTGAATTCTAGAAACAGTTCAACTGTATTTCATCACATGCACCGACTTCTAAAAAGAAATAGGCAGATGGGCCCTTATCTCTACCCTATGCGTGTGGCCGGCTCTTCTCCCGAATTCAAACCATTCAGTGTTTTTGTGTTTAATTTGATGATATATCTGGATTCGGATACTCTTAGGAATTTTTCACGATCGCCTTCCCTGGAATGTGGCAGAATTCTATCTATACCCCAGAATGTTGGTAACTTACTGTTACTTTAATGCTTTTCCACATAGTGTCTTGCGACTGGATAGTTACAGTCTCTGTTATCGCCCGCATATGTTGTAAAATCTGGGTTTTGAGAATTAATTTTGTGCTCCTGCGTATCGAAGACTGCAGGGGCATTCCAGGACATATACTCAGATTGTTGTAACTATGTACCAACTGGTCCTTCAATGACTTGGATTTTCTGTAGGTTACTAGTGGAGCTCTACCAATGCACAAACCTATAACAGGATTTGTGACTAGTAGATTCCAATGTCGTTTCATGACATACTTCAGAGTATTCGATTTAATGTTAATCTTTGAACTGGGGTATCGTGATTAGAATTCTTCCTAATCGCAAATGAAGCTTCACCCCGGGGAACCTTTGCAACTTTTGAGATGGCAGTCGAATTACTTTGTCATCATAGTCGCTCATGCAGAACCTGTTTTCCATAATAGTCTGTTCCTTTTGGTAGCCCTGTTCTGTACTACAATTTCCATACGGAATACTATTTTGTAAGGGAATAGGATGATTATTTCTGGCATGTAGCAGGGTATTCCCTGCAGTCGCTCTCTGGAAGAGGCTAGTAATCATCTGTCCATCCTCAATCCTGCTCGCTACATCCAAACATTCACAGTATGTTGGGCTAATCGAATGAGCGAATATAAGATTTAAATTGTTTCTGCCTAATTCTGCAATAAACTCCTGTGCCTGGTCCACCGGCCCATCCCATATCAGGAACAGGTCTTCTATGTACCTGATTGAGATAGGGATGTGCTCGGTGAACCTGTCATTGGATTCCACCCACACCACCTGTTTCTCCCTCTACCCCAGAAAAAGATTAGCCAGGCTGGGGGCAAAACAAGTGCCCATCGCAGTCCCTGACCGCTGTCGATAAAATGTCTTCTCAAAGATAAAGATGTTCTATTCTAAGCTATACAACATCATAGTTTTCAACACTTGAGTATGCTATCATAATGATGTGTTGTTCGTGAAAGAAATACATACAGGCATCTACCCCCTGTTGCCTAATTATAGATATATACAGTGAACAAACGTCTAAAGCTATCATTTGATAGCTTATTCTCCCATTGCATGTCATGGTTCCAATGTAAAAAGTCACTGCTATCCTAACAGTGTTGTAAATGAATCTAGGACCCTAGTGTAAATTTCCCGATTCATGCCCTTATATGGGTATACTTTATCATATCCTTATATAGGCATAGAAATCACTACCATATTTGGCCTGAGCCATACAGCCCAAATACGGCATGGCTACTTCCACTAAGTTCCGAGAATCAACAACGATTTCTTGGAAAAACCTGCCTTCAGCAGCTAGGGACTTCCCCCTGCTTGAATATTAAGTTCTCCAAGAACTCCTGGCGTGTTCCAAGAAATTAGCCTTTGAGTGACGTTATTAAGTCCAAACATGCGTCAAACTTGGCACCTTCAAAGTATAAATATGCCCACGTTTGCCCAGTCAAACCCACAGTGTTTTGGAGCAGATCGACTATCTACTTGCCCAACGCCTTGCAGCAGCAAGTGCCGAAGGAAGCCGACCCTCCAACTGACACACTGAGAGAGACGCTGTCTTTTCTCTTGCCGAGAAATCCAGCCCCAGTGTTTCCGGCTTACCCTTGCGGTTATCTGAGAAATCGAGTCCTGATAGAGAGATACAAGACCTCCTTCATTCTAAAACCAAGGAACGGAGCTGATTAGACCTCTTAGAGAATTCTTGGAATAGATTCCTGGCAGAGAACTACTTAACTTAGGCTACTCCTCGCTTACTTCTTCCCTCGTACTAGACTTAGGTTAGGTAAACCGGGGTAGGTGTATTTTAGAAGCACCAGTTGAGTACTATTAGTCATTATTTATTACTGTATGTATTTTATACATTTTATGCACTTTTATGGCTTAGAAACCATATCATGCTCTTACAGTACATCTTTATAATACTGTGTGTATTATATGCTTTGTACTTTATAACCAGTATTACGATTGTAGCAGTTCATTTCCAATGCTTGAGAAAGAGGACTGTTCAATAAATACTTTTACTGAAAACGCCCGTCTCTCTATTTCTCTACATCTCCGGTGAAACAAAGCATGCACCATTGACTGAGTAAAATAGTTATCTATTGTTTCCGCGACTAGAGATTTGATTTATTATTCTTGGTAAACAAAGTTGTCATGTTTATGCGGTTGTCAGAAACTAATCCCTTCTTGTGAATTCGAGAAAGTTTCTAGTGACCTCTGAGCTAGCTGGCACTCACTATTAAGTTTAATATATTCAGTAGAGACCTAGTCGACTTCAGTCCTACTTCTAATCTACAGTATATATTATTCCAATGTGCAGAGCATATTGGGAATATACAGCCTGATTCATCATACTCCCGTTTTGCGAGCCCCTAATAGCGATTCATAGCGAATCGCTATTAAGGACTCGCAAAACGGGATTCATGTAAGAATATGCAAAAAAAATGCGATTCCTACTAATTCCTTATTTGCGATTAGCAAATTGCTAATCGCAAATAAGGAATAACTCCCCATTCATTCCTATGGGCCAAAAGGTCCATAGGAATGAATGGGGAGTATTCCTTATTTGCGATTAGCAATTAGCTAATCGCAAATAAGATAGCGATTGAAAGGGTGCCAGGGGTGTCCAAAGGACACCCTGTAGCACCCCTTAAATGCTAATATGAACAGGGGTTGCGCACACACATGTCCAAAGGACATGTGTGTGTGCAACATGCAACTCAGAAAAATGCTTTTAAAAGCATTTTTCTGAGTCATCGCTATTTACCACGAGGTTTGACCTCGCGGTAAATAGCGGCCCGAAATTGCAATTTCGCAATTTTAAAATGGATGATGAATTGCATTTAAGGAATCTCAAATAGAGATTTCTTAAATGTAATGCATCGCAAATTTGCGAAAACGCAATTACCGATTTTTGCATTTGGGATGATGAATCCCAAATGCAAAAATCTCACTCGCAAAGGGCCAGATTCTCAGAATCTGGCCCTTTGCGAGCCGAATCGGGCTTCATGAATTAGGCTGATAGGAACTACACTACATTGTGCCCAACGTTTGGTAAGGCGATAATTTAACACTAGATACTAGAGTAACTCAGTCGTGCTTTTCACACAGACCCTTTTTTCCAGTAAAATACTCCAACAGACGTCTGGAGTGGGTAAAAGGTTAATATCCACCAGAACTGAGTAGGACGAAAATCCTATGTATTAGTTTTTGGTTTATTCAACGTTGAAGGATACAGTGTTCCAAAATATTTTGCACCTAATATTTGTTTCCTTGAAACTTGTTCTGCAAACTTTCATTAAACAATGTCGGATAACGGCGACAATAACACGACCGGTGGAGCTGCAGTAGATGCGAATCAACCGGGTTTTAATGTTACAGAGTTTAATGAAGAAGACGATGATGCTATAATCATCCCGGCAAATATAAGAAAAACCATAACTATAAAACTTATAGAAAATGGGGTATCATCGAGAGGTGGTAAAGTCATATTTGTTATAGAGGCACATGAATATCGGCAGACAGAGGTATTCTATTCATGGATTTCTTTTCCACAAGCAAATCCAGTTACACAGGAGTTCCACTACTACAAAGCAGAGGAACCTCCAGCGGAATACGTTCCTTTCGAGGAGGTTGAAATTCCACTAACTTACCAAGAGCATCAGCTCTGGGCAACATTGGCGGTACTAGCCAGCTACATACCACATCCTGACAATAACGGAATGACAGGTCCATAACTGTTAGCTCAGCTGAAACAGTTAATTAAAAAACATAGACAATTGGTTCAATATGTCATGCGGACTTTAACAGTCCAACCTGCTAAAAGGATTCCACTGCACACCCCTCACCAGGGGAACACAAACAAAATTACACCACAGACTATACAATCAGTCATTGGTAAATTACCCGCAAAGAGGGAACAAATTCCGTTCTGGTTAGCTCAGAAAATTACTCAAATAGAGGCAGTATTTCCTGATAGTACACCTCATGAGAAACACAGAATTCTGACAATCTGTTCACCAATGGGGATAGCACCACATGTGGAGGACTGTGACACTTGGGGTACAGTCTTTGCTTCAATCTACACAAAAACACATGGTGTACCGTCTATGGCGGTAATACCAGATGTTCTGAGGCAGATTCAAAATGAATACGGTCCAGAACTGGCCTTGAATCTAGGTATGAAATTACTGAAAGATTTCAAACAGGTCTCAGCTATATTATTAGCTAACATTAAAGGTGAAGCAGCATCTGCGGCAATCCGCCAAAAGTTAAAAGAAACAGATATAACAGATCAACCATATGAGCTTGCTAGAATTATTGAAAAATCTTATGAAGAATTAGGAAGAGATAATTTGAGTGGGATATCAGTAAAACCTGAATTAACAGAAACTCCTGAAAAGGTGTTTATTAAAAATAATCTCACTACTCCTAAAAAGAAGTGGGAAAATACGAAACAGACTCTTCCTAGAGAGAAACATTTTCAGTCCAGAGGAAGATGTCCCCAAAGGGGAGATAGGTCTCCCCAACGGGAGCCCTCTGAAAAAAGGTATAACCTTAGGAATAGGGATAATTTGAAAAGACCTGACAGATATCAAGATAATGATACACGTCCCTCTCGATCTTTTCAGACTTCCTTGCAGAAATCGGAAAGAAGAGGATGGTCTGAACAGAAAGAGGAACGCGTCAAGTCCAAAGACAAAGAACCCGTTCACCAAAGCAAAAAAGCTCAATTCACCAAAATGTAGGTAGCAAACATAAAGATCAGACATGCCGAGGATCTTGAGGACACAACTCAAGAACGGGGAGTGGGCTCAAACCATGCTAGACTGCGCAGCAGAAGTTACCATAGTTCGCAGGATCCTGAAGGATCATCTGGAGACAGTGGACTTGAATGAATCCATTCAAGTTGAAAATGCAGACACCAGGGTTAGTGTACCCCACAGGTTATATGAAGTAACACTCCGGATGGAGGGGGACATAACTAGGAAAATAAGAGCACTTACTTGGGAGAAGCTCTCTAAGGGCTATGACATTCTCCTAGCTGAACAAAACTGTCCACCTGAATTTGTCAGTGAGTGCCCACATGGCAAAGAGATAATTATGCCAGCCTTCTCAAATCATATTCCAATTCACCAAAAATACACATATGCCAGAAAATGGGCTGTGGTCCAAGCTCCAGCTTTATATAAAAATCATGTAGGATGGGATGAGGATTCTCCTCACCATAAAATCCAGTTAAAAAGTCAACAACCTGCACAAAGGCAGTACCTAGTTAAGCAAGAAGCTAAAAAACAAGTCAGGGAGATTTTAAATCAACTTGAATACCAAGGGGTGATTGAAACATGTACCTCGTCTATGAACAATCCTTTGTTTCCAGTGTCCAAACCAGACAATTCATCTCGTCTAGTATTGGATTACAGACACTTAAACTCTTGTTGCAAAACATTTGCAGTACAAAATGCACATAGTGCAGCACTGATGAATAACATTGTGCGCAAAAAATATAAAACCACATTAGATATTTCAAATGGGTTTTTCTGTCAAAACATTGCACCTGAAAACAGGCATTTGACCGTTTTCTCAATTATGGGGACACATCGACAATTTTGCCGTCCCTCCCAAGGATTCAAGAATAGTCCAGGGTTATTTTCAGCCAGGGTAACAGAGTTACTACAAACGCACGATGATGAGGCAATATCTTATGTCTATGACATCTATCTTACAGATGATGACTTGAACAGGCATTTGAAAAGAGTGAACACCATAATACTTGGGTTCGCATCTGAAGGGTATAAATTCAATTTTAAGAAATCACGAATTGCCCCCCTCAACGTCCTATTTTTAGGATACGAGTTATCAAGTGAAGGCAAAAGCCTGGCAGCAAACTTTCTAGAGAAATGTGTGCTGCTCCAAGCTCCAAAAACGCGGAAAAACTTGAAGTCCATTCTAGGTTTCCTGAATTTTGGAAGAACGTATGTTCTAAATTACGCAGAAAGGGTTAAACTTCACTACGAACTAATCAAACCTGATTTCAAACCAACTAATTGGACTCACACACACACAGAAATTCTGCGTTCAGTCCAAACAGACATGTTAACAAAAACAGTTACAAACACGCGAAAACGTGCGCAATCTTGTGATCCGAATCATCCCAGGGAGATGCGGATTCACGTACCTGACCTTTAATGAAGGAGAAACTGTACCAATAGCATATAAATCACACTTGTACACACAAGCTGAAATGAAGTTCACTTCTACTGAGAAAATTCTGACACCGGTTCAAACTGCAGTAGCAAAAGATAGAGCTCTCGTGCAGGGTAAACGCATAGTGATCATTACACCTGTACCTGCCTTAGAGGCCGTAACGAAAGCAAGCATCCCAAATGCTAAAGCTCCACATCCGAGATGGATACAATGGGTTAACTCTCTTGCTGCAACAGACGTTGAATACTTTTTTGACCCCAGCTTGAAAACACAAGAATTTCTTCAATATGAACACGAATGTACTCTGCGACCGAAATTCTCCCTCTAAAACATTATGGCTGTATAATATATACAGACAGACCAGCACAGCCCGCTAATTGGGGTAAACAAGCCTATAGTGCTGCATGTGCGATTGTTAAAGGTCACTGGCAAGAAGGAAAATTCAGACCTATGGTCACTAAAACTCAATCACTCGGAGAGTGTACAGCTCAGCGAGCTGAACTACAGGGTTTAACGATGGCGCTTGACAATACCGATCGCAAATTCCCCACACTAATAGTGTGCGATTCGTATTTCTGCGTTGAATCTTACAACGAAAATTTGCAGAACTGGGTTAAAAATGGGTTCAAAAATTCAAAAGGTGGCACAATTAAGCTTAAAAAGCTTTGCAAACAAGTAGTTCTTTTACAGAAAGAACTACAAAAGACTCACGTGATTCATACACTGAGTCATCAGCGTGATGGGGTTCACGTTGCAGGGAATTCATTGGCTGATGAAGCCGCGAAGGCAGCTGTGCAAACAGCTTCTGTAGCTACAATCGCACGCTCAAAGAGAGTAATAGATGGTGAAACGCTATTAGCAGTAAAAGCCTCAATGGATGGCAATCATGCAGCGTTACCTCTAAACTATTCACTCACGTATACATACATAATTGATGCAAACTCCGTTCCTTGTGCTCGAATCCCTGGAGTGGGGGACAGAGTAATTCCAAACAGGAAGCGGAGAGCTTACTTGGTTCAAGAAGCACATATGGGAGCGGGTCTGACACATCAAGGGATCTTGAAATCTCTAATAGAATTAGAAGAGATAGACTGGTGCACAGGAATGAGCATTCAAGGTTACGAATTTTGAATAAACTGTGATACCTGTTACAAATATCATAGCTTTGAGGACCACCAGATACCTGACTACAGTATAGCCAGCCCAGTTCAGATACCACTGTTAGACAGCATTCGGCTATCTACCCACAGGCGTCCTACGGACAAATGCGGTCCCACAACTACTAGGACAAGATTTATTTGGTTATGGCCCCAGCGCTCGGCTGACGCCAGAACTGTTATAAAGGATTTGCGAGTATTTACCGGCACATATGCAATCGGTATGCTACATTCTGACCAGAGTCCTGCTTTCAGCTCTCGAGCTTACAAGGAGGCCATGGTTAGCTTGGGCGTTGCATTGCGGTATTCTAGTCCCTTCCATCCTGAGGGTAATGCGGTAGTGGAAAGAAAAAAACGTGACATAAAGCAATCCATAACAGCTAAGGTATTAGGTTTGGGTGATGGGTGGGTCAAACATTTAATAAGTGTCCAACGTAGTCCTAACAATATGCCAAGAAATTCTCTGGGGGGAATCACTCCTTATGAATCACTGTTTGGTACTAGAATGATAATCGAAGAACTCGATTGTCCCACTTCAGTAGTTGAACAAAAATCCTTTGATGTCAAAGATCGTTTGGCTGTTTCACAGGACTTAAATGAAACAAGAAGAAGTCTGAGTAACACAGCACAAAAGCCAACAGCCACTGAAGTAAAACCACCTGTCCCAGCAAGACCTGTCTGGATTACAAAGATTGGGGATCTAGTCAGGGAAAAGATAGCGGTGAAGAAGGAATTTGGGCCTTCTTACAGAAAAGCAGTACCTGTCTTAGCAATCGAAGGAACAAGATAAGTAGTACTACCGCCCCTTGCTGGTAAAAAGGAGAACCGAGTCATGTCCATCAACCTGGTCAACCCACAAAATGTGGTCAATAATAAGTAGGAGGCCCAGTGGACTCCCGAGATGTAGCAGAAGACCAAATGTTGCTACTATCCAAGAGGTTCAGACTGAAAGATTTATCACGTTTGATAAACCTGCAGTCATACAAGAAGGACTATGCAACAAAGCCATGGAACTCGTGCCTCTTGAGACCCAAATATCAGTTTGTCAAGAAACACCTGTCTACAATGATGTAGCCTCTGATTACACCAATATGACAAAGGAAGATGCAACTCCAAAGATTAATAACAATCCTGACGCAATTCCAACAATTGATATAACTGCTTCTGGCTATTTTATCAACTTTGATACACTTTCTGAGGATCCCAGTGAACCTGAAGAAACGCCAGTAAATAAAACTCTCAAAGAAAAAAAAACACAACTCTTTCATCAACTTGAGAAAATATGTCTGGTTTCACCTTGGATTAAATTTTGGATTGGTTTAGGTGTATTTTTTATCCTGCCCTGGCTGATTTTAGTTTTAAGCTTGGGACAAATGATAGATGGAAAATACAGTACAATGGACACAGCAAGTCAGAAAGTCAACTTGGTCCTGAAACCTTACAAATCATCCCATTGTGAAAAGAGAGACCTGTCATCAGTAAACATCACAGCCGTTCCTATACCAGGTGGTATAGCATGGGATAGAACTGATTATGACATCTATGGCCCGGTGGAGCTGCTGAGGATTCCACACCAGTTCAAGGTTTCTTTAAGTGACTTTGTATCACCCAGCATATTTTCTGATGATTGGGACTTTGAGACTATTAATAATATGATTTCAGATTTAGAAATGTCTGCAAAATATACTGAACATGACTATTTAGATGGGTCATCAGATTATGAACAAATGTATTGTTTTAACCACTCTGGTCACAAATATTTGCATAAATCTGCAAGTCCTAGGAATGTTTTTACATATAATCAATGGGAACATTGTCCCACACCACCAAAAGGCAGCTCAAAAACATTTCATGAAAAGTTTTTGTACTTCTCATGGTTTAATGTTACAAATCCGGAAACGTTTTATTTCAAAAATGTAAATAAGACAGGAATGAAAACAATGTTGAACAACACTAAACACATTTATTCTGCAAACTTTTATGCTCAGCTGTCTACATTAGGTTTTGACTTTTGGAAAGACAGCATTGAGACAGAAACTGTCTGGGGCATGAAAGAATGGCAGGTTCAAGGTTTAGAAACCTTGTTCAGAGCCTGCATTATACCAGAACAAATAATGTTTTCAAATGACACTGTTAAACAGACATCTTGTCTTGGCCTGGCTAAGATGAAAGATTTAAATAAACAGTCTTTACCTAAACCCACTTCTGAAAGTAATGACACAACAGAAAGGAGGTAGACGTACCATATATTTTAAGACAAAACAGAACAAATCCTGATGGAAAAAAGGGTTAATCTGGCCTATAGACACCAATAACTGTCATGATAGATTCCTGAACAAAACACAAGGGTTAAAACTGAACAGGCCAGATCCAAGATACTCCCAGAGACAACATCCAGGGATAGTAACCACATATAGTGTAGGAAAACTATGGCTAGATTGGCTAAAGACCTCCACACTTCCGGAAATCAAACAACACTTATCTTTACTTAAAGAAAGCAATGATTTGCGAGATTTCTTAATGGGGCCTCACAAATCACGACAAAAACGTTTCATATACACCGGTATATACTCTGCATACAACGAAGCTTGGAAAATAATGCAAATGGAAAGAATACGAGAAATTGATCGTATTAATTTAGAGAAAGATCTCTCTGTAGTGGACTATGGTTTAACAACTCTGTCCTCCAGGATATATTCATTGGACAGCATTGTATCCTCTGCAATTGATATAATGGAACAGGACTTGCGAATGTTACAACATGGCCAGTCTCAATTACGTTCTATAATGCAGTTAGGCTGGACGTTGCAAAATCTTTGTTCAGGCTACGTGCCATGGCGTCTAATCAACACAACGTCATTGTTTGCTGTATTTAACCTTACAGATAAACAAATCTCTTTGGCACAAAGAGGAGCAGACTATACGGTGCTGAGCATGAAAAACTGGAAAGATTACCATTGACAGTTTCTGAGAAGCCTGTCATTGAATGGATAATTCATGGCAACATCATGATACCAGTGAAAATGTTCCAATTTCAGTATTGTCTACAGCATATGCCAGCGGGCCTGTATGAAAGGTTGGGTAAAGAATACATTAAGTCGACATGGACTTTACCTTACACACACAAATGTTGGAACAAGGGAAAAGAGGTATTCCTTAGTGGAAAAAATTGTAAAAACTCACTAAGTGGTACACTTTTGTGCAAATGTATTAATTTACACGGAGCCTGCGACGGTTCTGCAAATAACCTCTCTTGCCACCTGCACGGTACTCCCTCCACTGTGATAGAACCCATTTTCAAGCAGCTATCCAATGGCAGTTACGTTATGTTGAATGATCACAGCTGCTTTGGCATGGTGCCACGAAAACTTTATCTCGTTAGTGTAACGTCCATGGTCACTTGTAGTATGCAAGTATTGTATCCAACACACAAGACAGACAGTGGGACGACAATATGGCCTTCACTGAATATCTCTTCTATTCGAACTGATACTTTAAGCAGAATAAAAGCCATTCTTTTGCAAAAATCTGTGCCACTGACCTGGTCTAGAGAAACGTATGATCTGCAAGTTGCGAGGACATCTGCAGAGATACATGCATTATTATCAACAAACTGCCCAGTACATTTCACAGAAATGTTAAGTCAAATCTTAAACATGTCTGATACCAGTGGCATCACACATGTATTTAAGAAGATTTTTTCAGGACTGTTAACACCATTATTTTTTCAAATTTTGTGCACTCTGTGTTCGGCGGCCTGCCTCTCATCTTGGGACTCGTAGCAGGAATTCTATTTTTATTTCTTCTGCTCTGATATGGCAAGTCCGGTAACCGACGATACCCAGACCACCATTGAAGGGGCCCTCCTTGCCATGAGATATCGTGAGAGGATTACACAGATTCTTGGCTTGGCTCGTTTAAGAGATCTGAACACAACCTGGTTTCTTTCGTTCAGACCAATCCGGCAAGATTGCATCTTACCTTTTCTACGATATCTGCTTTGCGGAGAGGAATGCATGTTGGACATTTGTCTTACACTCCCATCAGTCCTGCCATCAGATGTCGATGCCTTGCTAGGTCTTGTAACGACTCATGCATTGTGTTGTCCCCAACGGCTACTAATCCTGATGACGGCATTTATTGAGGTCTCACCAGTAAGTCTAACTGAGGGTGAGATACGAGGATCAACAGGCACACAGGTACTATATGATATGAACACTGCTAATGCGGCACCTGGCACTGACGGCAATGCTTCTCATCTGTGCACATTTGATCTGCTTGATCAAGTAGTTCCACTTTGACCTACTGTGGTAGACGATTTCTTTGCCAGTCTAGACATTCTGATGTTTTCTCCTGACACCGAGAATAACTTTTGATTCATGCACACAGCGTTCCCTGAACTATGAAATTCGGCCTTCAAATTTTGAAAACAAAGAGTTCTCACTTTGGAACTCTATTTTTTCTCAACCAATTGAATTTTTTCCCTCCAAAAACATTTGAACTTTTTGGCACAGACTAATCTGCTTAAAGTAGAACTATTCTTAGAGAACAAGATTTTTTTTTTCCTTTTGAAACACTGCCTAGAGAAAATATTTGGCCTTGTCCTCATATAACAATTGATATGTTATGGTATGAAATGGTCTCGACCTTTCTTTCTGTATTTCAGAGCCATTTTCATAAATGTAAATTCATGATTCATTCAGTTTGCATATTTAGATCCCCTACTCAATGCTTAGAATGACATCACTTCCTTAAAATGCGTACTTTAGAAATGCTCAGTATTTTTCTCATGTACAACCATTTCAAGTGCATTTTTTTGTATTTTGGGGTGGGATTGTAAACACTAGCTTTAGATATGTTCAGTGCTTATTAGGTTAGCTTTGTTGAGTTTAAGATCGTAGACTGGGTGTTGTAAATGAATCTAGAACCCTAATGTAAATTTCCCGATTCCTGCCCTTATATGGGTATACTTTATCATATCCTTATATAGGCATAGAAATCACTGCCATATTTGGCCTGAGCCATACAGCCCAAATATGGCATGGCTACTTCCTTTTTTTAAAAAAAATATTTTTATTGAAATTTTTCCCCTTTTTTCCCCCCCTAAGATAAGGGCAGGGCACAATAACATTCATTACAATACAAAATCATGAATAAAAATGGGAATTATACAGAGCGTTATGGCCAAAGAATAATATCGATTCATACATAGTTTTCTCAAAACAAATCATATAATCCAAATGTACACAGACTTCTATATACTACGTTCTCAATTTCATACCCCCCCCTAGTGATCAATAATCGGGACCTTGTTTCCAGCGGACGAGAGGCTCCCATATTTGTAGACCTAGTTTCTTGCCATTTCTCCCCCTCCTCTCGTAAATAGCTGATTCTAGCTTTTGGATAGATAGTATCTTCCCCAACCATTGATGATAAGTTGGAGGGTTAGGGTCCAGCCATGCCGAGGCGACTAATAGTCTGAGGATGGCCATTGCTACGAATAGAAACTTTTCATTACCCACATTTGTCTCAGGGTTGACTCCTAATAGCATAACAGCTGGGCTTAGTTCTATTGTTGTCAGTAATACGTTCTGTAAAAATTGCTCAATATCCCGTTTTATACTATTCAGGTGTAGACAGAGTGAAAAAATATGTATTAGGTCCGCCCCCAGACTCCCACATCTGAAGCAGGTGGTTCCCGTAGTGTTATGTTATGTTATAAACCGTTTTGTAACGCGCTCTGTTACTGGTGAGTATCCTGGCGCGGGGAAAGGGACAAATCGGCAGAGAACAAGACAACAGGGGATCCTCCTAGCCTACACTCGTGAATAGAAGAGTTTTCAGGTGTTTTTTGAAAGCAGTCACTGTCGGCGTGGAGCGTAGATGGAGCGGGAGGGCATTCCAGGCCCGAGCCACCACAACAGACAGTGACTGACCGCCCAGTCTGGCACGTTTAAAACAGGGAAGGGACAGTTTAAACAGAGAGGCAGATCTCAGGGTGCGTGCCGGAATGTACCTTGTGAATCTCTTTCTCAGGTACGAAGGGCCTTGGTCATGAATTGCCCGAAACGCCAACACCAAAGATTTAAACAGAATACGTTGCGCTACGGGAAGCCAGTGAAGCGAGCGCAGCTCCGTGCGAACGCTCTTCCACCTGGGGATGTTAAATAATAAGCGTACAGCCGCGTTCTGAATAATTTGGAGGCGTTTGACCAGGTATGCCGGAATGCCACTGAACAGTGCATTCGCGTAATCGAGGCGGGCCAGTATGAGCGCTCTAGCAACCGACTCTCTGGCCTCCCTAGGGAGCAAGGGGAAGAATTTGCGGAGCATTTTCAGAGTGGCAAAGCAGGTGCCTGTGAGTTTTTTGATGTGATGCTCAAATCTGAGATCCTCCGTAAACCAAATGCCCAGATTTTTTGCTGGTCTCCCCATCTCTATTGGGCAAGGAATGTTAGAGGGCCAAAGTGTGCTCTTAAATGAGGGGGGGAAGGAGCCATAAAAGAGCACTTCGGACTTGTCCTCATTGCACTTCAGCTGGGCCTGTGTTAGCCAGCGAAATACTGAGGACAGACACAGGTGGACTGTAGACGTGTCCAGATTGTCGTCCGGCCAGGTAAACAACAGTTGGGTGTCATCAGCATACCCTAAGATTTTAGCCCCAAACTGTTCAGCTAGGTATACCAAAGGTGTAATGTACACATTGAACAGTAAGGGGCTAAGTGTGGACCCCTGCGGGACCCCTGTAAGCAAAGGCTTTTGCTCCGAGGTATGCGGAGGCATCCAGACCTGCTGGGTCCTATCAGATAAAAAAGAGGACAGCCATTCCAGCACCACTCCCCCAATACCAATGTCAGACAGCCGACCGAGAAGGAGATCATAAGGGACAGTATCGAAAGCGGCAGAGAGGTCCAATAAAATTAGGACCGCTCTGCCACCTCCGTCTAGACATTCCCGAATAGCCTCGGTCATCTCCACCAGGGCCGTCTCGGTGCTATAAGCAGCCCTAAAGCCCGATTGGGCAGGGTGGAGGGCATTAGATGTTTCGACAAAGCTCTCCACTTGTTGAAGAACTGCCTTTTCACAGATTTTCGTGAGAGCAGGTAGAAGGGAGATGGGTCGGTAGTTTCCCGGGACCGACACATCCAGTCCTGGTTTCTTCAAGAGTGGAAGGAGTTTGGCGTGTTTCCAAACCTGGGGAACCGCGCCTGCGGCCAGGGAGAGGTTAACCATCTGCGTGATCTCACTGCAGACTGTATCCGCCACCTCCGAGAGCACTCGGGCAGGGCATGGGTCGGCAGGAGAGCCCGATTTTAGGGACTGGAGAAGATGGAGAACATCACCCTCCGCAACTTGTGCGAAGGTGGTAAGTTGGTGCCCAGGGAATGAGGGAGAGGGTGAACAGGGGCCAGCTGCAGAGCAGTCGGCAGGAAGTGCCTCTAAAAGGCCCTGCTGAATCTTCGCTATTTTGGTTATAAAAAAAGTGGACAACTCCTCGCACCATTGCGCAGAGGACGGGAGGGGCATAGCTTCCGCAACAGGGGACACAAAGCTTTTGACAATCGCAAAGATCTCTCTGCTGTTGTTATTGGCCTTGTTAATGCGCCCAGCATAATAGTTACCTTTTGCATCCCTAATGGCTGCATAGTAGTCTTTTTGAGCAAGCCGTAGGGCGAATTTGGCCTCGGGGCTGTACTCTCTCCTCCATAAACGTTCTAATTTTTTGCAGCCCTGTTTCATCTCTCTGCCCCCCCATTGAGCAATTTTTCCAGGCGTGTAGTAGAGATGGAATAGAGTCTTATAGTGTTGAGCCTGTAATGATGATGAACACAACAATTTTCTTCCCATCTCTAATGAATCTGAGAAAATATCCCTATTTATGTCCAAATCTACAGACCACCTGTTAATCCATTTCTCCATATCATCTTTCTTTAACATTGTCATCTCACAATAGAACCTCTTTATGGTACAATCCGAGCCTATTTCTATAATATCCATCAATATATTTCTATCAAACCCCAAGGGCCCTCCTTTCCTGTTTATTAGACAACTCCTTATTTGAAGATATTTAAAGAAGTGTTTTGTATCTAGGGTATATCGAGCCTGTAGCTCAACAAATTGTAAAATACCTTGGGGGCCCTGAGTATCTCCAATCTTTCTTATCCCCCGCGACTCCCAGTCTTGGAATACAGCGCCCGAAAAAACCATACTAGGGAGTGAGGGGTTGTTTTTGAGTCTAGTGTAAAAATTATATTTTCCAAATCCTATCTTTTTTGATATTCCCTTCCAAACATTATGGGCAGCCATTAGAATCTTGAACCGTGTTCTTTTATAATAACTTTCCTCTGTAAATCTTAAAAATATATTTTCCGCGTTTTTACCTAAAACCAAACCATAAATTGCAAGTGATCCTGCTTTGTCCCAGTTATCTATATCAGCCCCCCCTACCAATCCCAACATGTTTTGGAATGCGGCGGCCCAATAATACACTTTTAGGTCTGGTAAGGACCAGCCACCACGTTCCTGTGGTAGAGACATATATCTCAATGCTCTGCGTGTTTTTCCCTTAGCCCATACGAAGCGGTTGATCATTTGTTCACATATTTTGAACCACTTGTTTTCGAAAAAGAGTGGGATGGCCCTAAATATATACAAAAATTTTGGCAATATCATCATTTTAATAATATTGACCCGGCCCACTAGTGATAAGTGTAGATTTTCGTACCGATCCAAATCCTTCTTTGTTTTATTTATTATTGGGACGATGTTATTTTCCACCAAGTTATTTAGATCAGCTGATATTTTTATTCCAAGGTAGGTCCCCGCCTGAACCACACGGTTATCATCGCACGGAGTCGCTGAGTTTTTAATTATCTGAGTCTTGGAGGCATTTAGGGCATACCCGGATATCCGTCCGAATCTGCGGGCCTCTTCTTCTATGTACACAGTTGCCTCTGTGGGGTTTGGTGTTATCACCGCCACGTCATCAGCATAAGCCAAGATCTTACATGATCCCAGTAATGTCGGCAGTGAAGTTATCTCTGGACAGAGCTCTAGTTTGCGGATCAATGGATCCATATACATGGCAAAAAGTAATGGGGAGCATGGGCACCCCTGCCGTGTACCCCTTTTAATTGAAAATTGGCCAGTAGTCCCCCCGTTGACTCTTAAGGCCGCAACCGGTTCTTTATATAGGGTTTGCAGTGCTTTTATAAACCCACCCCTAAGTCCGACTCTAGCCAAAGTATACCACAAATAGTCCCAGGAGACCCGGTCAAACGCTTTTTCAGCGTCCAACAGCATGACTGCCATCGGGTCCCCTGTGACTTCGGTGGCATCCAATAATGTTATTACTTTCCTAGTATGATGGGTCGTTCCTCTGCCAGGAATGAAGCCATGTTGGGTGTAATAAACTAGTGAGTTTATTACTTCTGCGAATCTCATTGCCAAAATTTTGGAATATATTTTAGTATCGTTATTCATTAATGTGATGGGACGATAAGACCCAGGCTGCTCCTCCGGCTTGCCCTTTTTGAGGATCAGGACGATGTCTGCACCCCCCCATGACTTTGGTATAGACTGCCCAAGCTGTGCAGATTGAATCACTCTAGTTAACTCTTGAGCAAGCACTCCCCAGAAAGTTTTATAAAATTCTAGAGGTATCTGGTCGGGACCGGCAGCCTTGCCTGAGGGGAGTTTACCCATGGCTTCCTTAACCTCTTCCATTTCTAACTGAGTTTCTAATCTATCTGCATCTTCATCTGATACCCTCTCATTTGGTATATTCTCTAAATAATCGCTGATCTCTTCACTACTACAGGGGTATTGGTGATCATAAAGGGTCTGGTAAAATTTCCTGAATACTTCCCTAATTTCTTCGGGACCAGTTTGTATATTGCCATTTTCATCTCTAATTTGCCTGACCGTACCTGCTGCCGCTATCTGCCTAGTACGCATGGCCAGTACATGCCCAACTTTTTCATTGTATTCATAACATCTCTCCCTACGAGTTGTATAATGTACTGCCGCTTTTTTTGCGAGATCCCCTTCCGCCTCGCTTTTAACTTTTAGTAAATCTATCAGATATTGTTCAACTGGGTCTCCTCTGATGAGACAGTTATCGACTTGTTCTTCTGCTTCTGAAACGGCTCTCTCTAACTCCCTTTGTAGTGCCCCTTCCAATTTGCGTTTGTGAAAACTGTAACTACATGTTTCTCCACGGACGCCTTAAAAGCATCCCATATAACTCCCTCCGATGCCGTTCCTTTATTATAGTGAAAAAAATCAGTGATCCATTTCGACATATGTAGTACATAATCCTCTTCTAAAAGAAGTCTTCTTTCAAAAGTCCATACCCGATTAGGTCTTTTTCCTCCTTCTAACTTTAGTTCCAAAATTAATGGGTTGTGATCACTTAAAATTCTTGGCAATCTATCAATATTGACCCTTGACATTAGATTGCTAGAAATCATAAAGTAGTCGAGCCTAACACAAACTTGGTGTGGTGCAGAGTAGTAAGTATATCCTTTCTGTTGTGGTCTAATTGTGCCCCAAACATCATTCAGATTATTACTACACAGGAGATCAACAAGTGCCTTATGAACTCTTTTCTTACGGCCTTTATAACTTCTATTATGGCCAGTTCCTAACCCATCAGCCCCGTTGATATTGAGATCTCCTCCTATAATAATCTGTGGAGGCCAAGCGGCTAGCTCGGAGTCTATAAACTGTAACACCTCCGATTCGTCCTGTGTAGATCCATAAATTGACACCATCGTCGTCCAGACCCCATCTATCTCTATCTCTACCATGGCCCATCTTCCCCATTTGTCCTCTAATTTTCTCCCTATTATCAAATTCTTACTCCTTGACAAAATAGCAACTCCTCTATTTTTAGCACCTTGTTTAGAACTGACTATGAGTTGATATCCCATCTGATTCAAACAAAACTCTTGAGTACTCATTATATGCGTTTCTTGCAGAAAAATAAAATCTACCTTCATCTGGCGTAATCGAGCGCCTATCTTATACCTCTTTTGGACATCATTTAAGCCGCACACATTCCATGTTACAAACCTAAGTGTCATTGCTAATTTTTCCAAAACCTTTGACTGCCTGCTCACTTGACATTATTTTAATGAAATTTATCTTCAGTACAACTGATACATTCAATGCGTAGAACTTAATTTCGATACTCCCTTCCTTGACATCCTGCCACTGAGACACTTTTTCCATCATATGCCCATCATGACCTCTACAAATTACAATACCCTTGTGCCCTGTCCTTGAATTCTCCCTCCCCCACCCCAGAAGACCCACCCTCGTGGTCCCTCCCCCCCTACAGGCAAATAGGTCCATAAGACCTATGTCTGGCTGACGTTTGCCACCGGGTTGTCTCACCCTCCCCTCCCTGATTTTTCCTTTACTATATACATTGTTCAGAATGCTCACTAACAAAGAAACAAAGCTAGTCATTTTTTCCATGGTTCATAGTTTTTAGCAGTAGTTTCTACCCAATTGGTTAAAGATTTTACACTTTTAAAAGGCATATCACCAATTTGAGCAGCAGAAAAAAGAACTCTCGAGAACAAATATATTGCAGAAAATAATATATATAAGGGAATTATTAGTTAACTACACTACTATGCACCACTATGCAGCCACCCTTCAATTAAAAGTTTATAATAGAGAAAAGAAAAGGGGGGTTTAGGGATCAGACTGCTCCTACTGCCTTGCTTTTCTTTTCATTCTTGTTTCTAGCAGAGTATGTTACTTTTTACGGGGTATATTTTTGACAGGTCCAGCTTGTATATCTTGGACCTCCAAAGAGCCACGTGAAGGCTTTTGACGTCCCCTATTCTCTCTCAAGTAGGTAAGATATTCTTGCGCCATGATTTCAGAATGAAAAACTCTGAAGCTACCCTCCAATCCAACTTTCAAACGTGCCGGAAATAAAAGATAAGCCTCATAGCCTATATTTTGAAATGGGGTAATTAGCTGTCTCATCCGCCATCTTCTTTCCACGGTGGCGTGGCAGAAATCGGGGCGGGCAAAAAACTCAATTCCCTTATAAGAACGTTTAGCCTGTGGTTTTGCCTTATTGATTAATTCTTCGCGCAGAAGAAAGTTACCAACATAAAGCAATATTGCCCGGGGCTTGCCCTGCAAATCCTTTCGTGTCAGCGGAAATCGATGCGCTCTTTGAATCTCATGTTCCCAATCCCATGAGGCCAACTCAGGAAATGCGCCTTTCAACAAGTCAATAACAAAAGCTCTAACATCCCCCGCCTCTTTCCCCTCTTCAATTCCAATTAATCTGATATTATTCCGCCTTTGTCTGTTTTCGAAGTCCTCTAGCTTCCAGAGCATATCAGCAGTTGTCTTATCCTTATCATCACCAGCATCTTTCATCTTAACGAAGTCGTCTTCCAGTTTGCTTGTTCTGACCTCAAGCTCAGATACCCTCCCAACCATATCCTCATACATTTTGTTGACCTTCTGCAGAGAGGATTGTATCTTTCTATTTACATGCCTGGCCCTCCTGCTTGATCTCTGACTCTCAGCGCGTGCCTCAGTTTGGATTTGCTTTAAAGTTGAAAACAAGAGTTCAAAATTTGAGGCGCCCCTTTCAGAGTCCCCCTCAGCTCCATGAGAGGTAAACTCCTGAACCCTTGTTTCTGCGTTTACAGATACTCCAGTCTGAGTTATTCCATGCTCTGCTGTGTTGTCCCAAATTAATTGTTTTGCAACTGGTTTCATTTGTCTTCTGCGAGGTGCTTTAGGATCATTCCTGCGGCTTGGGTTACCGTTTTTACCCTTATATGCAGAGTCGTTATCTTTTGACTTCCTATGCTCCTCTCTTAAACTTTTTTTAATTTTTGGTCTTACCACTCTTTGTACTGTCTCATGTGCCACTGAGTCAGTATCACTGCCCGAGATGGTCGAAACGTTCCCTAGTCCGGATATGTCAGTTTCTGAACCTGAGCCTACCACAGAATCTGAAACGCCCAATTCTGAATCTAAAATAGAAGATTCCGCAGTGCTTGTTTCGCTTCCATCTAGCTCTTCCTCATCTTCTTCATTGTCTGCTTCATCATTCCCAGTGAAAAAGATATCTTCACCAGGAGATGCCAAAGATGGATCTGGAATACTTTGCATATGTTTCATGTTGCCAATGATCGTGCTTGTATCCACAAAGATATGGCTATTTGACTTTAATGGATCCAATACCTCATGTGCCTGAGCTTGTGTCTGCCTTCCCATATCCTGCATATCCTGCATTCCTCCATTGTTCCCACAGGGGGCAGCTGTCACACCCTCGCTCTCGAGACTGCCCTCTGCGCCAGGACCAGAATCTCTAGTTGTGTGTAGGACTGGGGATAGCGCTGTATCTTTATTTCCTACCTTTGTTATTGTTGTCTCAACTTCAGGCTCCTGGCCCTTTAAGACCGTAGGCCCGCCCCCTGCTGCAGCCGCTGAAAGAACATCCGCTCCCTCTGCTTCTGTAAGCCCACTTCCCGTAGGAGGCGTCGCCAGGCTGCCAGCAATCTCGGCGCGCACCGCATCTTCATTGGCATCTTCATTGGCGCCAGCGACAGCCGCCGCAGAACTTTGCAACCGCACATGGCCCAGCTTGTCCCCACACAGAACCGCCAGCGTGGGAACGAGAGACGCCTGCTGCCCCGCTGATATATCTGCCGATACTTCCACCGCCACTCCAGGTGCAGGTAGGAACGATTCCACTATTGTGGTCTGTCGTAGAGCAGGTTCTTTTCCCAGCGCTTCCAGCAACTTCGGGTCTGTGACTCCCTTGCAGAAACCCTTACCGGGTCGGGTGCCTTCCGTTTTGCTTGCTTTGGTCAGCTCTCTTTCTTTCAGCTTTCGTGCTTTAGCCTCCTTTGCTTCTTTCGCCGCCTCCCGCCTCAGCTGGGCTTTACTCCTCGATTTGGCTCTCAGGTTGGTAGCCGAGGATCCAGGACCATCTTCAGACCATTCCTCGTCGGTGGGGGCTAAGTCCTTACTTTTGTTGTTCGTACGGTAGATCTTGGGTGCCATTGCTGTAGAATAATAGAAGCGACCCGCCTGAAATGTCCTTGAGATTAAAGATGTGAAGGACTCAAAGAGATTTCTTCCTTTTCTCAGACTTTTAACGTATGCAAAATCTTTAAATGTCGTGGGCCAGTCTATCAGGGTTACAAACATCTCATCAACTGGAGCTTCGAAATGCAGCGCTATGAATAGAATATAGTACCTGCCCGAAACCTGAGCAATGTAAAATACTGGATGAGCATTCTTTCACTTCATCAAGCCACCATCAGGAGCAAGGTAGGATGCGACTTCCCCCTACGGCGTCTCGGCAGCCATCTTGCTATACAACATCATAGTTTTCAACACTTGAGTATGCTACCATAATGATGTGTTGTTCGTGAAAGAAATACATACAGGCATCTACCCCCTGTTGCCTAATTATAGATATATACAGTGAACAAACGTCTAAAGCTATCATTTGATAGCTTATTCTCCCATTGCATGTCATGGTTCCAATGTAAAAAGTCACTGCTATCCTAACAGTGTTGTAAATGAATCTAGGACCCTAGTGTAAATTTCCCGATTCATGCCCTTATATGGGTATACTTTATCATATCCTTATATAGGCATAGAAATCACTACCATATTTGGCCTGAGCCATACAGCCCAAATACGGCATGGCTACTTCCACTAAGTTCCGAGAATCAACAACGATTTCTTGGAAAAACCTGCCTTCAGCCGCTGGGGACTTCCCCCTGCTTGAATATTAAGTTCTCCAAGAACTCCTGGCGTTTTCCAAGAAATTAGCCTTTGAGTGACGTTATTAAGTCCAAACATGCGGCAAATTCGACACCTTCAAAGTATAAATATGCCCAGGTTTGCCCAGTCAAACACACAGTGGTTTAGAGCAGTTCGACTATCTACTTGCCCGACGCCCTGCAGCAGCAAGTGCCGAAGGAAGCCGACCCTCCAACTGACGCACTGAGAGAGACGCTGTCTTTTCTCTTGCCGAGAAATCCAGTCCCAGTGTTTCTGGCTCACCCTTGCGGGTATCTGGGAAATCGAGTCCTGAGGGAGAGATACAAGACCTCCTTCATTCTAAAACCAAGATACGGAGCTGATTAGACCTGTTAGAGAATTCCTGGAATAGATTCCTGGCAGAGAACTACTAAACTTAGGCAACTCCTCACTTACTTCTTCCCTCGTACTAGACTTAGGTTAGGTACACCGGGGTAGGCGTATTTTAGAAGCACCAGTTGAGTACTTTTAGTCATTATTTATTACTGTATGCATTTTATACATTTTATGCACTTTTATGGCTTAGAAACCATATAATGCTTTTACAGTACTACTTTATAATACTGTGTGTATTATATGCTGTGTACTTTATAATCAGTATTACGATTGTAGCAGTTCATTTCCAATGCTTGAGAAAGAAGACTGTTCAATAAATACTTTTCGTGACAATGCTCGTCTCCCTATTTCTCTGCATCTCTCGTGAAATGAAGCATGCACGATTGACTGAGTAAAATAGTTATCTATTGTTTCCGCGACTCTAGAGATTTGATTTCTTATTCTTGGGAAACAAAGTTGTCATGTTTATGCGGTTGTCAGAAAGGAATCCCTTATTGTGAATTCGAGAAAGTTTCTAGTGACCTCTGAGCTAGCTGGCACTCACTATTAAGTTTAATATATTCGGTAGAGACCTAGTCGACTGCAGTCCTAAGTCTAAACTACAGTATATAGTATTACAATGCGCAGAGCCTATTGGGAATATAGAAACTACACTACAACAGTAAGACCTTAATCTTGAAACAAAAGGTGCAAAGAACAAATCAAGAAAAATGGACTTGCTTTCTAGTAGGCCACCATTGGAGGAAACAATTGGTCTCCCTGGTGGTCTAGTGGGATGCTTATGCACCTTTGGCAAAAGATAAAAGAATGGTAATCGTGGATTTTCTGTTTTCAGAAACATCTATTCCTCTTTATACCAGGGTTCGATTCCCGGCGCGGCAGGTTTCTGGACCAGGGTCAGCGGACTCGATAATTCTCTCGCCTCGGTGCCCACTCTGATCAGCGATCACACTCGGCAACTCTGGGCATTAGCTTGCCTCATCTTCACTAACGGCCCCACCAGACCGCCGGGGATGCCTGGTCTCACCCTGGAGATACCCATTAAGGGACCATCTCTCAGGGAAGCCAGGAAGGGTTTCGCAGCGGTCGAAGCGCCTTGGGACCCTACGGGTAAGTAGTGCGCTATATAAATGCCAATACATTTACATTTTCATTTACATCCAACATCCCTTCCACCCACCAATTCTTCAGTAAATCATGATACTTTTTAATCGATGATCTGTAAGTATCCCACCCAATTTCCTCATAGCAATTAATGTCCTCTAGTTGTCTTCGGGCTTCTTGATTATAATTAGGCTGTGGGGTTTTAGGTTTAAACCTATAATAACTGATAAAACCCCACTGAAAGAAAAATAGCCCTCACCGGTGAAAACATAGAAACACTGAAAAAACACCTGCACAACCACAAACTAAATGCCATTCGAAGAAAGGAAAAAGAAAGTGAAAGAGTCATTTTGTTCTTACTGAAGGGGTCAATAAAATGTAACTTTGTATTACAAGCTAGCAGTAAGCGGTAAGAAAGACTGGCTAACATTATTCTGCTTGAGGTTTGTTCTTTAGGGATGCCACTAAAATATTGTTTCTTCTTCCTTTTACTTTTTTCAGTTTTATGGCCTTTAGTCTAAAGATGCAGGCTTTAGTTTCACGTTCTAGGTTTAGTTTAATTATTTTATAAACTGTAGAGAATCAGGACATATCAAACTCACATTTGATATTTTGGCTGCATTTGATTCTTTCACTAATGGATAAAATGGCTAGTTTCATACAAATCTTTCCTAATATGTGTCATCACATTTACCCACAGAGAATGGGTAAAAACCCTTAATACATCAGACCATAGTTTCTAGTGGGTCAGTATTGATAGTAGGTGAATTCCCAACACCTCAGGCTTTAAACATTAAAGGCAAAGTATAGTGACAAGTATATATATTACCAAGCATCTGGGATAGTGGTGAAAACGTGACACTAGACTTTTGGAAAGCATGGAACGCAGTGTCACTTGTTATGCTCTGCAAAAAAGGTTCTTTCCAAGTTCATCAAAGATTGGAGTGATATTGTTTGTATTTGTAGTGATTCAGCTACGTATATAAAAAATGTGTGTGATTACCTGTCAAAATTGATACTCAAGCTGAAGTGATTCCCTGTAGGAGATCCTTGCCACTTGTTAGATGGTATGCTGAAAGCATCTTTACAATCTTCAGAGTTAATGAGGGATGCCATTGACTTTTTAGTCCATTCTGGTGCACTGTTTTCTTATGCCCAGGAACTAAAACACAAATATTTATCATTTCGTGCTTTATGTGGCATCAAAGAAAGAGTCATCCCAACTGTGTCCCTTAGCTGACGGTTCTCAGCCCAAGGGGCTATGAATGCTGAGAGGGCCTTTTCACAGAAGTTTACATGGGAAGGAAAGCACGAGCGCACATGACCAAAGACTCACTGAAGAAGTATTGTATGGTGTACTGCAATAAGATTAATTTGCAAAAATCTCTTTGGACGTCATATACACTATACGTACACTGTCTATATACCATGTTCTTTCAGTGCAGAAAGCAAGCAATGATAAAAGCAAAACGTTCCATAAACACCGGAAAAACACTTTTTCTGTTGTTTTTAGTGGCGTGAAAGTGTGTAACCACTGATAACAACTGTTTTTTAAGATATTGAAAACACTGAAAAAACCCCACCAGAATTTACCAAAAATAGAAACTGAAAACAGGACAGCCTAATTATAATATTCAACATCCATTACCACCACGGTTCCACCCTTATCCAATGGTTTTATAATTATTGTTTGATCAGATGACAAATTATTAAGGGCGGTTCTTTGTGGTTTTGCCAGATTATCTTGCCCTAGAACAATGTAGCCATCACACTGGTGGTCCGCAATAAGTTTCACTTGAGTGCCAAATAGAAAATGGCACCATGTCAAGTGAGTCTTGAGACTGACTCTGAGAAACAGTACTTATTTAATGTGATACTAGAAAGAACCAGAATCTCTTGTGTCACCACGTTCAGTGCTCATTTATGCCATTTACGCCAACGACATACCGCCCTCACAAGAACTGTGCGACTCACTAGCCAGCTTCTATCACCGCAAGATCGCTGACATCCACGACAGCTTCAATACCACGACTGCCCCTTCTATGCCAGACTCCATCTCCCCTGTGAACGCCACCAGCGCCATCCGCCTGACCTCTTGGTCCAACGTCAAGGACAATGAGACACGCAAGATCATGAACTCCTTCCACTCAGGATCTCCATCAGATCTGTGCCCACACCACGTATTCAACAAAGCAGATGCACCCATCGCACCCCAACTACCGAAGGTCATTAACATCTCCTTCGAAACAGTGACATTCCAGGAAAGCTGGAAGCACGCCAAAATCAACGCCCTCCTCAAGAAGCCCAAGGCGGACCCCAAGGACCTCAAGAACTTCTGGCCCATCTCCCTGCTCCTGTTCCCGGCAAAGGTCATCGAGAAAATCATCAACAGGCAATTGTCCCACCACCTGGAAGACAACAACTTCCTGGACCCCTCCCAGTCCGGATTCAGATGAAACCGCAGCACAGAGACAGCCCTCATCGCAGCCACAGACGACATCAGGTGCCAACTAGACAACGGCGAAACATCAGCCCTCATCCTCCTGGACCTGTCGGCTGCCTTGGCGACGGTCTGCCATTGCACCCTAGAGACACGCCTCCTAGAAGCAGGATTCCAAGAGAAGGCCCTTGACTGGACCACGTCCTTCCTCTCCGGCAGAACCCAGAGTGTCCGCCTCCCACCCTTCTGACCCAAAGCCACTGACATCATCTGCGGCATCCCCCAGGGCTCATCCCTCAGCCCGATGCTGTTCAACATCTACATGGCCCCCCTCGCACTAGTGGCCCGCCATCACGACCTCAAAATCATCTCCTACGCCGACGACACCCAGCTCATCCTCTCCCTCACCAAGAACCCACACACCACCAAAACCAACCTCCACGAGGGAATGAAGGCCGTCGCCGACTGGATGAGTAGCAGCCATCTGAAGCTGAACTCGGACAAGACGGAGGTACTCATTCTTGGACCCACCCCCTCAGCCTGGGACGACTCCTGGTGGCAGACCACACTGGGAACAGCACCAACACCCACGACCATGCACGCAACCTAGGATTCATCCTCGACTCCTCCCTCTCCATGTCTAAGCAGGTCAACACCATCTCCTCCTGCTACAACACACTCCGCATGCTCAGCAGGATCTACAAGTGGATCCCAACCGAAACAAGAAGAACGGTGACACAGGTCCTCGTCAGCAGCAGACTGGACTACGGTAACGCACTCTACGCAGGAATCCCAGCCAAACACCTACGACAACTACAATACATCCAAAACACCTCCGCCCGACTAATCGTCAACGTCCCCCGCCGCAGCCACATCACCCCCCACCTGAGAGACCTACACTGGCTCCCCATCGACAAGAGGATCACCTTCAAGCTCCTCACCCACGCACACAAAGCACTCCACAATGCCGGACCAGCCTATCTGAACAGCAGACTCAGCTTCTACAGCACCACCCGCCAACTCCGCTCCGCCAGCCTCGCCCTCACCGCTGTCCCCCGCATCCAACGAATGACCTCCTGCGGCAGATACTTCTCCTACCTCGCCACCAAGACCTGTAACACCCTCCCTACCCACATACGGCAGACCTAAGACCTACTCGCCTTCAGAAGACTCAACAAGACCTGTCTCTTTGAGCAGTAGCTGCACCCCCCTCCCCTTAGTGCCTTGAGACCCTCATGGGTAAGTAGCGCGCTCTACAAGTACTCTTAATGATTGATTGATTGATGTGTATCATTAATATCTTACTATACAGGAACACTATTTGGGAAACCATATTACAAACTCTGTTTGTATCGCTCTTCCCAGCTTCAGTGCTGCAATGGCCCCGAGTGCCCATGCTATGCTCCAATCAACATACAACATTAACAGACATCATGCAAGCAACAATTTGCCCCACTACTATCTATAGCACTGATACGTTTATGACATGAATACGTATACTTTTATCTACAGTCATTTTTAACTTATTTGCTGCTGTTAATGTTGCTTAAATATGTGTGTCCACTGACCCATATCTGATTTTATAATGTCATATAATTTTGTGAATTTATAATGCTTGAGTTAATATTCACATTCATCCTCATTCTCACTGTAATCTAACTGATTTTTCTTTTACTTTTTTACCAACTGCTGGATGTAGGTAGAAATGTACTCCACCTTTTCCCATGACACAAGTTCAGCAGGTGACATGTACGGGTCTATCCATAAAGGAAGCATTCATGGTAATAGCAGATACGACTTTATCATAAAGCATCCTTTATCTGTATACCTTTATAAATGAAATTCTATGATTATTTTCAGATATTCGTTAACAATTGACCAACAAATCCAACATGAAATGTAAGTAATATTTTAATTATATAGTCTCAATGGCAAAGACTTCCTACAAATTGTGTGCATAAATTCCAACATTGCAATCATTGTTGCCTATAGCAGGATAGGAGAGCCCCTGAGTCATATCCATACCTCCATGCAAATTCCATCTATCCTATATTTTTTTGTGTTTAGGTGGGAAATTCCATTATTTATAGATCAGTACTTCTGAGACCATGCAATGACCCATTCCCTTAGCACAACCATCAAGCTAAGAAAGATCAACATAACACAACTTTGGGCAACGTCCTTCTTAGCTGACAAAAGACACTTGTGGAGGAAGGGGTAGATCTACCAATCATGTCCAAGTCACAAAGCATGATAAAAAGAGCTATTTTGGGGATCAGTTCAGCTGGCCATCCAAGCAGCCTCAATAGGTATTAGGCAATGATATAACATAACATAAAAAACCATGTGTATTTGTACAGCGCACATTCACCACTACGGGTATCTTGGCTCTGAATAACAGATGTTTGTTGTTACCCAACTCAATGGTACTCATTTTATCGACCTCAGTTGGATGAAAGGCTAAGTGGACCCGCTAGCATTTGAACCTGTGTCCATGAGGTCGAACACATGCCCCTGCAGTAGACACAGAAAGACCAAAATTTCTCACATTGAGACACCATACAGGAGGTTCCTACTGAACATTCACATCTCAGACATACAGGAGAGAAGTGTTTGTGAAAAATTCCACAGCTTTTGATAGGTCCAGTATCTGCAATGTAGGTGTTTAAACTTTATTCTTCTAAATCAGGCCCCATTTGCAGCCACTTGGGGGGGAGGGATCAATCCCTCCAGTATTCATTTCACAAGGGGCCCAATTCCACCTCCTATTCAATCCAGAAATCTTTAAAGGAGTCAAGGTGTTAATCACTAGAGATGGGTTGAGCTGTAAGATTATATGCCCTCCCATTTCATGTTTCAGCTGTTTGCCGCTAAGGAATTAAACACGGGGAGATATGGGAAAGATATCGTACAAGGCTGCAAGTAATGAAAAAGTTGATACTAATTCTATTTGGGGATCTGGAAAGCGAGGCATAGCATTCAGGGTCACTACATCTCTGAGTTTAGGGATGCCAGCATTGTACAAACTCCCAAAGCCCAGAAAGGTTACCACCTTACCTAGAATAATTACCAACTACAGTGAAATTGCTTTCAAAATTCTATGATTCAATTTAATAGTTGCCCTTTTTTGCCATAGGTTCAAAATAGCAGTAGTAGCCAGTGAAAGTTCAGCTGGGACAATATCTCTACATTGGAAATACAGTGGGTGCAACTGTCACATATACATCCTCTCAACAGCAAAGACAGGATCAAAATTTGGGCCTTAACAACTTCCCATTTATCACTTCTAATTGTGAGGCACAATAACATACCATCACATCTGCCAATCACAGGCCTTCATGAAAGACAGACTTGAAACATTTAGCTATTGACATCCTATGGATTCCCCTATTTGGCTGAAACACGTATAGCAAGGTATGGAATCAAACACAGAAATCAAGGGAAATTTGATTCAGGTAAGTTTGAATTTTATATAAAAGTTAGGTAGCAACTCATTTTAATATTGACAATTCGACCCATCAAATATAATGAGTGAGGGATCAAAACAGAAGGTCTGATCATAATCTATAAAATCAATTGAGCCATATTTCCCAGCCAGCTCAAACTTTCTCTAAGGATATGAAAATACCTAGACATATAAAACCATACTTTGCTTTTTAAGTCTTGAGGCACAAGATAGCTTGAAGGTGAAGCCATGTGTAAACCATTGTCTGGAAGCAGTTGCTCTTGAGTCTGAAGTACTCTCTAAAAGGGTTTTGTGTTTTCATTGTGCTTTAGACTGATATAGTAAGATGCTCTATTTAGATCAGTAGTTTACTAACATATAATGCAACCCTGTAAGAAGTGAAATATTCATTGGGGTGGATGGGTATTCACCACAAGTAATAAAGTCACTAACCTATTACGTCCCTGCAAAGGCCGATGGGTTGAAATGCTACCCCAAGTGATTGCCAGTAAGTAGACATATTGTCAGCATTCTCCTATCACCTTTTGTGTCCTTGATGTAGCGCTCTTAATGGCTGAGGGCATTGCCAGACATGGATTTCTGGCTCACCATGCCACTGATATCAAGCGACAGCTGACTAAAGAGCCACAATCAGTGCAAAACCAGTCTTGGGTTTCTTGTGTTCTAGTTCAGAGAAGACCTAGCTTGGCAGTTCAGGCTGGACTGTTCCTATTGGAGCAGGGCGAGAATGAGCAGTATTTGACTGGGTCGAATCTGAGGTGGCTAGGTGGACAAAAGAAGGATGGGTTGAAATGCTCCCCAAGCGATTGGCAGTAAGCATGGGCGAATTTTGCGAATCTCGCGTTCGCGAATTTTGCGGATTTGCGAACTCGCAAATCCGCAAAATCCGCGAATTCTCGCGAATTTTTTTTTTTTTGTGTTTGCGCGGGTTTCTGCCAGTTCGCGAGGGTTTTGTACAATGTCGCAAATTGCGAACTTACCTGTCGGGTCGCAAGTTTCGCGAACTTGTTGTTTCTACGTGTCCAGCCTGTTTGGGACACTCTTCTTTATCACTGCCACTCTCTGTCACCACTGCCACTCTCTGACTACTCATGCCACCCTCTGGCCCACCCATGCCACCCTCTGTTTCATCACAGCACCCTCTGGTTGTCCAGTCAGTGTACATTATTGTGGCAACGCAAGCACACCTTCCCTGCCTCAAGTGACCTGAATTAATTTGGGGCTGATTAATGTGTCACAGAATATTTTTTTAGCTGGCACCTGCTTCCTTAGTGCTTCCTGATTAGTGAACTTTTGCACTTGCTAAGTGCTTTCATTGTTGCAAAATTAGTTACAACACCTGCCCTGCCCCAACTGACAATAATGAATTAGGGGCTGATTAATGGATTTGAACTGCCAGCCTGGCTCCTGCTTGTCTCCCTTAGCTGTAATTCAGGACCTTTGTGGCATATGTGTAACTATTCTGAGGTTCAGAGCAGGGTCACATAATAGTTGCAACTGGCAACTGAACTCTGGAGGGGCCCCTCAGCAAGCACTACAGGAAATGGCTACTAATGATGAGCCTGAACTTTTGAACCTGGTAAGTAGTTTCAGTTTTGATTAGATCGTATTTCTGCAATTTTGCACTTATTCGCGGGGCGCGAAGTTGTACTGGGAAGCCGCGAACTCACGCGAACAGTGCGAGCAGTGCGAGCAAAATCCGCTGCTCGCGGATTTGCGGATTTTGCGGGAGATTCGCGAATCTCGCGGATTGCGAATTTCCCGAAAATCCGCAAAATCCGCGAGCGAAACGGATTTTCCGCCCATGCTTAATTGCCAGTGATTAGACTTATTGCAAAATTTCGCCATCACCATTTAAATGTTTGATGTTGCTTTAACTATCTCAGGGAGTCATCCTATGCATATATTAGAGAATTAGAACATTTCTGAACAAAAAAAAACATACCATTGAATCCCCCAAAACACTACTGCCACCCTCAATCAATACGCAAAAAACACAGTTGATGGACAGAATGCAGAACAATGTCTTACATTCACCCCAGTACAAAGATCTGGGCCTAAATCCATCGGTTTTTTGCACTCCACACCACCCTAGGCCAGACACTGGCTATATGCAAATCAGCCTTGACCCTGTACCTCATGGGAACAGTCCAGCCCGAACTACCAAGCCATGTCTTTCCTAGACCGGAATCAAGCATCCAAGGACCGGTTTCTGGCTATCAGCCTTCTTCAGCCTGGATAGCTTGACTCCAGTGATGTGGAGAGCCTGGGACTCACGTCTGAGCATACCCAGCCCACTCGGGGTGAAAATTGCAAAAAACACACAGTTGATGGACAGAATGCAGAACAATGTCTTACATTCACCCCAGTACAAAGATCTGGGCCTAAATCCATCGTTTTTTTGCACTCCACACCACCCTAGGTCAGACACTGGCTATATGCGAATCAGCCTTGACCCTGTGCCTCATGGGAACAGTCCAGCCCCAACTACCAAGCCATGTCTTTCCTAGACCGGAATCAGGCATCCAAGGACGGGTTTCTGGCTGTCAGCCTTCTTCAGCCTGGATAGCTTGACTCCAGTGATGTGCAGAGTCTGGGACTCACGTCTGAGCATACCTAGCCCACTCGGGGTGAAAATTGCAAAAAACACAGTTGATGGACAGAATGCAGAACAATGTCTTACATTCAGTGATGTCATCATTGATGTCATTTGACACTATTTGGCGTTATTTTATTTTTTGACACTGGGACATTGCCTATTAAACTTATCTTTTGTCCTGGTTGTTCATTTTAACATTTCACACACTTATTCACAGCACTGCACACCATCAGCATCAATTGAACAACACTGTGGCTAGAGTTCCACCTCAGAAATCCATCTCTGCACCATCAACTGATGGGTTGGGCGAGGATTGGATTTACTATCTGTATCCCACATGATGATGTTCCGCCATATGGGTGGGCTGATGGGAGTTTCTCAGCCTAGTGTTATTTCAATTGGTTATAACATGATCTCATTCTGTCTTTAGTTTTCAGTGCAGCACACGCCTTCTTCTTGACCGGACAAGATGGCTGCCAACAATTTCTGTTTTGGAGTGTTGACAGACATTGGCAGCCAATCAGCATGCAGCTCGCGCATGCTAAGGTCCCCGCACGTGCAAGGACAGTGCAAGGACAATGCACGCCTGTGCGTGCACCGTGTCCCGCCTATAGATATATAATTTGAAAAAAGTCGATTTTCTAAACAATTACTGAAAGGATTTTCACCAAATATACAAAAGGCACTTCTGCATACCAGGCTCTACCATTTTGGCAAGTTTGCAGTAATTCCATTCAGCCGTTCGGGCTGTAGCTGTGTCTAAAGATCCTATGGAAAATTGCATTGGACTCAATTTCACATTCAATTTTCTCATAAACTACTGGAGGGATTTACACCAAACATACAAAAGGCACTGCTCCATACCAGTCCCTACCATTTTGCTAAATCTGGTGTAATTCCGTTCAGCCGTTCGAGCTGTAGCCTTGTCAGAATGTCCCTATGTAAATTAACATGGGGAAAACATGTTTTGGGACCCCCCTTTTTTCTCGGGCCCCACTTGACGAATCCCCGCGAAACTTTCAGGGGATGAGCGGAGCGCAGCGAGGCAAATTTAAGGGAAACTACAGGCAGATCCCTCAATCGGCGCCAAAGTTATTCCCAATAGAATGTTCGGCATTTCCTATAGTAACTAGGTCCTAACTATATATACCTACTGGCTATCGCCAGTAGGTAATATATATATTATATATACACAGGTTGTGCAATGACTAATCAAATGTCAAATTATGATTATTTTTCTTATTATTAATTGAATGTGACTCATTTACTGTAAGCAACTATGTATTTAAAATATATGCATCTTTTTAATTGTAAATACATTGGATTTTGCACTGTGTAAAATGGCACTCACCGTTGTGTGTAGGTGAGCAGTCCTACCTCACTGTCCCTGATTCATTTACGTGCTGGGTCCCTTTAAAAATAAGTTTCTGTGTTTCACGGTTGTGAACACATTGAGAAAGGGGTTTCCCGAAACGCGTCTGTGTCAAATTGTAAAATAAATTGAGTCTTGTGAAAGAAACTGCCACATGAGTGCCGCTTCCTTCCTTCCCGGCCGTGATAGGGGGGACTTTGGAGCCACAATATTTTGAACGGAGCACTACCGTTACGGCGGCACCCGCCATTGAATGCACTGCTGTTTTGGTGCAATACGGAGCGTTGAGAGGAGAAGCACAGCAGTAGCACCATCCGAATCTCGGAAGAGCTGCCCGGCGAAGCAGGAGCTGCACGGAAATCGGATCCCCCGGGAAACGGCAGAGGAACATTTTGGTTACCGCGATAGCGGGTAAGCAGCACACGCTTGAATGTTTAAAAATATCGAGCGGGACAATATCTGTGAGAATTTAGGGCGAGGCGAAGGGGCAGTTTACACAAGTGAAAACGTACACGGATACTGGGCTTGGTATCCAAGTCAAAACATTTTCTAAATGTTTAGTGATGCAGCACGTGAGGAAGCAGCTTTAGGGATGTTTAAGAAGAAAAGGAATGAAGCTGCACCTAATGGCAATTCAGCAAATATAAAGACCTCTGGCACCTTTGCAGCAAAATATCTTAAACTGGAAAGACTTCATGAGAGAGAAGTCCGAAAGTGGTGGGAGGCGACCTCTCTCCAAAATTACATGGAAGTGGAGAGGGTTCCTCGTGGGCTGCGGGTGTATACCATTCCCACCTATGAGAACCCAGACCCACAGCTTTTGGAGGAGTGGAAAATACATACGGCCTCCTTTTGCAAAGGGAGCCTACAGCTTCTGGTAAAGTTTGCCTGGAGTGACAGAGCCAAAGCACTCGAAGAGATCAAAACTTTGGAAGAAGAGTTGGAGAAAAATCCGGACAAAAAGGAACACAAGGATATCAAGGAAGAAATGAAAATAAGACTACAGAAATACGAATTAAAAATTCGACGAAGGAAGAAAAATTTGACAGAGACGAAAGAGATTATTCTATGGGCCGTATTTTGACTTTCGCTAAAGAATTTGATGGGCCCCGAAAAGAATTGATGCGTAAGAAACAGAATACACCCAAGCCCTCTGCCAGAGTTGAAACATCAGAATCGGGGTTAACAGCATCAGAGCATTCAGGGGATGACATGGCTGGACCATCAAGGCCCCCTAAGAAAACCCTTTTTCACGAGGAATTCGATCTGATCAGAGCAACATGGCTACGGGGGGCAAGACCAAACCCCCAGAACAAAATGTAGGAGAACCAGGAGGGGAGGTAGGAAGAGGAAGGGGCAGAGGCGGAGGTCAAAATCAATCGGCAACAACAAAGAAGAAGAAAGGGGGAAGGTGGTGAACAATACAGATAATCTGACAATAGTGAATCTAACTGATAGAACATTAACATCTGATGAGGAGTCTGTATTAAAACTTGGATTCTCATTCTGCCCACCGACCAACCTAGAATACACTCAAACAAGAATAGATCTCTTCAAATTTGTCAGAAAACTAAAACTGCACAAATACTATAAACTGAAACCGACGGTCAAGGAAACCAGACTCCTACAAGACACTATAAGGGACACTGACATCCTACAATTGGATGATCTGACCACACTGGAAGCCCTAGAGGAGATCAGGACCGAGACCCGTCTGGAGGAACAAGACTGTGAGACCTGGACACAGAGAAGCAGAAATCTGGGAATAGGACAAGAAGCCCCAAGAACTAACTTCAAACCTATTTCCCAATTCCTTCCCCAGACCCCACAAGATGCTATTGATATCTTCAGTGATGCTGTGTTGAAAGAGCTGGATGACTTTCGGTGCAAAGACACACGCAAATGGATGAAACGCACACTCACTAAAGGACAATCGCTGGCCCTAAAAAGACTACAGGAGGATCCCAATATAATCTTTAAACCCTCCAATAAAGGCGGCAATGTCGTGTTGTTAACCAGGGAGCAATATGTGGGTGAGGCGATGAAGCAACTTACCAACAGAAACCATTATGAACGTACAACTCAGAAAAAGTATCAAGAAAGTGTCGAGGAATATGGCAAACTGATCCTCAAATGGCATAATAAAAAGATGTTGGACACTGACGAGTTTTTATTTTTAAGATCTAATCATACTATTATTCCAACATTTTATCAATTACCTAAAATCCATAAGGATGCCAAGGCACCACCTGGACGACCCATAGCATCGTCCATGGGTAGTCTTACAGAAAATCTATCAATCTTTGTTGACCATTTTCTATTTGAAGCGGTGGCTACTCTAAAATCCTACATCAGGGATACCAAGGATTTTATCATGAAGTTGGAGAAATTGAAATGGAATGACTCATACATCCTAATTGTGATGGACATCACAAGTTTATACACTTGCATTTAACACACCCAGGGTTTAAAGGCAGTTGAATATTACATGAAAAAAAGACCATTGAAATTTGCCGGGCATAGTTCTATGCTCCTTGAAATGACAGAGTTCTGTCTATTGAATAATATCTTCCTATTTGAGGGCAACATGTATAGACAGGTCTCAGGGACCGCGATGGGCACCGGCTTCCCCCCCAGCTACGCAAATTTATTCGTGGGCTGGTGGGAGGAGCAGGTGGCCTGGTCCGAAGGTAATCAAGTATGGTCCAACCACATAGTGTCCTGGCACAGGTATATAGATGACCTTTTCATGGTCTGGGAAGGATCATCTGAAAGTGCCAGGGACTATATTAAACACCTGAACAACAACAATTTAAATCTTAACTTCACGGCCGAGGTAAGCCCAGTGGCAGTGAGCTACCTCGACCTGAAAATTGAGATCAAGGGAAATTACATAACTACTTCATTATACGGAAAACCCACTGCTGGTAACAGCACACTACATGCTGGCAGTGGACACCCAGTTTCCCTAAAGAAAAGTATCCCTTATGGGGAGCTGCTGCGTCTTAAACGCAATTGTTCCCAAAATCAAGATTTCCTGAGATGTGCCGCAGAAAGCATTGAGAGATTCAAATTGAGGGGGTACGATAGTGCCCTTCTAACTGAGACTCTCAATAAAGTGTCTAAAATCCCCCGTCACCAACTACTAACTAATGCCACATATGCAGCAAAACAAAGCAAGGACGAAGGAAAGTTTCGTTTAATCACATCATTTTCCGAGAATGCAAGTTTTTTGAAAAACATTCTTAAGAAAAACTGGCATGTCTTAAAAACTGATCCTATTATAGGACAAGACATTCCCCCAGGCCCGTTAGTCACATTTAAAAAGGCTAGATCAATCAAAGATCTATTGGTTGATAGCCATCTTGACATCCCTAAAAAGAAAGATCAAACTCTAAAAGACATGAGAGGATTCTTCCCGTGTGGGAAGTGCAAAGCTTGTGCTTTTAGTAAGAGGGTGTTGGGCTATGAGGTGCCTGGACTGCAAGAGCGCAAAAAAATATCCAAATGTATTACTTGTCAGACTCCATATGTCGTCTATTGCTTGACTTGTCCGTGCAATCTGAAATATATCGGGAGCACAGTAAATGGTGTCAAGCTCAGAATTCTGGAACATATGCGGGCCATAGCTAATAAGGATATGAAATCTCTGGTAGCTAGACACTATGCGATAAAACACAATAGTGACAGAGACGCCTTGCAATACTTTGGCATTGATCATGTTCCTGATCACGAGAGAGGGGGCGACAGAGTGACCAAACTGAGACGACTGGAGTCGAGATTTATAATCGACCTCCGGACAAAGACCCCCAAAGGCCTTAATAGTGGTGAGGAGCTTGCTGTGCATCTTGGAAAATGAACCTTGCGATTTTGACGATTTTCTTTTCTCCTGGAATAGACTGTTTAATAATTTCACCCCCTCTAGCTGCCTACTATTTTTAGAACCAGGGAAGTGCCATTAGATGGCGAAATTAGGAGGTACCGCTAGCGGCTCATGTTGGAGCCGCACATGCCGATCCACGGCAAGATTCACTGTTGACTAATCAAATGTCAAATTATGATTATTTTTCTTATTATTAATTGAATGTGACTCATTGACTGTAAGCAACTATGTATTTAAAATATATGCATCTCTTTAACTGTAAGTACATTAGATTTTGCACTGTGTAAAATGGCGCTCACCGTTGTGTGTAGGTGAGCAGTCCTACCCCACTATCCCTGATCCATTTACGTGCTGGGTCCCTTTAAAAATAAGTTTCTGTGTTTCACAGTTGTGAACACATTGAGAAAGGGGTTTCCCGAAACGCGTCTGTGTCAAATTGTAAAATAAATCAAGTCTTGTGAAAGAAACTGCCACATGAGTGCTGCTTCCTTCCTTCCCGGCCGGGATAGGGGGGACTTTGGAGCCACGAGATATATATATATATATATATATACATATTCACTGAAAAATCATAGTTTTCAGGGCTGTTATAGTTAGCTGGAGATGTCATCAGTGATGTCATCAGTGATGTCACTGACCATGTCATGTATGATGTAATATGTGACATCATCTGTCGTGCATTGCGGGCACTCGAGTTATAGTTAGCAGAACTAACTATAACAGAGGAATTTCACTGGTTTTGTATGAGTGAAATGTCCAGCTAACTATAACTGCCCTGAAACCTATGATTTTTTCATTGAGTTTCTAAGGTTTTTTAAATGCTAATTCCTAACTATAACATCTCTGAAACCTATGTTTTTTCAGTGAATTTCAAAGGTTTTTTAAATGATAATTTTTAAATGTAATAATAATTATATGTGTTTTTTTGGTACTGATTTTCTACAGTTTTTAACTGTTTATTTTTAAATATTCTATTTATTAAATAACACTATATATTTTTAATATAAATGAAAAAAAAATTTAAATATTGAAACTGAAATATTGTTTATTTTTTTGTTTTCTTTTTTTATTTTAATATATTTATAATATTTTCCATATGATTCTTTTTTTTTCAATTTTTTGGGGGAGTCGCGCACCCAAAACGTAGCGATCACAATCAGTATGGGGATTCTAGCCGCCATTTTAAGAAATGTTGTGAAGGATCCGCGTACGGTGTGCAACGGGTGGGTATTTTCAGAGATGTGCACGATTGCTATGCAACCGGTCCGTGACTACAGCTCCCGCGCATTAGCAACACATGGGCATTACTGTACGCGACGCTTGCGAATTGACAGGTTCTGCCTCACGTCATATATGTATTGGGCGCGGTGGGTGCACAACTCCAGCTAACTTTTTTATGTCTAAAATGATATATATATGTCTTTAATATACATATTAGGGCAAGACATTATCTAAGGTATTCATAAAAATAATATATTTTTACTTGTAATAGACTTATGTTACTTTTAAATGCACTTTCGCGAAGCCGCGTAGGGTGCGTGCTGCATGTGCGCACGGTCCGTAGATCTCATGTGAACTGAAAAAAAAAGATTTGATTGGTTCATAACATTTCCCATTGTAACTATTGAAGGACCCAACCCATTTCAGTCATTCTTCTTGGAGCATCTTTGGAGAGTCATTTATGTGCTGTGAAGAACCCTAATTTCACCATTATTTTTGGGGTTAAAAAAAAAAAGAACAACATGTCTTCAGGACAGCAGCAACAGGAGGAGAAACATTCTTCAGAAGAAGAATTTTTGCCAGAATCTCCAGGTCCACAAAGGCCAGAGTCAGTGGTATGGAAATTCTTCACCTTTCCACCAGGACAAAAGAAAGTGAATGCCACTAAGGTCACCTGCCGGATTTGTGAGCGAGTATTATCTAGAGGTGGTACTGCTTCGATGTATATACATCAAAAGACCATTCATCCAGTGAATCTGGCTCGGGAGGAGTGTAGACTAGAAGAAAGGAACCCTCCACCTGCAGTTCTAAGTACTTCTGGGACATCAACTGCTACATTTCCACCAGACATACGCCCTGAATTTGCTTTCCTTGAGCAGCACTGCGTCAAGTGCAAGAAACGTATTTGTTTTGGGGAACAGTCTGTAGAAGATGTTTGTGCTGCGCAACAGAATCATTGTAGCTACTTTTTTGTTTGCTTAGTTTTTTTGGAAAGCAAAAATGACTGAAAGAATGTATTAGTAGTGTATGGTGAATCCATAAGTGAAGATTTATGAGGAAGTACTGCAGCGTTACAGTGCAAGCTCTTTAGCTGCATTGCGCTGTGGCACTTCCGAAGCACAGAGATGTGACATATGTGCATAAATATGTTGCAACTCTATGCTTCCCTCTTCACTGCTGCACAAAGTGCAGCCATATGGTGACACAGATACCCTTGCACCATGGTGCAAGGATGATGTCTGTGTCGTGGGGAGATTGTTTTTTGTGCAGGAAGGGATACTCTCCTGCACAAAAACAATCAGTAAAGGCATTTTCCTCTTTCAATGAATGCTGTGCAATGCAGCATACATTGAAAGAGGAAAAAATGAGGAGAAATGAAAACAATTCTCCTTGTTGTGCCTTGCTACACCAACTGGAGGATGGGACAGCATTCACACACATCTCCAGATTTATGATTTATGATAAATCTGGAGGTGTGTCTTGTTCTATGAGTGTTGCGTGGGAACATCCACAGCACCACCCTTTCAATGCAAAGTGCTGTGTATGAAGAGGTTGTATTTGCAAGGAGAAGAAAAACTATGCAGGGTGCCTTTTCTTCTCCTTGTAAATATGAAGGAGTGTCTGGCATCATCAGTATGTTACAAAAAGTGACGTATTGGTGGTTCAGGGTGCTTTTAAATCTGCCCCATAAGTGCTTAGATATTGGCAGACTGATACAATAGGAACATATTGCTGGTTGGTTGATTGAAGAATTGCATGAGAGTGACAGGAGGTATCCTACACTCCATAGGTAGTACTTCAGTATTTAATTAAGTGGACCAATAATATGTATCTGTATAGAGATTTGTAGGCAGTGTTTAATTTGTAAAAAATTAAGTGCTGGTGCTCAACATTTTCCTTAGGAGGCTGCAGCCACTTCTTCAAGTTTTCCGCACATGCTATATTCATGGCACCACTCAATTGTACCATTGTACTGACCACTATTTACATGGACAATGCAAAAGTATTTATTATCTGTCCTGCGCCTGTGCCTTCACAGCCTACCTCATTCAGTTCAATAAGGATCAACCCCCCTGATGCAATTATTTAATGGGGGCGCAGACATATTATTTATTTTGAACCATACGAAGGCATGTGATGATATCTGGAAAGGATTTGTGAAGATGTATGCACAACTTTCATCCACGCAGGAGTTTGCAAAAGATTGGTGCTGTGAGACATGGTGGCTCACTCTGATACTAATGTAATACATGCAGTGCAAAAACACCCAGCGCTCATAACCTTTGTGTCCGCTACGCACATTCAACTCTCTTTACATAGATAGGTGCACAAATGGGCAGAAATGTGGAAACAGTATTTGTGGCATCCTTTTATTCAAGCATTTTATTTTACTGGGCACTTTCAATACTGCCCAAGAGCTAAAAGGTGCAATATGTAAGCACACACAATTTGCGCTCAGCTCACAAGCCCTACCAATACTGTTTTGCGCCAATTTGTATTGTATAACCAGAGGCAGGTGACTGGAATGTACATGTGTTAATTTCGGCAAGAGAATCCAGTGAAATACAAATGTAAACTTGTGAAAACAGGGGTGGATGTCGTTGAACTATACCTTCACTTTGATATCATGCCAAACATAGCCACTGATTGCGGCGTCAAGACAGCAAGAACATGTTGTTTCACACAGCTTGAATATTTGGAATCTTCTCCTAGCAGGCACATGGGAGGAATCACTTCTTTACACAGCGGAGTGCAAGGTGCTTCACATCAGACAGGTAAAACTGGGCCCTGTACAGACTGCCCAGAGCAGGAAGTACAGAGAAACTTCAATCACAGCAGTACCCGCAAAAGCATGAAAAGCAGCCGGCCAGCCCACGGTCTGGTGCTAGGTTGGAGAACTGGAAGGGAAAGAAGCGTACATGGGATGCACGAGAGGGCATGGCACTGGTGCTTACATACAGCTAAGCCTCTTGGTGCCAGCAGGATGCCAGGCAGCCAGCCAACAGGCACAGACAGATCCAGGTCTGGCGAAGAATCCCTCACCTGCTCCTGGTAACCTCTGGCAGACAGGGACTGGCATTTACACAGCATCTGGCATCGGGGTGATGATGAACCTGTTGGAGTGCTAATACTGGAACACGGGCAGATGTGTTGGTGCCTAGGCTATTTTATAAGAATACCACTAGAAACTGGAATGATGACAATGCTGCAAATAGAGTGGACACTTAATTTATAAGTGCTTAGGTATTGGTGGAATAATATGATAAGTAGCTAGTGCTGGATGGGTGATTGTAGAAATGCATGGGACAGACTGGAGGATTCCTAGACAGCATAGGTAGTAATTGAGGGGCCGAGTTACAAGCCCCTTGCGACACTTTTACGCCGCCGTAGCATCACTTTTGTGACACAGCAGCGGCGTAAACCATGCGCCACGTTGCAACTTATTTACAACGTGACGCATCTAGGCAGATGCGTCACGTTGTAAAGCCCTGCGCCACATGAAACCTGCATCAGGTTTCATGTGGGCGTTCTGTCGCAGGGTGGGCGTTCCCTCGCAGGAAAGCCACGTAAAACTGACGCAGTGAAATCTGCAAGATTTCACTGAGTCAGTTTTACGACGCTGCTGCGTCAAATCCTTACGCCTGCTTGAAGCAGGCGTAAGGAGTGAGGCACCATGTTGAGTATGGATAGTTCCTGTGCATTGCAGGAGTTGCGTCATGCTTGCGAAGCGACTCCAGCAATTCGCAGCCAGTGCGCCTCAAGATGAGTCACGCATCTGCCCCTCCTTGCACCATGGTGCGCCGCATTGTAAATGCAACGCATCTGTGGTGGCGCAAGGTGGGGATTACGTGACGCATCTGTTCTGGTGCATCCCTGCTGATTTGCAGCGATGCGCCAGAAGACGTAAATATGCCCCTGAGTATTTAAAAGAATGTATCAATGCTATGTACCTGATTAGCGGTCTGCATGCATAGTGTTCCGAATATTGCAGCTGTACTTGTTTTCTTGGCAAGGCCATTCGTTAGATACATGACTAGTAACTAGAATAATTTCAGTGCTGCAAAGAGAGTACATGTTCAATTTATAAGTGCTTCGATATTGGCGGAGTGATAGGATACGTAGATCGTGCTGGATGGGTCAATGCAGAAGTGCATGGAACAGAAAGGAGGATTTCTAGATTGCATAGGTACTACTTTACTTAGTAGTTGGTTAGAGGTTTATATAGATATAATGCACAGCAGAATGTAGTAGTGCATTGATAGTGTTTGCATTACTTAATCTTACCTTGACAGTAGTACATATCAAAAAATCTTAACATTTTTTAATTGTTTTTTAAGATTCAAATTTCTTAACATTTCGTACTTTATAATTAGGATCTGTGAAAGAGAAGAAAAAATGCAGTTATAATATATGTTATTATATTTCTTAAAACACAATATAATTTTAACATTATGTAAATTATTTTGTTAGCCTTTTTTGCTGTTGACAGAATATATTGAATTTCACTACAGATAGTGATTTCAATGTTACTCATCATATAACAGCGGGCAAAAAAAACAATCAATAAGATTGTTTTTTTAACAAACAATTCTGTGTCAAAAATGTTTTCAAAATAGTCAGTCAACTGTTTCTGCAAATTCCATAAAAACAACATCCTCAATAACATACCATATAATACAAATCACACATATAAAATGCTTCTTTCAAAGAGAATGTTCTTACTTCAATATGAACGAACTGAAATAATAATGCAATGAGCAATTCTATATAATTTCCATATACTCAAAATGATGTTCTTCAAAAATATATGCTGTGAGAATGTCCAAGAAAAAGTCCTAATTGCAATTAATACCTTTCCTCTAGGCCAAAAGTTATTCCTGAAATCCTTTATACTGAAATTGTCCAATAGTAATCGTATTAATACATTTGAACATATTTCCAATAGGCCGAATTATGTTCCTAAAACTTTGGCTTTAAAAATATTAGGGAGAAATTTGGTAATTCATGAGGCAAACGATGTTTAAAAACTAAATGTGCATCATTACAATATGCCCATCCTTTATTGCATTTTAAATAGACAGTGTAATTTCCAGATGTTGTAGAAGGACCATCGTGAAAAATTATTGCTACTGCAACAAAAGTTCTTCCTGATATTGATAGTTGACTTGCTACAAAATTTATAATTAATGTTTCCAATTTTCTTCCATCAGCTGTACAATGTTGTATCATTAAAATTATATATTGTCCAAATCTTTGTATAAATAATGTTGAAAACATTTCTGATTTTCATTGGCTATAATCCATGTTCTGATTTGTTGCTTTAACTAGTTTGTTGAAAGACACTGTTTTACAGTCTGGTAATGTCAAATATATAAATCTTTCAGTTTCTATGTTAGTGCTAGATGTAAACGTACAATCTTCACATTCGTGTTCTCATTTATAACGAAGGCCAAAAAGATTTTCTATTTCTATTCCTTAATTTTCCAATACTGCAAGCATATACATTAGAAATTCCTGAGCATCTTGTTGAATATTCTGCATAAATCGTGTAGAACCAGAACATATATACCAAAGATTACGAATTTCAGAAATACTTTGCATTTTACTTTTATCAGTTTTCAATTTTTCATAAATAAAATGCAACAATGAACAAAATCTTTTTTCTCGATTCTCCATAATTTGCTGTTGCAGACTTTCTAGAAAAAAACAACATTGACCAATACATTAGTATAGCAGTTAATACCTGAACTATCTTCTAACTGATACGCGGCAATCTCTTCAATAGTGTCCTTTTTCTTTTTGCTTGCAATCTCGACATTATCTTGATTTTTTTACTTCTCTATAACTTCACTACAGATATTCTCATATCTTCTTTTTCATATACAAGATATTCACCTAAATTGGGAGCATACACTCTTCTTAGCCGATTATACTCTTTTACACAGTTTGCATCTGCCCTAATATTTCCCTCATCAAAATCAATCAAATACAATCCAGATAAAGTTCTGACTCAGGACAAAGCAACATTTGCCATACCCTCTTTAAAAACGGTATTTCCAAAGTTCACCAAAGCATTATCTACACTTAAACCTTGAGATTTATGCATAGTCACTGCATATGCCAGAGAAAGAGAAAACTGTTTTCTACGAACATATAAATCTTTAACAAGCAAAAAACGAACTTGACAATGACCAATTTGTTTTACTTCTTTAATCTGATCAAATTTAATTTTCAAAAATTCAATTCCATCTCTATTTTGTTAATTAACAAAATCAACAACTTTACTCACTGCTCCATTTACTAAACCTATTTCCACATCCAAATTACGCCGTAAAATTACCAGACAGTTTACACATGCATATAAATTCTTTTCTAAACCTGCAGTTTTAGATATAGATTTTTCTACAGAATCCAATTTTGTTTTCAATTTTTCTGTCAAACTAATAGTGATTCCTTCATGCTCTATTTTGTCAATGGCTTCCATTTGTATTATTTTCCACTTTCTAACTAAGTTGTTCATTGAATATAGAACACTCGTGCAGTGTTGGCATTAAGCAGATTATAGATTTATTTTCTGCAATTTTTTTATATATTTTTTCAGGAGCTATATTTTCATTCAGAAACAAGTTTGTAAGTAGTCGACTTTGGAAAGCTTGTTTGCTATGTTCTGTCAGTACTCCAATTCTTATATCTGGAAGAATAGTTCCATAATCAACATATTTTGCCTGTCGCATATTTTTTATGAGTTCTTTGCATTCAACATACGACCAAATGTTAACGTTTCCAACACTTCCCAAAGCCTTTTAGGTGTCTTCATGTACAAGTGCTTTAAATACTGGGTGTCCTTTTACGGGAGTAAGTTGGAGTAGATCTCCAAAAACGATAACATGTTTTCCTCCAAATAAGACATTGTACTCTGTTTTTAGAATTTGCTGCATTCTTAAATGCACAAAAGCAAGCATTACGTTTGAGACCATACTTACCTCATCAACATTCAGAAGTTTCATTTTCTTCAGCACTCTTGAAACTTCATAGCAAGGTTCTCCAAATGTTTGTTATATTCCAATTTATTTTCATGCTCTACAGGTAGCATAAGTAAACAATGTAATGTAATTCCTTTAATGTTGTGTGCTGCCAACCCATTTGGAGCAGTTACAGCACAAGACAAATGTGAGTCAGTTGTTTTCTGTAGATACTTTAATTAAGAAACTTTTTCCCTTTTCTAGCTTGACCACTGACATACATTCGGATAGGTTGAAATTATGTGCATGTGCATTCTTTCTTTTCATGAAGAAATCCATGGTCAATCTGTTCTCTCACTTGCTGATATATTTCTTTCTGTTCAACATTTAGTTGTTCTTCCAAGTTTCCTAAGTCCAGAATATCTTCTTGAGCTTGATGAATTGCTGTTTCCACTTCATTCATTGTGATTCAACCTTTTGAGATAATTTGGGAAAATAGTATATTCTATGGTATCTTTACAAGCATTGAAGGAATCTTCATAGCTCTGAAAATCTCCAAATAATTCCAATTCTGTACGCCACGGTTTGAAGAGTTGCAAAAGTGCTAAATAGTAAAATTCCCTTTTATCAGGAGTATCACAACTCAGTTTTCTGTGATTAATCAAATTTCCTTTCCTTTGTGTCACCAAACATCCTTCTGAAGCAATCACTGCAAGGTTTCCTTCATTTATGTTTTCTGTAGTATTCTGTTTAAAAGTGTAATATTGCAGCACTTCATAAAGACATATGTTCTCAAGATGATGACTTCTATTTGGATAATATGTGTCCAACGAGTTTGTTTTGACAATAACTGTACTTTCTGGTTCTTTTTCTGCTAAACATTCAATTTCTTGTACAGATTTAAGTGCTCGATTTCGCGTTGCAGCAAGACCTAGACTCACCCAAATGATTCTACTAGATTTTGAGTATAAGCTTGCAGATGATAACCGATCTGAGCATTCATACGCTCCAATTTCTCAATGGGATAACATCTTCAAACTGGAACTGTACAATTTCTTACTAAGACTCTTTTCGTGAGAAATTTCTTTCCACATTTCTTTCAACTCCGTCTTTTCTGATTTTGTAATATAAGATGTACATATCGGGCAACAGCAATGAAATTATCCACAAAATACTGAATATCCATATTAGCATTCCACATTGAGAGAATAATTGGATTGTAATCATTGATATATTTTGATTCTTCACTTCTTCTCAAATTGTATGTATTTTTGGGAGATTTTCTAGTAATGCTATGTCTCACAGCTGACATAAAACTGTTACTCTTCCTTTGGATATTGCAGGATGTGGAAATCCAAAATGACATTTGGTATAAAACTTTTCCTCAGACTTGTACTTTTGTCGATAGTATTTGCCACATCGAGGACTTTGGAATCGGAGGACTTATTGCCTTAAGGTGTTTTCTTCTGTTCTTTTTTATTTACCACATGTGGCATATTCTTCAATAAAAGACAAAACAGTGTCATCCGAATCAGTTCCAAATTTGGGTGCATCCTTGATCCATAACAGCATTTGTATATGAGGAGCACCTCTAGCTTGATACTCCTTTCTCCAAAAGAAATCCACAACTTCTCCAAGAGGCGGATTCTTTTTATTGCAGATAAAAGACATCATAGCTTCAAACCTATGACTGAAATATCTGCATACATTAACAGGATCTAAATAGCACAATTCTCCTGGTGTCTTGTATTGAATATTTTTTATATTCGAATTTGCTTCTCAAAGAAATTCAAGTAAATCATCCCAAGCGTATTTAGGACAGCTTATGGTAAGAAACCACAGAGGAGTTCCTAAGTTTCTTAGCATACATTTAAGTTCTCCATGACGATGGTACCAATACTTATTAGTACCAGGCTGACATGCCATCAAGTTAATCAGCTGAGATTCTAAATGATCATCTCTCTGATGTACTTTATCCATAAATTCCTTTGCAGAAACATTTTGAAGATGTACTCCTGTTTTTAATATGTGGTTAACTGCATATGAAAGTCCAGACAAGTCAATCACAAACAAAAGATGAAATATATATGGGATACATTGTCGAAATCTTGGATCTTCTGCATACAATCTTGTTGTCCGATATTCTGATGCAGGAATCTGCACTGATCGTTCGTCATATTGTCCACCTTTTCCAGATTGGAACAGCTGCGGAAAACAACAAACTTCCAAACTTTTTTCCCATACACTCATGGGAGTCCCCTTTGCTTTCTTCATTTGGAATAATTCAATAGTATTCCCCATCACTTCTTCCAAATGAAGCGGATGTACACTATAATATTCATAGATTTCTTCACTTTTGGACATGTCCAACTTTTTCAATTTGACCACTTGACATTTCACTATCATCTCCTAAACGTGTTTCTTCTTCTTCTACATACGCATTTTTGTAGTAACCATTGTTTTTTTATAAGATTTTTTGTTGTCTTTTGTACTTTCCTAACATCTACTAATTCTTGCCAGATTTTTTTTTTTACTCTTAGTAGGAACACCATTAACTGGAATAACTAGAGGTTTACTTTCTACATTCTCCACACCAATAGTTTCAATATTTTCCTTTAAATCTAGAGGTAAATATACAACTCTTCCTTTTAAACCTCCGTGTAAATCTGTAGGAGGCACTTTACCTGTTTTAGGCTCCATACGAACAATAGCCTGAAATGGGTGCACACACTGAATCAGACTAGACTCATAAGTATTTAAATAATCATATCAGTCCTGGAGGAATAGTGACCAACTCTAGATTATTATGGACAGCTCTAGCAGGCATTTTATTCTCGTCTAATTTAGTATAACAATATTTACAAATATTCAGAACCCAAATCAAAGCAATTCTCTACCAACAAATAAGTTGCAAATTCCTTCCACTTATCATTATTTGCTCTTTCAGTTTTTAAATATAGATAAACAGTCCTAGTCTGATTTTTATAGTGAGTTCGTCAGCAACAAATACAAGAATATTTTGGCCTTTCACATGAAATCACCTTAAACTTTATAGTTTGTTCTTCAACATTTTTTGTAGTAGTATGTTTCACATTCTCTTCAACATTTTCTTCTATTAATGTGTCAGTTTCTGCACTCTCTTGTTCAGGACCAAAGTAACAAAACTCAATTTCAACACAAACCTTCTTCACATCTGATACTGACCCACGCAAAAGAGCACTGTTCAACTCATTCAACATTAGTGCTGGACTTTTTGCGTAATACAATCTTCTGACTAATTTCCGCATTTGAGAATGATGTACTGCTAACATTCTGAAATGATGAAAAACACTTTGACATACTTTCCTAGAAAGACAAGCAAAAGAATGACCTTGCAAACCAGTATGTTTTCTCACTCTGTGAAGATCTAGTCCTTGCAACATCTGAATCTTTTTTTACTATACTCTCATAAGAAATGGCGTAAAATATCAATAGATTCCAGTCATTCATACAAATACTACTGCAATCCCAAGTAAACACTGGGGCTTTAGGACGTCTCCCTAGAACTTCATCAGCTATTACTTCTTTTACATTTCTAGAAACCATCTTCTCTTTCTCAACAGGACAACCATTTCTAACCTCATAAGCTTGACCACTGGTATCAACTGCAAGCAATAAAGTATTGGTCTGAAAATAACTCTCTTCATTAAAAAAAGGCTCTGAACTTGAACTGAGTTTCCATTCACCCCCAAAAAAACCACAAAAATTAGTTCTGTTAATTACTCTTTTCTTCTTAATTTTGGCCTTCATAAAATGGATTGGTGTATCTAGTGATCGAATTCTGATTAAAACAAAAATGAATAATTTCTTTTTTAATTAAAAAGCCTTGTCAACAATTATTTCAATTTCGTTTTCTAAAATGCTGCTCATCTTTTGTATTTTTTCACATCTTTTAACAAATTAAAAATAACTCTATTGTAAAACATTTTCTTTTTTATTTCTTTATACTGATTCTGCCGCCTTTTACCATACATTGTGTCTTTTGAATGTAATTTTCCATTTTCCAATTTTTTTTCTTCATTTTTTTTTGTTCTTGAGTCATTCTTTATACTTTCCACAATCTGCACACTGTTTCTAGGCTTTGAAAGATTTTTAATACATTCTTTTGTTCTCTTACCGCAAGACTTTTTCTTTTTTCTAAAATGCTGTTGTTCATCCAATACTTGTTGTTTAGTTTTTTTAAAATTATAGACCTTTTTGTGTGTTTTTGTCTTTTCTGTTTTTTTAGCCAAAATAAGTTTCTCTTAATGATGATGAACAATATCTGAAAAAAAGTATAAGATATTATTTAAAAAAATCTATATATAATATATTATTCTATTACTAAACAAATACATTCTACATAAAAACATTTAAACACTCCCTTTACAAATCACATTTAATATAATAAAGTACACATCTACTAAGTAATAATTATTAAAATTAATAAGTGAAATACAATGCATAGACTATGAATGAGTACATAGAGTAGTAGTAGTTCACAAGAAAGTAACTTTATAAGTACTTATGTTTCAGCAGAGTGATTTTATTATGACATACTTCTGTCAAGATGATGGCAGGAGTGCACACAGGCTCACAGTGTGATTCAAGAGACACATGACTATTCCCTGCACTTTTATAATACTGACTCACTAGTCTACAAAAAGTTAGGAGACCATATACATTGTGCACATTTGACTGTACCACTGCTTGTCTGAATGCCTGACTCATTGTACAAGTGCATAAACAGTGACTGTGTTCTGATACTGTTAATCATTTCAGTTTAAGTTATCATCAGGATAGGTTTATAAGCACTTATATGTCTACGGAGAGATTAAATAGGCACATGCTTCTGTCAAGATGATTCTAAGACTGGACACAGACTCACACTGTGATTCTAGACAGGCAACATTATTTTGTGGACTTTGGCAGGACTGTCTCAGTATTCTGGAAGGGGTTAGATGACCGCATACATTCTACACATTTGACTACAGCACTGCTTGTCTCAATGCCTGAATCATTCTGCAAATGCATAAGCAGTGACTGAGTTCTGATACTAATAATAGTTGACAACAGGATAGGTTTTTAAGCAGTTATGTGTCAACAAAGAGATTAAATAACCGCATGCTTCTGTCAGAATGGTTGTACAAGTGGATACTGACTCAGAGTGTGATTGTAGACAAGCAAAACTATTCCCTGGACTTTAGCAGGAGAGACTCAGTAGTCTGGAAGGGGTTAGGTGACCGCATACATTGTACACATTTGACTACGGCACTGCTTGTCTCAATGCTTGAATCATTCTGCAAATTCATAAGCCGTGAGTGGGTTCGGATACCACTAATAGTTGACAGCAGGATAGGTTTTTAAGCAGTTATGTGTCAGCAAATACATTAAATAATCACATGCTTCTGTCAAAATGGTTTTACAAGTTGACACAGACTCTGTGTGATTCTAGACAAGCAAAACTATTCTCTGGACTTTAGCAGAAGAGACTCAGTAGTCTGGAAGGGGTTAGGTGACCACATACATTATACACATTTGACTACAGCACTGCTTGTCTCAATAAGTGAGTCATTCTCCAAATGCATAAGCAGTGACTGGGTTCTCATACTACTAATAGTTGACAACAGGATAGGTTTTTAAGCGGTTATGTGTCAGCAAAGAGATTAAATAACCACATGCTTCTGTCAATTCAAATAGTCTTTATTCGATTACATAATCATAAAAGACATTTACATTTTAAAACAATAACCATAAAAACATTAGATTTCAATCCTTACAAAATAAAATACAAGATTCCCCAAAAAATTACTTGTTCTGTACGTGCAAAAATACAATAAATTAGTATTTTTTAGTATTAGCAATAATATCAGTAAAACAGCCACCATCTATATACCAGGTTCAAAGTAAAACCAATTAATACAGTCACATCTCTATCATTCATTAATTACTCAAACTGTGGGCACGAACTATCCACATGCCATGTAAGAATTTGGCGGTCGCGATTATACTTAGTTCGTTTCCATCCGTTTTTAAAATCCTTAAGGCTTCAGAGCTGGTATTAATCCCCATCGACTGGCAGATGGGCTTTAACCATTTATGCCTCATGTTCTCATAAACTGGGCAAATAAAAAAAACATGGGCGATAGATTCTAATTGTGTTGGGCAAAACTGGCCTTCCATAATGGAACCTGTACCCCATTTACCTGTAAATGATTTGATAGGAAGGGTGCCTATTCTAAATTGGTGGTAACATTTTCTATCACAGGGAACCGTTAAAAGGTCCCAGTATTTTTTGTAGGCGGGTACATGTTTAATCTCTAAAGAATCCCTTGAAAGGGAAGAATTTGTCAAAGACGAAAAGCGTTTAGTCATAACCATATTCCAGTACAGCACCTGTCATTCTTTTCGGGACGGAAATATAACATTGGTTGGGTTTAGACACAACATATTAAGCCCCAAATCACACAGTGTTGTCTTGACCTGCTTTAGCCATAACATTTTACCCACACCGGCTGCATCCCTGACCACCTGGAGAGCATAGGCACGCCCGGTAAGCTCCGGGGTAACCTAGAGCCTCCTCCAGTAGGCCACGGATCTAAAACGAGCCACATCCTCTAGGTACTGGCTCCCCATATCATAATAAAGCGGCAGTAGAGGAGTGGATTGCGGTAAGCCCGTAATAGCCCTCAGAAATTTGTTTTACGAGGTCAAGAGTGCAGATAGATTAATAAAACCCTATAATTCTGCCCCATACAACACTGAAGCTGTAATTTTTGCATTGTAAATTTTCATGATGGGGCAATCGGCTTGGTGTGGGATAGTCGGTGTTCTTTTAACAGTGCACCAGATAGTTGAGCATGTCTAAGCAACAGCATGTCCAAATGTGGGTTCCAATTAAGCTTTGGACTCAGTGTAACACCAAGGTATGTAAAAACATTTGTCTGCTCAAGTATAGCATTATTCATGGTAACTGTCCCTTTTACTATTTTCTGTTCATGAAGGACCATGAACTTGGTCTTATGTACATTTATTATGAGACCATAGTCCTTACAAAATAACTCAAACCTTGCAGGAGAGACTCAGTAGTCTGGAAGTGGTTAGGTGACTACATACATTCTACATATTTGACTTCAGCACTGCTTGTCTGAATGCCTGAATCATTCTGCAAATGCATAAGCAGTGACTGGGTTCTGATACTACTAATATTTGACAACAGGATAGGCTTTAAGCAGTTACGTGTCAGCAAAGAGATGAAATAACCGCATGCTTCTGTCAGAATGGTTGTACAAGTGGACACAGACTCACAGTGTGATTCTAGACAAGCAAGACTATTCCCGGGACTTTAGCAGGAGATACTCAGTAGTCTGGAAGTGGTTAGGTGACCGCATACATTCTACACATTTGACTACAGCACTGCTTGTCTCAATGCCTGAATCATTCTGCAAATGCATAAGCAGTGACTGGGATCTGATACTACTAATAGTTAACAACAGAATAGATTTTTAAGCAGTTACGTGTCATGAAAGAGATTAAATAACCACATGCTTCTTTCAGAATGGTTGTACAAGCGTACACAGACTCACAGTGTGAATCTAGACTAGCAAGACTATTCCGTGGAGTTTAGCAGGAGAGACTCAGTAGTCTGGAAGGGGTTAGGTGACAGCATACATTGTACACATTTGACTTCAGCACTGCTTGTCTCAATGCCTGAATCATTCTGCAAATGCATAAGCAGTGTCTGGGTTCTGATACTACTAATAGATGACAACAGGATAGGTTTTTAAGCAGTTATGTGTCAGCAAAGAGATTAAATAACGGCATGCTTTTGTCAGAATGGTTGCACAAGTGGACACAGACTCACAGTGTGATTCTAGACAAGCAAGACTATTCCCTGTGAACATTGTGTCACATTTTTAAACTATACCTCAGTAGACACTTATAAAAACTACTCTTATCACTACTAGCTTAACTCAACAAATACATTTTCAATGTAAAAGAAACACCTGCAATTCTGAACAATAATACCAATGTACATGTGCACACAATAAAACAATTAATCATAATCAACCATCCATATTGCATAACACAAATAATAATATACAATCTATATATTGAACAACATTTAAATACATAATCATATTTCTTCATTAGAAAATATATCACTAACTCCAAATTTTATGAATTATATTTTATGCTTAAAAACAAAGGCACCACATAGAACACCTCACAAATTAATAACTCACCTTTCAAATTAATTTGTAGGGAAATATCTGAATCACACGCCAAATTTTCTTATGCACACAATGAATGTACTGCACTGCTCTTTGCAAAACCAAACAATGGCAAACTTTCTCTCTCATTCTGCACACATGTACCTGTACATATCAAATCACATTGCTCCCCCCATTAATTCAAAAGCTAACACACATTTCTATTGGTTAAACATTTCAACCATTGCCAATTGACATAACTTTGAACCCTACCCTATTCTTCTTAATGCCTGTTACCATAGTAACAGTTCATGGAACACTCAACTGAACACACAGGTCACAAGTTCAGCACACAATGTTACACATTTAAATAGCAAGTGTGCTTGACTTTCCAAAGTACAAGCTTATTTTATCTAATGTACCTTTCAAAAATGTTTTACTAACCAATAAGAAACATGCTTTCAAAACACTGAAACATGCACCCTATTTTTCAGTATATAATGTTCTGAATCAACCAATCATTTCTCTTCTTTTTTTAAACTGCATCTTGTCTACCATTTTAGAAACATCTTGTTTTACAAACTGCCTGCTTCACCTACAGACATCTTCTGAGTGCATCCAGACTTCCCTTCAAGGTGCTTAGAGTGTGGATTGTGGGACACAGCTATATTTTCTGGTGCAAAGGGTATGCTGAAAGCAGCGGTATTGACAAAGATTTAGCTTTGCCAAATGTAGACATCAAATGGATTAGACAGAGAGGATTAAAGTGGCACCAATGGATGTCATTGGTTAAATCCTTTTTGCATCTCCAACACCCTGACCTCATAATTGTGCACTGTGGTGGCAATGACCTAGGCACTTTGACTGGGGTAGGTCTGGAAACACTAATAAAGGACACCTTTGCAGAATTGATGTTACTTTTCCCCAAAACTGCCTTTGTCTACTCTAACATATGCCAAAGACAGAAATGGAACTGGTCCAATCAATTTCGTCCACAAATTGAGAAAGCTAGGAAACATGTCAATAAAGCTGTTTCAGCTTAGAGGATGGGGTCTATTTTCAACAACAATCTGCGTTTTAATATGCATGGCATCTACAGGACAGATGGTGTACATTTCACAGATGAGGGTAACAGAGTCTTTCTCAACAACTTGAGACTCTGCATAGGTACTTACTACTCCTCAACTGAGAAAAATCCTAACTTTAAGACTTTCGGTATTCACAGAAGGCATTTAGGAGTCCTAAAGTTAGGAGTCGTAACTTTAGGACTCCTAAACTGAGAAAATCCTAACTTTAAGACTTTTTGTATTCAAAGGAGCCATTTAGGAGTCCTAAAGTTAGGACTCCTAAATTCTGTGAATACCGAAATGAGTAAGAGCCTTCTGTCAATACCAAAATGAGTAAGTGCCTTCTTTGAATACCAAAATGGTAGTAAGTTTAGGATTTTGTCTTAAACTAGTTCTGTGAATCGGCCCCCTGTCACCACTAGTTAGTCATAGTGAGGTCAGCATTTCCATAGGAGATGTCCTTTTCAGTTTGCTAATAATGTTGCTGCTGTTTCATAAATCTTCACGAAAGGTTCCAAAGAAGTGCTATTTCTTTCCTAGTTTCATCATGGAAAGTCTTAGGAAGATCTGTGAAGTGCTGTCCAAGAAAAAGGGTGAGTCCCAAAACGCAAAATCCCAATGTATTTTTATTTACTTTTTCTAATAGCGCTACCAAAAAAACTGTAACAGAGTTACACAAAATTTGGCAGAAAGCTACATTTTGGTCGAGAAAGCATGCTTCTTGTGATTTGGTATAGCACTACATTGGGGGCTGAGTTGGGGAGCCCCTGGGCCAATAGCCAGCTTTCTGAATGCACTCATTCATGATGCTGCTGGAAGAGGTATGGCTTCCGTCCGGCGGGGCAACTTTTTTGTTTGCTCCCTCCATGCAGCAGCCCTCTGATCTTTCCTGCCCACAAGAGTCATCGCAGGAGAACAAAAGTCCGGTCTTAGCCGGCGGGAGCAGTTTTAAAGCTGCCCCTGAATGGGAGCAGACATACCTTACCTGCCTGCATTTCTACGGGCAAGGAAGGCATGTCTGCTGACACCCAGTGTGAGCTTTAACAGTGCTTCTGCTGGGTGGGAGTAGACATATGCTTCCCTTGCCCATGCCCTTGCAGGCAAGCAAACTACTGTGTCCCGCAGGTGGGCTCTCTTGGACACAGTGTTTAAATCAGCCCTGGGGAATGGAGTCCACAGGGCCTCTAGAGGCTCAGAGGTCATATGCCAACCCCATAGTTATATTTCAGCCCCAGGGGATGGTGTCCCTGGGGCCTTTACAGACATGGGGAGGGTGCAGTGCTTCCCCTTTCCTTTTATTTGAAATCAGCTACAGGGATGGTGTTCTCAGGGCCTTACTGAAGCTCAGGAAGGGACCCAGAGCTCCCCTTTTTAAAAGAAAAATCTCCTCTTTGTCTCCTGTGGTACTGAATTAGCCCAAAGGAAAATTAAGCCCCTGGTGCAATCAAAACTAAATTTTCTAAAAATTGGGGTCGAAGACACACCTGCCAGATATGCATTTTTTTGTTATCTAGTATCTCAAAAGCTACTGAACTAATTTACATCAAATCACAAGATGCATACTTTCTGGACTAAGATATAGCTACCTTACAATTCTAGTGTAATTCAGTTCAGCAGTTTGTGCTGTAACACAGCCTAAAAAAGTATATGGAAAATGACTGGGGATTTTGCATTTTGGGAACCCCCACCCCGTTTTATCATTTACAGCTTGATGGATCACTCGAAACTTTCCATATTCAAACTAGGGAAAAAAGAACACTATAATGCCAAGTTTCATGAATATTTGTCAAATAGCAGCAAAGTTATTAGCAAAACAAAAAAGACATTTCCTATGGAAACACTGACCTAACTAAAAGTACCCGGTGGCAACCGACAATTGCAACTGTGACAATATAAAGCAAATTAAAATGCTGAAAACAATAAGAATGGAAACTACCTAAATGCCAGCGAGCACATTAGGTACCAGATAAATGCAGTGCAAGGTCCCCTTGTATGAGAGCCGGAGACCCCTGATTGACAGTCTCACTTGAATCTTGCCTGCCAACAATTACCTAATGCAATATGCTCCAATGACTTTCATTTGACACATTTTGATTTGTAGGTTGTTTTTAGGTTATAATGGCTCTCTTAGCGTTATTTGAGATACTTTCCAAATTGTATTGAAGTGCAGCAGGTCCTTTCTATACCAGCTGCGGCCTGAGCAGATAAGAGTGGTGGGGTCAGGGATTTCGACAGACAACGATGAGAGAAAATTAAATAAACAATTAATTTTTCCTGGTCGTCATCAGTAGAAATCCCCCACCACCACCACCACCCGGCGGCACTGCTCTCACCTCCACGGTCCACGGCTGCTCTATACCAGGAGATGGGGTTAATGCACAATAAAGGAAAAAAATAAACACGTTTCCTTTTTTTGTGAACAATCTGAAGTTAATTATACAGAGTTTGCAGGATGAAAGAAGGTCAAGTAAATGTTGTTGTTTATTTCACGTTGTCCAGGTATATGGAATTTACCTAGCACTTAATGCTGCATGTAGCTTAAAATCATCATTCAAAAATAGTTTGTGTAAATTGCTTTCTTTTTGGCCATGTTTTACAATTGCTTACAAAACTAAGCCTGGGGCTTTATGTGTTATTAAACACACAGCTCCCACATCAAAACACTTTTTTTCATTAGCATTGTTAGTCACTGAAACATGCATTAAATCCTCCAGTAATTTTAGGTAACGAGTTCAAGAACAGCGACTGCTAATTCCTACCATTAGACTTAATGGGTTTTAAAGTGTTTCGTGAAAGTAGGGTAAGATCTCTGCTGTTATTTTATTTGGCTACACAAATACTTTGTCGAGCTTTTAACCCACACTGGTGAGAGCTACTTAAAATCATAGTTGATTTAGGATTCTCCTTTTAAACGATGAAAAAGATGTGTTCCTAAATCTTTATTTCATACTAAAACATACAAATGATTGGTATATTTTAAAGCTGCATTAAGTTATTGAACATGTTCATATTTAATATTGCCTGAGACTATCATGGAAATGGCAGCAGGATCGAAGTATGGAGGGTTTGCAATTGACCATGGCAAAATGACACTCATTAATCTTGTCTAGATGTAACATATAGTTAGGTGTTAGGGTACTATTGTAAGGTGTGCTGTGTTTGGTGCTGTTCTTACTGCACGTTCATCAGTGTTTTACTGCTGCTCCGGTTAGGGCTCTCTGGGTGTTTGGTAAATCTTGTAAGTTGAGCTATGCTTTAGCTGTGCTCCTATCAGTGCTCCTCAGGGGTCTGGTAACCGCTCTAAGTTGGTGCGACTTTGGTGCTACTCCTGCCATTGCTCTTCAGGTGTCTGCTAACTGCTGTAAGTTGATCAATGCTTTGGTGCTGCTCCTACTAGTGCCTTTTGGGTATCTGATAAGGTTTGTAAGATGAGCTATGGTTTGGTGCTACCTCTATCTGTGCTCTTCTTCAGATTACATGTAAGTTGATTGATGCTCTCTCTCTATATGTAGCAGTGCTCTTTGGGTGTCTGATAACTGGTCTTAGTTGAACTATGCTATGGTGCTGCTCTTACCAGTGATCATCGGATGTCTGGTAACTACCAGGGCTGGACTGCCCGTAGCGAGCATTGGACCATTCCCCCAGGAGGCTGGAAGGGTGAGGGACAGTTTGCAGTGGTGTCGGTCGGTTTTCTTTCTAGGGACCAATTTTGCAGCGGTACCGCAATATCGGCTCCAATAGCAAAATTCCAGTACTGATTTGGGTTCTCAGTACAGTACTGGTAACTATTGTAGGTTGACCTGTGATTTGGTGCTGCTTCTATCTGTGCTCTTTAGGTGTTTGGTAATTTTTGTAAGTTGATCTATACTTTAGTGCTACTCCTGTCAGCCATCTTCAGGTGTCTAGTAACCACTGTAAGTTGGTGTAAGCTTTGGTGCTGCTCCTTTCAGTGCTTTTCGTGGGTCTGAATCCACTGTAAGTTCAACTGTGCTTTGGTACTGGTCTTATGGCAACTTCTCTGCATTCAGAGAAAAATAACCGGCACTCTTCCAAGTAAAGACATCTGTTTCTTGCACTTTTTGAACATGAATCCTAGGCTTGAGACTCAAATCTCAAAGTCTAGTTCAGTTAAATTGGTATAGATGGAACACCACTAGACTGTATCACTCGATTTCTATGCAACAAGCCTCAACACAGCCATCTCTCTTTTCAAGTCAGGCTTAAAAACATAAATTGGGAAATACAAACAAACTACAGGCTCTTCCCTCTCTTCTTGCAGGCCTAAATGTTGGGAATTATGAGGTTCAGCTATGGATGACAGAGAACACATATTGATTTAGGCTGTGACTAAGCTCACAAGGCGCAAACCAACAGAAGCACAAAGTAAAGTGATTTCAGTAAGGTCCCCGCTTACTCTTTATAGCTTAGCACAAGCAACAATGATGTTCTCAGAAGAAATGCATGTGGTACATCTGCAGCAATTAGTCAAAGGAAAACCCAGTGAAGACATACAAAATATAAAATATCTGTGTAAACATGAATCATTAGTAGGGGTGGATGGTAGTCCACCACATGTAATAATTGGACTATGTTTTTAGGTACAGTAAAGGTTTCAGTAATTTAAACCAGAGCTCAAGCCTTGGTAGCTATGGCACAGAACAGGCCTACATTAAGACAATGTGTAAAGCATTTAAAAGTACTAAAACAGGTAAAAAGTCAAAAAGACAGCACAATAAAAATGATTCTACAATTTGACCAAATAGATAAGAGTTTAATGAACAAAATGACACCAAATCCACCAAAATCCAACAAGGGGACAAATACATAAATTGTAAAATCTTTAAATAAAAATGCCACAAAAAAAGGATCAACTGATTGCAGCAGAGGAAGACCTAAGCACAATTTGAAGCTGACTGTGATGCAGCGTGAGTCAGCTACTCCAATCAGGTTTTATATGGTCAGATATTTTACCCTGGGACATAGTCTTTTTTCTAGAATTCAAAGTCTATCAGTGGTGCAAAGCAGAATGCTGCAGACGAGAAGGGGTCCATGACACCAGTTTGGCATTGGATGAGGTCTCAGTGAAGCCATTGATTCATGCAGGAAAATCTCTGAGCTGGATAGTTTAAAATGTCTGAAAAGGGAAGTCCTTTCATCATACTTTTGGCACTTTTGCTTGGTCAATGTGTTTGTACTTGGTCACTTTTTTGGAGCATGGATTTAGATTGGGGGGCAAGTCTACAAGCTTTAGCTGAAGAGGGTGCCATGAGGCTGGACACCTTCTTCACAAGGTCCTGTTGAAATTGATTTGCTGCTACAGAAAAGCAGCAATGCTCCTTGCATGCGTTGACTTTGCAGGCTTGTCCCAGTCCTCCAGAAGTATATGAAGCCAAAAATGTTCTAAGTCAAGTTTGGACTTGTTAGCTGCGCTCTTCCAGTAAAAGGCTTTCTATAGCTTATGTGTCTTTGTAACTTCAGAGGAGGTCAACTAATTCAGCCTTGGAGTCCACTTCATTGTCCTGGGTAAAAGTGGGAGCAGGTCTATCCCTTCAGGTATCCTCACAGGTCTCAAACAGCAGGTGTCAGGGGCAAGCCTACCCACTTTTGAAGTACTTCCTGTATGCCCTACTGCAATCCAACACCCAAGGCCTTTGTCTCAACACTGGGAGCCAGTTCACAATTCATCAAGAGGGACTAGTAAGCTTCTGGGTGACATTTGGAGCTCATGCAAATGGGCCTCTGTAGGCTTTAGGCATTGAAAAGGTAGCTTTCTAAAAGTACCTTTTCCAAAATATGTACAAAAATGTGACTTCACAAGTAAATTAGGTTTTGTAATAAATATTTCAAAGAATTCAAGAATAACATTTGTAGGTGTTTCCTAGCCAGGGATACTATTATTACATGTAAAATTGAATCTCAGTGCTCTTCTACAGAACTGCCAACTGTGCTACAGTGAAAGTAGCTTCTGGGAAATGTTTACTGTAAGGACATGTTTAACATGAAACATATGCATCTCTATATTTACATTTCATGCACCCTATCTTTAAAGGCAGTATGGGCTTCTTTGGGGTGATTTAATATTTAAAAAAAAGGTTTAGGCTGTCAAAAGGGTTTTTGGTGACAGGTTGAATTTGTGGTTTAAAACTGTATGGCCAGGGTACAGAGGGTAGGCCTGCAGTCATTTTTACACTGTCGCTGAAGGGGCTGCCACAATAGGTGGTGCAGTCCACCTGTGACATTAAGGTACAAGCGCTGGGTACAATGTTGCACAATGTACTAGGGTCTTATAGGTAAGTTAACAATGACAATAGGAATATGCCAATTTCATCATGTTGATAGTGGGAGCACAGTCATTTCACCACTAGTTAGCAAGGTTAAAGTACACAGAATACCAGCCAGCAAAAGCAGTCAAAGCAAAAAACCTTTAAATGTACCACTGTCTTGCCTGATACTCCCATCCCTCCACTCACAATTTTTTCCTGAATATGTGTTGGACTCCTTCATGTCCTCTTTAAAAATTCTCAATGTGCACCATTTTTTTAAGAAACAGTGCATGGGAACTGATAAAACTATCAAAATTGCACCCTTGCCTACTTTCCCTTCTTGGGATTGCTGGCACAGTTGCAAGAAAACAGACACTGCAGATCTAGTCAATGATTCACTTAAAATATTCAGCAACAAAGACCTGAGATTGCTACTAGTGCTATTGGAGTAGGTGTTCTATAATACAGACAATTGTCGGGCTACTACACCACTCACCACTGGCAAGGCTCTCTCTTGTGCAGGTTTTGACATGCTCAGCTCCTTCCTTTTGGACAGATGTGCATTAAGGCACTTTCTTCCCTCCAGCGAACTACGTCATTCCAGGCTCGGCATTTGCACCCATGATATACAATGTGTACTTGAAACCCCTGTGAGTCCTGTTCCTCCAAAAAGTTAAATCCGTTTGCAGCTATATAGATGACCACACCTATAATTCAAAATATAATTGGCCATTCAGCATTCAAGTCTGGATATCTGCTGTCTTACTGAAAACTCATTCTCACCTCAAATACAATCTGCCTCAACCTCAGAACCAGTATCATCAACATGAGCCTCAGCATCATTTTGCCCAACCCTCACCACTTGGATCAGGTCTATCGGCCTCAGTATGCAAGCCAATCTCTCTTTCACAGACCATATGAAACCTAGGCCTGAGACACAATGGTACAGGTGTGTACTCTGTTAAGGTTCAAACCATATTTTATTACCAACAACTTTCCCTCTGGTGTCTATGCCATGTGCTGATCCACATCAGGAGTGACTATGGCCTGCTCACTGAACAAAACCTTTGTGTCACTTGCCTGATCATCCATCAACAGAACTGAAACCTCTTCACCTAAATTACACTCCTTGCAGTCAATCTCCTCATCACTGTAGATCTTTGGACAAGTAAAGTAAGCCTTTGGCGATATGCCAGTGAGATCTAAATGTATGTGTGGGCATGGGGGTAGAAGATAAGTAATCTGGGAAGAGCTAGCCATACAATTGTAATGCAAAACAAGACCATTAATATCAAAATAACATATTCTAGGGGGACATTGCATCTGTTCCTCACAGCATAGCTGATGAACTAGAGGTTATGTGCCCAACCCAGGGAGTGCGATACAACTTCATCATCAATAATAGTGGGTCAGTCTGCTGAAGAGGGGCAATTATCTGCATGCCATAGTGTGTTGTGAAAATAAAGGAAACCTGGCTGCCGTGGAATGAAGAATGGTCACATGCTTGACAGTATCAAGAGAATGAGTATCAGATCCATATTTACTGTTATTTTGTATTTTTTTGCTCTGTTATGCCTGTCAGCATGTTTCTGTTGTGAAGTATGTTTAATGTGTTTCTGTGATGCATGCAGTTAATATGTCACACTTTTCATTGAACATAGAAGTAAAGAAGTTCTGTACAATATCCTGTCTTCTTATCTATCCATTCTACCAGTGTGTTAGTGTTGGGGCCTGTATAGTCAACACACAACAATTATGACATGGTAATATTTAGATGGTAATTGAGTCTACCGACATAGAGGTCTAGAGTTGAGTGTGCCAAAACACTGTTTTGTTGTGCCACATGCCTTCCTGTGTAATGTGTTGGGTTTTTATTCTGATCGGTTCTATTGATTTGTATAGATTGCTATCAGCCATGGTGTCAAGGCATATCTGAGGCCATCAAGATGTGGAATTGAGTTGAACCTTGAGCATGAACTTGGAATTGAGCTCAGTTTTCACTTGTGGATTGACCTATTATTTAACAATGGGGTATCATTGCCATGCGTATCATACATTGTGGGTTTTTTAGGTATCTGTACTGTATGCCATATCAGCTTCTTGGGCTAATGTGATAATTGTGCAGTCAAGTACACCCAGGATTTGTGGGAGGTTAGCAATTGCAAAGAAGTCAGTCTTTACTTCATGATGGTTGGAACCTCATTTCAGGAGCATGAGGTGTTATGGTGTGATGGACAACATTAACTCCGATACACATGGCAGGAAGGGAACTAGCAGTCTTACATCTCAACGTGTACTTCTGCACATGTTCTGTGGAAGGAGCCTAATACAGGTGCATGATGTGCAATGCATAATTGGAGGTGAGTAGGTATTAGATGCAATCTACTTGTTATAGGCTGAAGCGAGGGAGCAATTTTTTCACAGAGCCTCAATGTCATATCACTAAATATCCTACACCTTTGCTTCAGTACTGGTTCAAGTCTTCCATCCAGTTTCACAGTCACTTTATAGATTTTCTCCCTACTCCGCTATCTTCTGTGGTCATATCTGGCTAATTGCAGCACTCAAGATCTCAGTTATCTTCCTTTGAGACTTTTCCAGGAAAGGGAGAACAGTATTTCAGGTGGCTTTCATTTTGTGGAATATATTGAGGGGAAATAAATTGTATCTACTTTCATTTTGCGCAATTTATTAAATTGATATTGGCATTGGGCTCACGCATGCTATTGCCATTTTAGCAGAAATAGGACAGAGCTGGTTGTTAAGGTGCTTGCAATGGTACTGCCCCATACCACCCATTCTGCATGCATTATCTGCCATATTGTGCAGTGTAGTACAATACAACTTTGTGCTGTGCTGGAGTTGACTTTGAGTTCAAAAAGCCATTTACTCCCAAAAGTTGGTTGACGCTGTTTTGTCACTTTACTCCTAATGCTACTCTCATGCTAAACTTTATTAAATCTGGGCCTAAGTAGTGAGCATGCATACTGTGGAAAACTGCATTTTAGCCATTCAAATAGTACACATGAGAACTGAGATCAACAATAACAGGATCTGCAATACACTGAAGCACACCATTTTCTCAAATTCCTATTCTTATTTCTGCTTGTATGAATCTGTAATTTCGCTTACTTATATTTATAGTTTTTGAGAGCTAACAGTAAATCATAGTAATCAATCACAGGAGACAACAGAATGAAGACCACCTAGAGTACTGTAGTTGAAGCTTTGTGAACGTGACAATATCAAGATTTAACATTTCACAAGTAATTTAACTGACAGACTCAAGTACTGCAATCTTGTATCAATGTATAGCAGTGTATTACACATCATCTACAGGGGGTGACAAACAGTTCATCAAATGATTGCTCTTAGCATTTATTTTCAGTACTGGTAAGTGTATGTTCTGAATTTCTGAACAGTGATATTCTACAGTTAAATAGGTAAACAATCACAGACCCTACTCCCAGATGTGTGTGATGGTCAGACCGCATAAGAAGTAACCGTTTAATGCCCTGCAGGAAAAGAAACCCGTCCCAGGGTTATGTGGCCTTCTGTTTCTCTTATTGAAACTGGGTTGTGCTAAATGAAACTTTATTAAGTAAAGTTTCACAAAAGTCCATACAAACTTTGCAAAAGAAAGCTTTGTAGTACGAAATGTTGTTTGCCAGTATCTAGTACAACTGAACACTTCACATAAAAAAAATGTAAATAAAGACTTGAGAGATTCCGGTAAGAAACTGGATCAAGCAGAACATTTTTACTAGGTTGATAAGACATAGTGTGAAATTTATGGAGATGTTGTAAATCTCATATAATGACATTAAAAAATAATGCAAATTTCACTGGAATAATTCAAATGTACCAAGCCTAGTGGAAACCCTGCCATGGAATTTCAGAATGTTGCTTGCAAAACCCTTAAATCGGCTATCTGATGTGTGCTTGATGCAAAAAAATCTACCTTCCAATATTACTAAAGTTTACAGTTAACAAAGCAATTTTTTCTTCCAAGTTAGCATCTAACTATGTACTTCCATGATTACATTTCTTGTATGTTAACACGAGGTGGGACAGCTACTGGTTTCATTAACATTGAATAATCAGTCATGATTCAGTTTAAAGTATGTTGCAAATGACAAAGAAATAAAAAGATGAGATGTATTCGCATTAGAACTGATTTGTATGTCTTTTAAGGGATTTGTTTTCTCACAATGGTCCAGGAGGGCCAGAAAATGTACACTGGATAAACTTACATAAAATATATGTCAATGGGAATATTTTGTACAGTCAGTGGGTATTCTGAAAACTATTTGTATTTTTAAAATCTATTTAAAAATCCTAGATGGGCATAGAGGACCAATGCTTACACTAAAGATACTATGGCTATCATTTCCAAGTGGCCTCTTAATTTCGATGGGGGTGGTAAAAACAGTTACCGGCCCCAGCGGTATTATGAGTCCTTAAACTGCGCCTGACAATTTCAGCAGCAAAAATCAGAGGATATCTCTTGCGGACAGTTTGGCCCAAAATGAGGAATTAACTAGGAATCGAACCTGCAAGTACCAATTTCCCCAGGAATTCTTGATTTCTGAGAGGACGCTCAGTGTCCAACTTTTAACGGCCCATTCACTGAACCATTCACAAAGCCCAAATGTCTTTACCATGTAAAAAAATATGTTCCCTTAGAATAGAAAATGAATCCCTGCGGAATGCTACTAGATTTCCATTGATGACACTGAAATGCCATGATCTGAACTTCAAACAATCGCCTACATTTAATCTTCTTAGCGTAACAATGTGCTAAGTAAAGGGGAATGATAAGGCACTCTAACTCTGCCCACCTGCTGATCAACAACATGATGTTGTGTCCTTATGCCTAGCTATCTTTAGGAATGCTTGTCTTCCTTATATTCACAACCCAGTGCTCCCTGTCCAATATGGCCTGCTTCACTCACAAAATGTGCTGTAAAATTACATAAATAAACACAAAATTAGTAACTATCTGTATCCTAGTAAATGAAGACAGAAACAAACTTTTGTATTTTTGCTGTAGAGTTAAGTTTTGCTGAAGCATCTTTCTTTTGGATACATTTTAGATGTAAAGCACCACATTTACTTCAGAGTTTAAAATGCAAATATTTTTATGAAACTCAATAGCATTTTTCAAGAAAATGTTCATCATTCAAACATTTTCGAATTTCTCATTCACATATTACTTTGGGTATTAAAATGACTACTTTTTGGGAGTAAGGAATGTGTGGTCACCACAAGAGACATCTAGAGGGGGCTCCTCTGAGGAGATACAGAATTTTGCAGACCTCTACGAAATAGTTTGCAATGAAATACATTGCTTACTTAGAGTTTCAAAATCTGCAATCAATCACTTTATTAAGACAAATTTTCTCACCCTGCTATAGCCATTAATGAAGTTCTCTAATGTGATCAGCAATATTGTGCATATTGACAAGAACTGTGCGTAATTTGTGATGATTTTATCTTTAGGGAATTATGCAAGATTGCTAAAAAATGTGACATTGTGAGTAATTGGCTGCAGGTGCCTGTCCAATAATGGATGTAAGAATATATTTAGCGCAAACAAATCTTACAAGACGGAACATGAAAGCATTAAAGGTCAAGCCAAGGAAACTGTATTCTAATTGAGCGACCACTGTGCCCTCGGCCTGGTTGCCCCCACGCTCCCCGCATGCTGCTGCCTCCTACCTGCTGCCGCCATTTCAGCCCGGCGCCCCAGCCGCCGCAGGGCCGGCCGACTTGATCGCCAATCCAACCCGGCGCCCCAGCCGCCGCTGGGCCGCCCGACTCGATTTTCGCGCCGGTTTTTGCCGCGACCCCGCCCCCCGCCTGCTGATAGGACAACGCGCTCCCCGCCTCACAGCTGACCCGCCCTCACGGATCCCTTCTTAAGGGGACCCCGACCTCCGTTCTGCAGCGACCACTGTGCCCTCGGCCTGGTTGCCCCCACGCTCCCCGCATGCTGCTGCCTCCTACCTGCTGCCTGCTGCCGCCATTTCAGCCCGGCGCCCCAGCCGCCGCAGGGCCGCCCGACTTGATCGCCAATCCAACCCGGCGACCCAGCCGCCGCAGGGCCGCCCGACTCGATTTTCGCGCTGGTTTTTGCCGCGACCCCGCCCCCCCGCCTGCTGATAGGACAACGCGCTCCCCGCCTCACAGCTGACCCGCCCTCACGGATCCCTTCTTATGACGCCCCCTCAGCGACCGCGCAGCGGACGCACGCAGCGGGAGCGCCGATTGAGCGCCGAAGGTGCGCCAAAGGTAAGCCCGTCTGCGCCCGTCCGTGCCTGGACCGCGCCCAGTGCCAGGACCCCTGGCCCCCGCAGTTCCCAGCCCACCCGCCGGACGTACGACGCCGCCACCCTCATCGCACTCAACGACGGACGAGTTCCGGGATGCTACCGTGCCACCCCGAGACGCTCCCACGGACCCTTCTGCTGTACCGCCTGCAAGTTCACCTGCATCCGGACCTGCCTCGCACCAGCACCCGCCAAGACGAACACCAGCAGCAACCACCTCAAGTGCATCCTGCTCAACACCCGCTCAGTCCACAGACACGCCATCGAACTCTGGAACCTCATCGACACCACTGCTCCTGACGTTGCCTTCCTCACGGAGACCTGGATGAACGCCTCCTCAGCGCCCGACATCGCCATCGCCATCCCAGAGGGCTACAAGATCACCCGGAGGGACCGCACCGCCAACCAGATAGGAGGAGGCGTCGCCATCATCCACAGGGACACCATCCGCATCACGACCTACTCCGACGACATCCTGACTACCGCCGAACACCTACACTTCCAGATCCACACCGACCCGAAGACCACCCTCAGAGGCACCCTGATCTACCGACCCCCGGGACCACGCACCCAATTCAGCGAGGACATCGCCGACTTCGTCAGCCCGCATGCCCTCCCCTCCGCTGACTACATCCTCCTGGGGGACCTCAACTTCCACCTGGAGAACAACAACGACCGCAACACCACCACCCTGCTCGACAACCTCGCCAACCTCGGACTCAAGCAACTGGTGACCACCCCCACCCACCTCGCCGGACACACACTCGACGCCGTCTTCTCATCCAGCAAAGACATCGCCTTCAGCCATGCCACAGGACTCCACTGGACGGACCACAGCTGCGTCCACTTCACCTTCAGAAGAACGACGACCCACCACCGCCAGCAACAGGTCGCCCGCAGAAGCTGGAGCAAGATCACAGCCGACCAGCTCGCCGCTTCCCTGAGCCAGCACCCTCCCGCCAGCTCAGCGAACCCCAGCCAGGCCGCCGACAACCTCACGAAGTGGATCAGCAACTGCGCGGACGAACTCGCCCCACTGAGGACCCCGCCCAGCAGACCCGGCAGCAAGAAGGCCCCGTGGTTCACCGACGAACTCAAGAGCTCCAAGAAGAACTGCCGAGCCCTCGAGAAAGCCTGGAGAAGGGAGCCAACACCGGACAACATGACCACCCTCAAGCTTGCCACCCGGAAGCATCACCAACTGATCCGCGACACCAAGAAAACTGCATTCAAGGACCGGTTGGATAACAACGCACACAACAGCAAGGAACTCTTCAACATCGTGAAAGAGCTCTCCAACCCCAACGCCGGAAACAACGACATCACCCCATCGCAAGAACTCTGCAACTCCCTCGCCTCCTACTTCCACAACAAGATCGCGGACATACACAACAGCTTCAACACCCAACCGACGAACGCCACGTCCAACCCGACCGAACCACCGCCCCCCACCACCACCCTCCGCGCCTGGACTCCGATCTGCACCGAAGAAACCGTCCGCATGATGAACTGCATCCACTCCGGATCTCCGACCGACCCCTGCCCTCACCACGTCTTCAACAAGGCCGACGCCGTCATCGCACCCCACCTACGGGACATCATCAACACCTCCTTCACCACCGCCACCTTCCCTGAGAGCTGGAAGCATGCCGAACTCAGCGCTCTACTCAAGAAACCAACAGCGGACCCCACCGAACTCAAGAATTACCGCCCCATCTCGCTGCTCCCGTTCCCAGCCAAAGTCATTGAGAAGACCGTCAACAAGCAGCTGGCCGCCTTCCTCGAGACGAACGGATCCCTCGACCCCTCACAGTCTGGCTTCCGAGCCAACCACAGCACCGAGACCGCCCTCATCGCTGCCACCGATGACATCCGGGCCCTGATGGACAACGGAGAAACAGCGGCCCTCATCCTACTAGACCTCTCCGCGGCCTTCGACACCGTCTGCCACCGCACCCTAGTGCAACGCCTCAGCAACGTCGGAATCCAGGAGAAGGCGCTGGAATGGATCATCTCCTTCCTCGACGGAAGAACACAGAGAGTCCGTCTACCACCGTACAAGTCAGAGGCCACCGAAGTCATCTGCGGCGTCCCCCAAGGATCCTCGCTGAGCCCAACCCTCTTCAACGTCTACATGAGCCCCCTCGCGGCCATCGCACGCCAACACAACCTCAACATCATCTCCTACGCCGACGATACCCAGCTGATCCTCTCCCTGACCAACAACCCCGCCGCCGCCAGAGCCAACCTTCACGAAGGAATGAAAGAGGTAGCCGAGTGGATGTCGACCAGCCGCCTGAAGCTGAACTCGGACAAGACGGAAGTCCTCATCCTGGGATCCTCGCCCTCCGCCTGGGACGACTCCTGGTGGCCCCCCGCCCAGGGCACCGCACCCAAACCGACAGACCACGCACGCAACCTGGGCTTCATCCTGGACTCCTCCCTCTCCATGACCAAGCAAGTCAACGCCGTCTCCTCGTCATGCTTCAACACCCTGCGCATGCTACGGAAGATCTTCCGGTGGATCCCCACCGAGACCAGGAAGACTGTCACCCAGGCTCTCGTCACCAGCCGACTGGACTACGGCAACGCCCTCTACGCCGGAACCACCGCCAAGCTCCAGAAGAGACTCCAACGGATCCAGAACGCCTCAGCCAGACTCATCCTCGACATCCCACGACACAGCCACATCTCCGGACACCTAAGAGACCTGCACTGGCTCCCGGTCAACAAGAGAATCACCTTCCGTCTCCTTACCCACGCACACAAAGCTCTTCACGACCAAGGCCCGAGCTACCTCAACAACCGCATCAACTTCTACGCTCCCAAACGACACCTCCGATCAGCCAGTCACGCCCTCGCCGCCGTCCCCCGCATCCGAAGAACGACAACAGGAGGAAGGTCCTTCTCCTACCTGGCCGCCAAGACCTGGAACTCCCTCCCGACCGACCTGCGCCTGACCCAAGACCACCTCGCCTTCAGGAAGAAGCTCAAGACCTGGCTGTTCGGGTAGCAGCAGCACCCCCCCCCCCCCCCCTAGCGCCTTGAGACCCTCCGGGTAAGTAGAGCGCTCTATAAGTGCCTATGATTGATTGATTGATTGAGCAATGCAATTCATACAAGTATTTAAACAAAAATACATCACACAACTACATTGCAGATCCATAGAAAGAAAATACACATAATGAAGTGATAATAAAAAAGTTTCTTTTTTATATTATTTATTCTTAGAACACCAAATAACCACGTTGAAAAAAACATACATGAGGACTGGGTAGGGATTGTAAAAACCGTAAATAAACCAGGATGCACTTGTTTAAAATGTAAATGGTAACAGGAGGGGCCAATATATTGATAGCGAAGGGTGTTGAACCGAGGGCAAAAAAAACCAATATGCAGGTTGCCAGAGGTCGAAATATTGTCACAGGTACCTACAGGTAACTCAGAGGTTTTAAGCCAACCATTAGTGACATATAATAACTGTGGATAAGGTTTAGTCTAAAAAAGGATCAGTAACCTTTTATGGGGAGCCTGACATCTCAAGTGTCAAATAGGGTTCCAGCCCACTGTGAGGTTTAACCAAGTTATAGTGGGTCATTGTGCTCTTAGTACATTTCTCAGAAACGTATATGCCGCTGTCTGTATAGAATGTGTAGAAGAATATCCCCAGATCTCACATCCATAGCTCACTGTGGGAACACATTTGGCATTGTAAATGTCAATAACCGTTTTAACATGGGTGCGTCCTAGATGCTGAGAAGTCACCTATGCAATTAGTGACCCTGTTAAAAAACAATATAATATTTTGTTTCAATGGTTGCCAAGAGAACTGGGAGGCCAAAAAAAGCCGAAATAACGAAAATTGTCAGCCCTGCTAATGTTGTGACTTTTAGTCATACATTTCATGGATTTACTGCTCTTGGGACCTACCACCATGGTATAAGATTTGGTAGAATTGGTCTTCAGGTCAAAACTATCCAAAAAAATGATTAAATGAACTAAAAATTGCTGCAGCCCATTAGCAGTTTGCATGATTAAAACCATATCATCAGCATATAGCAGAGCAGGCACAAGACGATCGGCCACCCTAGGAGCATCCTGGCAGTGCTCAAGTAAAAAAAGATTCCAATTTATTAATATAAAGAATAAGAAGGAAAGCTGCTAGGATGCAATAATGTCGTACCCCACTTAACAGTTTAAAGTGCCAAGTGCATTCTCCAATATAGCCGTATGCCATGGAGGCCGAATACCCTCAAGGAAATTGAGCAGGAAAGTGACAAATGCAAGTTCTACCCCCAAAGACTCCAGCACAGCCCAGAACTTAGCTCTGTCAACTGTATCATAGGCAGTGCTGAGTCTACAAAAGACAAATGGATGTCTCCCTTCTTGGCTCTAAGCAAATATAAACTAAAACCCTGTTCGATAGTGCACTGACCCAGTGTAAAACCATATTGCAGGTCTGTAAAGAATGTTATGCCCTCTTGCCCAGAGCGTTAGTCAATCCAGCACAACACCCAGCACAACCAGACCAATAATTTTACCTCTGAATCTACCCAGATTATTGGTCTGAAGAAGGTTTTATTGGCTCTGTTCCCCTTTTTAAACACAGGTACGATTACCGACCTACGGTAGTACATGGGCATAGGTCTTTGGGCCACAGCATTCAAATGCAAAGTTATAATAGGAGCCCAAAGTTCAAAACAGGCTTTATTTAGCTCCCAAGGGACACCACCAGTTCTCAGAACTTTCCCTGAGGGAAGGGCTATGAAGGAAGATTTCACATTTCACCTCCTCAAATACAAAAAGCTCCTCCATCCGAGTACAAGATAATTGAGAGCTTGAGTCTACAGAATTATATAGGTGGTCTCAAAATGGAGAATCCAGTTATTTTCAGTGACAGTAAAAGCCAAATTGGACAAGCGCACGGGGCAGAATAAAGGTAGGTTCACCACTTTCCAAAAGGCTGACTGCTCTTTAAGGTAGAGGCAGCAAGTAAACTATTCCAGATCTCTCTCTTAAGGTCAAATTTTCACTCTGTAACAACTAGATAATATTGTGCCCCAGCCTTTTTTACCTCATCCTGTATATGCAGCTTTTTATGCAAGGTCACCAATAACTCCTTATGTGTCTTCGAACATCTCCCATCAAACCATTTATGCTGATATAGAGGTAATGTCAAACCTGACCTAGTAAGGGCAGATTTGACTGCACTGCATATATTTGAGAAAGAGTTTAAGATACCAGGATCGGGAGCATTCTTATTTAGGCAAATGGTGAGGGTCAGAGTATCTTGATGTAACCGGGATAGAACGTAGACTCGGAGGAACGATCTCAGCCCAGCTAATCCTAAGTTCCTGGTCAGTAGGTACTACCTGCTCCTTGAATATAAGAGGCAAATTCCTGCATGAATCCTCCTCCCAATGAAAGGAAGCTGAAAGCAGATTGTGGGCACTCCAAGCAACTAACATATTCTCCAAAATAATAAACGAGGAGAAAAGACAAGCAGTGGCAAAAATATAGTCAACATTCAAGTTATGGCCCCTGCCCTTATAAGTAGGGACCATATCGTCAGGGTTACACACCATAGACAACAAATTGACTAAATTAAGTTCAACCACCAAGCTTTTTAACCACATGGCTGCTGGGCGTTTCCCCCCCCCCCCCCCTGTGCTGGAAAATGCCATTTTAGTGGCACCATGACGAGCTCAGCTCGTCATCAGCACACGACACCCGTGGGTGATGACGAGCTGAGCTCGTCATCAGCATCGAAAGGGTTAAAACCTTGCATTAACAAGAAAACTGAAGATGGACACTATCCAAACTACACAAAGAATTAAAATAAAATCACCCGCTATCAGAATCAATGTAAATTTAGACAATGCCCTTAAATAATCATCTACAAACATTTTGAGCTTCAAAATAACATCCCTTGCTGCTCTCAAAACAGAATTACAAACATGCACTATTAAAAGCCTGTGGTTATTAGGCAATAACAAAGGTCACTTAGTATGTAAGGGGAATTAAAAGATACCATCTCTAAACTGAATGAAATCGGTGGTTGGTCTTCCCCCGCAAATCAGTGGTTGGTTTCCCCCTGCAAAATTCTCAAATAGAACAAAAAACCATTACACATTACTTCACAAAGTCGGTCACGTCACAAAAAGAAAACTCATTGGCCAAAGGGTCGCAACAAAGTCCTCCTACAGAAGGATCAGAGTGTTCAAGTCTCTCACAACCAGTATTCAAGAAGAGCCAGTAGCTCAGATAAATATTTTATACCACGGTCACCGAGCGAATAACCTAAAAACCAGCCAAATCAGGCAGGTGGGGCCAAAAGCAGAGTTAGAGGCATCTCATCCAGCCGAGGTACTTGCCCACAAACTTATCCCACATTATAGCTCCAGGGGGAACCACGACATTCTTAACCGGAGCACCATTTTAAAACTTACAAACTCAATCGAAACATTGAAACACCTGAAGACAATAGACATTGAAAGTATCGAATTCAAAATAATTCCAAATGCAAATGGAAGAGAGATGACAGTGGTAACATGGAAGGATCCCTCGAAGGCCAAAGAATTTTGGCAACATTGGGAAGAGTTCGCAAAATGGGGAATCGAGATAAGACCGGTCGAAACTGAAAGATACCCGGGCCCGTTATCCACGCTGGCAGATGCAAATTCAAAGTCCGACAGTGGAGTACTCCGGGGTGCAGTCGGCTGCTCGGACAGTAGGAAGGGAGGATGGGCCAACCTATGGATCATCCATCAAGGCTGGTCAGGGGTTACCAGCCAGATGCGGAAAGTCTTACCCCCAATGGCAAGCCCAGCGGATAACAAGAGGGATGAAGCATGAAAACCGAACCTGAAGGTATGCTCTTGGAATATAAATGGACTGGAAGGAAAAACAAATGACCTTGAACTAATAGCTTTCCTCAAACAATTTGACATTGTACTATTCCAAGAGACTTGGTCAATTTCATCGGACCACATAAATGGCTTCAAAGAAATTCAACAATATGCCATCAAAAGAGGTGCAACGGGCAGGGCAGCGGGAGGTCTATCGATTTATTTGAACACCAGCATCCCGTGGTCACCTAAGTTAATTGAGTCAGGTCAAACATGGATCCAATGTATCAAAATCACCCTCCCGCCTGACCCCAGTTCAGGACAACAGGATACACAAGAGTGTCGGTCACTGGTCATATGCAATATCTATATACATCCGGCATCAAAGAGTAAATTAGAGAAAATTCTGACCCTTAAAGCACTTCTCAAATCCTTGCAAGCCACTTACCCACAGGCTGGTTTGGTGGTTTCTGGAGACCTGAACATGTTCCTACTACAAACAGGTCCCGCCTATGATATCCAACGAACCAAGCTGCACGGGAAATCAATCCCCCCAACAATAACAGACCATCGTAAAAAAGACAAATATGGCAAGATGTGCGCCCAAATGTTAGCCGAAATCGGACTGATTACTTTGAATTCTCGCAGGACCAACCGGCATCCTCGACCAGGATTGTCAAAAAGGCTCAATCAATTCTGGATTATACTATGGTGGACTTTGAGGTATTCCAAATAGAAGTCACCTATAGAATAATCCATAAAATGGAGAGCGATCACAGTCTACAAGTAATAGAGATCAGATCACAACACCCAAGGGCCCCAGCAACCAAAGATCTGACTGTAACCCGACCCTTTACAATCTTAACCGGTTAGCTTGGAACAGATAGAATGTAGGTGAAATCATGGATCATGTGAAAACCACGTCGGCAGAATACGACGAAAAAACCCACTAGCATACCAGGACAGCTGGGAAAAAATGACCGCAATCCTAACTGACAAATTTGGTCAACAAAATCAGACTAACAAAAGAAAACCCTATAAGGTACACCAAGCGCACCTGGGAGCAATAGGGAGTAAAAAAAGGATTTTCAATCAGGAAATCAGAAAACTTAAAGGGAAAGACATAAAGAGGGGTGACGACATCAAGAGACAAATACATAAACTAAGGCAAACATACAAAAAAGAAGTATGGACTGTAAAGAAAAAAACACCAAACAGAAATCTGGCTACAATTATCAGAAGCCAGTAAATCCAATAACAACAGGAAATTTTGGGCAGAAATTAACAAAGTAGCCAATGGAGCAGCCCTCTATTTTAATGTAAATATACTACAGGAAGACTGGATCCACCATCTAGAGCAAACTCAAATGACCTATGCGCATGTAAGGAACCTCCCCTCACCCACCCGCTGAATGAAAAGCATGAAGAAGATCAAATCTTTGGTGCAAACTGGATTACGCAATGCCAAGTCCAAATGGTCTTGAAAAATTTGAGGTCAAAAGGTGCGCCGGGTCCGAACTGCTTGCCTACGTTTTGTGCAGAATACCTCACCCCATTTTACAATCACGCATTTCAATCAGGAAGTATTCCCTCTTCATGGAGAGGGAGCATTTTGCACCCAATCTTCAAAGCAGGCGCGCGCACAGATCCAGCAAATTACAGACTGATTGCGCTCATTGACGTAGAGGCCAAGGCATATGCATCAAATCTCCTGAAAGCATTGGAAGATTGGGTTAGCTGTAACAACATCCTCCCAATCACCCAGACAGGGTTCAGACCAGGAACCAACAAGTCATGTAACCTGACAGCACTGAATCTTCTTGTCGACAAAGTAATGGCCAAACCTACAAAACTGTACACCTGTTTTGTCGATCTAAAAGCGGCGTTCGACACAATACCAAGGGAGATCCTATGGGAAAAGATGGCCAGCTGGGGCACACTTCCGAAGTTGCTACGGGCGATTATAAATGTGTACTCATCCACCTGGGTTAAGATAAAACTTGGCAACGGGGACAGAACAACATCAAATATCCCCACCCACACCGGCCTCAAGCAGGGATGTGTATTGGCCCCCACCCTCTTCAACATCTTCACTGCGGACCTCGACAAGAGCATCTTAGAGATCCAAAGTGACCCTCCAAATCTAGCCCAACACAAAATAAGGAGTATGCAGTATGCTGACGATATAGCCCTTTGCAGCCAGACCCCGCTGGGTCTCCAACACGCTATAACAAGGCTGCATAAATACATCTGTACGCATGGGCTGCAATTCAACTACAAAAAAACGAAAGTGTACTGCTTTGCGTCTCAGCCAGGGCAGCAAACATTCAGATGGTACATCGCTGGAAACAACATAGAGCAAAGTGCCACCTATAAGTATCTGGGAGTACTGGTTGATTCAAGATGGTCATTAAGAGAGCACACCCTGTACAGAAAAGCCCAGGCAAATAAATTGTGGTTCCCCTTAAACATACTAAAAACAAAAATAAAATGTCCATCCAATGAATACCTGCTGAAAGTAATTGCTGCCAACTTTTACCTTCCCTCACGTATGGCTCCGACCTATATAGAGGCAAAGACGCAAATATCCTGAACCTCCAACAGTCAGCGTTGTTTAAACACCTTTACCAAATCCCGCAGTTTGCATCACAGGTGCAGGTACGCCTCGAATTCGGGTTACTAAATCAGCACCAAGCCAGACAAGCCGCCATAATAAAAAAGTGCTGGAAACTAAGAGCAGGTCAAGAGGACTCGCTGATGGGTCACTGTTGGTCTGAAATTAACAATCAAACAAAAGGGAAAAAAGGCATGGAAAACAACACTGGAAGAAGCATTGAAAAAACTTAGATATGCAAGAGGCGTGGAACACCAAACATACCTTCGCGGCCTTCAAAAAAGCAGCCAATGGTGCGGCAAAACACAAATCCTGGATTGCTGACAAAGCAGCATTGGCTAAGAAAAAACACGGCTGGATGGTACTGGCCACGTATGAGAGATGCGACCCGCAACCTTATCTAGTTAACTACATAACACCATCTACGCAACAAATGCTACTACGACTGCGGCTGGGAACCTACACCTCAAAAGATCAGATCCTGGCATGGCGGCAAACATGGCCAACAGCACTGTGCAGACTTTGTGGCCTCACTGAAGAAACTTTGATTCACGTCCTGTGCATCTGTCCCTCTCTGAGCAACTTAAGACGGTATTATCTCCTTCAAATATTCCACCTTTTCCAAATCAGAACACGTCGGTCGGCAGTAATGTTAGTACTGAACAGTCAACAGCTGCAGACAACCTGCAGGGCCACCAGATTTTTTTCAGAAAGCGAGCCTCCTACTGCTGAAAAACGAAAAAGAGGTGATCAATGGGACAAAACCCAAAGTCTTAGTGAAGCAAATTACTTTGAATTTAGATAATGAAAGATAGACTTTATTATTCCAGTCTGTAGATGCCTTTGTATTTGTTTATTTTATGGAATAAGCTCTTTTGAAATTTACTCTTTTGTAAAGGTTTTAACTAACCATACACAATAACATTTTACTTACTTACTTACTTACACTTTCCAATTCAGGCCCAGGTTAGCAAGTGTCGTAAGACCCCCCATTGGTCTCCGATGAGTGGAGGAAGTTGCATTAACAATATAAGAAGCAAACCCGTCTATATAGAAACTCCATTGGACATGCTAGAGGATAGGTCCGTTTCCTAACCACAATAGCTACTGCTCAACAGGGGGCAGTTAGTCATGGCTGTCCAACTGGGCCAGGGGCTAACACCTATTATGAGACTGAATACTGGGATGTAACCTGTACGAGGATGGGAGAAGGGATCCAGATGGCTTTCTAAAAGGCAACACCCTCCCCAGAGGAGATTTCATCATACACAGTGGATACAAACAACCCCCAGGGGAGACCTGAAATAGTACTACCCAGGGTCCAGTTGTACCCAAGCTTAGAAAAAGTCTCCTCCACCCACTTTAAACTTCTAAAGTTAATAACAATACAGACACCAGTGCCTGGCTTAGTGGTGTTACCTATCCAGCCAACTCTATGTACCACTGTACTCTCCTCATGCGGGGAGGGCATTTTAGTGACCCATTATGAAAGTTAGTGAGTCACCTTGTTTTTAAGTTGCTCAAAATGTTTTACATTACTTTCTGGCAAAGGAGGGTTGTTAGTCAACTCTAGAACGTGTTGTGGCCGGCATCAACTGAATGACCATCTGAGAGGGCTTGACCCATATAATTATATTCAGAGGGGAAGAATGCTAACCAACTTTCTCAGAAGGCCCTACAGCTGTACCTTCTATATGAGTTACAAGGGAGAGTCTAGGAGGAAAATGGGTAAAATAAATCTTTACAGAAAACAAAGGGTCTTGCTGCTTGTTGTTTGTACAGGGGCAAACACTAGAGCGAGTTTGAGAGTGCCTCCTATAGTCCCAGTGCTCTTTGAGGATGTTTTCATGTGGCACAACGTTGTGTGTGGGAAGTGCTGAGCTTGGGACTGATACTATGCAACCCAATATCCACTTTCTCCAAGGATCAAAGATACACCCCAAAGACCCCCACTCCCCGGCTTCTCTACCATCTCCTTCAGGTTGAAGAAGCGAGTGCTACATTCTTTGAGAGCTGCAAAAAAAATGTCCGTTCCAAATTCTGGGGATTCGATTGCCAGTTACATTTGCTGAATTTCACTGGCATGTCTGCCGTCTGAGTTAAAGTTCCCTTCTTCCCCTTTTTTTCTAACTTGCTTTCCAAATTAGGGCAACAAGGCTCCACAGAAGTCTTTACTATCGCCCTAACTGGTTCTTTAGAAAGTCCAACCAAAGAGCTACATTGGAGTTTTCTTGTTGCACTCCCGTGCTAATACAATCCACCAATGTGCAGTTTTCATTAACATTGAATAAGATCTGAGTAGGCATAGTGCTGGACGAATCTTATAATTAATTGTCTACAGAGTTTCCCACAGAGCGAGTGGGAGCCAATTGGTCTTCCACTTCAATGATTTAATTAGATATAACTCTCATAGCATTATTAAGAAATGTGAATATCAAATTGTGGGTCCTAGGCTGCTTATCGGTCATGTTTGCTTACTCTACTTTCCTCTTCCCCATACCAAAAGCCAGCCCTAAAAGCCACATAGGAGAGAGAAACAATTGCCTTCAGTAAGCACAGATGCAGGGTCTCCTTGTAGGATGTAATAAAAAAAGCCAATCAGGGACAGCAGGTGGTAAAAGTCTAAAATTCATTCACCATAAGTCCAACGGCGTCAAACCAGAGTCAAGGAGGATGGCCAAGCCTAGCCTTGTCGGGACATTGAAAGAGGTATTTGTGGTTATCAAGAAGGAGTTAAAAAAATAGTGAAATGTAAACTGTTGGTGTTCAGCTATGCTCTGATTGGCCGCCCCAATGAACACCAGTGAATCCTGATTGGCTGGCTACAAGCTGGACAATATGTTGGGGCAGCCCTTACAGGACTCAGGAATATGGTCCTGCCAATGGCAGTTGGTGAACTTTGAATGTTGTGGGACCAAGAGTTAATCACTGCCCCACTAGACAGAAAAATAATAATTTTGTGGTCTATAATAAACTAAAGATGCTTTTTTTTTTCACCAACAGTAATCCATCAAATTTCACAGACAAAAAAGATACATCTAAGAAAAACCACAAAAAAAAAACATTGACCTTAATATACACATTTAGGCAATCCGAGACATAAAAATAACAAAAGATGCAAATGCCATATTATTGCATATCATAAACGTTTCTTAAACACCATACATCAGTAGTCCAAACTCATGATTGGAGTTATGCCATCCTAGCCTTCCAGTCAGCTATTGGAGCCCAAATGCGCTTTCCAAATCTCATAGCTTTCCACCCTTTCTCCTCATACAGACCTTTTTCCAGATTATAAGTGGCTAAAAGCCTTGAAACCCATTGTTGGAATGTGGGGGGGGGCTAGGGTCTTTCCATGCTGCTGCAACACAGATCCTGGCAGCCGTTATGGCAATGAATAAAAATTCCCCATGCAGTATTACAGCTCCCTCCCTGCAGGTGCCTAAGATCACTAATTCATTAGATTAATTTACTGTGATCTTCAGGGATTGAGTTATAAAAAGCTCTATCGCCCTTTTCCATTGATCTAATTTTGGTCAGGCTGCAAACATATGCATTACCTCAGTCTCCATGCTGCCACACAGTGGACAGCAGGTGCCCATTTACCTCCCCACTGAGCTATTTTCGCTGGAGTATAGTAGAGGTTAAACATCATTTTAAAGTGTTCGGCTTGTAGGTTTGCTACTTTCAGAACCGTGCAGCCCATTTTGAGCGATGTTACCAGTTCATTACCCTCAATATCCAGCTTGTCCCGCCATTTCCCAGTGTGTTTAATAATGTCATCATTTTGCTGGGAAATGGAGCAGCCTTCAGGGTTTTTCAGCCTATCTAGAACTACATCTTTATCAAAGCCCTTTACTCCCCCACTTTTTTTATTTAGGGCCGATCGTATCTGTAAAAATTTTAAAAACTCCCTACGTTCCAAATTAAACCGACTTTGTGCCATTTTGAATGCAATTATGCAGTCAGGGTCTGTGATATCACCAATTGTTTTAACTTCCATCCCATACCACCGCATCTTTAATTTTGTCATGAAACATCTCTGGGAGAGCTGGGTTTCTGAGCAGGGGAGTATAGTAATTCATTCTGCACAATCCCAGCATTTTCCTGAGAGATGACCAAACTGATGTTGCCGCTCCTTGAGTCTTAAATTTCACTTTCTTGTAGTAGCTGGCCTCGTGAAACCTGAGAAGCCAGTTGCGTGTTTCACATTTTAAGAGGAGCCCATATACTTCTGGCACTGTTACATCCTCCCTCCAGTTATCAGTCACAGTTCCCCCAGCAGCCCGCGTATATACTGTAATACTTTCCCCCAATAATATAATTTTAAGTTGGGAACTGCCTAGCCACCTCTCTCTCTTGGGAGAGTCATTAACCTATAGGCTCTTCTCGTTTTCCCATGGGCCCATATGAATCTATTGATCATTGTCTCCCTTTCTTGAAACCAGCTATTATCAAATTTCAGAGGTATCGTTCTAAAATGATATAAAACCTTCGGAAGAAACAGCATTTTGATAATGTTACATCTAACCACAATTGTTAGATGCAGATTATTCATCCTATCTAAATCACTCCTTGACTTCTAAATTATAGGAGAAAGGTTTGTTTCAACGGCCTTTGTTAAATCAGAGGAGATTACAACCCCTAAGTATGAGGCTGATTAAGTCGCACGTGAATCTACCAGGTTAGTGTACTCATTAATAACGATCTGGGTCTTCCCCCTGTTGAGGTTATACCAGGTGACTACCCCAAAAAGATCTGCCTCCTGTTCGATTTCAATCAGGGCCTCTGCGGGGTGAGGGATAGTGATGGCCAGATCGTCCGCGTATCCCAAAGTCTTTGTTTCAAACCCATTAAATCGTATTGGAGAAATATATTCCTTATAAACGGGTCGATGTAAAAAGCAAAAAAAGAGGAGTGAACACGGGCACCCCTGCCTAGTTCCTCGTTTAATATCTATACTATTGCTTTGTCCTCCCATCACCCGAACAAGTATCCAAGAGTTCTTATATAGGACCTGTAATGCTCTTAAACACCCACTGCCGATGTTAGCTCTTTCCAGTGCTGACCAGAGAAACTCCCACAAGACCCTATTGAACGCCTTCTCCGCGTCAAGCAGGATAAGCGCCATAGGGTCTCGTGTGACTGATGTGCCGTCAAATAAGGTGAAAACTCTCCTCATGTGTTTACCTGTTCATCTGCCCGGTATAAAACCATGCTGCTAAACCAAAATCACTTTACCTATGATCAGACTAAGGCGATTAGCCAGAATCTTAAGAGTAAATCTTGGAGTCACTATTCATTAAACTTATCGGCCTGTAAGACCCAAGTTCATTAGGGGGTTTACCTTTTTTTAAGAACACGATCATAGTAGCCTCTCCCGATGATTGCGGGGGTGTTACACCACTCTGCAACTGTCGCAGTATACTACATAAAAATGTATTTAATGGTGAAAAAAAGATTTCATAGAACTCCAAGGGGATAAGATCTTGGCCATCCTCCTTGCCCGATGGTAAATCAAAGTTGGCTTTTCTGATTTCTTCTTCCGTGAAGTTGATTTCTAATGCGTTTGAGTCTTCTGAAGAGAAAGCATCAAACAGAATTTACTCTAAAGAATCCCTAACTCCCTTGGAATCTCTTACCTCATCCTCGTTATATAGATTTTGATAAAACCCTTGAAAGGCCTTACAGATATCCTCCGGGGTTTTAGCAAAAGTATCGTCTAATGTTTTAACCTCAGTGATTTCCCCTTTAGAAGCTAGCTGCCTTGTCCTTACTGCCAATAAATGCCCTACTTGCTCGCTAAATTCGTGCTGCGTTTGCTTCCATGCCAGAAATTTAACTGCTGCTTTAGCAGCAATAGCTTCCCCTGCCGCCGCCTTAGCCAAAGCCAGTTTATGCAGAGTCCCTTCTATATTCAAACCATGATTTATTGCTTTAACCAATTCCTCCTTGAGATCCCCAATTAATCTCTGTGTAACCTCCCTTTCAATCTTTTCCAACTGCTCCTTCTCAGGGAATAGCTCATTGTTTCCCCCCGAATTCCAGCTCTGCACTCCCCCAGTTAATCTCCAGGAATTCTTTAAGCCAATTGCTCATATGACTTATATATTCTGTATCGTGCAATAAAGCTAGTTCAAATGTCAAGTTGGCTGTTTTTTTGGCCCCCCCCATAAGTCTAGATGTCTAAAACCAGGGGACTATGGTCAGATACCAGGCGTGGTAATTTCTTAACTTTGCAGGATGAAATAATAGAAGAGGAAAGTAAAAAATAATCTAAGCGCACCACTGTCCTGTGAGGTGCGGAGTAATAAGTATTACCTGTGCCCAGGGGGTTATAATACTCCCATGAATCCACAAGTCCGTTATCCTCCATCATTCGAATTAAAGCCCTATGGCCTTTTTTTACGGCCTGTAAATTTTGTTGGATCCCCCTTCCATATTCCATTCATACCATTAATATTGAGATCTCCACAGAAGATTATCAGAAGTGGCCAGTTCGCAAGCTGTTGATTGATGGCATCAAGCATCTTAGCATCATCAACCGTGGGGCCATAAACTGAACATAGTGTGAACAGAAATCCTGATATTTGGCCCTCTACGATTACCCACTGACCATATTTGTCAGACAGGCGCTTTTTAAAAGTTAGTCCATTTTTTTTGGCTAATATTGCTACCCCCCCCCCCCCCAAGTCCTGGTTCCCTGTGAGGTACAAGCTATTAATTGAAGCCTAGTTGCTCCAAGAGGAATTTTTGTGCCCCCTCAACATGTGTCTCCTGCAGACAAATTATATCTGCACGTAACGTTTTACGGTATTCACCCACCATCCTCCTTTTAGCGGGGTCATTCAGTCCACAAACGTTAAGGGTTAATACTCGCATAAAATATAAGGTTGAACATAATACCAATCACGATAGTTTAGAAAAGTTTGCATTTCCACTTTATCTTCTTTGTTAAGCTGCTCGACTAAATAACTCTTTTATATACTGAATGGTGAATTTTTTCCAATTTTTACCCCTCCCAAGCCCCCCAGCTAGACCCCCCTCCCAGCCCCCAGCCTCACCCTCCGCCTACATTGTGATGCAACCAGACCTAAGGTCTCTGTGACGGTGCCTGAGAATCGACACCCCTTGCTGCACTCATGTCTATTTGTTTCTGTGCCAAACCTGTGACATTTCCTTTTAGCTAACCCTATTAACAACCAAGTATGCCTTTCATCCACAACTCCCTCGACATCCTTACCCTGTTTCTTTAAGGCCTGGTGTTTTTTGTTTTTTTCACCCCCCCCCTTTTAAAGTAGCCTAATCCTCGTTTCAACTGCCCTTACTCACAGGCTCAGGGTTTATTTAATTTTAAGACACCCAGAGAATTTTCAATCCCCCTGCAAATAAGAGAAGGAATCCATGTAAGCCTTTGCTTGAATCTCTGAAGTAAAGACTTTGGATGTATTCTTGTAAATGATTTTTAGTTTCGCAAGGTTCATCAAAAAGGCCTTCGCACCCAGAGCTTGAAAAGGTTGAATCATTTCTCTTAATCTCCAGCGTCTTTCCACAGTAACATGGCAATAGTCTGGCCTGGTGAAAAAAGAGTGGTTCTCAAATGAGCGTTTGGCATTGGGGCGTGCTTTTGCATAAATCTCTTCTCGTAACAGAATATTCCAGAAGCAACGATGTGCTGTTCAGTACCATGCGTGATATCACGCATGGTACTGAACAGCACATCGTTGCTGCATAAAAATGCCGCCATTGCGCAATACGAGCATGCCCTCTACCTAATACGGTACGGTACTCCACCAGCCTTTAACTGTGGCCCCATGAGCCACCTGAGGAGAGCGGCGGACGCCCTCTCCTTCCTGCCTCACCACGTCCTGCCTCGCCACACCGCGGGCAGATGCTTTCATCATTGTCGCTATTTCGATAACTAGAGCAGTTTCTATCTGCTTTATGCTGCAGTATCCTCCCACTTGATCCCTTGAAACTCCTGCCGAATGGCACTAAATGTTCTAAACCAAGCAAATGTTATGTTGTAGTCCTGATGATGATCTTGTTTTAACTAATGAGCAAGGGATCGAAACGTCGACATTTATAAATAGGGCCACAAATGTCCATTGTGTCTAACTATTGTGGTTCCTATTTTTGGTCAAACTTGCTGATATTTAAATCTGAATGCAGTTGGCCACAGCTCAAAGTCCTTGCCTGTATTTGTGTTTTGGTTCTATTGTCTGTATTGTTAGCCTATTCCCCCACACTTCTCGGTCCTTTTAGGGTACAGGCTTGTGCTCCACTATTATTGTTGTTCTAAGTATTTTTTACTTTAATTCCTCCATTCTATGAATAAAACTCCATGTCCGGCTGGACATTGGATTGTTATAGTAACCCAACGTGGGCTATATTCCAATCATTGTATGTTCATCCATTACTCGCTTAGGACCTTTGTACAAAATGGCTTTCAGCTCATGCTAACAAATCCCTGCAATCTTTAACACTAGGAGCTTGTCATGATGTCACATAGATCATAAATCACTTGGTAGTATGTAAAGCACATTTAGACCACCACTCACATAAATCACTGTGACATTAGGTATGTGTCATACTACCTGTAGATCATATAAATCACTTTGCCTGTTATGTAAATCAGATTAGACCATAAACACATAAATCACAAATCACATAACTCAATATTCACCTTGCCACTAGGCAATTGTCATAACATCATATACCTCATAAACCTCTTTGCCAACCAGGCATTTCTCACAACATTATATAGATCCTAAATCCAGAAGGTAGTGCACTAGGTAACTACTTGTAAGTTGAACATGTTATGAACAACATCACGCTAAGTGGCCTTACACCAGAGCCTGAGAAGGCAGTAGTTAGGTGCAGAGCATAAATCACTGAGTGTCATTGTACCTGAGGCACCAAACCCTTTTATCATATGTGAAGCACAACATCAGGGCATATAGAAAAAGTTGTAGTTAGGCTGAAGGCCTAACCTAAATTATCCGCGAGCCCCATCTATGCTTCAAATATGGGCAATACGTTAATTTCAAAATCCACAGTGCAGGAACACCTGCTCTCCTATCAGGGACAATATGGTGGGAGGTTTCCCTTTCATGTGGTTACTATTTGTGGAGTCTTTATCAAATAAATAAAAAGAAACACAAGGGGGTCCTCCGTTGAAGTTTACCCTGTATGGCAGGCTCTGAATAATGCCCTCCAACAGGAGGAGAGAGTGTACTGCCCGTGCTCAGGGGGCAAAGCGGTCTCCAAATCAGAGGTGAGTTTGGGGACGACAGTCTGGACCCTGTCGATGAGGCCTCCCAGACTGCCTGGGTAAGGGCTGCAAGAGTTTCTTACTGCTGCACACTGGCCGCACAACTATCCAGTGCAGTAAGTAAAAGTTTATTTGCACAATTAATTAAAATCATTGCAATTTACACAATCATGGTTAAAAGTTAAAAAGAGACACTTATCAATTCTGATAAAAAGACAATAGGAGCATAGGATGAGAAAGGTCAGTTTTAAGGAATTAAAGCTCAGTCTTGATCATCTGCTGGTATCAAGGAGTTAATTTCAGAGATAAATTTTACAAAGAGCGTCGCCATTTGAGGTGAGTCGCCCCTCATGCATGCATGCAGTGCTTCTTGGCATGTCCTGATGTTAAGAAAGACCCAAATCGGACAAAGCCAAAAAGTCTTTGAGCTAGTAAGCATCTACAGATGCACATGATGTGAATCAGGTTTTCCTCCTCCTGGTTGCAGAAGCGGCATTGAGTAGAGGCGGCTTTCTTGTATCCTTGGCCGAACTTTTATGCCATTAGTGGAATTAGGCCAAAATGTAGTCTCATTATTTGATGTTTTACATAAGGTTTCATGGGGGATGAAAGATAGAACGGTAATATATTTGGGGCGTGAAGTTTAGAGGCCCAGCTACCGTGGGAGAGCTTTAATACTAGTTGTGCGTCATGGTCATTGGAAAGAATTTTTGCTTGTTTGGTTAAAAGTTTGGATTTGGACTCTATGGGCAGCGAGATTGACCATATATCCTTAGCCTTTAGAGTTTCCAGACAAAAGATCAAATACTTATTCCACGATGTGTCAGGGTTGCTAAGCAATGTCCATATACAGCTCTTTAAAGTGTGGGAGGTAGCTAGTTTCATTTTTAGACTGTAAGCGAAGAATCTTGCGCTCATGATCCAGTGCTGGGAAGATAGAGAAAATTCCTTTCGGATTTGGGCGTGAGAGGTCGAGTTGGGTAGTTGGAATACTCTACGGAAGCATGATGATTGAGCTCTATCTAGCCAGTTGATCATTTTATCTTTATAGGGTATAGCGCCGAAAGATATTGTTGGAAGGAGTTTTGCACCTATCAGTTTTATTAGTGGGACAAAGTCCGGGGAATGGAGAGCTCTCTTTGTTCTTATAAAAGCCCCCTCCAGGCTACGAGCAACAGCCTGCATTGCGGTTATATGCGCTGTCGGTCCCCCTTTGTGATCTATCCAAACACCCAGGTTTTTATATGCAGTGACTGATTCTAATGGCTTCCCCTCAATAACCAAGTGCTCTTTTTTGTTTTCGAAGAAGATATTACCATTACTTTGGTCTTGGTAGCATTTATCTCTAGCATGTTGGTGTTGCAGTACAAGACGAGGGAGTCGAGAAGTCTGTGAAGACCCACCTGTGTTTGATCGAGAAGAATGGTGTCATCAGCGTATTGCAGGGTTTGGATTTTTGTTAGGTCAATTCTTGGTGGAAAGGCTCGACAGCGAGACAGCCATTCAGGAAGGTCTGCAAGGTACAAATTAAAGAGTAAAGGAGCAAGAATGCATCCTTGCTTTAGGCCTCTGTTGGCATAGATTTTTTAGTGGATGACCATCTCGAGGTGACTCTTATTTTAACCCAGGTATCTGTATGTAGAGCTATTAGCGCATTTAATAAGGTCTGGGGAATGCCCCATTGTGCTAATTTCTCCCAGAGTTTGGGCTGAATCACACTATCGAAAGCTTTCCGAAATTCAATGAAGCCCAAGTATAGTGATTTGCCTTTTGTGGCTAGGGTGGTTTCCATCATATGGGCTATGCAGATCAAATTATCTTCGATATGGCAACCCCTTTGGAAGCCAGTTTGTGAAAAGGGGATTAGGGAGCTGTTTTTGACCCACTTTGTTAGTTCTGATAAAAGAGCACTTGCATATGCCTTCCGGTCCACATCAAGGAGGGCTATCATCCCATAATTATCGGGGCTGGAGCGGGAGCCTTTTTTGGGGATGGGAACGAGTAGTGATCCTCACCAAGAAACCGGAATAGGACCTCCCAGTATTTCTGCCTCAAAAATAGGTGCCAACATCAATGTCCATTTCCGGGGCGGAAGCTTTATTTACTTGGGTGGGAATTCCATTGAGACCTGAACGCATTTTCTTTATTATTAGCGTTATTTGATTTGGGGTTATCTTGGCTGTTGGCGTCGTATCATCTTGGGAAGTAGGTTGTTTGAAGTTGGAAGGGCTAATGCAGTTAGAACCGTACGGTACTGTATAAAGTACTTTGACATAAGCCTCCCAGTCAGCAGGTGAGATATAAGTTGCACTAGGAGGTTTAGTGGTTTTAGTAGCCTTGTTTACCCAACTCCAGAATTTTCTTTGGTCTTTAGAGTTTATGATCTTGTGGGCTGCTGCCCAATGGTGTTCTTCCTCCAATTTCTTTAGAATAAACCTGGCCTTCCTGTTCTCTTTTCTGGTAGCTGATATTTCACTCCGTAGAGATTTATATTCACTTTCATTATTGGCATTAATTCGCTGTAGCTTATTTAATTTATTTTTTGTGATGATTGTATGTTGTTTCTGATCTAAAAGAGAAATTGGAGCTGGAAGGTCCGTGACTATACTTTTTGTTAGTTTTGGGGCTAATTGTTCTCTGAAATCGGTCACTATAATTTCCCATGAGGATGCCGTCAAGTGACTAATGCCATCTGGGGCCCATTTGGTCAGAAGATCATCAACTTCTACTTCTATTACCTCCCGATTGCCCTCGGACCATCTCAATTTTCTTACGCTCTGTAAGTTCGATTAGTTGCCAATCAGGGGAATATTCGGGCAGTGGAACTGCCAAAGATCAATTTTGCACGTTAAGATTGCGTGGTCACTGTCTGGGGATGGAGTTACCAAAAACTGTCGTACCAACTGGAAGTGGGTTACTAATATCCATTTGTAGTCCAAGGTGGCCATTCGAAAGGAGGATACATGAGTATATGCAGGTGGTTGATCCGAAGCAATTCTTCCATTTAAGATGCGAAAGCCTAATTGGTTTCATTTTTCTGCCAATTTTTTCCCTTTGGCTTCCTTCCGTTGGAACTGAGATTTTATCTCCGGAATTGCCCGCATTTTGTTAATTGAAGATGGTTGAGAAGATGGGGTGAGACCAGTCTCCATTAGGTTGGTGTTGAAGTCACCCATTATCAGCCATATATCATTTGGGAAGTGGACTTCGAGGTTGTTTATTTCGGGGAGCATATTTCTCAATGTAGACTCTCGTCTTATTTTGGAGGGGTGCAAGTAAACACAGCCGAGGATGATTTTTTGTTTTAATTTTTCCTTTTCATGGCACTGAGTCTCGATGCTGATAAAGATATAGTCGCCCTCGCCTTTATAAAGTGGTACTAGATTTACGACCAGAGTGTTCTTCACGGCGATCAACACGCCTCCAGAGGCATGACCACCTACAGCAGAAGGAATAGCGTGCGATTCAATAACAGTGAAGTCTTCCCAAATGGTGTTCTCCAGGGCCCAAGTTTCTTGGAGAGCAAATATGTCATGCGTCTTCCGGAGGTCCAAGGTTAATCGTTCAATTTTCTCTTTTGTTAAACCCCGAATATTCCAAGAGCATATATTAAGAATGGGCTACATCATAGTTAATTTTGTCTTCTTTTGGTGTTTTCTGAGCATTACCCTAAGGCCTGGGAGAGCCAGGACCAATCTTGGGATTTGTGAGGCTTAAGTACGCATTTGCGTGGTCCACCTACTTTTGTAGCTATTATTTGAAGTGGGTTCTCTATCCAGGGTGCGGTTTTCGTTCCTTGTCGGAGGCCACGTAGTGTTGAAGATAACTGCTGGATATTCTTATCCTGCTTTAGTTCTAGTTTGTTATTGTCAACCATTGGGGCGTTAGAAATGTTTTTTAGGAAGTCCGGGTATTTAGTGTTGGTATAAAGACTAGCCTGGCTGCCCCATTCACTCAGTTGTTTTTTATTCTTCATTAGGATTGCGGCCTGATCTGGATTGAAGAAGGTTACCACAGTTGATTCATTTTTCTGGCCCTGTTCAGGGTTCGTGAAGGCCACACTTTCGATGTCCATTGATTTTACGCTTTCTAAGCCTGGGAGCTGCAAGCATAGCCTTAAGATGTTTCCTCTATTTAAAATATCCCATTTCCAGTGCAGATGGCTCTCCTCTCCCTTGAAAGCTTCCTCACTCTCCTCAGTAGTCAGTGGGAAGGGGGCTGAACAAGACAACTGTGTTGGGGAACACCGGTCCCTGCTACAGGCCTGCTCCTCCTCGGCTGTTTACAGGACTGCAACAGACGACGCCCTGCTCCTGCAATCTTCCTTCTGGCCCGCAAGCTGGCCCTGTCAGACGCTGGGGTTGCTCCAGCAAACCTAGGGCGGGCCAGCTATCCTGCACCCGCTGAATTTGAAATGGAAGCCCCCGTCTAGGGCTCGAACTGGAAAGGATCCAAAGCGCTCAACACTTTCTTTTACTGTGGAGGCGCAGCGTGTCTTGGTGGATGCAGACACGCACCGGCTGCCAGGTGGGAGGAGAAGAGAACTTCCTCAACAAGCGCCCACCTCCTGCTTCTCCATATACAAGGGGCCATTCCATAGCGCTCTCAATGCACTGGACTGATAAACAGAGCGCTCCTCACGCGCTTCAACCTATGGTTAACCTCATGCGCGCTAGCGGAATTCCGCCCTCATGCTGTGATTTTGTAAATCGCATGTTACGTGACGAGCTGGGCTCGTCATCAGCGTGCGAGGAGGCTACGCCATGACGAGCCCAGCTCGTCATCAGCGTGGAAGGGGTTAAACAGAAAGGTATAAGGAAAGTCCCGTCCTTTTCCTACTTCAACAGGGGACAGAAACTGCAGGCAATCCCACCCCACACATAACTGGGGCAGCGCTTCTCACACAACTCTGCTGCTTTCCTTCCAGGAGGGTTTCCTTTGAGATCCTTCAAGGATCTTTCCAAAGTCTTTTGTATCCCTGAGACTTCTAACAGGAAGCCAGCACACACAAGCCCTTGGAGAGTCCTTCACAAGGAGGATACCACGGCAGGGCAAAAACAGTCAGTCCTTTTCCTCCACCACAGGCAGAAGCAGCAACTGCAGGCCAACCCACCCCTCACTCAGAAAAGTCTCCCCTCCTCACACAGTCCTTCCGCTCTTCATCTTGGCAGGGTCCTCTTGTTCCTTGAAGTCATCTAACGTCCTGGGGTTTTAGGTGTAATACTTATGCCCCAAAATGTAATTGTTCTCCTTGTGTGAGGGTCTCTGAACCCAGTCCAAACCAGTCATTTCCTCCCTGGTGCAGCATGACCACAGGGGATAGGGATGGCATGGAGAAAAACGAGAAACAGCCTATTCAGGTGCAAGTGAAACTCCTCCCACCACTCTAAATGCAGACCAGCACTATTCAGCCCTGCTAAGAGTCACCAAGGTAAGGCAGGGCACACCTCTAACCCCCCCCCATGACTGTCTAGAGTGAATGCAAATCCGAGCTCCAGTCACTCAAACACCAGATGCTGAATACACAAACAGCCAGAGGCACACAGATTGGTAAGGTAAGAAAATGCCCAATTTTTTGCGTAGCACTTTTCACCCTAAGTGGGATGGGTATGCCCAGATGTGGGTCCCTTGCTCACTGTGCCACTGGATTCAAGCTAGCCTGGCTGATGAAGGGTAATACCCACAAACCGGTCCCAGGATGCTTGTTTCCGGTCCAGGGAGGACCTGGCTTGGCAGTTCCATCTGGACTATTCCCATGAGTCACAGGGTCAAGACTGATTTGCATATTACTGGGTCTAAACTGGGGTGGCATGGTGAGCAAAAGAACAATGGATTTAACCCAGATATCTTGACTGGGGTGAATGTATGATTTATTCACTATACCGTCCCTCATTTGTTTGTATAGCACATTTTAAAAGTGGCATTTTCAAACACCAAATTTAAAAACCACCTTTACCAAAAGGCGTGTTAATAAATTCTGAGTTCAGAGAGCCTAAACTGCATTTTCCTATTGTGTCTCTATTGCGAGTTACACATGTAAAATTGTTGAAGTGCAGCCCCAATGATAAGCCTATGGGACAGATAGCCTTTCAATAGTGAAAAACGAAGTACACAATATTTCACTATCAGGACTTGTCACCCATACATGTCTTACATTTCACATACACTGCACCCTGCCCATGGGGGTACCTTGGGCCTACCTTGGGGTGACTTACATTTAAGGAAAGGGAAGGTTTGGGCCTGGCAAGTGGGTTCACTTGCCAGGACAACATGGCAGTTTACAACTGCACGTGTAGACACTACAGTGGTAGATATGAGACATAGTTACAGGGCTACTCATGTGGGTGGCACAACCAGTGCTGAAAGCCCACTAATAGCATTTGATTTACAGGCCCTAGCACACAATGTGCACTTTACTAGGAACTTACAAGTAAATCAAATATGCCAATCATGGTTAACCAATCACTGTCACAATTTATACAGAGAGTATATGCACTTTAGCAAGTGCTCAGTAGTGGTGAAGTGCCAGGAATCCTATACACAACGAAACTAAGGTCGGAAAATAGGAGGCAAAGGACAAAACTTTTGTAATAAACCTGTTCAAAGGGCCAGGTCTAACATTTGCAAAATCACGCATTCTGTTGATGAATTTACATGCAGTTGCCTGATGAGGAGCCTGCATGTGTTTGTGACATTGTGAAAACCTGACTACAGGGCCGTCTTTTAGCATGTGTGAGCTAGTCCCAGGTTGCCAACCTCTTGAGAGGTGATGGAGCTCACTGTAGCAGTCTTTCTTGGACAGAGGTCTAAAGAAAGGTGTGTTTAAACACTTTTTTTCTAAAGTCTGCTCTGCCTTTCTCTGCTTTTTGTGTTTTTATCTGTTCATGGTCCTCCTTACCTTTGCCAACCACACCTTCCTCCTAGTCCATCCAAATGTTTGGTTCATAGACAATTAAAGAGGTTGAGTGCAAAAATGTGTTTTGCCCGAGGTTTTTATGAGCAAAGACAAGCTCTGTGTGTCTACATCAACTGATTCCACCTTTGATTCTTCCCCACACACTGTGTGGGGGTTGACCCTACATCTTCAGCAAGTATGCTTTGTTTACGTTTGCTCATACGTGTGCACATACACATGTGAACCAAAACATAACTGCATTGCAATACTGGGAGACAGGTTGCATTGATGGGGAGGTATGGGTATTACAGAACATTTATATGATGTGTTTTTTATCTATAAGCCTGTGTACATGCAACTAGCACTATAATCCTTTGATGGCTTTTAATATCTCCAGGATGGGTGGTCGTGGACTATACTCTTTTCTAGGCCGGGATGGGGGATGAGGGCCCTCACTGGCTTCATTGGATGCTAGACCACTGTTCAGCATGACAAGAGGATGTGTGTGGAGGGTTGCACTGATAGTGTGAGGGAGCCTTCAAGACATCTTCAGAATGAGTTTTTCATCATACTGGTGCCCTGGTGAAAGTAATGGGGCTGTGTACTGTGCAACATAGAGGCATAGAGGCATGTTCCTGAAATTCTATACTCTCTGATATTGTGGGGGTAGACACTAGTTGTGACGCCTTAAATATGTGTGTGTATTTCTTCTTGTTGCCCCATTGAGTGCACTAGAGACTGAACAGTGTGCCACAGAGCCAGGTGACTTGTTATTGTTAGGTTGCAGTAAGAATGGCGTGGGAGCTAACATGACATCTATGTATGAGTGTAAGCATGTGTTTATGTGGCAAATCCCAGATACTTTATCAATAGCTAAAGAATGCATGTTGTGTAGTAGGACCAGATATTGCAGGTCAGGGAAGTTAACATGACGCGTGTTATTGTTCGACGTCCACCTCTCCTCATAGAGGTCCAAGACACCGCACAGTATGCTGCAGGCACTTGAGATATGCTTCCATAAAATGGTTGAGTTAGGACTGCTGCTGCAGCGCATGTAGGCATTGTTAAGATGTCTTTTGTACGTGTGTGTGTGTCACTGTGTGTGTGTGTGCACATATGAATGGGTATGAGTCTGTTTTAGTGTATCTTCAAAGTGGCCCCCATGCTTATTAGACGAGCATGGACACTCAATAGATACAAAGACCATAGGCATGCTATGTCAACTTTAAATCTGCCTTTTATAGGGCATGCAGTGTCTGGATCGCCACCCTCCAGCCATAGGAATGAGAGAATACACTTCCACTGTTTGAGAAAGCTCGCCTCATCCTTCATTTTGTGCCATACCAAACTAGGAACTTCCAAAATGGATCCCGAATATATTGCGCATGTACTGAATACACATATGCACGAAATGCACACACAGGATGTCAGCACAAGGCTCTTAGTTTCATATAACAGGAGAACCTTACATGCAAGGGGAAAATACACTATGCTAACACTGACTTAATGAAAAAAGGTCTAGTCACACTACAAATTCACAAAACACTGCGCTGCCACCACCTCTTTACATGGCAGACAGTAGTCCATGGTCCAGAATTAGGGCATACTTGTTGCACGTCTCAAGTTGACGAAACAGGTTCTGGCCTTGCATTGTCAGGGTCAGGCTAAGAAAGCATGATACCATGGCCATAATAAAAGTCAAGGTACCAGTTTCACGTGCAGTCGGGCTCTCAGGGCAGCAGTACACTCCCATTTATCATGCAGGGACATGGACATCCCAACAGTAGGCATTTGTACTCAAATTGTCCTCAGTGGTCTCCTCTTCCTACTGGCTTTGACCTTCAGACTCCTCGAGGAGTGCATTATATTTCAATTACCATCCCTGGAAAGAGGTTGTATTTTCTTACTCTGCATAAAGAAATCCGGGCACCGCAGAAGGACGACAGGTCCAAGGAGGAACCAGACCGGCATTTCCGGTCTTTTTCTCTGCCGAGTGACCCAAGGAGGCTTTTACAGATACTAGCCTGTTAAAAGCAAGAGGGAATCCCCCTCTAAAACAGACACACTTTAGGGAGTGCAACACATTTAAAAACAAACACAACCACTATAATTTAGTATCATTTAATTGCACTAAATCACCTAATGGTCCTGAGGGAAGCCAGTTTTTAAAGGCCTGGCTGAAACATGTAGACCACACTGGACGTAGGGGATCATAAATTCTCCAACACGTCCGATTGCCTTTTTATCCGCTAACAGGGGCCCAGTTAATAAAATTTAATTACCTTACCCTCGGGTACTGGGATCCACTGTATAGCTTTTAATTTTCACTTTCTCACTCACTAAACTGCACACTCAGCAATTATACCAGCTCCGCAGTAACTCTGGCGTTGAAGCACACCCGGGACACGCTAGGTGTCACTGTGGTGGGCCCGATGATGAAGCATGCCACAACTATGTTGGTGGGTGAGGGCTTTTCAAACAAACCCAACGGTTTTCCAGATAAAAGCGTACATAACAGAGTCTCGCACTTATAGCTAGTCCTTATTGATATACCTTATATTTCAATTACCATCCCTGGAAACAGGTTGTATTTTCTTACTCTGCATAAAGAAGTAAGGCTACTTTAGCATCATGAACTAAAATACTTCAGACCACTAATGAAAAGAGCTAACACTTGAATCTGCAAACTTCGTTTATTCAATATGAACTCTTCCAATATGTGAACATCATCCAGAGATCGTGAAGATTTTTAAAAATTACCTGTGTTAAATAATCGAGTTTTTAGTCAGATTGAACAATTCATCAATAATCTTTTAAGATCAGCTTCACAGACATGACAATACCACTGCTGTCAATCTGTGCAGAATTTAGAACAAAGGGTTTGGATGAGATATGAAATTGCCCATCAACCTTTTTTCTGATATTGAAAGGGGTATGCAACGCTTACAACGCGCGCGTTACCACGACCTACCATTACCACGCGGTTGTAACAACGAAAGTTGTTACAACAAATTGCGCTGGGGGGGCGCTCGAGGATAGTAAATCATTTAATTTACTATCCCAACACCTTCCCTACTATCCACGGGGACTGGTGTTGGAATAGTAAATTAAATGTTTTAAATTTGCGCCCCCCCAACGCAAGTCGTTGTAACGACTTGCGTTGTTACAACCGCGTTGTAATGGTAGGTCGTTGTAACGCGCGCGTGGTAACATCATATATCCATTGAGAGGGTCAAGGGTCACCAGAAAATACAATGCGAATAAAGTTTGTTTGCTGCTGTGTGTTGTGTTTATGTGCTATAATTTGAATGATTGCATCTTTCTTGTTACTATACTATCTTCATCGCCCTGCTAATTAGTGCCTGTGCCCTACTAAGCCTAAATGATGCTATGTTACTAAATTGATTAATCAAAGGAATAACAACATCATCAGTCTAAATTTGAAGAGAGAAGTGTAGTTCCTTCTCTAAGGGCAGTTGTAAGTAAACCTCTTTCTCTTGCAGTGACTTTTGTACCAGTTCTAAAAGGCTTGTTTTTCTGCCTTCTGTTACCAAGATGGAGGAGCTAGGGGTATCAGTTTTAAATGCGTGTGTCATTATATTTGTACAATGATTTTTTTTTTATTCTTCTGGCTTTAGTGTGTACAAACAAAAAAATGACAGCGATATTTTTAGCTAGGGTGCTCCAACCTTTATTGCCGTTATTATACTGTACTGTTACCCCTTTAGATAGATGTACATTTTCAATATCCTGTTGTGTAAAATTCATGAGGTCAACGTTCAGTGTACAGATAGAGACCACACTGGAATTCTTACTTGAAGATGCTATAAGATCAAATAAGAAGTTTCTCAGCTTGCTAACTGCAGAAGACATTCCGTACTGCTTCAAAATAGGCCTTCGCTATAATTTCTAAGATTGTCTCATCAAGACTCATTTTGCCTGAAAGCCACCCCAAGTAGTAACAGCCGGTGTTATGTAGGAGTGGAGCGGTGGGCGGGCAATGCGGGGTTTCACAGGACAAAAAAAAACAAAAACAAAAAACTTACCTGCATCCAGCCGTGTCGCGCTCTTCTGCTCCTCTCCTCGCAGACACAGGCCCCCAGCCTCCACGGCGGCCAATCCTGACGGTGGTCTCATGACTGTTCTCATATCATGAGAGCAGAATCAGGATTGACCTGAGCGATCTCAATTTGCACTCGGGGGAGACTGGGACCCTTTGAATGCTCTCTCCAACCCAGCAATGCAGCTGGGGTTGGAAAGAGCTTCAGTGCGCAGGACGGTTTGGCCAGCCTACGATGGCCAGCCAAACCGTCATGCGCACTGACAAGAGTTCCCCTGTGCCTGTCATCTCCCTGGCTCCGCCCCTCAAGACCCGGCAGGAAAGGAAAAATAAAAAAAATAAATTTATTTATTATCGTTTTTTTTTCTTTCCTGTCATTTTTAGTCCGGGCGGCCGCTGCGCTTAAGTAGATTCAGCATGGTTAATATCCTGTTTGTGAAGAAACAAACTGGAAGCCATTACGTGCTGGATGTGGATCAGCTGAAACCTTGGTGCGAACGTCCTGGCAAAAATCAGAAATTACCAGTGGTACCGGATCCTGGATTTCCACTCACCTGCACAATTGCTCATTTCTTATTGGCCCCTCAGCATCCAACTCATAATAGGCCAGATTTTCCACCCCGCTCATATCGGGGCCTAACCAGAAGAAGACCTTCCACATTTTCCAATCTATTCTCAACCCTCATGACCTTTGCATTATTATTCCACATTGTCATTGCAACTGCATCCACTTGCATATCACATTCAGCCCAGTTGTTGCTCCGTGTCTCTGATAGGGCCAAAGCCAAAAGGTAAAGTGTGATGATAGGACACCTTCATAGATCAGGGTACCACTTTCTTTAAGGATGCTTAAGCATGCTAGAGAGTTTAATTCCAAAGGTTTCTCCTGTATACAATGTGTTCCCTATCCAATCTGCTTGAGGTCAGGCTTGTAGACGGCAACGACTTGCATTGGTCGAACAGAAGATCGATACTCAATCTGGCTGGGATAGCGAGCTTCAGAACGGCTCAATCTACTCTGGCGGGAGGAACTCTTCCGCTAACTTCTGCATAACTTGAAGCACTTAACCATACATTTAAACATTCACACGTAAATACGAGGATTGCGAAACACCTCTCAAAAAAACACAGCCCGGCGAAGTCTCGCGCTTCCGAGGTTTACTAATAGAATTTGAATACACGCTTTGTCCTGAAATCCCCTCTTCTGCGCCATTTTGTGTTTTTTTTTTTTAAAGAGACGTAATTTACAAGTCTGTGCCTGACAGAATGCGAAGGCTGTTGTTGTCAGGCATCTACAGATGTCTCATGCGTGATGGGTGCAATAAAATTCAAAAGAATGCATTTAAATGCCGAATTTCCTTTGCTAAGCATTTTCGTATGCTGCAGGACCGCCCTTCACTCGTCCTTCCGAGGATTCGCGAAGCTTCCGTGGGCAGCGGAAGTAAATTAGCGGTGTCTCGCTTTTCCTACCAATCTCATTCGGTTTGTTTTCCTGCGCATTTTCGTTTTCATTGCCGCTAACCGACCAGTCAGAAATGTTTTGAATCAATGTAATAACTATAATTTTGCATAACATCAAGCGAAAGTCCGATAATGAAAAATGAATGGAACGGAGCTAAACCAGACTACCTCCATAAGCAAGAAGAGATAAGGGAAATTAAATGCCCTGTTATTTCCGAGTACATTGCTCGGCGAACACAATTGTAGCGGCAGGGGCTGTAATTTGAAAGCATGTTTTTGTTTTATTCACAGAAAGATGAGTTGTACTACATTGGTTCGACGTCTGTACTTAATGACTTGTTCAGAAGCACTAGCTTGACAAGGTGACTATAGCGGACTTTAGTTCGTGCTTTCCTATTTCATTTCATGTGATTTTTTTTTTAACAAATGGCGCCCTGTTGCATTTTACGAGCCACAACATCAATTCAGGCTTAGTAATATACAACAAGAACGCCACTGACTACATTTTGAGAAGGAGAATTTTAAGCAGTGCTTTTGTGGGCTGAGATTATAATAATTAGTATTTTACGATTTTACGTTTTATCATTGAAAGTTTGTTAAAAAAAAAAAGGTAAAGGATTTGGGGAAGCCTCCAGAGCTCTGCCTACATATATACACGTTTGTTATGATGGCAATAAGCATGCTTTTGCTAATTGCAAGCTTGCACAAGTCAGTGACAAAATCGTTGAAGAACACTCACAAAAAATGTGTTCTTTTTTAGATACATTTTGGCCAAATGTATGGGAAATTAAAAAGAGAAATAAGCAGTCACCGATTTGCAGTTTAATTCACTGCTACGGCCAATAGCTTTGGAAAGGAAGATCATGACCTGGTCTGATCCATGATGCCAAAAAGATGGTATATATCACTGACAGCCTTATCAAGCCCACCACTACAGTAGACACCCACAAATACATGGCGTCCAATGCTGCATCCGATCCAGAACAGCTATTGGAACATAAACATATTAGAATTCAAATATGAACTTGGCCAATTGATTGAGCCCTAAATTGAGGGGTCCAGCAAGGTTGCGTATTGGCTCACACCCTTTTTTCCTTATACATAAATAGAGTGGCGTTTTTTTTTATAAGGACGGTTGTGACTCCCCCAGGGGTGGGTGCTAGGATGGCTCCTCTTTGCGAACGGTACCCTGTTGCTGTCCAAATATCCCTAGGGTCTTCACCAGCTTCTAGTCCATTTAAAATGTCTTGTTCTGAGAGAAGGTTGGAACTAAATAGCACCAAGACAAAGTTTATGGTGTTTGGTTCAGCCAGGCAAAAAGGTACGATGAAGAAAATGCAAGTGGTCAACAACACAATCCGCCAGGTTCAGCACTGTGATTATTTTGATTTGAGACTCATGCAAAACTTAATTGGGGAATGCAGCTCCAGAAATCGTATACAACACTAACTAACACACTATTCAGCCGCCATATCAAAAATCCACAGTAAAACGTTATCTAGTAGTATGACACCAGCCCTAAAAATGTACAATATGAAAGCTCTAGGTGAGGCCCTATATATTGTTGTGAACTTTGGGGTTCTGCCAACATCCATTTACTTCAGTAGAAAATCGGTTCCTCTGGTCACTGTTAGGCCTTACCGGAAAGTACCCAGTTAATCCCTCTCCGTTTTGACTTGGCCCACAGGCGTATCCCCCAGAAAATTGACTTTAGAATGCTTATTTATTAGTATTGACTGTGGACTTCTGCCGACTTAACCTCCTACTGAGTGGGGCTGAGAAATCTGATATCCACAGATTCCCTGGCTGAATTGTATATACCTGCTTTTGAAAAAATTGCGGCTCTAAGGCTTTTGGGCTTCTCCATAAGACCTATGTACAGTGGCAAAGATCAGGCTAAAAAGAAATCTACTGTGAATTTGTTACTTACCAGATAAATCTCTCTAGTAGAGGCTCTCTAGTAAGCAACTTCCTTAATGTCAACCCACTGCCCTAGTATGAACCAACTATAAAAGCTCCCTACCAAATTGACCCAATTATTCAACGCTGGTCACATGGTCTCAAGAATTTACAAGTCATTACTCCCTGAACACCTCAAGACCCATTTGAATAATGAGGAAAAATGGGAATCTGAACCGAACAGTAAAACAATTAAACTAGATTGGGAACTAATCTATATGATACCTTTCAAACACAAAATATCCTCCTTACTTTCCCAGACAAAGTATTTGATCATAAACAGGAACTATTGGACTCCAACCAAACTCTATAGGCTTAAGCTAACCCAGTCTCCACAATGTTGGACTTGCAACTCTCAATCAGGTGATTTACCACACACGCTCCTCCTTTGTCCGATGTTACCAAGCTTTTGGAACAAAGGCTTCAAACACATCACCTAGACCTTTAATATCTCTCCAGTTAAATAGATATCATATATTTTATTTGGTTTCCAGGACCCAGAATTAAAGGGAGATGATGACCGCTTTCTGCTTGACCTAATGCTGACTCTGGCATGTTAAATAGTCCAGTGTAACTGGAAAAGCTTTGAGAAAATGTTATTCAAACAATAGCAAGAATGGTTAACCTTCATGAGAGGAGCGGATAATATTGACCTACAAATCTCACCTTGTAAACCTAAGCACAGGAAAATGTGGAAATCTCTTGACTCAGCTTCCATGGTTTTTAAACCCCCTCGAAGCCCATTGAAGTCCATCTTACTACCCAGCCCAAATGAGTTTGCAGGCTTGCAAGCTTGCAAGCTTTCCAACAAGGATTGCAAGCTTCCTAACAAGGTTTGAGCCACACCCTATCAAACTACTGTTAGATCAAAGAGTAACGGGCTATATCCAGTCAGTAGGAGTACACCTTGACCCAGAGTTGGTTCTTTTATTTTATCTAGCTATCTATTCATTTATTTATTGTTGTTTATTTTCTTATATAGCTAGAGGAGGCTAGAGTATATGTGCTAGAAGTGTTATATTCTATATTCTATACTTTCACAATTGGCACTTCGGATCCCCTTGACAATACTTAGACATACCCAAAAGGCTTGATTGTAAATTGACTACAACAAGCAGCTCAGCATGTGTACACTCATCTGTTTTGGTATGTTATTCTTGCCATCTCAACTGTACTGTTTGTAAAAACCAGTGCCCAAAGAGCATTATCAGAACTTCTAGCTTCTATCCATTCTGACAAATGACAAGAGTTTTATTGCAGTTTTGTTTCTTTGTCTTTCCTTTTTCTTTGTATTGCTTTTGTAAAATTCAATAAAAATTAATTGAAATCAAATTAAGGAATACCACAAATGTCACTGAAATGTTTCCAAGGACCTCACATGTAATCTTAGACATTGTCTTTACACAATGACTAGAATAGCGACACAGTGACATATTTTAATGGTATTGGGGAGGTGTGAAGTTCCTGGACCTGTTTAATCCTGATATTGGTTGATTCAGTTACTGATTTGAAGCTGACAGATGGTACAGCATTAGAAGGTGATTCAGGCCGCTGCAGGCTCTTCAGCCCAATGTCATGTAACATAAAGTGTATTTTGTAGGACGCTGCTTATCACCCCTGAGGGTATCCAGGTGCCAAGAAACGTCCTAGACCACATCAGCTGTAGGATTAAGGATTATTCAATTAAATTAACAAATGTATATTGTGCCCTATGAATATGTACTCCTATCATATTAATGTGATCTGTAATTTGCACACCTGAATTGAAAAACAAAAATCTCTTGAAATTACAATAAACAGAAGAAAAAAGAAAAATAACTATAAATGCAATCACCCCTCCTTTAGCAAGCAAACTGTATATCCAGTTTAGGCATGGGACTCTTACGACCAAGAAAATTTGCTTTAAATGGTATAGATATGTTATTGGGGATGACCTATGCATAGTCTGCAGAGAGGCTACAGAATCATACGTTTTTTTTGCCCAGAGTACCGTCCCCAAAGGATTAAGTGGTTAGTCCCCTGGTGTAGGAATTTGGGCACTGGCCATTATTTGGCGGCATTTAGTATCCTCTCTTCAGACCTAAGCAAATTGATGGTCTTCTCAATTTCCAGATTCCTATTGTCTGTGTAGTTGAGGTGCATAAAGTTTATCAAATGAGCTAAGGATAGCGCAGAGCTCTGGTAAATCCCCAAATAGTGTGTGACTGGATAATGAAAGCTATAGTATGTCTAGCCAAGTTTATTATTGGAAATTTGCAAACGTTTTGATCTAGCTCTTTAACTTAAATCTGTCAATGCTGGTAGAGAAATAGGGCCTACCAGTGTTTGTTTTTAAAAATGTTTTAAGCTCTAAAATTCTTTCTGCTTATGCTGGTCTTGTTCTTGCTCTTCATTTTTTATTGTTTTGTATGTGCGGACCATTTGCATGGTATGATATGCCTATTTGATCGATGATTAAATGTTTTCTTGCCTCTGTGACCATGGAGATCGAAATAAAGTTTTTATTGAATTAATAATAGAATAAAAAAATTATATAAGTATAATCCTCAAGTTGTCATTGTTGTAGTCAGTTCCTCTCACATGCGATAGGCCCAACTGTGCATTTGGGGTACTATTTTATCAAGGAGAGTTTGAGAACACAGGATAGTAGGACTTTTGCTGTTTGGTAGTGGTTCTGCAGTTTTCTGTCACCTATAGTTTGACATTTGTAAAGCATTCTGGGTTGTAAAATGTAATTCAATCCACACAAACCAACCAACCTTGACTCCTCTGGATTTGTAAAAAAATCCATGCATGATAATATTAGCTGGTTGTCAGCTGAACCTGGACCCAAGATTCAGCGTTCCGCCATGAACGAGAGGAAATTGGAGCTTTTATTCAGTACAGCTCTGGCATTTGCAGGGAATTTTGGCTTAGAAAACACGATGGTATCCATGCAGGCCACGCTGTGAGTACTGCGTTTCATAAATCCCTGCTCTAGGTAGATGATCAGTGATGTCATGAGTGATGTCACTGACCATGTCATCAGTGATGTAATATGTGACGTCATCAGCAGTGCATTGCATGCGCAAGTTATAGTGAGTCCAACTAACTATAACGTGGGAATTTCAATGGTTTTATGCGAGTAAAACTTCATGCTAACTATAACCGGTGTGAAACCTATGTTTTTTTCAGTGAATTTAATAGGTTTTTTAAATGCTAATTCCTAACTATAACTGGTGTGAAACCTATGGTTTTTTCAGTGAATTTCCTAGGTTTTTTAAATGCTAATTCCTAACTATAACTGGTCTGAAACCTATGGTTTTTTCAGTGAATTTCAAAGGTTTTTAAAAAGCTAATTCCTAACCATAACTGGTGTGAAACCTATTGTTTTTTCAGTGAATTTAATAGGTTTTTTAAATGCTAATTCCTTACTATAACTGGTGTGAAACCTATGGTTTTTTCAGTGAATTTCATAGGTTTTTTAAATGCTAACTCCTAACTATATATAGGGCCTCAAACCTCTGAAATGTAATATTTTTTATAATGAATCCTATATTGTATACTTATATACTTATATAATAATATATATTTTTTTGCCTTGGTGCGCTCCCGGTGCGCGCCCCATGTGCGCACCGGAAAGCGCAGTTTTTCGGCACGCCCCGGGGCGCGCACCGGTTAGCGTCCCCTTAGCGCTATTGCCACGAACGAAAACATAATCGTGACGTATCGCGTAGCCGCGTCCACGTGATACGCACGGCGTAAGCGCACCCGGAAGCACTCGAGCGAATACGATTGCGCAACGTAAACATCCGACGCACTTACGCGGCGCGACCCGGGCGCGCCCGGGGGCGTGTCGCGTAAGCGCGTCGGGTCATGTGACCTGAAAATAACACTTTTTATTGGTGCAGAACAGTTTTGGTTTCCAAATGATGAAAGCCCGGGTCATGTAACCTGAAAATAACACTTTTCATTGGTTCAGGACAGTTTTTTTTTCCAAATGATGAAAGACCCCACCTTTTTTCCTTATTCTGACTTTGTCCATTGACTGAGGAAGACCTGTTTGAACATCTTTGAGAAATACTTTGTACTTTAAAATGGCTACAGTAGCAGCAGCAGCTGGAGCATCTGCACCACCACCACCATCACCACCACCACCACCAAGAGGACCACCACAACATTACATTAGTGGTCAAGAAGAGGTGGAGGAGGAAGAGGAGGAGGAGGAGGGGAGAAGGTGGCTGCAAGAAGACAATACCCCATACAAGCCAAGGCAGCACATTGTATGGGAGTTTTTTTCTATACCAGAGGGCAAGAGGAAAGTCAATGCGCCCAAGGTGACTTGCCTAATCTGTGGCATGGAACTTTCAAGGGGGAACCCTAAGAAAAAATATTCTTTTGGTAATAATACCATGATTAGACACATGCAGCGCAAGCATCCGAACAACTATTCTGCTGCAGAGATGAGAGAACTGGCCAGTAACCCTCCCCAATCTTCAACCACCACCTTCAAAAGAAAGCAACCCACTCCATCGGGACCAGAGACAAGGGAGACGATCCCTTGCATACAACCACGGTTTGGGGAATTCAGAATTACATGTATTTTTTGTGGTAAGACCATCTCCTATGGTGAACAGAGCATAAAGCTCATCCTCCTTGCTGGTGACAACCACAATTGCCCCAAAAAACCCTAAATTTTTCCTGATTTTATTTTGCTCCAGTTGAGCCATTTTGAATTCCCTGTTTTTTGTTTCTCCCCATAAAAATAACAAACAAATATAAAATAGTTCATAAATGCCAAAAAAGTACAAAATGTTCAAAAAACATTAAAAAAATATAAAACAACAAAAAGAAAAAAAAATAGTTCTTTTTAGAACTACCTCCAATTTATAAAAAAAGGCTACATTTGTTAAAAACTCTGTCATTCTTTTTTCCCCATGGTACGCTCCCCGGTCCGCTCCCCGGTGCGCGTACCGGGCGCTCCCCCCGCGCAGATCGAAAAAATATATATATTTTTTTTGCCCCGCGGGGCCCTTTTATGGCCCCCACATCAAACCTAGGGGATCAGGGGGGGTCTACTCTGCCCCATTATGGTCATTTCCCCCTTTGTTTTTGCCTCCTCTTGTGTCTCGATCTTACCGAGACACAAGATGGCGGCCGCTCCGGACTGTTTTGAATGTTTACAGACACCCAAGAGCCAATCAGCTTTCCGTGCGCAAGTCGCATAGCGCGCCCGGAGCGCTCCCCGGTGCGCGTACCAAAGCGCTGCCATAGATATATATTTTTTTTTTAACCTAAATTAGTCAAAATCCACTGGAGCACATATCTTGAGACATAGCAAAGGCACATTGGGCTACCAGTCCCTACAATTTTGCCAAGTTTGGTGGAAATCCATTCAGCCGTTCGGGCTAAAAGTGAGGTCGACCGCCCTATGGAAATTAACATGGGGAAAACACGTTTTGGGACCCCCCTTTTATCTTGACCCCCGCTTGACGAATCCCCCCCAAACTTTCAGGGAAGGACTGAAGCGCCGAGAGGCAAATTTGAGGACATTTTCAGGCAGATTCCTCAACGGGCGCCAAAGTTATTCCCAATAGAATGTTGAGATTTTGCATTGAAAAAAATCCTAACTATAACTACCTACTGGCGACCACCAGTAGGTAATATATATATATATATATATATATATATATATATATATATATATATATATATATATATATATACATATATAGATAGATAGATAGATAGATAGATAGATAGATAGATATATTTTTTTAAATTGCAAAACTGAGTTTGCAGTTTATGTCTGACGTGCACCTGTTGCCTTAAATATGTGGGGCGCACCAAGCTACAGGTGCACGTCAGAATACTGCAGCACTTATGGGCCATCGTTAACAATGGTTCGACATACCCGGTGGCCCGGCATTTTAAACAGATGCACAACAATGATTTTTTTTAACTGTGATTGATTTTTATGCTGCAGGTTTTTATGGTTTTTTATCCCTTTTTCTATTAGCTTTGCTAGCAGGGTTTTAATCTTCTTACCCAGTGGTTTTAGTTTGAGGTATTCTTAATGAGAAATTATTTTTCATTAGCAACAGCACTTTATTAGGGTCTATTTGGATCTTATAGCACTTTATTGAAAATGTTGGCACTTTTTTTTTGCAATTTTGCACATTTAAAATTCAGAGTCATATGGCTTTTGCCTAGCATTTCTGCAGGAAATTTTACATTAAATCAGATTCCAAAATGTAAGGGCATGATTAAGCACAATTAGTGTTTTACACAAAAAAATATTGTGAATTGTGCAGTTAAAGGTTTTATAATTACAACAGTTTCATCTTTTTATTGGAGGACCGGCTCACATCCTCTATGATCACTCTGCCAGCAGATGTAAATCAAGCAGCAGAGAGGTACACAGACTGGATAGATCGAGCGTGTACCATCTTAGCTCAGCCTAAACTTTGTTGCCCCACTCGTACAGTACCATCTGCTACCTGGTTCTCCAATGAGCTACGAGAATATAAGGTGATCTGTAAAAAATTAGAGCGAGTTTGGCGTACGGCTTACCTTCAGGCAGACAAAATTAAGCTCAAAGCCAGTCAAAGGATTTACAAAGAAATGATTAGGAAGGCTAAAGCCACATATTTTACTGATCGGATTGAGGGAGCCAAGAACTCAACTAGGGAACTCTTTGATACAGTGATCAGTTTGGTTACTCCCAAGTCAGTGATCGTTAAAGTGGAACTGATCTTTACGGCACTTGAGGTCCAAGTGGGGTTGACTCTTCTTGAAGGGACACACAGGACCCTCTTGGTCAATCCACACGAGGCAAAACTCTCTGGGTTCTGTCCGGTGAACTCGGAAGAGATTAAAAAATTGCTGCATGCAACTAAATCAGGGTCGCCTCAAGATCCCTGTCCTGCGGCAGTTGCAAAGTTGGCAGCTACCCCTATATCGTGTATTCTCGCGGACCTATTTAACCAGATGTTTCACATCGGAGAATATCCAATTTGCTGGAAATAAGCATCGATTGCCCCACTGCTTAAAAAACCTACTCTCGATATTTCAGACCCCAATAGCTATCGGCCTATAGCTAGGCTACCTCTGCCAGCTAAACTTATCGAGAAGGTTATGAATGCACAGCTCTGTGCCTTTCTCAGGACCTCTCAGTGTTTGGACACAGCCCAACACGGGTTCAGGGAAGGTCACAGTACTGAGACTACCTTGATCAAATCTACGGAAGAGATCAGGAAGGTGCTGGATGCAAGGGGACGTGCAGCTTTGGTACTCCTCGATCTTTCCGTGGCCTTCGATACGGTCCACCACAACATCCTGGTGGATCGTTTAGAAGGCAGCGGAATCCAGGGGACGGCCCTGAGCATTTTGAAATCTTTCCTTGCCGACAGGGTCCAGGTGGTGGCCCTGGGAGATTTTGAGTCTAGACCTTTCAAACTCCCAGGGGGGTCCCACAGCGCTCCTCCCTTAGCCCCACCTTATTTAATATTTATGTCTCTTCCCTCGCCCCGGTGATTCGGTCATTTGGATTTGAATTAACATCTTACGCAAATGATACTCAGATCGTGGTTTCTCTGCTCCCGGGAAGAGAAGAAGGCATAGCTGCCAGGTTCCAGGACTGCATGACTGCGGTTAGTACGTGGATGGCAGGTAACTGCCTAAAATTGAACTCCTCTAAAACCGAGGTTCTACTCTTTGGTGTTGATGTTAGTTTCTGGAGCCCTAAATGGTGGCCCGACGATATGGGAGCTCCACCCATTCCAGCAACGATGGTAAAGATTAGAACCTGGGAGTTGTTATTGACAGTCAACTATCCTTCAAACCGCAAGTCAATGCATTAACCTCCTCCATTTATTGGATTATGAAAACTATTAGGAAGGTCCTTCCCTATCTACCGGACAGTAGCAGGAAAATGGTGGTGACAGCACTTGTGCTCTCCCGCCTTGATTACTGCAACAGTCTCTTCTTGGAAGCCCAGCAGGGGCTGCTCAATAAATTGCAGGTGCTGCAAAATGCGGCCGTACGTCTGATTACTGGTCTGCCCAAGTTTGCGCCGGTGGCACAGGAACTGAGGAAACTGCACTGGCTTTCCGTGCGCAAACGGATAATGTTTAAATCATTGTGTATTGTGTATAAGGCCATTCATGGACTTGGTCCATCTTTTCTCCAACGGCACTTCCAACTGTACACGCCAGGCAGACAGCTGAGGTCGGCCAACAAAGGGCTAGTGAAGACAACTCGGATTAGGAAAGCACAATGGGGAGGCAGAAGCTTCATTTATGGAGCTTCCCCCGCCTGAAATGCCTTGCCCTTGGCCCTGAAGCAAAGTACGAACCTGATGGCCTTCAGGAAAAATATCAAAACCTGGCTATTTTATTTGGCCTTTAGAACCGGACTGTCACCTTGGGGAGATATCATTCCAGCGCCAGGACACCGCTCGGTAACAGTGCGCTTTACAAATGGTATAAATAAATAAATAAATGTATTCATATATTTATATATGCAACATGAAACAATTGAGTAGTCTATCATGCATTACCAACATGTACATATATAAGAGTATTTTGTGGGTATAATATTATACATATATATAAAACCTTTGCTTCTTTCAGTGAACTTGTAGTTAATTTTTAACATAAAGTTATAATGTATGAACAATTTTACATTTAACCCCGCACATCACCTTTGGCCATGTGTAGCGGGGTTGGCCAACCTGCCACATGCAACCAACACCAAGCTGGGCAGGGTCTTCATGGATGGGTGACGGTAGACAACCCACGGTACGGAGGGCCTTCCACCCTGTGTGCTGGTTGTTAGCCACAGGGCCTGGACCTGGCTAACGCCTCGCAGGCAGGCAACCCCACACCACCCATGCCGGCAGCAGCGGGGGAGGGGATGCATTGCCATGCAGCAGTGAATTAGCCTTTAGGCCCCGGGACTCCATATGTTGAGGCCAAATACAATTAAACAGGGGCAATATATAATTTAAGAAAAAGCCCTATTAAGCCCTGAGTGCCCCATCCCAGAGGGCCCTATGTATTTTAAAGAAAGGGAGGCCAAGTGCCTCTCTCCCAAAGTCTTATTTGGCCCTGAGGAGCACATCCACCCGGGCCTTTTTTTAAAGGGGAGGAGGGAGTCGTGGTACCTTCCCCAATTCTCATCAGGAACTGTTGACCCCACATCCCAGGACTGTATCTAGTTTCATGGTGAGGGAGGCCATGAGCCCTTGGTGGGGGCCCCATCCAGCAGGACCTTTTTTTGTTAAAGAAGAGGGTCCACACAGCTCCCATCCCAAACCTATTGTAGACCTGGGGACTCCATTCCCCAGGGCCACAAGTCCAAATTATTTTAAAGTGGGTGCCCAGTTGCCCACTCAGGGCACCCACCATACACAATTTAGGGGGCTGCTGAGAGTGCGGGAACTGACATTGCTACCACCCACAGGGAATAGCTACTTATGCTGCTCCCTTTGACAGGAGGAATCTCTTCATCTGTTTCCCTGCCCACATCAGTGGACAGGGAAACAGATCAGAAGTCTGATCCCAGCTGACGGGATAATTTTCAAAGCTCCTGCCCACTGGGAGCAGACCTTGTGTCTGCTCCCAGTGGTGGAAAATTCACAAATGCTCCCGTCAGGTGGGAGCAAACACAAGTTTCTGTGACTGCTTGTTGCAGGGAGAAAACCCTCTGTATTCTGGGGTTGGGATCCACAGGACACAGCTAGTGAGCTGGCCCCAGCTCTCGGGGTCCCCAGGCCCAAAAGGGTCGGGGGAGGAGGCCACGTGGGGCTGAAAACTGTCTTGTGAGGGGAAGCGCATCTTCCTCCCTTATTTCTTTGCCTCTGCCCTGGGTGAAGGGTCCCCAGGGCTTCTCTGAAGCTCGTAGAGGGGGCCCAACCATTCACCTTCCCAAATAAGAACATTCGCTGTTGCCTCCGCTGGGCCCTGGCACCCAGGCATACGTGGGGCATGTGTGCATTCAATAGCCCCAACACGGCAGAGAATCTGGCTATGGCGTAGAAGCCCTGCTTTGTCTTCAGCTGTTCCTGCGCAGTGTTGGGGAAGTGGAGGTACTGGGGTATGAAGCTGAAGATGGCATCCAGGACAGGTGTGTGAACTTTGATAGGACAGTTGTTGTTTGGAAGGTACCAGAGGCCAACAGTAGCAGCACAGTCAGCAACTTTGTCTGCAGAGGGATGTTGGTTCTCCGCTGTATTGGGACCATCAGCCTGTGGGCGATGTGGGTCATGATGCGGTGAATGGTTGTCCTTTTAAGCCTGTAGTGGGCAATGACTTCCTCAGGCTTCAGGTCTGTGAGAGTGGTGCGTTTTCGGTAGGTCCGCTGTCTTACGCTGGGCTGCCTCTGTGGTGGTCCAGGGCGGTGCGGTTCTGGGTCCTGGGGGTTGTGGTGGTCCCAGGGAGGTGGCGTTGGGTGTTGTGGCCCTGTTGGGGCTTCGAGCTGCATGATGAGTAGCTCCATGGCGTTGTTTGCTCCTCCAGTGTGGCTGTGCGCGGGGCTCCATTGCCTACTGCATGTAGTCGTCCGTCTTTACACCTGCTTGAGGCAGGTGTTAAATACCTGCGGCTACCGCAGCCTGTCACCTGTTTTCGGTTTGCTTCGCGGATCTGTCACTTCATTGGGAATGTTGTGTTGTTGTTTTTACGTGTGTTTCTGCACGGGAACACCTACTCTGCATCTCATTTGCGTTAGTTGGTGGTGTCCGCCGTGGTGTTAGGTTTTGTTACCGCAGGAATTCTGACAATGTCTGCTGTTAGCACCAGCTTGTGAATGGGACGGTAAATTTATCACCACTTTGGCTGCGATAAAGTACTGTTAATTCGGCGATACATCCTTGTGAATATCCCCCCATGTTTTTAAAGAGTATTCTGTCAGCCAAACTCTAAACAAGTCTCTAAATCTCACTATGAAAATACAAATTCATCTTCCAGCAGTTCCACTTTCTGTAACATTACCAAACAATTTAAACACAAGGAAATTACATATCAGCTTTTTCTCACAGAAATAATCAAAGCAAGCCGGTAAAATGTGATAGTGTGACTTAATTATGCTGGTTTATACATTTGAGAACAATAGACCACTAGATACACTTGCTCAATTATTGGATTCCTCATCGATGAAATTCCTCCCATAGCATAATATGAGGCGTCTGTTTAGTCAAAATAATGGAAGCTCAATATTTGGCAGCTTCAAAATATCTCTAAAAACCTCTCAGTAATTTATCAATAAAATATTGTCCGATAGCCATGACCTGATAGTCAAATATTCCAAACTTGTTGTACCCTTAGATTTCTAGTCATGTCTCTTTCAAATATGGGGGGCTATGGTAAATATGTATGTGTACATTAACCCACAGATATATTTACTACTACACCTAGGTGTAACTGCACTTTTTTACTATTCACCATTTCTGAGTGTAGATTTATATCTAGGTGTAGACTTACTTTTTGTCACACATTCAAATCAGTAGGTGGAGCTCCCCACTACAGGATTTGAAAAGTGTTAAGTTACTATTAGTAACTTGGCACACATAGGAGGAAAAATTTACACCACCGCGGGAAGACCTCTGTATGGGAAAGTAAAAGGAAAATTATTAATGTTGTTTGTTCTTTTAAAAAATATAAAAAAATAACTGTAAATGTAAATTGATTATATGTATTTATTTTTAAAATAGAATTAGTAAAACAAAATGTGACCTCACATTAATTGCATTGTAACTTAATTTATAAATTATATATATGTACATGAATTAAAAACTATTTTCACCCTCACTAAGATTTTATTGCTATTTAATAAATAGTAAAAAAAATTACATTATGTCTACTTAATTTAAATTATTATTGATTTGGTAATACAAGTTTTACAATTTTGTTTATTTACAAGTTTTGAAATAATATAATTTTTTTAATAATTACATATAGATTGTTAACAATGATAGATAAATAGATAGGTAGAGAGATAGATCGATAATAGATAGATAGATAGATAGACAGACAGACAGACAGACAGACAGACAGACAGATTTGTAGCTTGTCAATACGAATGGTCTTATACTTTTGTAGATATTTGTATGTATTAGCATTTCGCTCCTAAAAGCCTCCTTAACTTTTCCAAACCCCTTCAATTCAGTAGTAATTATCCCCATTATCAAGCCACTCTACCTTGTACTTCCAACTTTTATTATTGTAATGTATATCTACATGCTTGGATATCCTTGCACAACACACAGAAAACCTAAGATGGGGGAGTCTATGTCTGTAGGTTTGTGTCTAATAATAATAGGGGGTTTTGTAAAGCGCTTGGTGACGCACAACGGCGTGTCCCCGCGCTAGGATGCGAGCGCTAGCAGGAGAAGGTACTAAGGTGGGAACCCACTACTGGGCATATAGAAATGTTTTTAGCTTGGCTCTGAAAATGGGCTCTGAGGGTTCCAGGCGCAACGCCACAGGAAGTTTGTTCCAGCTAGATGCAGCCAGATACCTGAAGGATCTGCCGCCCATCCGTGCTTTGGACACCTTAGGGATGGACAGGCGCCCCGAGCCAGAAGATCTGAGAGAACGAGAGGGCTCGTATTGTGTCAGCAGACCCTGCAGGGGAAGAGGTGCCCTGCCGTTGACGATCCGATGACAGGTGCATAATGCTTTATATTCCACCCTGCTTCTCACCGGAAGCCAGTGCAGGGCCTGGAGCGCGGCTTTAGAAGCTGATCTTCTGGGCTGTCTGAGAACCAACCGGGCTGCGGCATTTTGTAGAACCTGCAGGCGGCTCAGATTCTTCTCAAGAGTCCCCAGGTAGAGCAGGTTGCCATAGTCCATCTTGGACGTGACTAGTGCATGCACTATTGTTTGGCGGGCTTTGATAGGAAGGAGCTCCAGAACCTTCCTGAGGGTCTTAAGGATCCCGAAACAGGTACCAACCACCCGATTCACCTGGGATCCGAAAGTTAGGTTGGAATCGAACCAGACACCTAAATTCCTCGCCTCCTGGCAGGGAATTGGTGCTGGTCCCAGGCAAGATGGCCACCACGCTGACGTCCAAGCTGCTCGGTCTCCCCCTACCACCAGCACCTCAGTCTTGCCTCCGTTGAGCTTAAGGCAGTTGCCAGACATCCAGGCAGCTAGGTCTTGCATGCATGCTCTGAAGATGTCTGCCGCGAGACCGGGTGCACGCGATAGGGAGATGACCAGCTGCGTGTTGTCGGCGTACGACACCATGCGCAAATCGTGACTCTCCACTATGGTGGCAACTGGGGCAACGTACAGATTAAAAAGAGTTGGACTCAGGGACGAGCCCTGCGGCACCCCCTGGTCCAAGGCTACTCGCTCGGAGTAGCAGTTGCCCTGCCTGACTTGGAAACCTCTCAGAAAAGGGGGTGGTGATGAACAGAGTGTCTGAATTAAGCAGACCACTCTTACCCAGTCCAAAGATCAGGGCTTGATCCATCACCGTTATTTATCTCACTGCCCCATCCCAGCTCAGAACCTGGCTATATGCAAATCAGTCTGTCCCTGGCCCAGTGCATCATGGGAACAGGGCAGACTAAACTACCAAGCCAATTCTTCACCAGAAAGGAGACAAGCTACCGGGGACCGGTTTCTGGCATTTCAGCCGTCTTCGGCCCGGCTTGCTTGAATCCTGATGGAGCAGTGAGAAAGGGACTCATGTCTGAGTATACCCTGCCACACCTATAGTGGCCAAAAACGATTCAGAAAAGGGGGTGGTGATGAACAGAGTGTCTGAATTAAGCAGACCACTCTTACCCAGTCCAAAGATCAGGGCTTGATCCATCACCGTTATTTATCTCACTGCCCCATCCCAGCTCAGAACCTGGCTATATGCAAATCAGTCTGTCCCTGGCCCAGTGCATCATGGGAACAGGGCAGACTAAACTACCAAGCCAATTCTTCACCAGAAAGGAGACAAGCTACCGGGGACTTGGAAACCTCGGCCAGATAGAAACGATTGGATCCATTTTAGCGCTGCACCTCCTACCCCTCCTTTGTTCAGACACTGTAGCAAGATGGAATGTGCTACAGTGTCGAACGCAGCGCTAAGGTCCAGAAGGATCAAGGCCATAGTATGGCCCTCTTCGACACCCTGCCTGATGGTTTCGGATGCCATGAGGAGCGCTGACTCCATCGAGTGTCGAGGCCGGAACCCAAACTGGGTGGGATGTAGAAGATTGGTATCTTCCACGAATTGCGTTAACTGCAAATTGGCCACCTTCTCCGCCACTTTAGAGAAGTAGGGTAGGAGGGAGATGGGACGCAGATTCTCCAGCTTTTCGAAGCTGATATTAGGCTTCTTGCGGAGGGGAAGCACCACAGCTTGTTTCCATTCCCTAGGCATAGTGCTGGACCTGAAGGAGACATCCAACAGATGCCTAATGTATGGTTCTAGTGTCGTCAAGCTGTCCCCCAGCCGTTTAGGTGATGCTGGATCCCGCGGGGAGCCTGATTTCACTGATCTACATATTTTGATCAGGTCTTCTACTGGTGGGGTGGAGAAGTTAAGCAACAGATTTTGTCCATCTGCCTCACTTACTGATGCTTCGAACTCTCCCCCTGCCAAGGGTTGGACGGGAAAGGCTGAATAAATTGAAGAATATGAATAGTACTACTGAAGTGTTACTTTACTTACAAAAAATTAAGCTTGGGCAAAATTTCAATTAGGCCATTGAAATTTGTCAATACTAGATTTATGCAGTGTTAATCAGGGCATTCTCAAAATCTCTTTCAATTTAGACACATCAGTTAAATTCAATGCAACCTTTCATGATGAGTCCAATACTAAAGCAGGGAAATCTTATATGTATAAAAATAAACAGGTCTTGAAGACAAAGTAGATCCAATTAATGCCTTGATCTTTTTGGGAACCTTTTTTTTATCATAGGTATCTGCAATGATTGAGCCAACTTAATGTCCATACAGCTTTGTGAGGCTCCTAAATGCGAAAGTCCTGAAAACATATTTGCCTTTTCAATTGGAAGATCCATTTTCAGACAAATCATGAGCAACTGATGACTGTATGGTATTCAGTGCCTAATTTGGAACTGACTTACTTAGCTTACTCAATTGACAAGACACCTCCCTCGATTGTTAAGGAATCCCTTTTTCTGCTGGTTATGTCATCCTATCTGTAAAGCAAGGGAAGCTTGACTTCTTCGAATGTTAGGTTTACTTCAACAGTCTTTGACAAAATGTCTGGATTTACCATAATACATACATACATTTTGGAAAAATCTTTTCCCTTATTTTCTTAGAGAGGAAATCCATTCACACTTCTTTATTGCAAATGTTTGGGCCATCCAAAGTCCTCTCCTTTTAATCCTGGCCTTACTACAAACATTTTACACCTTGGTTTATTTTGGGAAGGTCCTATATACCTCCTTTAGTTTTCCATATCTCTTTAATACATTTTCAATGCTATAAACACATGGCATTATATGGATATCAAACAGCAACTCAGAGTTGTACTGCTATCATAACAGTCTGGCTATAGTACATCCAAACAAGGGTGCTGTACTGAGTTGTACTTTGTGAGAACTGTTACGAAACTCCTCAGCAATCTCAAGAACATAAAAGCACAGTGCATATTATTACTGGCCCATATCTGATCCCCGGTAGATCTCAATCCCATTTATACATTTCATTCCCCCCTCATCATATAGCTATGCAAGATATCATCCTTATCTCCCTCCATAAAGTGTCAGTGAAACCAATATCCTCCAAGGATCGAGTACCTCCCCCTTGCTGCCATTCACATAGGCACCTGCGACGTACATGTGGTTGCCTGTGAACATGCTGTGACCTCTGTCCGATGGTATAGGTTCCAGTAATCATATTGCCTTATGCTCCTATGTCTAACAGCAGTCTATCCTCTTATTCAGCTTGTAAAACTAACACAAGCGTGTCCCATTCTGTGACTAGTGGTCCATTGCCCAAATAAAGTGTGATGCAGGTCACAACATGTATTTCCACGGTGTACCATTTTATCAGTTCCTGTAGCAATTTTGTGATTGCAGCCATTCCAGCTCATCAATATTTGTTTTTCTTGCCCAAGAGAAGGGCGCGGTTGCGAAATCGAGAAATGTGTTTAACTTTTTTGGGCCTCGTGAATCTGCCTAGTAGGCACAACCAGCAATTCTGTCAAAAGTCGGTCAAGGATTTCCTGTACATTTGTACATGTGGACAGTCCCAGACCATATGAAAAAACCTACAACCCTCATATGCCATCTAAGGCACACAAAGGGAATCCTGGATAACGTTTGGCAAGTTAGATGGGATACAAATATGTGTAGAGTTGGTACTTAGGTAGGGCGGTTTTAAAGCTGGGGTTCCTGTTTACTGCCTTTGTGTATTCTGATATATTATTCCATTCTTTGATAGTGATGTCTCCACCCATCCTGTGTTCCTTCTTGGTTTGTAGATCCTGGGTGGGCATGGAAAACTGGGGCTACCACCCTGTACCTTCCTATTTACCCTGTGTGTTAGTAACATGGATAGGGCATCTGCTCCATCTGGTTCCTGTGTTCCCACTATCTACATGTCAACAATTGCTGTTCTAAGTGTTCCATATAATAGGCATTGCCCCCATGTAACCTATGAAGCATCTTGCAGAGCAGCAAAGGCCAGGAATTCACCTCCATTGTATAAATATTCCATGGCAGTCAATCCCGCCTTGACCCAGGCCTTTGTGGTGTGTATATTCGCCGCGTGAGCCATGGCAAGCACCACCTATATCGGTAGTTCTGGGGAGTATGGGACTTCAATACCCACTTTCTTACAGTATGTGACCCAGCATTCCTTTTTAGTTTGCAGAGCTTTAGGTTAGGGGGCACACAGCTTGGATCCATGGTACAAAGCCCACAGGAGGTCCCAACCATCTCCTGTATACCTAACAGGCCAAGCAGGATAAGTGTTTTCTGTAAAAACTATTTGAGTGTTATTTCTCCAGGTAGGCAAATTCCTAAGTCTCAGGACCTTCTGTACCATCTAGCCACAGAGTAGAAATGCAAAAGGGGCACTCGTGTTTTTTTAGCAGCACCTGGGCTACTTAAGCCATATGAGCAGGAGTCTTACAAAAGCAACCTTGGAGAAAACAGAGGAGCAGAAGACAAGACAAAGTTGCAAAAATTATCTTTAGTTCATCGTCAGACAGGTACTGCTGCATACAACAGTAGGCAAAGAAGCATTTTTCCTCAGTTTCATGCAGATTCGCTTTTTTCGGTCTGTGCAGGTTAAAGCAATTATTCATTGGTGATGGGACAATCCAAATCGAATCGCCATGTTTCTCATTGTGTGCCTTTGCACTCAAACACTAAAATAGTGAATCCATGTTTCAGGTTAATCAATTTGTCTGCTGTCCAGTAACACTTCCTATCGAATGGGTAGTTTGGGAAATTTGCCCTTTTCTGCAGGATCACACCAGTGTTTTGCCTGCTGTTACTGAACCCATTTTTTTGTTAGCCATAGGCCTCAGTACACTTTACACCAGCTAACCAGGAGTAAAGTGCTTGTGATCGCCCTTTAAACATGGTAAAACAAACATATTACTAATTGGTACGTTTAGTTTACTTATGGGTCCCTAGTATATGGTACTACATGTACTCAGGCCCTGTAAATTAAACTCTACGACGGGGCTGTACTTCTCATTGTGCCACTCACTATAGTAGTATTACAAAACATCGCTCCAGGCCTGCCCCTGCAGCTGGTGTATTCAATTTTAAAGTGCTTTATCAATCTGGCAAAATAAACGTTTTACAAGGACTGGCCCCAAATGGCTGAAGCGCGATAATACCAGCTTTCTAAAAGTGGCATTTTCAGAATTACAGTTTAAAATACAACTTCACCATAAGTGTGGATATTAAATTGTGATTCCAGGGACACCAAACTTGAATCAGTTATATCTCCCACTTTTGGAAATTTCACTTATAAAATGTTATAAGGTAAGCCCTGTGTTATCCTATGGGAGATATAAACCTTGCAGTACAAATGTAACAGTCTTTCACTACTGGGACATATAAAACTTAAAGTTGTATGTCCTACTTTTTAAATACATTACGCCCTGCCTTGTGGACCATCCAGGGCCTCCCTGAGGGGTGACATATTTGTATTAAAAAGGAAGATTGGTTCCTGCCAAAAGTTTTATTTTGCCAGGTCAAAGTGGCAGTTTAACCCCTTGCGTGCGGGGCGTATTCCCCGCCTGTGCTGACTCCGCCTTGTGCGGGCGGAGTCATGACGGAACGGTTCCGTCATCAGCACAGCTCAACCGATGCTGATGACGGAACCGTTCTGTCATCAGCACGCAAGGGGTTAAAACTGCAGACACAGGCTCTGCAATAGCAGGCCTGAGACATAGTTAAAGGGCCACTTAAGTGAGTGGCACAGTCAGTGCTGCATATGGCCATGTCTGAACTGGGGTGGTGTGGAGAGCAAAAAAACGATGGATTCAGGCCCAGATCTCTGTACTGGCGTGAATGTATGACATTGTTCTGCATTCTGTCCATCAACTGTGGTTTTTGCAGTCCCACTGGTATCAATTAATTTACAGGCATCTGAATTGCACTGTATTAAGGACATGCACTCCTAAGACCAACAAAAACAATTCAGAATGTGAAGGGTAAAGGCAAAATGTTTTCGGGTGACCCTGCAGAGAAGTTCTTTTTCCAACAGCAATTTATTTTTGAAATACAAAAATAAATGCTCCCTTCACCATGGGAGCTATCACCTATACCAAGTGGAGCATTTAGCCGTTTTCACTGCGCATTACCTCCAGGGTTTTCCTGGCGGACGGTAAAAAATGACCTCTAATTTTGCCTATTTTAATTACGTGGGTGGGATTTGAGGTCTGCCTCAGAAGGCCCTTGACTGTCGTCGCGTTTTGTCACAGCAAAGATGAAGAAGACTCTGCCGTGATTAAACCAAAGGTTCACCCACATATAAATTTGGCTGGTGTACCACAGTCTTGGCGGTATGGATATTCAAATTCTGTTGCCACAGGGATTCAATACTGCCAAGATCTAGATCAGGCCCTAAGTAGTAAGGTAAAACTTTTCACCGGGACAAACCTGGTCCCTGCATCTGACTCACATTCCAACACACACAGTCAGCCTTAACTTTTGAGTTTGTCTTGTTGAAGCACTACCAGATAAACACAGCTAAAACATTTTTGGTGCCATTTGAACCTTAAATAATAACAATGAATAACTCTGATTCTATTTACCAGATATTTGTTTTCACTTCATTATTGTTTGAGTGTTAGATAAATACTTTACTCATTGCCTCTAACCCAAGCCTGGCTGCTTTTCTGCCAACCTACCAAAAGGCTAAAAACAGGTTTAATTTGTGACCTTATTGGTTCACCCTAACAAGGATTGTGATTGTTATTTGAGATGGGTTCTCACCGCCCTCAACTAATACTTCAATTACTTACAGCCAGTTACATTCACTAGGACTAAGAGGAAATCTCCTACCTATAGAAAACAATTTAACTAAAGTTCTGCAGTGCATGGATTTAAAGACAAAGGTAGTGCTTCAGGTGTGTGTAGACACCTAAATGCCTCACTTGTTTGCAAATCAGGTGTTCATTGCTTGTTTCCTGGCTAGTGTAAGGCCAGTTATTTAATCCATTGCATGCGTAAAGTCTTACTCTGTAGTTCTAAGAACTTATTGCTTATGTTTAGTGACATTTTAGCTCTCTCGCTAGAGCTCTGTAAATAATGTGCACGCTAATGAGTCTTGTTTTAATCAAGCTCCTACACCCACTGTTTGCTGAATGTTTAATTCACATTTTGTATCAGCCCATGGCACGATTGACATAGAGTAGAGCAATATGTCAGCCCCCTTCAGCTCTTGTTTTGTTAGAAATGTCATTTGCAAATGGAACAGCCAACATGACAGCCAATTAGGAATTAGAGTGTAGATCATCAAATGTGACAACATTATTCTTTTTCATGCCTGAGCTCCTAAAGGGAAGGGTCACCACAGAAAGTCAAATAAGTGCCTGTGCTGGTCATTTTTTACATGGTTAAAATTGACTTTTTCTCTGATTGACATATTTAACTTGTTGGTAAGTCCCTAGTATATGGTGTAGAAACTGTACCCGTACCTGGAAGATTAATGCCACCGCTGGACTATGGCACATATTATGCCATCCACTGAATGGGCCTGGAAAACATGGGCCTAAAAACAAAAACCTGCATTCAAAGCTGTCAAAATTACACTTTTGTGACAGACAGGCTGTTAAAAAGTAATAAATAACCTCTAGTCCATCTTGTTGCCCACCATATAGGATGCCATTTATTTAAATGCAGAAAATGTGTGAATTTAAAGTGGGCAGGTTCCTCCAGCAACTAGACCCCTCAGCTCTTTTCACTGGCAGGACTGCTGCTGGATCGAAAAGATCAAAGTACTGATTTTAAAATGTAATCTTTAAATGTGACTGTCATTCAAAGACTACTTTTCACATTAATTAAAATTCCAATTCATTTATAAAGCTAGATTTTGTATTCATATTTTAAAAAATAAACTATTGGAAAGTTACCTTTCCCTGTCTTAAGACCCCAGAGCCTAATGTGCATTAGTATTCAAGCAGCTGCCCTGCAAGTACTGGACCTTAATGAGGTGTGACAACTGCTCCCAAAGCAGAACAATGGCTTACAGGATGGACTGGAAGTACAGTTTGGATTTTTTTTCAGCCCCAAAAGGATGTTTGGGGTAGACCCATTAACTTAATTAACTTGAATGGGACAGTGATGAAACCTTTCCATTCATAGTTTACTGTAAGGCAAAACCTAGAAAGTGTTGTCCCCAAGGCCCACACTAGCCATGCTGGCTCTGCACCCAGTGGAAAGGAAGCTACCCCAGAACTGGTTTGGGGTGGATACCTATGGGGATTGCTCATTTCCCTTGTCGGGAGGGAGGTGCAAGTAGAATTGCTCACAGATGGCAAAAAGAAACTGCTGACAAAGTGGGTATTGTTGCCCCTGGTAGCTTTTTCCACATTGGTTAGGGAGTGTCAACGAGTCACTCCCACACGCTGGCTAGTGCTAAACATAAATGTGGCACCTGAAGGAGCCCGCCTCACAACACATTGATGACACAACCCTGTTTTCTGTGGCCTGTGAGGAGCACTGAAGGGCTGACCTGCTCCCTCTTGTAGCCAGGATAAAGAAGTGGACTCCAACGGTCAGTGGGATGAGCTTCTATATCGCTACAAGGACACAACAAGCTACAGGAGTTTTTTCTGAAGAGACCAGTTGACCAGTAGCAACTGGACCTGGATTGGCCCTTGTTAATTGCCTTTGCCTGAGTGAGGCCTGGCCCCAACATTTTTTCTCTCTGACCATGTGAGAATTAGAAGTGTCCGAGAGGAGGTGCTCCACAACTCCTGAAAATGTGAGATTTGAAACAATTTTGGAATTGCAAAATCTCCAGAGCTGTCAGGGGGACACTGCAGCAAACATTTTCTGATTTCAATGCAATATCTTCGGATACAGTTCCAGACTTGCTCACTGAAGGATTTTGCACTCAGTAAAAAAGTCTAGGAGGCATATTTACAAACCTAGCACTGCAAGCAATTTAGCAGCACCGCAGTGCATCATATAGAAAATGCATAGATTCATCATATTCACAAGAATATGGTGCACCCCTGTGTTTACCCTTGTGCTAAAAAAGCTACCTGGTGCCAATGCAGATACCCCTGTGCCGTGGTGCAAGTGTGCCTGTGTTGCAGGGATGATTGTTTATGTGTAGGAAGGGACAATTTCCCACACATAAACATTCATTAAAGGCAATTTTCTACTTTTAGGCGTGCTGCAGAAAGTCAATGGGAGTCCAACCGAACGGTGTTCGGAAACATCGTAATAGTTTGGCTGGACTCGCCGAACCTGAGTTGGTCGGAAAGCTTTCCGACCCACCTCAAAATGAGACCCTAAGTGCCCATAAGTGCACAAAAACACAAATCATGTATCTGAGTGAGCAGCATTGTGACAGCCAGGTTTGAAGAAACCCTTGATGCTTCTGGATTGACAGACATATATATTTTCTAGCTGTCTTGCACTCAAAGCCTTTCTGGAAACTGCAGTGATTCTTCATTCCCAATGATTTTTCATTCCCACTTCCTGCATTTATTTCCTGTACCTCGGAATAACAAAGCCCCTTTTGGAGGTTAACCCCTTTATGCTGTCCTGCACCTGCCAATTCTACAGTACTGTCGTCAGCCTCATCCAGACCACTTTCTGAGTTCTTAGTCAGTCGCGATGAGGTTTTCACTGCATTCACTGATTCTGCTTTACCAGTCTCTGGTGGTCTTGTGAAATGCTGTACTGCTGATTTCCAATTCACCTTCTCTTTAGTGGTTGCAACCCCAATATTCAGATCTTGTAAGACTTGCCATCACTCTCCAGGCATTCTATTTAGACTTCCAGTTTCAAAAGTTACTTACAGCAACAAGTCTCAAAGTCACAGCACCTCTGGGTATTCCCTCTGGTGACCAATCCATTTGGTCACCAATCTATTTTCCACTTTCTTCACACGCTAATCTAAATCTGCTATATTCCATTCCAGCACTGTGATATTACCCTCAATATCTTCAACAGTACTTTCCTTCAACACTATATTCTTGTCAATTCAATCTGATGCGCTGCACATCCTTTAGGGTAGCAATAATCACAGACTAGTCCTTTGTGAGTGTTATTCCTGAACTCTTCAGTGACAATTTTTTTATGAGAGTTCTCAGGAACTCTGGTATCTCAGTATATGAAATGCCCCTTTATTCCTGGTACTGCATCTTCTGTTCTTAATTGGAGGGATGGTATTGTTAATGAATAAAACTCAATTGTGCAAATGAATGGGCTTCAAACCTGTCATGTCTCACAAGAAGATGGTGTGAGATGCCTTCTAAGGAATGTCACATTAACCCCAAGGCAGGTATATCTCCCCTCACACTTTGCAACTACACCGCAGTAACTATTTCAGCTCCTTCCCAGCAAGCACTCCTGCTGGCGGGTCCTCACATGGGTCTTTTAGTACTACAAAATCCACAGTCCTGTCGGGGGTCCTCACATGGGTCTGCAGGTACTACAACATCCTCACACCATCTCCATGCACAGGCAGGTCTGGCGTGTAGACCGAAGCCTGGCTGGGCCACCATCTTGGAAACCACAGAGCTTAGCAACTCTGGCTGGATAGGTTAACAGTTACATGTAGCATCAGGAACACACAACCCTTCAACATTGGCGCCTGGGCTCCTCGTCCTCTCCACTGTCAGTATGGCAGCCTGGTAATTACCACCCAATATTTGCACAACTTGGAATGAGGATCTAACTTTTGACATTCAAGGCTTAGAATTGTATTGCAATACATGTGAAAAGTTTAGAGTTTGGTGCTTATATAACAGTCATTAGAGTTTGATTTTAATATAGTTATCATATTTTCTTCTCAGTTGTGTTTCCTTCCCTTCAAAGACGAATTCACAGAAAGTTGAAAGCCTTCTCAAAGATTCCTCTGATATTGGTAATTTGCTTTTGAAAGTAAGGCCATCTGGGGCATTGAAAAGGGTGACAAGTGGAACCAGGTTGCATTAGCTTGGCATGATACCAGTCACTGGCATTGCCTAGTAGCAGTTAAGGCATCTGGAAAGTAGATGATAAGGAAATCCTGTTATAATGCTTCACACTTTTTCCAAAATTGAGGTCCTACAAGCATGATGTGGTTATTTCTTTATTTTCTGCTTCAGTAATATATCACTAATACTTTTAGCTGCTTAAAGGATTGACTTGTTATAAACTGCCCCTTGGCAAACTAAAACAAATCCATCACTTTAAAGCCTGCTCAATTAGCCCGTTTTCTGAAACTTATTTTTAGTTTTTAGATTTAGAAGACATTACAACACGCTCTATGAACAGATAGACTTTCTTTTTGAATAAGCTCCATGCTTGAGGTTTGACAGTGCAGAAAAAAATACATCTGTCCCACTGCTGACTAACCTGCCTGTATTCCTACTGTGTAATTGGCATCTCGGGGTCATATGACAGCCTCTCATCAACAGTAAAGCAATTCAGAATGAAAAAGGACAAAGCACGCTGAATGGAGAACTGATTAAACTCGTATTCTGAAACTATCTCGAATCACTGCCATTTCAGAACTTTAAAATCTTTCTGACATGGGGATGCGCAGGTGCTGGCCTGCTCTTGATCCTTAAGATTTTTATGGGGCATATGTACAAGCCGCTATCACCACCACAACGTCACTATTACCAATGTTATAGTGGCAATAGGGGCTGCTCCTTAAGTACGAGGCAGCATTAAGCCACTTGAACGTGGCTTAATGCTGCCTTGTACATAAGGCCCCCTTTCACGCTATGGTTAGCGAGAAAGGGATGTGCAGTGGGTGTTGGGGTGGGTGTTCCACCGCAACACCAACTGATTTTGACGCTACCCCTAAGTACAAGGGTGGCGTACAAAATTAAGACCAGGTAAATCCAGGTCTTAAGTTGGAAAAACAAGGAGAAATGCATTATTTCTCCACGTTTTTACCTTTCCCATGTATTCAGCCTTGTGCAGCACACATGGAAAAAGCAAAATGCAAAATGCTATCCTTTGTTTATGTACAGGAAGGTGTTCCTTCCTGTACATAAGCAAACCTACATGTGTGTTGCATGAAGCTGCACACATGATAGTGAAAGAATGGCATTTTAGGATTGTTTATGTGCAGGAAGGGACACCTATATACACATAAACAATCCTTCCCTGCACGCAGACACCCTTGCACTATCTCTGCCCGTTTTTGCCTTCTGTTGCTTAGCTGCCCCTGCAATTCTGTGACCTTTCTGCCCTTTTTTTGTGACCTTTCTGCCTCTGTGCCACTCGTTCCCCCTGTTTTTGTGACCTTTCTGCCCTTTCTTGGGACCTTTCAGCCTCTGTGCCACTCGTTTCCCCCCATTTTTTGTGACCTTTCTGACCTTTCTAGTGACCTTTCTGTCTCTGTGCCACTCGTTTCCCCCCGTTTTTTATGACCTTTCTGCCCTTTCTTGTGACCTTTGTGTCTCTGTGCCATTCGTTTCCCCCGTTTTTTGTGACCTTCCGCCCTTTCTTGTGACCTTTGTGCCTCTGTGCCACTCATTTCCCTCTGTTTTTTTGTGACCTTTCTGCCCTTTCTTGGGACCTTTCTGCCTCTATGCCACTTGTTTCCCCCCATTTTTTGTGACCTTTTTGCCCTTTCTTGTGACCTCTCTGCCTCTGTGCCACTCGTTTCCCCCAGTTTTTTTTTACCTTTCTGCCCTTTCTTGTGACCTCTGTGCCTCTGTACCACTTGTTTCCTCCTGTTTTTTGTGACCTTTCTGCCCTTTCTTGTGACCTTTCAGCCTCTGTGCCACTCGTTTCCCCCCGTTTTTTGTGACCTTTATGGTCTTTCTTGGGACCTTTCAGCCTCTGTGCCACTCGTTTCCCCCCATTTTTTTGTGACCTTTTCTGCCCTTTCTTGGGACCTTTCAGGCACTGTGCCACTTGTTTCCCCCCGTTTTTTGTGACCTCTCTGCCCTTTCTTGTGACCTTTGTGCCTCTGTGCCACTCGTTCCCCCCCATTTTTTGTGACCTTTCTGCCCTTTCTTGGGAATTTTTTGCCTTCTGTGCCACTCATTTCCCCCTGTATATTTGTGACCTTTTACCCTTTTTGTGACCTTTCTGCCTTCTGTGCCACTCGTTTCCCCCTCAATTGTTGTGCTCTTGGCCTTCTGTTTCCTTCGTCGCCCCTCACCGCTGCGTCCCCTGTGGCCCGCCCCCCTGACTGCCCATTCGATGCCCCACCTCCTGCCTCTCAGCTGCTCCTCCCTCCCACCTCTCCATATAGGGCGGCCGCTACGCGGTGTGGAGAGCGACCCTTGACCCCTCCGCACAACACCGCCTGTGTGTCCCTGCCCCAGCTGCCGAGGAAGTTCGAGGCCCTCCTCCACCCACAGGCTACCACCTGCACCTCATCCCTGGTGGCCAGTGGTAGGCCGTAAGTTTGTTCATCCTCCATTGTATTGCCTGTATTTTCTTTCATTGTTCCCGTTGTAGTGACTGCATTTTCATTGTTGTGTCTGTGACTGCTGTTGTCTGTCTCTCCCGCTGCCTGTACATGGTCTGTGCTCGTTCTCTCCCTCTGTTCCCCTCGCTGCCCCCGTGTCTCTCTGCCTGGTTTCCCTTCTGCTCCCCTCGCTGCCCGTGCCTCTCTGCCCGGTTTTTCCTTCTGCTCCCCTCGCGGCCCCCACGTCTCTCTGCCCGTTTTTGCCTTCTGTTGCTTAGCTGCCCCTGCATTTCTGTGACCTTTCTACCCTTTCTTGTGACCTTTGTGCCCTCTATGCCACTCGTTTCTCCCCGTTTTTTTTTTTGTGTGACCTTTCTGCCCTTTCCTGGGACCGTTTTGCCTCTGTGCCACTTGTTTCCCCCGTTTTTTGTGACTTTTCTGACCTTTCTTGGGGCCTTTCTACCTTCTGTGCCACTCATTTCCCCCCGTTTTTTGTGACCTTTTTGCCCTTCTTGTGACCTTTTTGCTTTCTGTGCCACTCGTTTCCCCCTGTATTCTTGTGACCTTTTTGCCCTTTTGTGACCTTTCTGCCCTCTGTGCCACTCGTTTCCCCCTCAATTGTTGTGCCCTTTTGCTTTCTGTTTCCTTCGTCGCCCCTCACTGCCCATGCCGCTGCGTCCCTGCGGCTCCGCCCCCCTGACTGCCCAATCGCTGCCCCCGCCTCCCGCCTCCCAGCTGCTCCTCACTCCCACCTCCCCATACATGCCGGGCGCTGCGCAGTCGCGCCGCTGGCGGCGGCAAGCCTGTCTGCGCCTGCACTGCGCCCAGCGCCAGAACCCCTGGACTCCGCACCCACCACAACGACCGCCGCCACTACAACGCCAGCACTCTGCACGCTCTCAACACCGGACGGACCCACAACTACTTCAAGGCCGCCCGAAACGCACACACGGTCCTTTCACATGCCGGAACTGCAGCTACACCAGCCACAGAGCCGACGAACCACCCGCCACGAAAGACCTCAACCACCTCCGATGCATACTACTGAAAACCCGCTCCACACGCAAACATGCGGTCGAGCTGTGGGACCTGCTCAACACAACCTCCCTGGACGTCGCCTTCCTGACAGAGACCTGGTTGAACAACTCCTCCGCACCCAACATTGCCATAGCCATCCCAGACAGCTACAAGATCACCCGCAGAGACCGCACCAACAGAGACGGAGGAGGAATCGCCATCATCCACAAGAACAGCATCAGGGTCTCGACTAGCACCGACAACGCGCTCAGCACCGCCGAACACATGCATTTCCAAATCCACACTGACCCCAACTCCACCCTCAGAGGCACCCTCGTCTACCAACCCCCTGGACCCCGCCCCCAGTTCAGCCACTCCATCGCCGACTACATCAGCACGTTCGCCCTGACCTATACCGACTACATCCTCCTCAGAGACCTGAACTTTCACCTTGAGAACAACAATCACAGCAACTCCACCACCCTGATCGACAACCACGCCAACCTCGGACTGAGGCAACTCGTCACAATGCCCACCCACTCTGCCGGCCACACGCTCAACCCTGACTTCTCCTCAAGCCCGCACATCTCCATCAGCCATACCACCAAACTCCTCTGGACCGACCACCCCTGCAACCACTTCACCTTCCAGAAACCCACCACACACCACCGCACCCAACAGATCCCCTGCCGCCATTGGAGCAACACCACCGAAGACCAACTACATGCAAACCTCTCTCTCAGCCTACCCACCGAACCCTCCAACACCGACATCGCTGCCCACAACATTAGAAGCTGGATCAAGGACTGTGCCAACACCCTTGCCCCGCCGAAGAAACCCCCCCCACAGAGACACCAGCAAGAAGGCTAGCTGGTTCACTCCAGAACTCCTAAATTCCAAGCAAGCCAGCTGGAAACTAGAGAAGAAATGGCACAGTGAGCAAACTCCGGACAGCCACGCAGCACACAAGGACGCCGTCCGCAACCACCACCACCTCATTAGGGCTGCCAAGAAGACCTCCTTCAAAGACCGCCTCGACAACAACGCACACAATAGCAAGGACCTCCTCAAAATCGTGAAAGGAACTCTCCAACCCCAGCTCCAATACCAACAACATCCCACCATCGCAAACCCTGTGCGACTCCCTCGCCACCTTCTTCTACCGCAAGATAGCAGACATCCACAAAAGCTTCAACACCCAGGCAGCCCCAACAGACAGCAACACACCAGACCCTCCGCACACCATTCGACCACGTCCCCTTGCTAGCCTGGACCAGTGTGAGCGTCGATGACACCATCAAGAACATGAACACAATCCACTCCAGCTCTCTGTCAGACCCATTCCCACACCACATCTTCAACAAAGCAAACAGCTCCATTGCACCCCACCTACGCAATGTCATCAATCTCTCCCTTGAGACTGCGACCTTCCCAGACAGCTGTAAACACGCCGAGATCAACGGCCTACTCAAAAAACCCAAGGCAGACCCAAGAGACCTCAAGAACTTCCGACCCATCTCTCTGCTCCCCTTCCCGGCCAAGGTCATCGAGAAAATCGTTAACAGACAGCTCACCCAATACCTCGAAGAGAACAGAATCCAAGACCCTTCCCAGTCAGGGTTCCGTAGCAACCACAGCACAGAGACCGCCCTCATCGCCGCCACCGACGACATCAGGACCCTGCTAGACAACGGGGAGACTGCGGCACTCATCCTCCTAGACCTCCCTGCTGCCTTCAACAATGTCTGCCACCGAACACTACACGCACGCCTCCACACCGCAGGGATCCGAGAAAAGCCTCTGGAATGGGCCACCTGCCGGAGAGGAATGGACCACCTCCTTCCTCTCCGGCAGAACCCAGAGCGTCCACCTCCCCCCGTTTCGTTCCGAAGCCTCCGAGATCATCTGCGGCGTACCCCAAGGATCCTTCCTCAGCCCGACACTGTTCAACATTTACATGGCCCGCTCGCACTCGTCACCCGACAGCACGACCACAACATAATCTCCTACGCCGACGACACTCAACTGATCCTCTCCCTCACCAAGGACCCCATCACCGCCAAAGCCAACCTCCATGAAGGAATGAAGGCCGTTGCCGACTGGATGAAGATCAACCGTCTGAAGCTGAACTCGGACAAGACGGAGGTCCTCATTCTCGGCTCCAACCCATCAGCCTGGGACGACTCATGGTGGCCAACGGCACTGGGGGCAACCACAACCCCCACCGACCATGCACGCAACCTGGAAATCATCCTCGACTCAACGTTCTTAATCACCAGCAAGTCAACGCCGTCTCCTCCTCCTGCTTCAACACCCTCCGCATGCTCCCCAAGATCTACAGATGGATCCCGACAGATACAAGAAATAGAGTCACCCAGGCCCTCGTCAGCAGCAGACTCGACTACGGAAACTCCCTCTACGCGGGAGCCCCGACCAAGCTCATCAATCGACTACAACGCATCCAAAACACCTCGGCATTACTGGTCCTCGATTTACCACGACACAGCCACATCAACCCCCACCTGAGAAACCTGCACTGGCTCCTCGTCAACAAGAGGATATCCTTCAAGCTCCTCATCCACACACACAAGGCACTCCACAAGACCGGCCCAGCCTACCTCAACAGACGGCTCTCCTTCAACACCCCCAAAAGCCAGGTACGCTCCACGACCTCTCACTCGCCACTATCCCGCACATCTGAAGAACAACCACCGGCGGGAGATCCTTCTCCCACCTCGCCGCCAAGACATGGAACACCCTCCCACTGAGCCTACGACAGACCCAAGACCTGCTGACCTTCAGGATGATACTAAAGACCTGGCTGTTCGATCAGTAGCGGCCCCCACGTCCCCCCCCCAGCGGCTTGAGACCCTCGCGGGTATGTAGTGCGCTTAACAAATGACTGATTGATTGATTGATAACCCTTTTTAGAGGTTGAAAGCGGGCGATTTTTCCTTTGCAACCGCTAAAAAGGGTAGTACCTACTAATCATTAATTGTTGCACATGTCCTCTGTGATGATTAGCGAAGATACGCATTTTGAATTTAAAAATATTAGTACAGATTTTATGAAGTTGTTTCTAAAGGACAATATGGCAAAAACCAGTTCTATAAAATGTGAAGAACTATGTTACAATTACGTAATTAATGACAACGCTGATGAGGATACCGAGTACATTGTAGTAAAATGGCTCAATCAAACTCGAGGGCCATAGTTACATTGATGATACTGTATTATTCATATATCATAACTAAGGCTCTTAGGGCCTTATTATCAAGAAAGGGCAATACATTATCGCCGCTTTTATCGGCAGGAAACTGCCGCTAAAGCGGCGATAATGGGCTTGATAATAGGCCCTTGTGAATTCCCATAGAAGCCCAGGTTAACACCAGAACCTGGGCTTCTATGGGAATTCACAAGGACCTATTATCAAGCCCATTATCGCGGCTTAAGCGGTAGTTTCCTGCCAATAAAAGCAGCGATAATGTATCACCCTTTCTTGATAATATGTATTTATTTTTACATATGGATAAATATGTAAAATTGGTTTTCTTTAGACTACATTCACTACCGTCAGTCATGATTGCGAGGTCAATAGCTGTGCAGATTGACAGGTAGGAGAGTTAAAAAAATAAAAAATTCCTAATGAAGGTTAAATAACTGCAGAAATATAGCTGTTTAAGCTGTTCTACAATGTAAATGGATTCAAACGACTGTACTGTACTGTAAATGGTTAAATCCATTCGACATTCAAACATGAGTAAGCATTTGTCAGTAAAATATATGTGGAAACATACCAATCACAGCTTCATTTTTTACACTCATCAAAAAATAAATATGGTTAAAAACAAACGGAAAATAAATACCATAAAAACCGGAGCCTCAATCATAATAAAACAACAAATGCCCTTTGATTGTGGAAACGGCGCAAGGTGCAAAGGAGTGCTCAGTGTGGCACAGAATTTACATATTTACATATAAGCACCAAAATAACAGGGTATTACATAATAATACGTCATTAAGTTCAATGTGCGTAGAATCATCATTTGGCATCATTTGGTGTGCTCGCGCACCAAACTGGGATAGTACGTGGCATTGCAGGTATGTTAACTAATCTGATGCCAGTCATGGAGAAATGCACCAAGAGTAAATTGTTGGCTCCCTGGTACACAGGTGTAGTAAATGAAGAAAAAGATCACCCCAGACTGACTGAATATGTGTGAAGACTGTATTTACCAATCTAAATAACTTCTGTATCACTAGGGGAACTTCCAAAAGCACATTTGTGCAGCAAAATCACAAGCTATTACATTTGAGATTGACAGTGCTACAAAGAGACCCAATAAGATATCCGAGGTAGTCAAAGATAGCACAGATCCATAACGTATTCCTAACTTAGTAGAGCAGGAAAAGAAGTGTTAGGAATTTTCCTTTTTTACACCAAGGCCAAAACCTTGGAATTACCTCTCTCCCTTAAATATAACTCCCTTTGTTCCATCCTTTGGGTAAAATGATCAAATACCAGGTACACCTTCAGAAAAATATTGCTGGTGGAACTTGCAGACACCATCTGCACACTAAATACATCAAATCACTTATCGGACCCAATAGTGGCCAAACTAGCTACATGAATGTGGTCTGTTCTTGTACCTTACAGAGTCAAACCCATTGATGTATCCAAAATTGAAGGTGTAATTCCAAACTGTCTCAAAATTAGACAGGTGCCTTCCTTGCTTCAAAGCCCACTGTTGTTTAGGATGATCTCAAGAGCTACCATCCTATCACATGTCTACCTGTCATGGATAAAATCTTAAAGAGCTGATTCAACAGTCCACTTAAACAATTTATATGGCTTCAGAGCTGACCAAAATCCTGCAAAATATTGTTTATAGTCTCTGCATCCTCGACAATGGTAACTCTTGCTTGATAATTCTACTTGATCTCTCAGTGTCATTTGACACAGTCATTCACAACTTCTCATCCTAACACTACATAAATCTGTGAGCATTGATGACATAGTCTTGGATTGACTCTTAACTTATCTTGCTAATCAACTGCAGCTGATAAAAATCAACTGCTCACTGTCCAACCGTGTTTCTGTATCTGATGGTGCTTCACAAAGTTCAGTTCTTGATCATGCCTTCATCAATCTTTTTCTGAAAACCGCGAGTGACACTATAAAAAAATCTGTCATCTCTCACCATCATTATGCTGGGAAAAGATAGCTGTATTTAGACCTATCTTCACTGGACAATATCTCCGTACATGAATTGACACTAGGCAACATTCAGTCTTGCGTGCCCACTCATCACCTTAAATTCTATCTCAACAAAATAGAGTTTTTGTTGGTTTCTTAACACATATCATCCACACCTGTGCAGAAATGGTGAGATTCAACCCGCATTTGAAACATCTCTCCAGCCATCAGTGACGATACTAAATGACTTAGCTTCATACTTGACACTGACAATTTCAGCAAAGATATAAACACTATGTATAAAAGTGCAAATCATCATCTTGGCATTCTAAGGAGGCTTATACCCTTCCTACAAGAATACAATCTCAAAGAAGTACCTCAAGCTCTTGCCCTATCTAGTTTAGACTATTGGAAAGCTGGCTTATCTAGAATCCCTAAATTCATTGGCACCACTTAAAGTCTCCCTGTATGCGGCTGCTGCTCATTCTGTTGACATCCCACCCGTAAAATTGCACATATAGATCACAAAGATATTAGTTCCAATCATCACACAATTTGGTAAAAAAACTGAAAATTTCTAGAGGCATCTCTTCATATCTATCTCACTACCTCTAGAAAAACTGGCCTTCAACAATAAATACTACTCGAACCAATCTTTGTCCCGGTGCGGGCCCTTGGTCTGTAGCTTCTTCCTTCATGCCCACATTGAAAATGGATCAAAAACTCTTTCTCCTCAACTTCTTGTTCCCACCTCATAGACTTTAGCCAAAAGCCTGATCTCAAATCATGCGGGTGGTCATCTGCTTCTGCTTGGTCATCCATAGTGGACTGTATATGCTGCTAACACAAAACCTGTAGTATTCAGTAAAAAAAAAAAAACTCTCTCTAAGGCCACATAGCCGATCTACAATTGGGATAAATGTTGTCCATGAACCATTTGCCATAGAACTCTACTCTCAGCCTCTCAGGATGCAGAGGGACCTTGAAGCACTTAACAAATTTTCAAGATCTATGTAGCATTTAGTTGTCTGGTTGGAAGTTATAATAACAGTCACTCTCTCGCTCTATCAATTGTAATGTGTGAAGACTACTGCGTCTTTGCTGATTTTATTTTATTTTTTATAGTGTTTTATTTAATTACTATTGTTCTCTTCTTATTGGTTTCCTCGTGTTTTCATGCAATGTTTTTATCTGCATTTTCTCTCCCATGATTTTCCTGGGTAGAGCTTTTGTCTTATTTACATGAACCTGTAATAGTGTGCCTTTTTAGGCCGTCACAGAGTGGACTGAATATTATGGCACTCATCTATGATTACCGGATATTGATGAATTTTTCGGGATGACGAGATTAAACAAATCACAGTATTTTGCATTTATTTGAAGAAAATAATGGGGCGATTAGTACCCTTGGAGTGCACGGCCATGGCTCACGACTGATTCAATTTAAACATGTTTTGTTTCCTGCCTGAGCTCTAAACTGCTTCCGTGTGCGATGAATGCAATTGAAGTCCATCACTCACCAACCCTGCAAGAGAATTAGAGGGATTTCTAGCCGATTGATTCTAGCGCTGCCGGGAGACCTGGGACTCAACAAGCCGCTACCCAGAAACCTTGTTGTAACTGATGAATAAATAATGCAAATATGCTGATTACCATGATAAATAGAATTGCAATGTGAACAGATGCACAGTACCAGTCTGGATGAAGCTATGAGCATGTGGTAAACATTAACGCATGTTCCCTTATTAATCTAGCGAGGAATCATTGATTTATGCTTTGGTTTTACATCTTAATGTACCTAATGTTTTTCAACTCCACAAAATCTCATCATGATAAGCAACGCTGCATTTTGGAAATGTATCAAGTAAATTAAGTCCTTTTACCCCTTGCACAAATGTCTGAACGATTTGACGTCATAGATTCCTACGTGAATTTCAATGTGTTATTTTGGTTTTTACTGGGAATTATTAAAAGAGGTATGAAATCACAAATAGGAAATGAATCAACCAATGCAATTTATTTACTCCGATAACCAGAATGGAATCAGAAAATCAAATGAAAATTATATCCAGACCGCATATCTAAGTCACTTTTTTAATTAATGTTCCATAATAATGTTCAATTAGCAGAAGCAACACAGAGAAAACCATTAAAAACCAGGCTGCACATCCTACATAAGCATGTAGGGGAGCTAGGCATATTCTCAAGCATGCATATATTTTTTTGCCTATACATGGATACCTTGCATCATAAAAGATTTACTTTAAGAGTCAACAGGAATGATGTAGTCTTTTTTTTCTTTTAGGTTTTGCAAAATAGAGGTTGGCAAATAATAATCGGCCATTTGGAATAACTGCTTAGTGTCTTATTTTGGGATGGTTGTTGTTTCAGGGAAAGACCGAAAGCATTATAGATTCAACGATGTGCACCTGGGGCTGTATTGTACATAGTGGCCTAGGGGGTCAACGGGCGTGTGTGCCCATTTTTGCACCCAGGGCTCTATGGCATTACAGAAGTGGCTGCAGAAGCTTGTGCGGCCTCTTCTGTAATACTGATAGTACTGATGCACATTTAGTACCAGCACTTTCCACAGTAGGCGTTCCCTCATTTGCATGGGGGCATGGCACCATGCAAATTGGGAGATCACGTTGTCTTTTTGCCTGCGCCTAATTATGAACACATGCAAAAACAATAGTTGATGGACAGAATGCAGAACAATGTCATACATTCACCCCAGTCCAGAGATCTGGGCCTAAATCCATCGTTTATTTGCTCACCATTATGGACACAGGCGCAGAGCCAACACATGCCCCTAGGAGGCACACTGAAAGTGTGCAACAAAAAAGGTGGAGGACTATCAGTGCACCCCTTGACGACAGATCTCTAAAGGGAGAAAGTGGTTGCCATGGTCCCCCCAGACATCCCCTTTCCTTAAAGTACAGTACCTCACTGCAACCTCCTGCAGGGGCTCTGTAACCTCTCTTTAAAATGCAGGTGGAATACCACCCTCACGTAGAAACACTGTGCAGCTTTTTAGCATCATCTCCGTATTTCAATGCATGCGCTTCACCCAGGGCGAATTTGCAGTCCTCTGCATTCATTGTAAAGGTCGCATTGCCCCTGTTTGTGCCTTGTGGACCTGCTAAAAAGTGCATCATGGTGCAAACATGGACAGTGGCCCATAGACATTCACTAGCACTTAAAATGTCTGTATTTGTACGGTATACACCCGTTACAACGCATCTTTTACTCCGCACTACCATTACAACGCGACTTTTACAACGCATACCATTACAACGCATTGCGCTGGGGGGCGCTCTAGGATAGGGAATACGTATAATTTACTATCCAACACCTTCCCTAGGGTCCACGGGGACTGGAGTTAGAATAGTAAATTATACTTACCACTATCCAGCACCTCAAAGCGCTATGCGTTGTAATGGTATGCGTTGTAATGGTCGCGTTGTAACGGTAGGTAGTAGTAATAGTATGCGTTGTAACGTCATACATCCTATTTGTACTGCTGCAAACAACTCAATTCGCTGCAGTCTTAAATGATGGTCTTAATCTGAACTCAGATAAACCATTTTTAGGGGAGTTGACAGCTCTATCTTAGAATTTGGTTTGACACTGAAAACCTGGCTATACCAATAGGCCTCAGTCAGGGTAGCAGCACAGCCCTTCTTAGATGCCAGGATACCATCTTCGGTGATATATGTGGCATCTAAATCATGACATAGTATAATGTAACATAACAGTACATTACATAATATAGCCTAACAAACATAACACAACATGGCTGAGTTAGGAACCATATTTTCTTCTTAAAATATGATGTATTTTATGTAAACGTGCGCAACACACATCACAAACAGATTTGTCTCTGAACTGAAAAGAACATGATAAATATGGTCGACAGAAAAAGTACATGGACATAGGTAATATATTAACACCAGTGCGTATGACTCACTCACCAAATAGGATCACATCTTTGTCACAAGCATGGAGGTGGATTTTCTGCATTGGTCTCATTGCACCAGAAAATATTTGTCTTCAACTAGTTCTGCAACATGGTTATCCATTCTGTCACACCCATGAATTGCCCATGAAGAGAGCAGATTCACATATGATTTCAGGCCTTTATTATAGGAGTTCCACTAGTAGGACAGGGGACAGGAAATTCCAGCTCCTGAAGTTACAGTTGCTGGTCAGAACAATAACTTCAGGAGGTGTAAAATCTTCACCTTTATGAGTTAGACCATGAATGTCCACTAAGACCAGGAAATTACCTGGGGGTTAATATGCATCACATGCTTCTGTTAATTCTTTGTTCTTGCCCATATTGTCACTCAGTGATTTCAATAATCCTTAAGGATTAAGAGCAACGTGTAATGGAGCCCAGTGTGTCATATGGCTGGGAAAGTCCCCTTTTGTATGGTCACCCCCACCCCACTTTTTGCTCCAGTGCCGGGAGGGGTATGACTCTGAAAGTGCACTGGAGCCAGCAGCCGAGGCCCCTGTGCCAGTGCTCTCTTCCTAAAACAGATGCATGTGAATTGGCAACCCCAACTGGCGACCCAATTATAAGTCTCTAGTACCAGTGGTACCCAGGCCATGGGTGTTAAAGGATTCACCAGGACCTGAAGCACTGTTTGTGCAACCCTTATTGACCCAAGTAAACTAATGACAGCAGGCCTGCCATTTCAGACTGCAGGAGCAGTGCAAACTCGACTTTGCCCTTACCATGTGTGCCAAAAGCAATGCACTATTTTTATTTTGTGCCAGGCACCCCAAGGAAGGCCGCCTGAGCCCAGGGGGCAGGGTGAATTATATTAAAGGTGTGGACATTTCAGTGCAAGCTTATATGTCCCTATAGTAGCCTTTACCATTAAATGCTTCTATAAGTGATAGGTAATCCATAGGATAACATGGGCTGGAACCTTGGCAAGTTGGTGGTCGCAAGCTTCATCATGGTACTGCCGAAATATGTCATGTTTCGTATCAAACAACGTGCCTCATCACCCCAGACATACATCTTATGCCGAGGACGATATGGCATGCACCCAGGTGGCTAACTTAGAGGCTGGGTCTGCTGGCTTAGTGGACTAATGCATTCACTGTAGGGGGCCTGTGTTTGACCTAATAGTCACAGGTTCAAATCTGCTAGGTCTACTAAGCCTTTCATCCTTCTGTGGTTGATAAAATGAGTATCACAGAGATGGGTAACAAGATCAGCGCCAAGATACCCTTGGGTGAACTTGCGCTTTACAAATGCACGTTATGTTATGTTGCCCACCTGATTGCCCCAGCTTTTCCTGTGCTCTGGCTACCAGCCCGCAGCTGCTGCAGTCAAGACAGGAATCTGACCCCTTGCCAGGAGATGTGAACTCTCCCAGATGTCAGAAACAATGGCCTGGACGGGAAAGAGATCATGCCTCAATCCCTGACAAGATGGCTAGTGAATTGGCACATCAAGGCGGTGAGCTTCAAAGCTTTCACCATCTATGATATACAACCAGGCTGCCTCCCCAAAGGGAAAACATCCTTCCCCCTGCCCCCAAGCACACTTGCACCCAGCTGGTGGAAAATTAGGTACTAGGAGCGAGGGAGTAGCCCAAAAATTAGAATAACCCTCACTTTGATCCGTACCTCGAATACCATCTGGTGAGTGAAGTGAGTAAACCCTACCCACACTATACCAGGCCCTTTCATCCCAACTTTTGTTCAACTATCTCTACATCATTTAAGACTTTCATGCATACATCCATTCATCTATCTATCTTTTCATGTTTCCATCTGTCCTTCCTTTACAATTCTATCCATTCACCTTTTCATCATTACTCTTCCATCCATCCTTCAATTCTTCCAATCACACTTCTCTTCATTCATCCTTTCCCATCAATTTGTCCCTTTTCAATCCATTTATCATTCCACTCTCCTTTTATCAACTCATCCATGCATCCAAACTTCCATTCAGCCATCCACGCATTCATCGAGCCTTTCATCATTCCAGCCTATCTTTTTTTCCCCTAGCCATTCAATGTTGTTTACATTTCACACATCAGTTAATTCACCTGTTCATCTATCTTTTCATGCTTTTGACCCTTGCTTTCTTCTCTTCATATGCTCTTCATTTCACTCTTCCTTCTAGCCCCCTTTCTCATACTTTCACTAGCATAGCCAGTGTAATTCGGTTCCTAGTGCAAGGAAGGAAATTGGCCCCAGGCTGCAATTTGAAAGATGAAATAAGGAAATAAACAGGGTTCAGTGTGCAGCTTAGGCCTCTGAGCCCTGGAGCCACTACACCTGCTGAACCAATTGAAGCTACTCCCCAGCACAATCTTTCTTTCTCTCATCATATCATCATTGGGGTACCTTGTGCTGTGATTGGCTTCCCATCCCTGACCTTGGTTATGGTTCTCCATTTGTTTCTTTAAGATCTTTTGCTGCAGAGCTGCAGACATAACAAGCTCATAAATGTGTCAACACCCCCGCTTAAGCTGTGAAAGTGGGGGTTCATTACACCCCTGTTCAGGAGGTGTGCCTCCCCATAAGTCTAGCCACACCTCTAGGTTGAGCTAACTCGTCTGTACAGCTGAGGAAAACGTCTACCATTTTTAAAAGTGGTAGAATAGAGAGTCCTGGGTAGGAAAGGTGACCCCACCCCGGATGTGGTCACCTAAGGGGCGGATTAGCCGCTTGGACTAGTATCCCATTGGCCACTTGTACCTACACCCCTAACAAATTCCTAAATCGAGGAATTAAGGGTTGCCCCTGGCACCAAAACCTCAGTTCTGATCTGACTTGAAACAAAGGGCAAGAAGATACTGAGTCTACTACAACAGGAGCTGCAGCCACCAAAGCCGCAATACTCTGCACCTGTGGCAACCTTCCTGCAACTGCACAATTGTGACTCATCCTGGACCAAAGACCAGTTTCCCCTGACAGAGGGACCACTTTGAGAGCGAAATGCAGCTCCAGACTCATTGGGACTAGTAGTACTAGTCATCTGCACACTGCAGTAAAACACAACACACCAGAACCAAATAATAGCTGGCCATTGGGTCCTCAGAGGGATTTCCCAAAAGTAGATGGTCCAGTGCATTGTAGGAAACATAGTCCTGACCTCCAGCAAGTATCAGGCAGCTACCATTCCCCTCCAGACGCCAAAATACCTTTCTGCTGAGCTTACCGCTGCCAAGGCTTGTTGTTCACCAGTCCGGCAAGCACCACCTTTACTCAACACTGCACCTCAACAAAATACCACAAATCCTTCATCCGACATCCGAAGTGGGTTTGTTGTTGACTTTTTTCACCAGTTTCCCCACCAGCACAGCTCCCCTGTGACTTCCACTTCAACACCAAGCACAATCAGGACTCGGGCTGCTGGAGCCAAGCAAAATCAATTTACTGTTGTGGCTTGGTTCTGGAGCCCTCATCACCTTAACCCTCCTGGGGTTCTACGCAAATCGACCTGAAAGTGATTGATTGTCGCTAGTGCATTTTCCTATTTACCACAAACATCATGTTTTTTGCAATATTGTTTTTGCACTGATTTAATTTTGCTTCCAAAATCCATAACTCCAGTTATCCTTATCTGATTGACTTCATTTTGGTGTCTTAATTTATATAAAAATCTGTTTGAAGCCTAACCAGCCTCAGTACATAATAGTCCACCTTCTTACAACATTTGACTAAGTGACAATATTTAACTTTTTTATAGAGTCAAATTGCTAAATAGGTATAGTTATAGCTCTAGCAATGTATCACATTTGTCAGTTTAGTCAGTTTAGATATTGAAATTCTGTCCCACAGTATAAACCACAAAGCAAAATAAAATGTAGGGCCTAATTACGAGGTCGGGCAAACTTAAGTCTACCCGACACCGTCTCATCCTGGGACCGACCGACCTCTAGTTGGCGGTCTGAACTGCCTAATTTGGGGAAGCCCGGTAAAACTGTTTAGCAAGCCATGAGGGGAACGGCTACGGCAGCAAGGACTACGTTGCCCAACAGCACCTGGGGTCGCCAGTGACACCTCTTTCCGTGCCAGCGGGTGTGCCCGGGCTTTGCCCAGGCAAAGCCCGGGCCAAGGACAGACCCATCTGCGCCCGTCCTTGGCAGGATCCGGCAGAAAAGGGCCACCCCTCTTGGATGTGCAGAGACTGCCAAATCCTGGTAAGAGTCATTTACACCCTTTCTGCCTGCTGGATAGTGCGACATACCGAATATATCATTGGCAAAAGGAAATTATCATTAAAAGGTGGGAAATTGCCCAGGAAGTGTGCACCTAATACAAAATATTTAAACAAGGCTGTGGGACTCATAAATAGCGAAACAGTGCATGTGGAGAAGCAATAAGCAGCAACAAAACTGCATTAGATGCTGCATTAAAATAATTGTTTCAGAAGGCGGGACTGACCCCTCAATACCCATGGTTAATAAGAAAGGCAAATACAATGAGGTAGAGTCACCTGCAATAAATATTACTAACAAGGTAGATTTTCCCAAATCGACTAATCCATGTTTCCTCACATCAACTCTGGAGATCTCTGTATCCCCAAATGATACATCCCAGCTTTCACCTCCTGCAAAAAAGTGAAACAACTCCACCAAAAAGCTAATAGCCCTGTGGAGAAGCAGCTAACCAAGACTAAAACTAAATCCAAACCAAAAAAGGGAGGCAATAATCCAGGGATGACTAGAGGGGAGAGTACTCTGACACATCACGCCCAAAAGCCACAAGATCTTGAAATTCTATTTAAGAAATTACACGGTAAAGTGGACAGTATTGAAAGACGCTTATTGTCATAAATTAAACTGGTACAAAAAGACGTGACATTCTTGACAGACATAGTCTCCGCAATTTTACCTTTTAAATCCACGAGTAAGGCTAATAGCCTCTATAAACCAGCTTATAATTTAACCGAGTCTGTAAAAGAAACAACAGACCATGTTACCACTACCAGTGATTTAAACCATGGAAAGAATATCCCTGTGTCAACTTTAAGGAACATTTTGATAACCCATCATACACAGGACACAGGGACCCATAAAGAAGATATTACTCACCCTATCAGAGCTTAAAAAAAACACTTGATGGCCAAAACGAACAGCATTATACAAGATGGCAACTACACCAAGGGTCCACTAAATCTTCCCCCTCAGGCGACCCCTTATGTAATTGTTTTAAATATTGTCCCAAAATCAGCTGAAAACCAGAAGGAAACATACGAGTCATTGAAAAATAAAGTGGTTTAGTGGATTTCTGTCAATTCTAATGTTGGGGCTAATATACTACATCAGGCTATCATTATGTTAAGGAGAGTGAATTGGGTGGGTAAATCCAGGAAATCATGTCAGTGTTGTGGTAAATTTTCATAGGAGGGAGCTGGTGGGGAATTTGTTGGAAGTCTTTATGAATGATGTCAATGGGTACAGCTTTGAAAATTATGATCATATAATGGTTGTTCCACTGGGATATTTCAATAGACCTAGTCATGGTAACACCTGTATATTTTCAAGGTATGATTTACCTCCAGTTGTGCCTTAGTTCAATAGGTATGCACCATTGAGAAGATGTAGTGAAATAGACTGACAACAACATTTTAAGGTTAAGGCTGACCTACCAGTCAGGAATATGGATCACGCTATAATTTGCAGATCGATAGACGTTGATCTAACCTTAGGATCGGAGAAAAATTCTTTGGAAGAGCACTTGTCTAGTACCAAGGACCGTGTCTATATTTTGGAAGAGTCCCTGCCTAGTGTTAAGGATCATGTTCATAATAGTAATCTTACTATTAATTTGAATATTATCGATCTAATTGTACAATCTGAGAAACATGTCATGGCAAGGCCCACGAATAGCAATAAGGACCACTCTCCCATTTATAACTCGATGGAAGTTGGACGTCCCAATGAGTTAAAAAAATTATGACATGGAAAAAAGCAGGAATTAAAAATAAGATTAACAATGAGGATTGGTTGAAAACTATTGATGGGTTCAATTTAGTACTAACCCAAGAAACTTGGCATACTGAGCCCTTTTTTGTAAACCGCTACCAAACGGTTTGTACTAATGCTAGCCCATCTAGGATGGGGAGAGCGAAAGGTATCTTAGCCACACTAATTGCAGTCACGTCACCTTTGATTTTAAAGAAAACATTTATTTTGTTACAGTATTATCAGCTTTTGCATTTCCACCGGTCGATCATAGTAAATTGTTGCTGTCAGGATAGAAATCCAGAGAGCCCTCGCCTCCACCGAAATCCGTGTGCCGTGTGCCTTGATAATATCAGCTACTACAAATAGTTTTCCCATATCAGTATTCTTATACTCTCTTACCTTAATTTGATTCTCTATAGAATTACGCTTGAACACTTGAGCAAATTCCGTCGACACTTTTTGAGCAAGCATCTTGTCATTAGGAGCTGTATTGGAGCCCCTTTTCATTGAGAATCCATTTGGAAATACGATTTTTCGAACAAAAAAGCCCTGAAGAAGTCCCTTGTGGACGAAACGCGTCGGCTGTTTGGTGTTCACTATTGAAAATAAAGAAAGACAAAGAAAACATCATCTTTTGTGATTGATTATACTTTTTAAAATATTGTTCTTTGAAGTTTTGAGTGGTGCACCTTTGCTTTTGTCTAGTACTTAGCAGGAAAATACCCTGGTGGAGCATATTTTTAATCTCCTAACATGTTGTAAATTTGATTTTGATAGGAAGAATCCTATGCGCATCCAGGACCACAGTAAAAGCTACTTGAAGCTGAAATATTTAAATGCCATGGAATATGAAAGAGAAAGGGAAGCCAGACAAAAAACATTGTGTTGTTTCTTACTGCAAATGTTCACTTACCAGGAGCATATCTAACGCTGCTAAGAAACACCCAACATAGATTTTACTTAACTAGGCTAAGGCTTGCACATTACATCAGCTAATAGCATTTCCAAGATCGGATAAGTGGCGTTATAAATTCCCGAAATGCCCGTGTGATGGAAGGTCTCCACAATCCACACTGCTTTTTTTACTTTTTTTTGTTTTTATAGGGATATCCGGAGATCAGTTTTAAAACCCCTCTTTTTATCAAACATGCTTTTTAACTATAAATATGCTTTTAATTTTGTATGCAGTCTGGAAAATGTGAAAACCATAAATGTTGTTATCCGATTCATCCAGCTTGCAATCAGGAAAAGAAAGGACTATTCACACCTGGATGCTTTAGGTTTATGAAAAACCTGATGACTATTCTCAAGTTTTGTCCTTAATCAACCTCCTGGATACGTAGTGGCACTTTGCAATGTATGTACTCTTTATGCACTAGCACTATTTACCCTCTATCTAGGTACATTGTATATGATAAACTGGAATATTATTTCAGATTTTTCTCTAATCTGTAGCCCTATATCTTTTTAGGTATCTTACACTTTACGTATTCTTTATGTACTAGTATCCTGTACCCCGTGTATCCTTATGATAGAGATTTTTTTGCACATTTTCAATGCACTGTATTGTTGTATGTATATACATATAAGAGGTGGTGAGAAACAATGGAATATCCTGTCTCTTTTTATTTTATCACTTGGTGGTTTTTATATTGTGTTTTAAACTATTGTGATGTTGTAATGTAGGAATGTTTAACCAATCTTCTTCGATTAGTATGCTTTTATGGTGGTATTTCTTCACCGAATAAAGCTGATTTTCACTTTTGACTTTGGATATAACCGAACACTGTTCGGTCGCATTCCTTCATGTGAGCATGTATTATGGGCGTAAACCGGCCGTAATACATGCTGCTATGGAGAAATGGGAGCTGCTGTTCATTCCTGCACTCTGAGTGCCTGCCACTGGGTGTAGGGATCAACAGGGGGCACCATGGGTGCCCCCTCGGTCCCCAACTGGAGGCCCCACACACAAGGGGACCCTGCTGGGGGCACCCAAACACACTTTAGCTACAGTAAAGGTGTTAGCTACCTCTGCCAATACCAGGGAAGGTTTCTTGAAGTTAATTAAATTCCTTAGCACTACCAGATAGTCATCATGTAAGGGCAATAGAACACTTATTACAATTTACACTCGAGGCCTTTGTCTCAGCTCTGGGAGCATGTTCACACCTCATAAAGGAGCCATTCAGCTCATGGGTGACAATTGCATTCATGCGAATGGGCTTCTAGAGGCTTTAGGCAGGTAAAAGGTGATTTTTTTAAAGTAACATTTGAAAAATATCTATTACAAATCTGACTATACCAATGAATTGGGCTTGTAATAAATATTTTATAAAGTCTGAAAAGGAGCTTTGTAGCTGTTTCGATAATGGAGTTACAATTATTCAATGTTAGTACTTTATACCAATGCTTTCCTATGAAACAGCTAATCCTGTTACACTGAATATAGCTTTTGGGTCCTTGTCACAGTAAGGACATGCTTTATATTAAACTTGTACATGTCCTACTTTTAAATACCATGCACCTGACCTTCTTGGACATTACAGTCTACTTAGAGGTGACTTATTAACATTTAAAAGAAGGGTTTAAGTCTATCAAAAGGGATTATTTTATGGGTCAAATGTATAGTTTTAAGACTGCACAAACAGGCTACAGCAGTAAGCCTGCTGTCCTGGTTTGCACTGCCACTCTAGTGGTGGCACATACAAGCCCTGGGTCCACTTTTTACTTTTACTAGGGGCTTACATGTAAGTTAAATATGGCAATTAGGGGTATAGGCAATTTTGTCATGTTTTAGGGGTCAGAGCACATATGCTTGGGCCTCATTAGCAGAGTCCCAGTGCACAGAGTGAAAAGAACAGCAGCATCAGTCCATAAAATAGAGGTGACCCTACAAAGAGGCATTTTCCTATATTTGGTCTCCTGCTTGTCAAAGAATCACCTCATATCCTAAGAGCGTTTTTATTCGGCAATCCGATTGGCAATCGGATCCAGAGCATCCATGAGTTAACTTTCTATCTTCCATGTAGTATGTGCTAATGTGTTTTATCTGAGTGGTAAATTGGTTGCTTGACACCAACATAGTTGCCTAGTGGTCCTCATGTTATTTGGCACCTTGAGCCAGCCCTAGGTTTTAGCCAACTCAACTTTGCATGATATGATTCTGTAACATGCACTAGACTAATAATCTAGGACTGTCTGAAGATGTCGCATATGACATTGGGCCACTCTGCAGACCACTCTTTATTGCTTGCCCCACAATAGTGCTCCCATGTGGAAAGTGGGGATGTATATTGAGGGGAATGGCAATTAACAGTTCTGAATTCCTGAAAGCAAGTGAGGAATGAGAGAACAAGCAACTGTCCCCCTAAACTCACACAAGATACAGACAAATAGGTCAGCTGTCCCTGCCTGCTCTATTGCCCCACTTCATACCATGACCAAGCTTACAATGCAGGAAAGCAATAGTAGTTAGCTCCAGTTTTCCAAACAGCATTCCAAATCCTAATACTAGCCTCTCTACTGCATGTGCAGCTGTTAAACTCCTGACCTCATGCATACAGACACACTAGTTACCAAATTGTCTTATTATAATGATGAAATATGCCCACATTTAATGTGCCTGCAGACACTTAAACACAAGGGACCCAAGCAAAAAGGTGTTGTATGTTGTCAGGCAAAAATACTTAATGTTTCCTTGCAAGATTCTTCGAAAGGAGACCCGCAGGTGCAAATGGAATTACTAGGCATATGGAGAGATCCTGTCTAAGAGTTGGGAAGCAGGATTACAAGGAGCGGATTGAATTGAAGTCTGTGAAAGCCTACAAACATTTACCTATGTGAGCATTCAGAAACTCGGATCTGACCCCTTCACAGCCTGGAGATGTTCAGAACACCTCTCCAGCCAAGTGATGAAGTAACTCCCCTTACAGGAAGAGAAGGGGTGCACCACTCTCAGTGTAGGAGAGGGATTCTCTCCATAAGGAAAACAAATTAAAGTGAAGGAAAAAAATAGTGCTTTTTGCTCAGGGGCTTCTTTTCCCCTATGCAAAAATCAATGCAATTAGGAAAAAATTGTGCTTTTTGCTCAGGGGCTTCTTTTCCCCTATGCAAAAATCAATGCAATTAGGAAAAAATTGTGCTTTTTGCTCAGGGGCTTCTTTTCCCCTATGCAAAAATCAATGCAATTAGGAAAAAATTGTGCTTTTTGCTCAGGGGCTTCTTTTCCCCTATGCAAAAATCAATGCAATGTAGATTTACACTTAGCTGGAAAAGGAGTCCTAAGGAGGTGTAATAAGACACTCCCAATAGTACCCAAAGAAACTAGGACCTGGCACAGATTCAAGGCAGACCTCTGGGAATGATAGTAAACTGAAAAGCAATCCATAGGTACATTTATGCGAGAATGGATGTATACGAATTTTCAGGCTTTTTTTTCGGTATTTGCAGGCTTTTTTTTCGGGGTTACTCGATTTGAAATTAGGTTTGAAATAACTTCCTTGTATCCAGTAAATTTGGGGAAATAATACAATTTTGTAAAACTATACTTATAATATTCCTAAAAGAATACGCAAACAATATATTACTTAAAGTCATTTTTTTTAGCAGTGAGCATTAATTACTGCCTGGGGAAGATATTTGATAACGGTTCACAAATTAGTTTGTGTTTTAATAGTTGTTGCACTGATCTACTATTGTGCTTAATAATTTTAATGTATGCAATGAATGTTTTTATGTGGGTATGACAAAACAGAATATATATATACATTGATAAAATAATAACACTTATATCGATTCCTATATAGCAATTTCAGTACAAGAAAATCACACTGCAGTGAGAAGAGAATTGCCTAACGCTAAAATGCACAATCTGTTAAAATGTGTTTTGATCCGGACCCTGGAGGATACAGAGCTGTCGATGAACGACTCGAACAACTTGATGTAATTGTTAAGTTTTGGTTGAGTGTTTGTCTGCCTTGGCGCATGTTTCGCTGCTCTATCCTAAGGACTAATTAAAAAGGAATTAGGTACATACTAGTTCCCTGTAGTAAGTAATACTTTCATACACTGTTTACTTCTTCTAATTACATGGTGCCTTGAGTGTTCATGCAGATTTAATCAAGACGAGTATGGTTCATTTATTTCTGAGTTGAGAGAGTAATTGCAATATAAGAAATCAATTCTTACAGTAGCCTTCTCGCTCTTCCTCTCTCGCAGGTTTTGTGTACTTGAAATTACAGGAAGTCTGCATAATGCTTTTATTGATAGAGCTGTGCAGCAGCAGACGTCTCCAAATGGAAATCAAAAGGTGTAATTATTGCCTGCATTATATCAGGAGAGCGCAGGGGGTATTTTTGTTCAACCGGATTTATATTTGTTTTCTGGAATTAGTTATTCCACATCACGCAGATCAGGACCCTCTGTGTTTGTGCTATTTTACATGACTCACAGATCCATCTCTCTGCATTTCATTATGTAGAAGTGGCAGGGCACTGTTTCTCTATTCCAGTGTTAAATATTGTTTTGTATGTGCTATGGAAGTCTCAGCACTAGTACAATGGACCAGTATAACAAAGAATTCTAAGGGACTCTCGCTTCTCAATTTTCGGCTGTACTGCTTCAATGTGACACACACGAAGAGAAAATATCAAAGCGAAAGCATTCTGCCTATGTGTTAGTGTGGTCAGTGCTACCTATACTAAATGATAACTTTGGGAAAAAAGGATACAATTTCAACAGATATTGACAAAGCCAATCGGTTTGTCTTAATGCATGTACATCTGCACACAGTCAATATCCACAAACACATCAAAACTTTACCCATAGTAATGCAAAGCAACTTACCTATAGGCATCCAAGTACACTCAAGAGAACACACCCTTGTGCACAGGCCAACACACAGGCACACATGCAAACAGACCTGCAGGCACTTATATGCATAGATTACCTGACGTTCAGTCATCCAGACATTCTGAGTGAGAGATATGAATGATGTCATTTTCGTGGAATGTATATAGTTTATGTTGGGATAAGGAAATCCCAAAGAGTTAGATGTAAGAGGAGCATCAAAAGGAGGAAACAAGAGACAGAGAACGAGGAAGGAACCTGGTGAGTGGAATGAATTTCCGCAAAGAACGTGGGTAGTCAATAACGGATGAAAGTGTTTTGTTAGCAAGGAAGAAGCAGGGGAGGGAAATAGGCCTTAAGAGAAGTAGGAGACGGATGCAGGGAGGAGCAGGGGTAAAATCAAGAGGGGTACGCCACAAATTAAATTATAGGCACATCAGTATCCAAAGCACCAATGACTACTTTATTTATGGTTTAAATCTTTTATTATTTTCATCAGAACAGAAAAAACAAAGAGACCACAGATGTCAATCAGTATATCGGTGCTGAGCCACTCACAGGGCGCTTCTATCATGTGGAATGCAAAGGAAATACAAGCGGCGTCCCTAGAACAGGGCCCCTGTCAAGGAATGCTTGGGTCTCGGTTCCCACCCCCCTCACGCTCCTCCCTCAACCACTCCTTGTCCAGTAACGCCAAGCCATAAAAGGAAAAAAAGGGGAAAAACCAAGTGCAGGAAGACAGTTCCCTATCTCGGGCGTGGGGAAGTATGTTAAACCCTAGGTATGGACTCCCGCCTCCGCGGCCGAGCTGCAGCTTCTTCAAGAGGGGTGTCAGCTAGTCGCAGTAAGCGCAAGTAACGGGGGCAACTTAGTTCCCTGAATTCGCCAGTGAGCAGGGTCATGAACGGCCGCCAAAGAGCAGCGAACTCTTTGCTCTGTCCCGACTTAGCTAGAGATAACGTTTCCATCCCCAATATCGTCCAGAGTCTGTGCAGCCAGCCGTTGTGCGGGGCGGTTGAGTAGACCGCCAGTGCGCCACAATGTTCTGAACAGCTGCCCCCAATGTTATTGCTATAAGTCGCTGTCGTGTCCACGATGTGGGCACTGCGCAGCACAATCACTCGAGGACACGGGTAGGTGCACTCACGATTCTTTATTTATGTATTACAACAGCTGGTCACACACACGTCCTTCTCCTTGGTCGCCCTGGTCGAATCTGTCCTCTTCCTGTCCCCCTGACCGGATGTGGTGTTCGGTGACCTGGTCACCTCCCTCACGACCCACAGGGTCCTATTGTCTGCTGTCCCTACTGTCCTGTCGCCCTGTCCGTCATCTGTTTGTCAGGTCATGACATCTCCCCCCTTGTTGCAAACAACAGTTCGTGGTACAGTTCTACTAATCACTTCGTGTCACAACCATTTACATCATTGACTCGCCGTCGCAGTGAGAGAGAGAGAGAGAGAGAGAGAGAGAGAGAGAGAGAGAGAGAGAGAGAGAGAGAGAGAGAGAGAGAGATTGTCAGTCTCGTTGACCCTTCTCCCCAGTCTCTGTTTCCTACTTCTTTCTACGTAGTCTCTTTGTCCCTTTGCATCCCTTCCTTGGTCGTTGTTTTCTGCCGTCATCTTTCTTTCTGCTCTTCAGTTGTTCTCCGTCTGTTCTCAGTTTGCCAGTCTCTCTTTCTCTTTGTCGTTGCTCTCTCCTCTTAGTCTTCTTTCTGTTCTTCCGTTGTCCTCCTTCCACTCTCTTTTTGCCGGCCTCTCGTTGCCTTGATCGTTGTTCTCTGCCCTCCGTTTTGTTTCTTGCTCCTTTCTTTCTACAGCCGTCCTTTGTTGTATTTGTTCTTTCCATTATTCTTTTTTGTTCTCTTCCTCTTTCTTTATTTCCTGAGTCTTCTCTTTGCTTGCTCTCAGCATAGCTGTTGTCTTTCTTATATGTCATTGTTATAAGGCCCATCGTTTGGGCGGTGCTGTTGCTCATCAGGCATGGCCCTGGGACGTCGCCTTGTAGAACATGAATGTCCTCCTTATTTATTTTGTCATTGTATCTCAGTTCCTCTGTGAACTTCCCCAAGTTAGTTACTTCTTTCCTTGCCCCCCAAGTAAAAATCTTTACTTTGGACGCTCTCAGGGTCGGCTTTACTTCCATTCTCTCATACTCCGATGCGCACATGACATTGCAGGTTGCACCAATGTCCAGTACAAAGTCTGTTTCATGCATTCTTACTCTTATTTTTGCATGGTCTGTCTTTCCTCGGGTGCTTCTGTCTGCTGGCTGTTTTGTTTCTCCTGCTTCTTCTTCCTCGCTCTGCTCGGTGTGCACCTCCGACATGTGATATAGTCTTTCTACTTTCTCTACTTCCTCTTCTTCACCAGACCCTCATGATGAACTCCTCCTTTCATTGTCAACATACATGACATGTCTTGTCGTCGATTCCTGTTGTCTTCCTGTTCTCCCATTGTCGTCTCTTAATGGGGCACCTTGGCACATACTGGCGTAGTGATTTCTTCCACCACATCTTCTGCACGTCTGGCCAAATGCTGGGCATTGACCTCTGTGTGGAAATTCCATTCCGCACTTGTAGCATGTTTTTTCAGGTCGTCTCCTCTCTTTTTGTTCCCTCCAGTCATTCTTTCGTTGGTCTGTGCGATATCTGTTTGTCATAAAGTGTGCGTTTTCTGTTTCAACGCTCTTCCCTCTTTCCATTTCCTTAGCATGTTCCGTTGCTCTCGCCTCTGCTCTCGCTAGTGACAGGATGTTCTCCAATGAGGTTGGTTCCTTAAGTATTCTTGCTCTGAATCCTGTGTCACGACAGCCTTCTATGATCCGTAGCCTGATTGCTTGCTCGTTATCAAATTTATCAAACTCACAATGTGTCACCAATTACCTCAGCCGTATCGCGAAGTCGTCTAGTGTTTCGCCGACTTGTTGGCATGCGATGGTAAAAGTATATCGTTCGAAGTCAATGTTTCGTTGCGGGTCGAATTTGGCTGTTAGACATTTCTTTAGTTGGTCATATGTTTTGGTTTCTTCGGTCGGCAGTGTCACCAGAAGCTCTTCGACGTCGTCCCCTGCCAAGTTCAATAGTAGTCCCAGTTTCTTTCCAGCTGCTACGTCTGTATCGTCTACATATCTTTCAAACCGTCTGATCCACTTTTCCCACCTTATTCCTGTTTGTGGCTCCGATAGGTTAAACGGTAGTGGTCTCCTGTATTGTGCGTTGGGCTTTGGATCTGCCATTCTTTCCTTCTTCCTTTATCTGTTCGTTCTTCTTTTGTTTCCTCTTTTTCTTCTTCTTCTTCTGTTCTTTTGCTTTATCTTCTTTTCTCTTTTGTCTCTTTTCTTCCCTTTGTTGTTCTTCTTCTTCTATCCGCTCTTTCTTCTTTTATTTCTTCTTTTTCTTCTTCTTCTTCTGTTCTCTTGCTTTATCTTCCTTTCTCTTTTGTCTCTCTTCTTCCCCTTGTTTCTTCTTTTTCTTCTTCTTCTTCTTCTGCTTTGTTTTATTTTAATCTTTCTATTTTCCTTTTGCTTATGTGTCTCTTTTATTACTTTCTTTTCTCTTTCTTCTTTTATTTCTTCTTTGTCTTCTTCTATTTCTATTCTTTGCTTTTGTTTTTAGCCTTTCTGTGCTTTCCTTGTCTTTTCTTTAACTGTTTGCTGCTCTTTTTCTTCTTCGCCTGACTCCGTGATGGCCGCTCTCCTTATTCCTATGTCTTTTTCTGCTTTTGTCTTTTTCCTAAAATGGCCGCCGCTCTTCTCGCGAGATTTCGCGTTCGAAATCTCGCTTGCCTGGCCCCAAAATGGCCGCTTCCCCGATCTCGCCTCTGATTGGCCTAGCCGCCTGATCCCAAAATGGCCGCCGAGACTCTCGCGAGAGCTCGCGCCTATTTTGAGATTTCGCGCGTTCCTTCGCGCTTACCCCAGTTTTGCCGGATTGTTCGTCAGAGGCGGTCGGGTGGGCTCCGATGTCGCTTCTTTTCACTCTTCTTCTTTGGGCACATCCAGGGTGGGCACCTGGTTCTACCGATGTCGATGGCGTCGAGATGCACGTCGATTTCTATCCCACCTTCGTCGCCAGTTGTCGTGTCCACGATGTGGGCACTGCGCAGCACAATCACTCGAGGACACGGGTAGGTGCACTCACGATTCTTTATTTATGTATTACAACAGCTGGTCACACACACGTCCTTCTCCTTGGTCGCCCTGGTCGAATCTGTCCTCTTCCTGTCCCCCTGACCGGATGTGGTGTCCGGTGACCTGGTCACCTCCCTCACGACCCACAGGGTCCTAGTGTCTGCTGTCCCTACTGTCCTGTCGCCCTGTTAGTCATCCGTTTGTCAGGTCATGACAGTCGCCCTCTCGTGGACTTCAATGGGTACATTAGCGTGTTAGGGAGACCGAGCAGGACATATGCTGGGAATCTGGGAAGTTGAGTGTCTAGATGGGAGTCTATTTCATCTAGAATGGATGTCCAGTAGGGCTGCAAGCAGTTGCAGCTCCATAGTAGGTGCTCCAATGTGCCCTGTTCACCACAGCCCCTCCAGCATCGGTCACTAACCTGGGGGTCCCATTGGTGTAGGCGTTCTGGTGTATGGTACCAATAGGTGGCTACCTTAGTCAGAGTTTCTGTGAGGCCTGTGTGGTAAGCCGAGTGTCTGGCCCTGTGATATATGCCCCCCCACTCCTTGTGTGTGAGTTGCCTTCCCAGGTCCCTCTCCCACCGGACCCTCCCTGCGTTGTGTGTGAATTGGTTCGTGAGGAGGAGTTGTTGGTATAAGTTTGAGATCAGTTTCTTATCCGAAGAGCGTGTTAGGAGCCACTTCTCGTATGCGGTGAGGAAGCGTTGTGCACCAGGTTTGACAGTGGGTTGTAAGGCCCAGTGCCGTACCTGTAAGTAGGGCAGACAATCTTTTTCCGTAATGCCATAATCCTCCTTTACTTTCTGAAAAGAGAGGATCCCGTTTAAATCAAACATGTGGCCCAGTTCCCTGCAGGGGGTGCGTCTCCAATCTGTGAAGGCCTTGGGATCTAAGCCTGGAGTAAAGTCGGGGTTATCAAAAAGCTGGGTCATCGGTGAGGGGAAGGAAGTCAGTTCATGCCGGACCGCCACCTTGTCCCACACCTCCAGGACTGTGTTTGTGATGTGGGACGCATAAAGGTTGGGTGGTCTGTGTCCCTTAGGCTGAAACGGGATGCCCTGGAGAGGCTTGGCTGCCACCACCTGGTCTTGAAAGAGCCAGGTTTTGCCTGATTCTAGTTGGTGCCATTCAACCAAGGTGCGGAGTTGTGTTGCTTGGAAGTACAGAGTGAGATCAGGAACTCCCACGCCCCCGTGTTCAGGGGGAAGTGCGGCGATCGTGTGCTTAAATCATGGACGGCGGCCATTCCATATGAAACGTGTCAGATCTGCCTGTGCCCGTTGAAGCCAGCCCATTGGGGGGCGCAGCGGGAGTGTCTGGAACACATACAGAAACTGTGGCAACAGGGTCATTTTGACGGCCGCTATCCGACCCAGCCAGGAAAGTGAATGTCGCTTCCACCTCCGGAGGTCGTCGGTGAAACGGGAGCGGAGCCTGGTGTAATTCGCCTCTGTGGTAGCTAGCAGGGTCGGGCCCAAGAGGACTCCCAGATACGGGATCGTGGAGTCGGACCATTTTAGGGCAAATTCTCCTTTGGCGTCGGCGAGCACTTCCGCGGATAGGGATATATTCAAGGCCTCTGATTTCTCAATATTGACTTTAAAACCTGATGCCGCTCCAAAGGCATGGAGCTCAATGAAAAGGGCCCTAAGGGATTGCATCGGTTCGGTCAGAGAGAGCAGGTTATCGTCCGCATATAGACTAATCTTGTATATGTCCCCGCCAAATTTGATCCCTTTGATAAGGTCGTGTTGCCTGATCCGCTGCGCCAGCGGCTTCATATATAGCGCAAATAGGATCGGGGAGAGGGGGCACCCCTGTCTGGTGCCCCTGCCTATCGGGAATCTCGGGGATGTGTGGCCGTTGACTCGCACCGTAGCGTTAGGTCAGTGGTAGCAGTTGAATATGGGGGTACATAGCGTCTCTCCTAGACCAAATCGCCGCAGTGCCAGCTCTAGATAGGGCCAATGTACCCTATTGAAGGCCTTTTCTGCATCGATTGTGAGCAGCATGCAGTCCGGCCGTGCCCGAGATCCCGCCTCTATGAGATGAAGGACTCGTTTGGTGTTATCACTGGTCTGGCGCTGGGGAATAAAGCCCGCTTGGTCAGGCTCCACTAGTTGCTGCACATATGGAGCCAGTCTATGGGCAAGAATGCCCGTATAGAGCTTAAGGTCAATATTCAGGAGGGAAATCGGCCTATAAGAGCTACAGCGGGTAGGGTCACGCCCAGGTTTGGGTATGACTGATATCGCCGCCTCCAACAAATCCTCCGGGATCGCCCCTGCTTGATCAAAGGTGTTGAAGAGGTCCCGCAAAATCGGGGCCACTTGATGGCAAAGTGTCTTATAGAAGGCCGCTGAGTAGCCGTCAGGGCCCAGCCATTTCCCCAGTTTGAGGCGGGATATCGCTGAGATCACCTCCTCCAGTCCGATAGGCCTATCTAGGAGCTCCGCCTGTGCCTCATTCAATGACGGGAGAGGCACATCGTCCAGGTATCCCTGGCTCGCTGGCATATCGGGTACATCGGCTGTGTATAAATCGGCATAGAAGTCACCGAATGTCGCGGCGATGGCCGCATCATCTGTGATCTGCTCTCCCCGATCTGTCCTAAGTGCGTGGACACTCTGCCTTTGGCGTTGCTCCCGTAGCTTGCTCGCTAGTAATTTCCCACATCTGTCCCCCCGGTGTAGTAAGCGTGCTGGAGACAGAGCGCGGCGTATTCCGCCACGTTCTGGTCTAGGGCCGCTAACAGCTTCCTCTCTACGCAGAGTTGGCGCCACGCTCGCGCTGCCCCCGTGCGCTGATGCATCTGCTCCAGCTCTTTAACCCGCTGGGCTATTTCAGCCCGTTTCTGAGCCCGTTCCTTATTGTTAGCCGCGGCTATGGAAATAAATTCACCCCTGAGAACCGCTTTAAGCGCCGCCCATTGAGTGGCTTTGGAAGTGTCTTCATTAGCGTTATGAGCGAGGAATTGAGAGATGGCGGACTCAATCTGTTTAACGTTGGTAGGGCTCTGGAGCAGATTGTCCCGAAGTCGCCAGTGCCGCTGCGGGCCGGGCGTGCTCGGGAAGAGAAAGGAAGCCAGTATCGGGGAATGGTCCGATAGTGAGGTCGGTAGGATGTCCACATCTTGTGTGCGGAGGACCAGCTGTGGGGAGCATAAAAAGTAATCAAGTCTCGCATATGTCTTATGAGCTGGCGAATAGTAGGTGTATGCCGTGGTTTGAGGGTGAAGGTGTCGCCATAAATCAGTCAAACCCAGATCAGCCAGGTGTGTGCGAGCTGCTTCAGCGAGTGCCCCTACTTGTCCGTATAGTTGGTGAGAGCGGTCAGCCGTGTTGTGGAACACTAAATTGAGGTCTCCGCCCAGGAGCAGGTGTGGGTGTGTGTTGGCGGGGGTTGACTCTAGTGCTGCGTGAAGGAATTTCTCCTGGCCCTCGTTAGGTGCGTACATGGAACCTATTAGGAACGCGTGACCCCCCATCATGAAGCGGTGCACTAGCAGCCTGCCCTTGAGTTCCACCTCTTTCTGTAGGACCTGGCCGGGAAAGGATCTGGACACCAATATTGCAACTCCTGCCACTTTCTTAGCCGCTGAGGAGAAGAACTGCAAGGGGAAGGGTCGGGATTTAAGGCGATGATGATCCTTTGGCAGCAGATGTGTCTCCTGTAGGAGGCATATATCAGCTGCAGTATGTTCCAAGAGAGAGAGAACCGCTCGGCTTTTTTTAAGGGTTATTGAGCCCTCGTACATTGAGGGAAAGTATATTCAGTGGACGGGACATTCTAACTGGTTATCGTGGCTTGTGCCAAGTAGCGCATCCTGCCGAACAGGACATGGAGCTGCAAAATAATATGGCTTTGGACAAGGAGGGCCCACCCCACCCCCTACCCCACCACCCCCCCACTCCCAAACACCCCCAATCCCACCCTAACCCCAACTTCCAAATGCTGCACTCTCCAGAAGCCAGAGAGAACCCCCCCAGCCTCTCCCCAACCGCCCACTCCGCCCTCTCCCCCCCAACTTCAACTTGTGAGTCCCAAATTCGAGTCATAGTCCCAGGCCTATCCAGGGTCAAACAGGCCTGTAGAGTCAGTAAATGAAGAGTCAATGTAGAGGAGCGTGGCAGTATTAACCCTCATGGCTACCCGGCCCCTTCCCCCCCTTCAGTGAAACAAAGCAAAAGACAACCCCCAAACCTCATTCCATCAGTCCGGGCTTGTCGTGTCCTTGACCACCTCCTGGATAGCAGCAGCCTGCTCCTGGGCCACCGTCTCAGGGTCTGGCTTGAGACCTTTCTTAGGGTGGCGACGTCTCCTTACATGTTGCCATCCATCAGCCTGCGATGGGGAGGGACCCCCGCTTCGCTGCCTCTGCGACAGTCCCCCAGGCGGCTCCCCTCCTCGGCGTCGAGGCCCAGCATGGTGCAGGTGTCCCGGTAGGATCTCATCTGGTGTAGGGCACCCTGCCACTTGAAGATTATTCGAAAAGCATGGCCCCATGAATATGGTATCCCTTTCTCTTGGAGAAAGGTCGTGACAGGTCGGAAAGATTTCCGTTTCTGTAGTGTGATGGGCGAGAGGTCCTGATATAAGGCCACCGAGTGGCCTCGGAAGGTGAGATGCTGTTTCTGGCGCGCCTCTCTCAGGATACGTTCTTTCAGCGGGAAATCGGGGAGGAAGGCCAGAACGTCTGGTGGAGGGGCCGGGGCCTTTCTGCTCAGACCCACTCTGTGAGCCCGGTCGATGCGGACCTCGAAGTCGGCTGGTTCCCCAAGGATCTCCCTGAAGAGCTCTTGTAGGTAGCACGTCACGCTGTTCCCTCAGCTTTTAATGGAATTCCCCGCTCGCGGATGTTGTTCCTCTGGAAAAGGTTTTCGAGGTCCTCTGTCCTGAAGGTCTACCTGTTGTTCCCGGAGCTGGAGCACCTCTTGCCGCAGGAATTCAACTTCTTCGCTGCGGGCTTGGTAGGTTGTCTCCACCGCCTCCACCCGCTCACCCAAGCTGTCCACATCCCTGCGCAATTCTCGTTGTTCCCCGGCCAGCTCGTGTTTCAAGGCCGTAAAGTCGTCCCGCAGGGTGTTGAATAGGGTTTCCAGGAACGCCTTCGTGATTGGGGCGCTCCTGTCATCCTGTGGTGCCGTGGTGGCCTGGGTGGTAGGCGATGGGGGTGTGCGGGCCCTATCTCCTTTCGTGGCGGTCTTGGCTAGCATGTCCGGTATTGTGCGGCCTGCCCTGCGACTTGTGTTTGCCATAACCCCAGTCACCGGGGCGGATCAGGAGGGTTCCAAGGGCAGAGCGGTCTCAGAGTCTCGGTGGGTGACGCTGGGTGCAAGCGGGTATAGAGAGGATGCCCCGGGGGGTCAGCCAGTCCGGAATGGTGCCGGAATGGTGCCGTCCAGCGGGGCAGGGCTGAGGTATCCTCCACTTACCGCCCAGTCCAGCAGTCTTTGGGGTTCTGCGCTCGGCTGCAAGCAGTGGGGGCTGGTGGGGTTATTCTATCGGTGCTTGCGTGTCCCCCTCTCCTACGGTGTAGGCCTCTCCGGGCTTCTGGGTCCAGCCTCCCAATCCCTGCGTCTTCGGGCCAGGCCCGATAGGGTCGGTTGGTTGTCGCGAGGGAGTCAAGCCTGGGGCCCGAAAGTTGTAGTTGCTTGGCCGGGGCTGTCCCACCGTAGGACGGGCCTGGTAGGCGTGGGTCGGCAGAGGGCGAGCGCAACGCCGAGGGGTGAGTGGGCAACGTTCGCGAGTTAGGCTCAGTGGTTGTGCGTCCCCAGTCCCCTGATCGAGCTCCCGGCTGGCCGCCCGCTTGGCTTGAGGGCCGCAGGTGGTGGCCTCCGTCCAGGGCCTACCGGGCTTCCGTGTGCATTGCCAGGCCCAAAGGTCTAGTGTCCGCTTTCTCGCTGTGGGCGCGGGGCTCAGAGGTCGTGCACCCCCAGTCTCCCAACCGGGGTCTCCAGTAAGCAGCCCGTCCGATGTGAGGGCCACTCGGGGTCTTCCGGCCTCCGTGCGCAGTGTCTGCTCTCCCGCTATGGGTGTGGGGCTGGAGGGCTATATGTTATTTGCGGTGCTCAGCAGCGGCGTAGTTCCCCCCGGCCGCGGTCCCAAAGCTGCGGTTGCCGTCTCCACCTGACTGCGGCCCAGGCCGGCACCCCACGCCCGGCTCACCTCTCACTCCGGCTCAGGCTCTTGTATATAGGGGAGGGCCGCCGCCTCCCCGGGTGGGGATCTGCTGTCGCCGTTGAGGTGTCGTGTGTGCCCCAAGAGCGGGTCACGCCGCGTTGG